>NC_067224.1:12577500-13777500 GCF_019924925.1 Ctenopharyngodon idella | reverse complement strand
TGGCTGTTCGCCAAAGCCTTCGGTATCGGTGAGCTGATTTAACTGTGTTCATGAATGAAAACAGGACTGAAGAGAAAGACTATTGAAGCGACTCTGTGTGATATGTGATCAAAGACAGTTGGCTAGACAGCCAGAAAAATGTGTTGCTCCCCTTACTGTGATATTACCACCTGACACCATCACTGTACCTTGATACTGGGTAATGTAATGATTATGATAATGATAAACCATATACCATATTCTTATTTAGGCGTTGTCATGGTACATGTCCATAAATGGTATTTCCATACTACACATTTATGATGGTCTTTACATACTACTTGAAATGAATCAATGCTATATGTACCACAGCAAAATTATCCAGTGGCAGAAACATTGGATCAAACTGGTATCAGATGATAGTACTGGGGTACTTTGATGGATGCTACTGAAAATTATGTACCAGGGTATTTACATAGTACCCAATACATCAATATATTATCCCCGCCCTAATAATAATAATCGAATTCAGTTGAATAATCGATTCAAACTCCCATGCGGTCTCATTTATAAATGACAATGATTCAGCTTTGTCTATTAAACCCTTGACAAGTACAATTATAACAAACATTCAAAATTTTGGTATGGAGATAAAGGTTAGGATTATAACTTGGCACTATTACATCACATCATGAGTATATATTAGCACCGTTATTTTTGAGGGGCATCTGGTATAGCTTTTGGACCCCGAAGCGGTAACGCATGACGTTAGACTTAAGAAGCGGATTGAGTACATCACCATTTTAAAAGAAACTTGAAGCTTCGAATAAAGATTTTATCAATTAAATCGTTACACCAATAGGTGGCGACAAGTGACTTTTAAAATATGTATTTGTCATTGAATCATTCATTCAAGAGATTTGTTCAAAAATGCTGATTCATCTAGCAATGAAACAAGTGAAGTCTTTATGAGTGATTCATTGAATCATTCATTCAAACAGATTTTCATAATAATAATAATAATAATTTTTAAATAGACTTCAGCAATTAACATTTTGCCAGAATCTCTAGTAAATTACATATTTTGTTTAGTTGTCCATTCAGAATTGTGGCAGAATCATGATCTTTAATTTAAACAAAAAAGCAAGATTCTCAATTTATCCAGAATTTTGCAGCTCTAACTTGTATATGGCCCTACAAATGTTTTAGCCAGGAGGGCAGCAGTCTGAGTCCACTGTTGTTGTATTTGACAGCCAGGATCAAAAACATTTGTCCCATTTGCAGTGCTTGCACAATTGAAATGTTGTGGATGAACAGGAAGGGTTTTCCTAATTCCACCAACTCCCTGTCAGCAGATAGAGACTGGCTGTATGCAGCAGATATAGACTGGCTGTATGCAGGGCACCAAGATTTTTTGTTAGTCCTGTCCAAAGAAGTATTTTATGTATGTTATCTAAAAAAAAAAAGTCAAGCATTCAGACTGTTGAATGAATAATTCTCTCAAAATTCTGTCATAATTTCCTGTCCCTTGATCGAGAATTTCTCTCTTCCGTGGAACACAAATGAAGCAGAATGTCCAGGCTGCTATTTTGCATGTAAAAGTGAATGGGAGAGAGGCTTGTGCACTGTATTGCAATACTTCTGAAGACGTTCATTGTCATTGACATCAAACCTGGTGCAAGTTCAATACATCTTGATGCACATTTTATTCATAAAAATAAAACTTTCCTATTTCTTTGAAGTGTGCATAATGAACAAATACACATTAGCACTGTTTAAAATGCAATTGAATTGTGATCATGAAGACTGATAACTCTTCAGTAATGAGGCATAATTATTAATTTCTCTAGTCAGTCAGGGTTAACAGTTTGAGTACCTGCATATGGAAAGAGCAGTGACCAGCGGACATATTTGCTCCAGGTATATTTTTAGCCTCTGCTCTAGTATCAGTCACTAATGACTGTTACAAATGAGCGCTGCAGTGTGTGGCCAAATGCGATCAAACTTCTAATGGGGTGGACTTTTTTGTTTTGTGACATGTATTCATTTATTTCTTTTGTTTGACGGATTTAGTGTTGATTCTTGGGTGGTACCAGAAAAGTTGCACACAAGATCTATCTTGAGCATATGGCTCCTATTAGATCATCTCATAAGACTGGCAGAGTGGAAAGGGATCCTATTGGAGGATGTATTCAAGCATGTTCTGATATGTAGCCTGTACCCCCTCTAACAAAAAGGCACCCCAGTCTGCCATTATCAGTGGCTGAAACAAAAAAGTGGCGTGTAAGACTCCTGACCTCGTTTTAAAGCTGAGGAAACTGTCTCTCTGCTGTTGAATGTTTAATTATCTGAACTGTCTTTGCAGGGTGTGTCAGTTTGCCATAATAGTGATGGGTAATAATAATAACATGGCTGTCAATAATTATGTTAATATGGGAGTTATTTCCTTACTGAATGGGTCGGATATGCGCTTGTCTGTGGGTTGAGGTTCAAATACAGTTTGTTATCCCACTGTTATTGCTGAGTTCTTTGTCCTCCCTCCCCATCCTGCCTCTGTTATTCAGGATATTCCCTTCAGTAAAGCTGTGGTAGAAGCGGAGTTGTTTCAGCCCAGCAATTGGCCTAAATGGAGATGAAGGCCATGTGCCTCTTTACTGCCAGAAGTGGCCCAGATTTGGAGGGTTTCTTTGCATTCTGATAATTTCTGCTTTGAATGTCCTTTTTAATGTCCAGGTCACTTTTAATCTGAGTTTTAAAAAAACAACAACAACAACCTTTGAATGCTGCTGGATAAATGCAAAAGCTTACAACTGGGGCTCTTATTTAAGGCTGTTGTATCCTCTTCTTCTGCTCCTTGCACTTGGAAGTAGATATATATCACCACAACCATTTCAGATGAATTAGTAAAGGCACAAGGTGTGTTGAAATGGTAGACATACTATATATTCATTTATAAATGCTTAAAATCTTTAAACTGTAAGTAGGTATCCCTGTGCACATTAATGCAATGCTAAGATCATTGTCTTGTGTTGTCATAATTGTATTTGTATAATATTCATGCTTTGAATCTGCTGTATTAAAACACAAGACTTTGCTCACTATTTTGTACCAGTCTTTAACAACTCATGCATGTGGCAGACGGACTGGTTTGGAACAAAGCAGACAGCTCCACGTGGTTCATCAGAGGGGGCAGGTGTGTGTGCATAAATGCATGATAGATGATTGGAGCCACTGCCTTCACATTTAATGATATGGTTCTCCTGGGGGATACCGGTGCAGAGGGTGTGGAAGTATTTGTTGTTGTTGTGGATGGAGCAATAGCTGCCCAGACTAGGACATGTTTGGCCTTCTTGCCTGTGTTTTAGCCTCATGGTTGTAGCCGCACCCCAGCTGCCACAGCACATCTGCGTCTGCACAGGAGATCTCGTGATGAGAGTAAGGCCCTATGGCTTGCTTTTCACACCATCACGCTATTGTCTAGCACATAGTGCCGTAGATGGCAACAAAGCAAGGGGATCCCTGGCAGATTGCATCTGATACCAGACATAGAAACTGTAGCGACAGTAACAGTTGAAAACACCGGTATTTCATCAGTATCTCAATTTGTTTATTTCTTAATTTATTGTTTTCTCCTCCTGTCAGATCACATCCCAGAGGACCTTCAAGACCCTTTCTACACAGATCAGTATGACCAGGAGCACATTAAGCCCCCGGTGATCCGGTTACTGCTGTCCTGTGAGCTGTACTGTCGCGTGTGTGCCCTCATCCTCAAAGGAGACCAGGTGGCTTCTCTGCAGTCCCACCAGTCAGTCATACAGGCCCTGTCTCGCAAAGGCATCTATGTCATGGAGGGCGATGACACGCCTGTCACAGATTCAGATCTGAACTGCCAACCAATCAAAATGGTGCGTTGTATTATGTCATTCTGTATTTTTGGATGTGCTTGGAATATAGTACTACTCATACAATTTTTGCAGTATGTTGAATATATAACGTGAGTGTATATGTGGTGTGATTGTATATATTTATTAATATATGATATATATTTAATAATATATGATGTACATATATTAATGAATGTAATTTAAGTATTACATAAAATGTGTATTTTTATATAACATTTATATTAATGCACATCATAAAATTTTATATATTTAATATTTATTATAGTGGGTTTTGTTCTCTGACTTTGCCGTTCGCTTGGACAAATACTGCCTGTTTAGAATGCGCAGAGACAAGCGGAGTGATTTAAACAGTGTATAGTCATCAGCCAATCAGATTCAAAGACCAGATCTAACTGTTGTATAAATATATATATTCTAGTGGTGTAACGGATCACAAAACTCACAGTTCAGATAACAATACGTTTTTTGTGTCATGGATCGAATAATTTTTCAGATCGGCAAACAACAAACCAACAATAAATAAATATAACTTGGTGGGTGGGCAAATGTCACTTTGCTTTCCATTTATTACTTAAAGCACACTTTATGTACTTTGATACCATAGCATCTACTACAAATCTACTAGCCTAAATAATAAAGTTCAGAGATTAGGCTATAAAAGACAAGTGAACAGTCAGTAATAAAATGAGAACAAATGCACAAATTAAGCATAGATAAATACAATAGAACATAGTATTCAGGTACAGAAATGTAATTACATATACAGAGACACAATATTGTCTGTATAGTTAATATAGATTAATCTTAGATTAATCTTTGTTGTTTAATTAACATTAATGACATAGACAGAAGCAGGTATTTATGGGCTGCTTTCACTTTAAGACCTAATTCACAGATCCAATATAATGATACCCATCCAATTTCTTTCTGTTTACATTCATTTAAGACATAACAGACTGTGTTTTGGAGATTACTTGCCGGGACAGGTATGTTGGCATAATTTTGTGTGTCTGTTCAAGTGCAAGTACATGCGAAAGTGGAATCAATTCGGTGTTCGCGATGATTACAGCTCGTGAGTCCAGAAGTGATTTCTCTTTTGCCTCGTACTGCGCTTGAATGGTTTAAAATTGCTTGAATGTGTAAATTGGTAAGACAACACAACTTTCATTCTATGATGGTTAAACTTTGCAATTAATCCGCGAATCACATAAGTGCTGAACCGTGGGGCCTGGTCCATATGGATCACGGATCAACTACGATCCGTTACACCCTTAATATATTCATTAATATATGATTTACATATTTATATATAAAATAAGGATAATCCGCTGCTAGGTGTGCATTAACAGTTGTGTAGGCAAAAAAACACTACGCAGTGTGTTATTTTGGTCAGCTATGACTCGTTAAATCTGCCATTCTAACTTACTATTGAATTTATTATGGCTAATCTGTTAAGGGAATAGATTTTTCACTATTTATATTACAACTGTGGCATGTTGTAGCTATAGTTTCTAAGTGTGTAGGCTGCTATTTTTCATAAAAATGCTATAGATTAATATTAAAAAAAAAGTCAACATCAGTCTAATCATGGTACAGAGAAGCCATAAATGGTCTTATCTGTAATTTATAGCCTTAACAAATGCTACAGTTGAACTATTACAAGAACTATTGTACATTTTCGTAAGGGCAAGTACAAGTTAGAATCAAGAGCTTGTCTGGACCTTCTTGATATATTGACCAAACAATCCGTTTTCCCCATGTAAACGTGTTCCGTGATCACTGATAGGAAAAACCTGGCCTTCAGATATTCCAAGAGATGACACAGCTGAAATCATTAAGAGCCTGGTGAACTGATAAGGAGTAGAAATAAACAATTTCAATAATAATAAAATGTTAAGTGAAGTTAGTTTGACTTCTCATGGCACTTTTTGAACTGAAAAAGTTCCAGGTGCTTAAATAATATAAAACACATAATGTATGTAAATAAGTAATTGTTAACTAGGCTATTATTTTTAGCTGTTATGTTATCAACCAACTTTGCATGTGTGGATGATACCACAAATGACCTTTTTGCAAAAAATAAATCAATAAATAATCCCATGCCATGGGACCCTGCTAAAACGGTTCACACGTCAACCCCCCCCAGTGTTAAAACCAAAATACGACCTTGATTTAATCAATTAAAAAATCAGCAACGCTACCACCTTGCTGAGTAATATAATGTAGCCATACAGTAGCAAAGTTAATTTATTAATTAGTCACATTGACAACAACTTTCTGTGCTCTTGAATATTTCTGTGTATGTGCAGTGTGATCTCCCATCTCTGATGTGTGTGTGTGTGTGTGTGTGTGTGTGTGTGTGTTTGTGCAAAAGTCACCGCCAGGGTGTTTGATTTTGTTTTTGTACATTGCCGTTAGTCAAAAGAGCCCTACCCCCATAACTCTGATATTCTGCTGCCAAGATATGGCAGGGGTCCCGTATGGACCTCTGTACTCAGCCCCAGGTCAAAAGAGCCCATCCCCAGCTCTGCATGATATTCTGCTGCCAATATATGGCTGGGTAATATCACTTTGCTAGGGTGTTATAGGGGATTGCTAGGATGGTTTGTAGGTAGTTGCTTATAGCCCCAAGTTAAGACATTCCTAGATATGATCTAGGATTTATATTTCTTATTTAAAGAAGTAATGGCTTGATTTGAAGTATTATTCGCATCCATAGCACACGCACCAGCATTTTGTCTGGAGGAAGAAATGATAATCATGATGGTTGCCTTAGCAAGCGCTAATTACAGTCCAGAACCAGACAAAGAAAAAGCAAATGTGATATGGAAACTGTGGTTTGTAGAGATCTTCCTGTTGTAGATATCTCTGCACTGACAGGAGAAAGCTGCTATTGTTGGCATATCCAGCGTGTGTTTTTCCCTTCATGTATAACCACTACAATCACCTGTCCAAATAATTAGTGAGATCAGTGCTTGAACTAAAGTAGCACAGAGCGGAGTGGATTTCATTGATTCACAGCCGTATTTTTTTAGCTAGTGATGTGCTTTCTCCAGTGAATGGCAATCACTGATGTTGGTGAATCAGCGTTGTACACTCAACTGTGCTTTTATCACTTCAAATTCAAATCTTTGTGGTCAAGCCCACACCCTGTACAGAGCCTAGTGCAGTCTGATCCACACAAACCTGTTAGACCAAACAGAATGGCTTTGTGAGGTGTGTACTGTGTAGGTACAGCTGGTTGACTTTAGGAGGTGTAGGTGTCATTTGTTTGCTTTGAACCAGTGTTATGGCATCAGTGCTACATATGTGGCATTACGTTGTCAGAGTGGAGTACCATCACTAGTAAAAGTAATAACAGGGATTTACAAATGATAAATTTTCACATTAAGCCCCCGGATTACTTTCGGTTTGCTTTTCCACTGCAGTTTAGTACCACTTCAAAGTTGGTGGGATTAGACTGATTGTTATAGTTGTGCCGCCTTTACTGCCGTGGATCCGCTCCTTGGCTACCAATGAGTCTGCACCTCATCTACTGACCACGATACAGCCATTTCTTTTTTTCAAGTTGCGTGCGATGTCATTTAAAGCAAGTTGTTTAAAAAAAAAAAGTCGCAAACAAACGATACTGCGGTGGCTGTTACTGACTATTTAAATCTAGCGGGGTTTGGTGTCTCGTGTTTCAAATCTAATGACGCTGCTAGTGACAAATCTCTCTGACCAATCCGTGATCTGCAATGTTTACACATCACATTTACTATCGGTACGGCACCCTTGGAGCCTTAACTGAGGTGGTACAATTTAAGCGAGCCGTACCGTTCCGTACTGAGCTGTCCCATGCAGTGGAAAAGCACCAAAAAGTGAGCTGTACAATGCAGTGGAAAAGCACCAATGGTTTCCAAAAAATATTAAGCTGCACAGCTATTTTCAACTTTGATAATAATAAGAAATGTTTCTTGAGCAGCAAATAAATTCAATAAATTTTAGATCAAATAAATGCAGCATTGGTGAGCATAAGAGACATAAAAACCTTACCGTTTAAAAGTCTGGAGTCTGTAAGATTTTTTTTTAGTGTATACTTTAAAGAATGATTGCAGTTATTTTGCATTTTTAATTGGTGTAAAATATCTTAACTCTTCGTTGTCTGAAAAAATTTTGAGATTTAAAAAAATCACGGTTGATATTGCTTCTGGTTCATTTGTTACATGCTGGTTCATTACACAGTTTGACAGTATTTCATTGTGGGATTTGGTTATATGGAATATATTGGCAAATGCAGTTGGTAATTTTGGTGTTCCATGCAAGTTGCATACTGTGCACAGTACACATACTGAAGAGATAGTGTGTAGTGTGATAGAGTGCTTTTCTGCTTTAGTACAATGTTTATCTGAGTCCAAAGCCTATCACGCTCCAATCTTCTGGTTTATAGTTGTCAGACATGACATGCGTATCTGAGAAAAAGACTGTTCACTGATGCTGTTGGCTTGAGTCAGGAAACAGTCTGCTGAGATTGTGCTGACATGTGCTGTGCGCCCGTATGAACAAGTCAGTGGTTGACTGTTGTTGGGGTTGCCATGGTAACTGGATGGGCTTTGTATAACAGTTCATAGTCTCATAGACTAAGATTTTGAAGTGCTTGGTGTATTTTGTAATACTAGGTTATCCAAATCATGAGGTAGTGTACAAAGTTGTAGCCAGCATGTGGAATGAAAGGTTTTACATTTCATGACAAATGTGAAATATTTTGTAGCCTACTTCATCTTGACTGTGCTTTATTTTGGCAGATTAATTAGGCTGAGTGTTTTTGTTAGCAAGAGCAGTATGACCTTCTTTGGGCTAAATGGGAGATTATTTCCACAAAGCGTTGTGCACATTTTTACCTTTCTTAGTCTGAGAAGGAGCAGCACCCTTAAACATTTGGAATTTCTGAGTATAGGGACATTTCTTTTACTAGGTTAACGGTTAATGATCTGTTAACAAGCTTTGCTTGTTGGTTGGGGAAAAAAATGAAATGAGCATCCCTAGTAGTATTACATTGACAAATGTACAAATGTTTTTTATTTTATTTTGAAAGTCAGTTGATAAAATGTAGTTCATTTTCTTGTTCTTTATGCTGCATGAAAGTGCAGTAGTGTGACTTTTCTTTCACCTCTGTTTTGTGGCACAGAGTTCTCACATCCCCATGATTGATGCTTTGATGATGGCCTACACTGTGGAGATGATCAGCATTGAGAAGGTTGTGACCTGTGTGAAGCGTTTCTCCACGTTCAGTGCCTCCAAGGAGCTCCCCTTTGACCTTGAGGATGCTATGGTCTTCTGGATCAACAAGGTGTGTTTGTTTGAAGGGTTTGGCCTTTTAGTCAAGTCATGTTTGTCTAGCCCCGAAGGGGGCCTTTCAGTGCTTGGTCAGATTGCTAGCATGGAGACCTCTGCCAGCACTTTTAAAAGAAGGCTGCAAAAGCAGATGTTTATTATGAATTCTTTTATATGTATCATAGCAGTCCCTTCGTTGTGCTGCAGGTGAACCTGAAAATGAGGGAGATTACAGAGAAGGAGCACAAATCAAAGCAGCATCTGCTGGAATCTCCAAGCCATCAGAAGGTACCAGATATCCCAGAACAAGTGTTTAACTCATAGATTGTAAAACTCTCTAATTCTCAGGCGCTGTTTAAGCTGGGGACACACTTAACAACAAGCTAAAGCATTCTAAGACTGAGCTCAACACACAAATACTGTTTCCTTCGACTGAAGGAAAATACACAGAATTTAAACACCGACTGGACGCAACTGGTTCTGACTCAGCGCGTTTGGGCATGATCAGTCGTATCAAATTACCTTCATAATCGGCCTTATAATCGTTAAGTGTGTCCCTGGCTTTAGACCTAGTTTTAACATCTGTCTTGAGGAATCCATTCACAAGTGAACATCGTTAAAGACTAGTGTAAACAGGGTTGTATGTCTAGAAAACATTATTCAAACTGCATTGGAGGAAATCTTTTCTTTTCGACTGTGTTTGCAGTTTGCGTTTCGAATTTTGTTTTAAAATATAACGATTAGATTTCTTTTTTTTTCTTTTTTTTCTTTTTTTTCCTCCACAAATTATGCAGCCCTAGTTTCTGATTTCAAGTGTTCACTCACTGGAGATGTGTTTGAGTCAGAGACACAATCGACTGCCCACTTGTTTGGATCAAATGCAACAGTTGTTAATACCAGGTGTAAACAGGACCTCAGGTGTGAACTGAAATGTCTGGACTCATCTGAATAGATAGTACTAATGTAACAACAACAGCCTTGTGGAAATGATCTAATATCTTTAGTGGCATCACTCCTTCTGTTTCTCCTTTAACCTCATAGCAGGGTCACATCTGTCTGCTCTTTTCTTCCCTGACTTTACATCCTCTCTGCTCCTCTTCCCGTCTCTTTCCCTCTAACCTCCTCCCTTGCTACTGGGATAGTCTCCCTCAAAATGGTATTGGAAACTAGTACCTGTAAGTTGGCTGTGAGTGCTTCCTCTTCACTGCACGCATAGTATGTGTCAGTCCCGACGTACGCCATCACCACTCAGGCTACGCTTTTATCTAATCAGTGCACACTGGGAGACGCTGCTGTCCAGTGGCTCACGCTGTAATCACACAAAATGATCTGCCTTTCACCCTTTGAGCACATGCAGTTATGGGCTAACATATGCCGCTGGGCGTACGTGTGTGTGTTTGTGTGTTAGAGTCTCTAACTTCGGCTTTCGTCTCTTAATTTTTTGCAGTCATTTCCATCTTCATTTGTCTATTTCTTGTTCTGTCTGTCTCTCGGCTGTGTACGTTCTTTAGCCTGATCTTATGTTTGTACCTGCCCATTGCATGCTGAATCTTGTGGGGGTTTCATGAATGGCACAGAGATACTCTGTCTCCATTCTGCTGTCTTTACCTTTTAGATGTGTCTAGCTTTCACTGTGTCCTTACTGATACCTAGACTTGGTGTCTGCTAGGACTGCACAATTGAATACATTTACAAGATTGCGATTATGGCTGCTGTGATTAAAGGATTAGTTCACTTTAAAATGAAAATTACCCCATGATTTACTCACCCTCAAGCCATCTAAGGTGTATATGACTTTCTTCTTTCAGACGAATACAATCGGAGTTATACTAAAAATCTTCCTGTTGCTCCTAATAGGGGTGTAACGGTACGCGTTACAGGTACAGGGCTTTCAGTACGGTGCACATGTGTACCGAATGTGTTACATTGCAACATTGTAGCCTAACCACCAATAATCGCAATAAGCTCTGCGTTTTGTTACTTTTCATAAGAAACAAAGTGTCATCCTTCAAATGCTGTCCACGAAATCACGAAATTCGAACAGAAAGTGCCGTTTTGACGCGCTTTGATGTGGCGTGACAGATCACTGTATTGGCAGCTCAGTTCAACCGCCAGCGATCATCTCTTCCTCACTAGTTACAGAATAAACTTTAATGAACATCTGAAGGTATGTTGAAAGATACAGTACAACTTACTGAAACGTATAATCTCGTGTTATCGCTTATTCAGTGTTTCAACGGCGGAAAGACGTCAATAAAACAGCTTGTAAACAATATCATGTAGCATTTACCTCAGATATGCCATTTAGTATCCACAGCTTGTTAGTTCGCCAGAGAAATGAACTCTTTCGCTTAATATATGCACTGTATTAGCCCATAGATTCATTATATTTTACTTAACCTGTTAGTCTTGATTAATGTATGTTTAAAAACATCTGCCATGACAGATAATATCTGTGTAAATGATTATATTTCAACAACGAATTGGAGTAAAACTTAATTTTATAATTGGATTTGGAAGTTAATGCAAAAACTGCCTTATGTGCAGCTTACATATTTGCATACAATTTGTTATTTGAGTGTTGATTATTATATCTAAAAAAGTAAATTCATACTCATACTCGTTGGTCCCGTTCACTGCCATTATAAAGCTCAGATGCATCAGGATATTTATTAATAAATCTCCGATTGTGTTCATCAGAAAGAAGTTATATACACCTAGGATGTCTTGAGGGTGAGTAAATCTTGGGGTAATTTTCATTTTAAAGTGAACTAATCCTTTAATTTATTGTCGTTTAACATATGTCTAATATAAATTAAAATGCTATAATACTTTTTTTTGCATACATGTACCTCTGTGCATGACGGCATTATTTTAGTAAATATGTCAAATAAATATATTTTTCATTACAGAAATTTGTTCATGTATTATTGGCTGTCTTTAAATGTGATATCTTGCATATTGGCTTTATATCGGCCATCTGCTTCCCTGCTCTCTAAGCCTGGGGACCCACCGCTCTGCACATTTTGTGTCTCCCTTATCTGATACTCTGACACTTAGTTAAGTTCATGGAGCTCTTTTCTAACATGCTGCTGATCTGAATCAGGTGTGATAAATAAAGAAGACATACAAAATGTGCAGAGCGGTGTGTCCCCGGGACTGGAGTTGAGAACCACTGCTCTATGATATTGGCATTGGCCTGCAAATATTCCACATCAGTTGACCACTACTTTTGCGGATTGTTTGTATTTTGGGTTCTTGTTTTTTTTTTTTTTGTTTTTTTTTTTTTGTTGGTTTACACAAGTGTATTATGTATCCATAAGAATGTGTAGTTGTAGTCCTATAAGTATCAACTGTGTATCAATGTTCCTTGCTTTTAGGATTTATATCATTAGTTGTTAAGTTTGTTGTGATAAACTATTTTGTGGCCAGTCACTGTTCTGCTGTTTTGTTGCTTAAAGGAGCAGTTCACCCAAAAAAAAAAAAAAAAAATCGGCATCATTTATTTACCCTCATGTTGTTCCAAATCCCTTGTGGCTTTGCTTTATCAATGGAACATAAAACTGCAGTGGAACTCAATGGAACTGTCCAAGCTGCACTTTGCCACACAACAAAAGTGAGTGAGAACCTGGATATTTTAGAGCTACAGTGGAACAGAAGATTTTTAGCAACTGATTTTTAGTTTTAAAAAATCTAAATTAACACGTTCATTTTGCGATTTAATTTTTTTTTTTCCAGTTTAATGTATTATACTGTAATGTTGAATGGCTGTAATTAATGCCTAAAACTGAGATAAAAATCCATTTAATAGAGACCTCATTATCTGATACCAGTTATCAGTGATACTAGCCTTCATTCATAGTGCTTAGTAAAAAGGTGCCATTAAACAAATATTTAAAATATACTGTTTTTATTTTGTTTCTACATTATTTTGGAGAGTCAATGAAAATATATTGCAATATAAAAATGTTAAAAACTTTAATGAAGTTGCGATTAATTACAGAAAAATGTGCAATTTAATTTTTTTTCCCTTCTTGACAGCCCCAGTCCCTTTACACTTTCATAATTTGGAGAATAGCAGCTTTGACATTCTGCTAAACATCTCTTTTTGTCTTCCTTTAAAAAAAAAACAAAACATTTTGAATGACATGAGGGTTGGTAAATGAAAACAAATTTGCTTTTTTTTGTTTGTTTTTTGATGAACTAATCCTTAAAATTGTCTGTCAGTCTTAGTCGCTTATGTTGTAACTTTTTCTTTTTTTGGGGGGGCCGAGCGGGCGGGAAGAATCTAGTTTTGCTAGACCAGCAAATACTCTTATATTAAGCCTCAAGGATAAACTATATTCCTCTTGCAAAAGTGCCACTTGCCTACACGATACCAGTGCCATATACCAAAGGTTACTTTGTGGAATAAAGCCTGTTGTTTTAGGTGGTTTTGACAATTTGGCTTTCTTTCATGTCACCTCTAGGTACGTTATCGGCGGGATCATGCCTCAGGTAGACAGCTACCCTACTTCCCCCTGCTGGAGGACCTGATCAGGGACGTGTGTGACGGTGCTGCACTGCTGACTGTGGTCCATTACTACTGCCCAGACCTGATGAAGCTTGATGGTAGAGTGAAATAACACTAGGGATACTAGACTAGTTAACTAGTCTAAAGGAATTTTAGACTGTGTGTAGTGTCTTTACCACTAGTAGCACCAAACGTAATCAGGATTTCCCAAACACTCCTCCACCCCGGCCCCGACCACCTGAATTTTATACAGAGGCCCAAACTGAGCAAAAATATGCAATTTAACATATAATTTAAACATATAATGCAATGCAATACAATGATGATTGAGACATTTACAAATAAATATTCCTTAAAAGCCTGATGTGTCATATTTAATACTCAAATTTTAACAGATTTTTCTAAAAAATCATGTATGGATAATCAAGTAAACCTAAGTTGCTTTGGTCCAGTAAATGTTTGTCTTGAAAATATAAAGTTATTTTCATGTTTACTTCTGTAAAATCAGTAAAGAATTCAAAGCAAAAAGACACATGTACCCACGACCTGAAAGGCACATTTTTAGAATTATACTAAAAGGCATTTTGCTTGCTGAAAAAGTACAAACTATCAATCAGACAATGGAAGGCATGTAGTAGATTGCGTACAACAGGTTTTTCAGCAAAGTTTTGATTGTTAATAATAGAGGCCTTACAGTAGGTATCTTGTAGTTTGCCTTTGTTAGTTTGCTTTCTCATGATATCCTCACATTGCCTCTTGAGTTAAGTAACAATTCTCTGAAATGTTCTTTTCCGATACTTCAGCTCGCAAGCAAATATTGACCTTGTTTGGATTCAGCCCTTGGTTTAGCGTTCATGAATGTCAGAGCCTGCATACCTCAGGATAGCTTGTTTGCTAACTTTGTGTTTTATGTTATCTGCAGATATCTGCTTGAAAGAGGTGACCTCAATAGCAGACAGCCTTTATAATATCCAGCTGCTGAAAGAGTTTGCCAATGAGTACCTTAACAAAAGCTTCTATTTGACTTTAGAAGACATGTTGTATGCACCTCCTGTGCTCAAGGTAAGTTATTACTTATAATGGATCTCATCATTAAAAGGATGTTTCATTTCCTTATGGGTCTATTCATGATTCTCTCGCTGTTCGTTTTCTTCTGCAGCACAACGTCATGGTATTTATAGCGGAGCTCTTCTGGTGGTTTGAGATTGTCAAGCCTGAATTTGTCCAGCCGAGAGATGTTCAGGAATTTAAAGATGGTGAAGAGTGTTTTTTTTTTTTTTTTTTTTTTTTAATTTTTGCTGTACATTTGTCATTATTATTGTGCGAAGCGCTTAAAGTTGTTGATTTGTGTTTTCTGCCTTTTTTGCTGACATCTGATTTTTTTTTTTTTTTTTTAAACCAATAAAGTTTGCAACATCCTCAAATTTAGGCTATTGTAATAATAATGTGACATGTATTATAATAATATTCTCATTGCAGCAAGAGCAATGACTCAGCCCAAGAGTGCCAGGCCTACTGTGCCCATCTCCAACGCCACCAAACGGAGCTTCCTGGTGTCTCCCGGTGTAGTTGATCCAGCTCTTCCTGTCCAGAGCAGCCCGGAAGTTTGTAACAGGTACTTCCTGCACCCTGAAGAATCTGAGCCTCTGTAAGTGCTTCATGGTTTTGTCTCTGTTCCATGTGTAAAATCATTCATTGTGGTAGTTGTGGGTGTAAATGTCAGTGATCTGGGTGAAAGATGTTTCAATGTAAAAATATGCTTTGGTCTTTCTCAGATTTCCTTGTAAATAAACTGTCTTATAATTAACATTCCCTTCTCGCTAAACTAAAACTATTTCACCAGGCAGACCCCTATTACTTCAGCTACCAGAGTAGAAAAACACCATGCATCGACCCATGAAGTGTTCACTGACATTCTTTACGAAGTAAAATTATAAAACATCTAATGCAGAAGAGTTAATTTCTCTATTAGGCTATGTTTCAAATTTTAGTTGGCCACCCTGGTAAATTACATCTTAGAGGGTGTTTCATTTTATACAGTAACTAAAAAAAAAAAAAATTTATTGCATTTCTGGCTAACTGTGTCAGGGCGATGGTTATTTAGATATCTAGAAGCATTACTGTTCTTTTTCTGTCATGTTTTTGTGAAAAAAAAAAAAAAAAAAAAATTAAGATAACCTTGAGATTATTTTATGTTGTAATTGGGAATCGGTCCAACACCCTACAAGTCAATTAGTGAGGTCAAAGTTAGATTTAGATATTTTTTTGTGTTTGTGCTTTAACTTGCTGACAAAGTTTAATCTGTAGCTGCATTCCCTTTAACGCACAAGCAGATTGCAACACGTAGTTTTGCACATCCCTAGTCATGATGTGAGCAATACAAGACGGATAAATATGACCTTTGTGGGCTTCCATATGTTGTTTGCAGTTCAGAAGTGTGTAGACATTCATGCATGCACTTTACCATGAACTTTGCTTGCATGTTTATGATTCACACCTGAATCATATTGTCTCATAATGTCTTTTGCCTTGTCATGTTGTGCCTGTGTTTTTAGGCATGCTGAGACAGCACTGCATTGCCCTGCCTAACTTAAAAGCATTTTAATAAGTTCACTGTGCTTACTTTTGTTTCACAGGCACAGTAAAAATACAAGCTACTCAGACATAAAATGCCTTTTAATGTCATGCTAGTGCCATTAATGTTGCTTTGTAATTGTAGCACTGTTTTAAATGGTCTTTTTAAGGTCCTAAACAGAGCAGAGCTGCTTGTCTATATTTGTCCATCCACATGGAAAATGTTTAGTGTCAGTTACGATTAGATTTTGGCTGGATAGACCTCTGGGGGCCTGGAGATCATTCGTCCTAGTTTTTTGTGCTGGTGGTTTGCCAACCGTGTTCTCTGCTTGCTGTTTCAGTAATAAGGGGAGTTCTGGCTTCAGCCCCTCCCATCCACTTCTGCCACTGAGACAAAGACAGAAGAAGGCTCAGCCAGGAGAGGAAAGCACAGGTATGGCATGAAGTGTCTGCTGCCATTCATAGAAAAACTCTTAACTAGTTTTGTTGTTTTTGTTTTCATGCTCACATGGAAGGTACCCAAAAATGTTCAGTCTTAGAAATAGTTAATGGTTTAGGCAGAATACTGGGGATTAGTTATTTAGAACAAACTCCTAAACAGAATGTTTAAGGAATATGAAATATATTTGGCTTAAAGAAAATTAAGTTTAGTTTTTCGCCCCATGATGATTTTTCCCCCCATTATTTTTTTATGACCTTTTAAGGCCCTTTGTCCACTCCAGTTTTCAATCGTTTTTTTAGTAATATTTTTTTGGTAATGGCATTATGGTAATGTGAATAAATTCACATAAATTGTAAAATATACTCAAATTTGTTTCATTCAGTTTATGCTTATTTACATAAAACACGTTCATTTTCATATGAAAAATGGTGCAGGGTAGACCTAGACCTAGATCAGTCAAGTCAGCACAGACGTTTTAGTGGCTGTGCTAGAGTGTGACTTAGAATAAGGTAATCAAATTCTAATTGTGCTTTTCTTATTAGCCTCTCGAAATCGCTCCAATTCTTTGACGCAAGAAGGTCACTCCAGAGGATCTGTGGCTTGGTCAGATAAACGGCAGAGGTACAACACTATTAACAAATATGAAAAACATATATTTTAAGATATTACGTTATTTTAAGATATTACATTGATTTTATATTTAGTTTGGTAATTCTTGTCTTATAATAATCAGGCCACTGTCTCAGCTGAATCGGTATGTTCTTCACTCTGCTACGGACAGTGATGCAGACTTGGCCTCGGGTGACAGCGTTAGTCTGACTTGCTCTATCAGTGAGGACAGCCTGGCTTCCACTGTCACACCCAAGCACCAGAGCCATCCAGGTCACGGCAGTGTTAAACGGGTCAATGGCCATGGTCTACTGGGCAACGTTAACATGGATGAGGAGGAAGAGCTGGTAACCATCACCAGGGCCGATTCATCCAAGAATGACATCACCCTGGTAAATTCTGAGGACGCAGAGCGACAGAGTGCTACCCCTGGTGCTAAAACAGGCATTTGGGGAAGACCGGAGGAAGCATCCTCAGATTCCCGAACAGCCAGTTTCTACCTGGAACCTTTGATGCCTGCGGTTCTCAGGCCAGCCAAAGAGAAGTCCATAAGTCTGAATAAGGAAGAAGAGTCAGGAGAAGGACGGCATCGAGGATCAGCACGAAGAGTGGCAGGAGCAGAATGCGCTGTTTCGTCTTCCAGACGGAGACCTCCACACACCCTTAACCGGACCTTTACCCCCATCACCAGCTCTGAGTTTGAGACAACTGTTGAACATAAATCCAGTGAACTTGTGCCTCCAGCCCCTGGGCAAATGCAAGCTTTCAAACCACTGGCGACAAGTAGCGTTGAGCAGTCTTCTGCTGATCAGCCACCTGGGTTTTACCTTCATTCATCTGTGCCTGAGGACAAGAGGCCTGTCCAAGCATGGGACATCCATCCAGGGTCTGATATAGAGACCGTGGAGACCATTGAGGAGCAGGATGCAGAGCTCACCAAAGAGCTTCATCCAGACAAGAAACAGTTCTATGAGGAGGACGAAGAGTCTGCCAAACTGCGCGAGGACATGAATGTAAAGGAACATGAGGATAAGGATGGTGGGAGCAGGTGCTCTAGCCCTGGCCAGCAGTCCCAAGTCAGCAGTGTGGCTAGCGGCAGTGTGCGTATGACCAGTTTTGCCGAACGAAAGATGCAGAAGTTTGGTAGCAACCAAGACATCCGGTCCAGCACAAGCAGCTCACAGCGCACAACACCTGATGGCTCAGAGAGTTGCACCCTTCCTCTGACCTCTTGGAGGATGAAAAGAGACCAGAGTCCCAACCCGCAGAACAAGGACAGTACCAACATGCTGGCCTCTGAACTTGTTCAGCTTCACATGCAACTTGAGGAAAAGAGACGTGCAATTGAATCGCAAAAGAAAAAGATGGAGGTCTTGACGGCAAGACAAAGGCTTAAGCTTGGGAAAGCAGCCTTCCTGCACATAGTAAAAAAAGGGAAGAGTGACACTCTCCCTCAGCCTACAAAGTCTGAGTTCTACTTGAAAGATGGCCAAAAACTCAATCAAGAGAAGTCATCAAAAGATGACACCTGTGTTGATTCTCTGAGAGATGGGCCAAAAGTGGCTGAAGAGCCAGAGAAGGCATCTCTCGAGTGGGCAGGTGGGGGGACTGTGTCCCCTAGTGCCTTAGATATGGACGAAGAGATGGATATTAATGAATGCAACCGCTCCATTGAGTTGCTGAATGAGGCCATAGTAAACATTCAGCAGCAAATGATGCAACTTTCGCTCCAGCAGGAAGTGCTCATGAGGCAGAATATTCAGTCTCCATCAGGTGCTGCTTCACCACCTAGCAGTGACCAAAGTAATGTATCTGAACCCAGGATCAAAGCTTCTATACATTTCACTGAACCAAGTGGCAGCCCTGTGATACGAAAGCCGCCCAAACTAAGTTCAGCACGGTCTCGTTCCAAACCTTCAGAGCTGTTGCTTAAGGAGCACAGCAAAGGGCAGAAAAGCACTACTCCTACACCTACTGACAGCCCCTCTGCCAAAGTTATTCAAGGGGCCAGGGCCCCCAAAGCAGAGCCTGAGGACATGGTGCAAAGCTCTGCAAGATCGGACTCATTCAACAAAGACAAAGGGAATCCAAAAAGCACTACATTCCACCTTAATGATGAAGCTAACTTGAGGATGGTCTCAAGGGAACCAAGTTCTGTGGCCCTTGGTGTCACTTTCGACGAATCTGTGTCCAGTACCGTACAGGCCATTGAGGCTACATTTGATGATGGGCCTGAGAGGGATAATGTCTCCTCAGAGGACATTTCTAGAGGAAAAGTCAATCTTATTGAAGTAGACTTGTCTGATTTGGCTGCCAACCCAGATGAAGAAAGCAGCAATGGATTGGATGTCACCACTGATGGAAGTGATGGGGAAAAGAAGTCTGGAATGGGCTTCTTTTTTAAGGTAAAGTCAGTGCAGTGGACAAGACATTTGAAAAGTGTTTATCTGAAGGCAAATAGTTTGTATTTTTCTGGCAAAGTGTTTATTTTATGCACTGCTTACATTTTATTAGTGCCATCCCAACAGCCCAGAAAACCCTAGCGTTTCAGAAAATGTAAAAATCTAAAAGTTTTGTTGTTAAATGTCTGTAGGATGAGCAAAAAGCAGAGGATGAATTGGCTAAAAAGCGAGCAGCGTTTCTGCTGAAACAACAGAGGAAGGCAGAGGAGGCACGGCTCCGCAAGCAGCAGATAGAGGCTGAAAGTGAGCTGAAAAGAGATGAAGCCAGGTATTGACAACCCCGGACGTGCCATCCTCCAGGAATATAAAAATGGTAAAGAGAAGCTCTGCATTTTTTCATGGACTTTGTATGTTTAAAGCCTCTCTTCTCTCCCAATTCTAGGAGGAAAGCTGAAGAGGAAAGAATCAGAAAAGAAGAGGAGAAGGCCAGGAGAGAGTTGATAAAGCAGGAATATCTTAGAAGGAAACAGCAAGAGATGTGTGAGGAGCAAGAACAGCCCCAACCCAAACCCAAGACCAAGGTCAAAAAACAAAGGCCGAAGTCTGTGCTGAAAGAAGAACCCTCAATCGATATGCTTCCCAAGTGCCCTGCTGCCAGTAAGTGTTAAATCATGCCTTCTGTTATTGCATTATTGCTGAGTTTAAAACAGAAACATTCAATGTCACTTAAACTGAAATAATGAAACCATGTCCCTCACTAGATGAGAATCTCATCAGTGCCCAGTCTGGTTCTAGTCTATCACTGGCCTCTGTGGCCACCACTGAACCAGACAGTGTCAACTCAGGAGGGGCGGGATCTCAACGGTAAGTCCTTCCCACTGACCTACAGGGTGCGTGCAGATGCGTGCTTGCATTTCATTAATTTGTTTCAGAATCAATTGAATGTGTTCAGACTGTGACCTTCAGAGGACTCTAACGTTGTTGTTGTTGTTCGTTCTTTCCATGAACAGAGGGGAATCAGTAGAGTCATTTCCAGGCCTCAGTCGCAATTCCAGTCGGACTACAGAAAGAGACTGGGACAACGGTTCCACCGCGTCTTCCATTACATCAACATCCATGGCAGAATACACCGGTGAGTTTTTCACTTTCCGTTCTGTATGAAGCAAGTGGTTTATATTTATGTTGATGCTCAATAGCTGTGGGTACAACATACTGGTCTGGTGTGCTAAATTATTTACACTGCTTTAGATTCCTCTACGCCAGGACAACATCCTGTGTTTAAAAACGGCAGCATGTTGATGTAATCTCGACCGCGCATTAGCCAATATGTTTGTCTTTGTGCTTGAGTACATAAGCGCACATCAATTTTTTGTTTGGGCAGACATTAGTAGATGAATTTGTCCTTTAAGCCTGAACTCTCTGATGTCTTTTACTTGTTTGCTCTTAAATTGACAACTAATACGTTTTACAGGGCAAATACATGCTTTTTGTTCTGTTTGTTGACTCGCATTCTAAAGCTTAAGTATGTGCACAATTAAAAGTTTTATATTTGTCCTCCATAACTTTACATTTAAATTTAAGTGTATTAAAAATCACTGCAAAAATACTTGGGTTCATGTCAGTTATTTGGGTAATGCTCAGAATGGCATAGTTACATTATCATTGATGAATTTTATCGTAACATTCACCGCAGAGCTCCTTTGAACCATGTAAGGCAAGGTATTGTTTGGAAGGAGAATAGAAAGGTTTGTGGCATTTGTCGGGTGTCAGAGTGATGGATGAGGTAGTTTAGCTTTTAATCATGGAGACTGAGAAGCTCCTGTACGCATCAATGAGAGCTGTATAGGGCTCAGAGAGGGGCACCATGTCCTAACTAAGTGACATAACAAATTGACAAGCGATAAACACAAGTTTAAAACAAAAGAAAGAAAGAGTTGTTGTCCTAACCAGCCATGACAACAAGACATTTTATCAGTCATTTGTTTTCTACATGGCCAGCCCCGTCTACAGTGAAATTCCATTGGTCCAAAAAAAAAAAAATCCTGCTCCTCATAAGTTGCATTATTAACCTCAAATATTTTGTTTAGGTGCCCCCCCCCCCCCCAATAATTTGTATTATTATTTCACAATATTACTATTTTTACTGTATTTTTGATCAAATAAATTCAACCTTGGTGAGCATAAGATACTTATTTTTAAAACATTAAGAAATCCATGCTTTTCCTTATGTGTTATATTGAAGTTTTAATAATTTTTTTTTTTTATTATCATTAATATTTTGTCACGTTAGGACCCAAGCTTTTCAAGGAGCCAAGCGCGAAGTCCAACAAGCCAATAATCCACAACGCCATCTCTCATTGCTGCTTAGCAGGAAAAGTAAATGAACCACAGAAGAACTCCATTCTTGAGGTGTGTGACCAGTTTGAAGGTTCATGGCATGCAAATAGTGTTGCCAATAAATTTTGTTATTGAACTATAGAAATTTAATTGCCTCCTTTTTGACCTGTAGGAGCTGGAGAAGTGCGAATCCAACCACTTGATGATTCTCTTCCGGGACAGTGGCTGCCAGTTCAGAGCCCTTTACTCCTACTTCCCCGACACAGAGGAGATCCACAAGCTCACCGGCACAGGGCCCAAGAGCATCACTAAGAAGATGATCGACAAACTCTATAAGTACAGCTCGGACCGCAAGCAGTTCACTGTTATCCCTGCCAAGACTGTGTCCGTTAGTGTAGATGCGCTGACTATCCATAACCACCTGTGGCAAGCCAAAAGACCTGCAGGGCCAAAAAAGAGCGGAAAGTGAAGACAGATGGCACTCGTAAGATCTGCACTTTTGCATCAAGGCCAGAAATCACTTGCCTACTTCCGTCGGAGTTTGGATGGAAGAGGCTCGCTGGACAAACAAACAGGCATGAGTCAACATGCACTTCATTTGAATGTGTTTTGGGTTGAAGTAGTCCTGTGGTCTTTTTACCTGATTAATTTTTTTGCTACTTGAAGTATTTATTAGTTTGGCACTGATTAGCTCGTTTAAACGAAGCGCTTCCCCCATGATTGTTTCTGTTTGATATGTTTCCCTCTTTTTTGCAAGGGAAATATGTTTTCCTTTAACCATCTTCAAAACATGTCTGAGGATTGCCAGAACTCGAATTAATGTAAAAAAAAATATAGCTGACTTGCCTCTCAAACAACCTTTTTTTGCCTCCGAAACATGCTGCTCCTTTGTTGTCGCTGGGACAATCCCAGGTATGCGTACTTTTGGCCTTCATGCGTTGTGGTACTATGTCTGTTTATTCGGCGCTTTAAAAAAGCAGCTCAGCTGTAGCCCATTTTTTTTTTAAAACACTATGGTTCTTTCGATAGGGAATCAAACAGACCTTGATACGTGTCAGATGCAGTTCTCTTCTCTTCTGTTCTACTCTGTAGCGGCCTCTCCACTGGACAGTCTTTACTATGGTGCACTTATGATCATGTTTTAGTGCTTTTATTATCATGCAATGTAACCATGTTGATGTTGGCACTGGAGCTTTTTCTCATGCGAAGAGCAGCATGCTCTGTTATGAAGAGTGTCGCTGTAAACGATTTGAATGACAGTATTTAATATATTCATAATCGGTTACTTCCCTTGCAGTCGCTGTCTAATTATTTACCAAGGTTTAAAACATTCCTCAGTGGAAAAAAAAAAAAAGTGTCAACACTGCCGACATCTTTGTGTCTAGACGTTCGAGAACACTCACAGAAGCCTCGTATTTGGTGTCAAGATCAATTGAGTGTTGCACATGCACTTTATTTTTTGTTTTGCTCATGAAGGTGTATAACTGGGGTAGAATTTCAAAGGGCTTACTAAACCATTTTTTGCTCTTAAAGCTGGTTGTTGAAAGGTGAAGGTACTCTGTTATACACTGAGAAACATCTCTCAAACACTAACACCGAAAAGAGCACACTGACAGGCCCTTAATGACTCTTAAACTACTGTTTCCAAATAATAGGTGTTAGATTTGTCTATACGTCGCTGCATTTTGTTTAATTTTTAATTGCAGTTTTGTATATTGTATGTTTTTATATCTTAACTAAAAGATTGTATTGATGTTGATCACCTGTTTTTTTTTTTTTGTTTTTTGTTTTTTTAAACACTACTACTCATTCTTGATCATTTTGCTTCCTTTATCATACCATTATTTATTTTAAATAAGACTGAGAATTAATAAATATTTCAAGTCAATACATTCATTCTCTTTTTTTTTTTTTTCATTGTTTACATTCTCATCTTTCTTCCACTTTATTTTTTTTAACACTTCTTGCATTATACAGTAATTAAGCTTTGCCTCATAGTAATGAATTTTAGTATCAAGTGTTGAACATTGTACATAACACTAAATTGACAGTTTTTTGGCAGTTGATAAACTTTTATATCAATAGCTTTATTGTCATTGGGTGATTGCTAGAAAAAATGGTAGTTTAATTACTGGGGGTTTCGTGATGGGCGTCCCAACTTCTGCCAACTGGAACACTGCGGCCATGCTTCATCGACAAGCACTGTATCCTTGACAGTCCACTGATGACACATTTGTGTCTTGGCAACTGGCAGTTTATCCTCAGCGGGGGGCTCTACAGGTCAGGCATTCAGTGGATGGATGGTCATTAGACGGGAACTCTGAAGACATTATATGCTGTTTTTCAGTATGCACGGTGAGTATCATTGCGCTTCAATTTGATGTTTGCTTCAAAATCAACCAAATTGTGATATGAACAGATGTTTCTTTTCTTCTACCTAGCTCTCTTTATTTTTGTGGTGTTCCAGTGCATACATGAGGCATGGTTTCAGTCCTGTATATACACAGATACAGACTATGTTTGCAAGGAGATACCAAAAGGTAGGATGGTCTCTTGATATTCATAAAGTCACTTGATATTCATAAAAATAATGTGTGGTTACACTATTTTGATGGTCCCCTTCAAACATTCTACTGTGTACTTGCGTTACTTAGTCAGTAGAATGTCTTGGTGGACCATCAAAATAAAGTGTTAGCAGATATTAAGCAGACAGACTACTAATACTCTACTAATACTAATAGCGTTAGTTGACTTGTCGTTGCAATGTTAATTATAGTCAACAAAATGTTGAAATCAGAATAAAATGTTACCAAATGTGCTTGTTATCTGCCAGAGAATACAATTCAAATAGGTCAGATAAGTGTCAACTACACTATGTTTTTGAGTGTAATAAAGTTTATTAGAAGACTTTATTTATTTATTTATTTACAAAAGACTTAGGACCAGATCTACTAACAGCTTGCGCCAGCACAAACCCACTTTTGGCATTAAAAAAACTACTGTCTGGATTTACTAAAGACGCAGTTGCAAAATTAAGACTGAAAAGACGTGGACTGAGTTGTTTTTGCGGATGACCTTATTGCATATGCATTTGTAAGAGTTACCCTTTCAGATGCAAAATGTATGGGAGAGTATTTAAATGAATCGCGCAACACGATTTACTAATGTTTGCGCTAGTCAATTTACTGGTATTTGTGACATGGCCGCAATTGTTGCTGCTAGGAGGAGAGTAGTTTGCACGTCAGTAGATCACGTGCAAGACTTGCAACTCCTATTGCCACATTTGTGGAATTGCGCTCTCATGGTAATTTGCTCCGTTTGGTAAATCTGGACCTTAAGACTGTTACTTGACATGTCATAGTAGTTATTTGTGAAATGACCAAAGGTGACATAGTGACCAGGGGCTGTCAAGCTCCTGAAAGGACAAAAAAAAAAAAAAAAAAAAAAAGCAACACTACAGAAGTGATCCGTATGACTCATGCACAATATTCAAAGTCTTCTATAGCCATACTACAGCTTTATGCGGAAAACTGACTGAAAGTGGTTATTCACTGAAAATCCTGCTTGAGCCCTGGTCACCATCGACTTTTATTATTTGAAAATGTGCAGTCTGGACATCTTCTCAACATCATCTTCTGTGTTCCACAGAAGACAGTCATAAAGGTTTCGAAAGATGTGCCTAGTAAATTATTTTTAAATGAACTGTCCCTTTAACGGGAGTTTCAGATTAACACATTTTTATGTTCTTTTTTTTTTCTAGATTATCCTGCTGGCTTGACCTCTGTGATTATCTTTGTGAGTGGTTTAGGAGAAATCAACTTGTCCATGTTTAACAGCACAAACCTGACCTCTGTGAACAGTCTGACTATGGCACACCAAGGTGTCACAGCAATAGGACCGCAAACCTTTGATAAGTTTCAAAACCTCAAAACGCTCAATTTGCATGATAATCTTCTTTCCCAAGTCTCGTCAAACTGGTTTAGCCATCACGCTGCACTTGAGACACTCAGACTGTCAAATAATAAAATCACTACACTGGATCACAATTCTCTTGATGGGCTGTCAAACCTGCTCATGCTAGATCTGTCTCAGAACCAGATTTACACTATAACCCAGAGTAGTTTTCTCGGTTTCAGTAAACTGAGGCAGTTAGATCTGTCCAACAACCAATTGACACATTTGAATGCAGATTTGTTTCTTCCACTTAACGGCACAAAGATTCGTTTGGATGGAAATCCCTGGGACTGCTCCTGCTCTGTGAGGGACTTTGCCAAATACCTGAAAGGTATACATTCATTTCATCTCATACTTTATCTAATTCTGCTGAAATGTCCAATATAATATTATAATAAGCAAATAAAACAAGCAGCGTCACCTCACCCTTATTCCATTTGAAATCTTATTTTTTTTTTAAAGAACAAAAATAAGTTTTGAATTGTAATGTTTTTACTGTATATTTGATCAAATAACTATTTTTGTTACCCACATTTAACTGTATTTTTCATAAAATAAATTCAGCATTGGTGAGCATTAGACTTTTCAAAAACATTAAAAAAAAATCTTACAGACTCCAAACTAGGGTTGGGTATTGTTCAAAAATTTTCGATACCAATACCTTGACTTCGATACCGATTCCTGAACGATACCTTTTTCGATACCAATTTTATAAAATCTGTTTAAACAAGATTACATTACCTCAAAAAATATTTGGTTTTATATTTTAAGTTTAGTCTTTGAGTCTGTAAAAAAAAAAAAAAAAAAAAAAAAGTCAATCTCCTGAGCCACTGCACAAAGGAATAAAGTCTGCTTATAAATTAACATTTATTTAAAATTAAAGTTCTTATTTGGCTAAATTACATTTCCTTAACAGCCTTTAAACACAGGCTTTACTCCCTTCAAACTTATATTTTGCCACTGTTTCCCTACATCATTGTTGGATATATAATTATATATAATTATATCATTTCTGTTAGTTAAGCTTGTGTATATTTATAAGTTATAAAGCAATATCTCATGTAGGGTTTTCCTTTGTGTTTTATATAATGACCACTAGGAGGTGATCTAGGCACATGCTTTCCTTGATTGGTTTTCTCTAAGGAGAAATGCGTTCTGTTGAAAACGAAAGTAAAAGAGTGATGCACGTTCATTGTTTCTTGCCGTGAATAATTATTATTATTATTTTTTTTTTTTTTAAATCGACACATTAATGATTTATCACTCATCCACCCGCAATTAATTGGAATGTTATTTTTTATTACTTGGCCCGACCCGCGGATCATAAACACACACACACACACACACACACACACACTACACACACTATATATATATATATATATATATATATATATATATATATATATATATATATATATATATGCTTTTTTAGGAGACAACAGGTTTGAAAATGTCCGCTCTGAGGGTGTGGTTGATGCTTGCACACAGCGGCAGTATCAGGAGGACGCTGATTCTTTTCCACCAGAATTGTTCGCGTTCTGGAGCCAGATCCTGTGCTCGTGCAGGCGAACTAGAGCCCGTCACGAACCTGTCTCATGTTTCCATAGACTTGAGGAACGAACGCTGATGTAACGCTGTGTTGTACCTGCCTATAACAAGTCTAAAAAGACGCGTCCAGCTGTTTGTGCAGGTAGTGCGGCACTGTTTTGCTGTTCACAGTGTCTGGAGTGACTGTAGTGAACCGGCTGCTGGCATAAACAGCCGGTACTCTCACCCGTCCTTTTCGGAGATAAACTGAAAGTGAAACCGTTGATTCATTCGCTCTCTCGCGCTTAGGGTCACTCTCGCGCGCATAGTTTTATATATAATTTAGATATAAATAACAATGTAGTGCAACGTTATTACATTGCTCAACGAGACAGCGACAGCATTTCTCCGCCCACTCTCCCCTGCTCTGTTCGGAGGTATCGAAATATGGTACCGAATGACAAGACACTTTTCGATACTCGATAGTATCGAGGCAATTCGGTCGGTACCTAAAAAGTATCGAATTTGATACCCAGCCCTACTCCAAACTGTACATGAATAGTGTGCATGAGGATTATGATTAGGGATGCACCACTACCACTTTTTCCAGAACGAGTCCAATACGATAGTTTCATTTTTAGTACTTTCCGATACCAAGTACCGATATCTGTATTTTCATTACATTTTTTATTTTTAAAAATATTGGGCATAAAAACCAAAAGAATATGAATCAAATTAATTGGCTTAGTAAATATATATTTCCTGTTATTTTCACACCTAATTATGTCTGTTAAAATGTATTGTAGGAGCTACTGTTCATGTTATTGCTCTATTATATTTTATCTTTAATTTAATAGCACAGTAAATATTTAGAGCTGCTCCAGCAGGGCTCAATAAGGATTGTGTGTTTTTTTTTTTTTTTTTTTTTTTTTTTTCCCTCCTCCTACTGGTCTGGTTGGGCCAGTGGTTCAAATTTTTAGGTACAGAAATCGAATGTAAAAAAAAAAAAAAAAAAAAAACACTGCATAGTCTTCACTGTATAAAATGAATAAAGATTAATCATTATCAAAGCAGTAGGTTTATTAGGGGCCGTTCACACAGAACACGTTTTTCCATTCCAATGCGGTACTTATCCATTGTTTTTCTATGTAAACACGCTAGATGGATGTGCAAAACCGTTGCGCTCGCGTCTTGCGTCTTTTGCAGCGTCTCGCGCATGACATGGCGTTCTAAAAACGCGGCGCTCAAGTTAAAATCAATTCGACTTTTAAAAAACGCGTCTCGAGACCTTGTTTTTTCCCCATTCCACTGCCCACGTCTCGCCTTTTTCAAAGCAGAAATGCATTCTGTGTGAACGAGCCCTAAAGGCTGCTGTCACTTTAAGAGCTGCAAGTATCCAACATAGTTACACACATTTTCTTTCTCAACTGTTTATGTTCACTTAAGACATAACCTACTATGTTTCACAAGGATACTTGTGCATTTTGACATAATTATGTGTGAATTTGTCCGTTCAAGCGCAAGAAAACATGAAAGAGAGAATTTTCGGATGTTTGCGTGCAGAAAACTTCTTGAAAATGCCATGTGATTACTATACTGTACTGCCTTCCGGTAATGTAGGGAACCACTTATTATACATAATCATGTAACAGTTCATGTACTTGCACATACCATTTAGTACACATTGGTATACTGAGTGAGCGATCAGCAACCAAGAGCATGTAACTGAAGTGTGCATGCTCTCTCTCTTTACCATTAATGTT
Source organism: Ctenopharyngodon idella (assembly GCF_019924925.1). Classification (NCBI taxonomy): domain Eukaryota; kingdom Metazoa; phylum Chordata; class Actinopteri; order Cypriniformes; family Xenocyprididae; genus Ctenopharyngodon; species Ctenopharyngodon idella. Next base: position 13,748,179 of record NC_067224.1, on the reverse strand, counting down.
AGTAATACTTCCTTTGCTATTGACACATCCGACCAAACTACAAACTTTCCAGCGATGTTGACAAGCTTGCGCATCTGTGCCGCTGCTTGCTCAGTCTACTCTGCGTTTTTTGCTTACCAGCTCTCACACAGCAGCTGTAGCGTGAATATTTAATTTAATATTCTGTTAATTTGATACATCTTGGACATCCTTCTCTGATATCTCCATTGTGCTCCATGTTTGCTTTTTTGTCGGTGTTACTTTGTCTGGACACAAAAACTATACACACTGCGAGTTACCGGTTTTTAGTATCAGAGCATTTTTGATGAGTACTAGTACGTGAGTGCAGTATCAGGCCCGATGCTGGTATCTGTGCACCCCTACTTATGATAGATAATTTTCATTTTTGGGTGGAACTTTGTGGATTTTAAATGACTTTCATATATCTTTGCAGGTCTGCAGAATGCCTCTTTGCTGGAGAATGAGATGTTGGTGTGTTGTAACAGCCCACATGCTCTGAAAGGTGTGCCAGTATGGCAGGTACCAGAGTGTGAAACCCTCACAACCACGGGTCCTACCACTACGAGTCATACCAATGCAAGCCTCACCACTGGAAGTCCTGCCACTGTAATTATAACCAAACCTCTCACAATTGGACACTCAACTTTAATCATTTTAATTGGTAGGTAGATTCATTGCCTTACTTCAGCTCCCAGTTGGGCAACTTTCATGTACAGTAGTGTGTTGTTATGTTGTGAATGACTAACCTTTTATTATATAACCAGTGGTACTGTGTGCCCTGGTACTTGTCATTTGTGTCCTTTCAGTACTGTACCACAGGAAACGAGAAAGGAAACATCTACAGGCTATAAAACCTTCTTCAGAGAAATCAGAGATTATACAGGCTAGTAACACAACTGCAAAGAGCTACGGAGAAGAAAACAGAAAAGTGAAATCTGAAATTGCTAATAAAACGCAAATTGCCACAAGAGAGGTCTTACTGAGGACAAACCAAATGGTGGTTGGAGACGAGAGGATATCACAGATTTACCATATTTATTCATCTGGGAAATATGAAACTAGAGAACCCATTAAACGTGTGAGCTCCGCTGGGCCAATCCTCTGCAGGACAGAAATATTTGCTAAACAGACTGAAGCAGAAGCAGCCACTGAGGAAGTTGGGGTGAGGAATGATGAGTATTACAATGGATGGATGACCTCCAAAAGACAAGATGACAATCTGAATATTGAGGAGGTGGAGAAGTTGGAAGATGGAAAAAACATAGCAAATGAAGAGAATGATGGATTCACTGATGAGTTCAGTAACACCACAGACACTCTGGAATCCCACATGGAAGGCCTTCAAGAGGAAAATAAAGATACTGGTACTGATAAGAGTGTTAAAGCCGGAACAAGTGTAGACAAAGATATTCCTCAGAATGGTGTGGAGATTGACGTACTGGAAGACCTGAATGAGTTGACCGTTGGAGCAGGAAGCAGTCAAGATATTCTCCAGGTAAAGCATGTGACATCCCATTCTGAGGAGACTGCTGAGAAACTGCCTTACCTCACGATTGGTGCTGATCCGGAAAACCAGACCTCTGTGGTCGATCAGAACACTGTTAAAGGTACATCTGGACCTTTAAGACCCATTCGGCGGGTACTAACCTGGCCTCCAACTGCGGTCCAGTGGAAGAAGCAGTGGGCTCAAAATCAACAAGTCCTCAATGTGTTCCCCAAACTAATATTTGTAACCGGTTGCAGGCATGAAATCAGACCATTTCATCCCAGGATTTTTCCTGCAACCCTCCCAACCGCCCCACAGTTCAATGCACTGGAGTTTCTGCCAGAAATCACAGCCCCAATGGAAGATGTCAGAGTCACTATTGATGAGGACACTTACAGGGCAAGTCTTGAGTCACCCACTCAAAAAGTCCAGCATTTCACTGCACAAGGACACTTCACTAATGCTAATATATCACTGAGGGAAGATGGCAGAATTATTACAAATGAGGAAACATGGAGGTCAGGTCTTGAGTCGACCATTTTCTCAGACTTATCTTCTAAGAACTCGCCTGTCGAAGAAAGTGAGGTCTGCTCTGAATTGTTCAGCATTTTTAATCCATCATTTGGTGGCACCAAGTCAAAGCCTGCTGTTGGAGAGGAGATAATCAACAAAGATTACATGGAGGAAATGCAGAGCGTAAAGAAAAAGACACGCCGAGATCACCAGAGTGAGCAGGTTGCATCAAAACTGCAGAAGCAGTCCAGGAGAGTGGAAAAGGCGGCACCAAGAGCTGATAAAGACCAGCGGCGGGGTCAGGTGTATAATGGCTCTGACTCAAGAGCACCCCCTTCAGGAGGTTCTCCAAAAGATGACAACCTATTACTGGGGAATGAGTACACCTTTATAGACCTGCTACATGAGGTGGTGGAAAATCATGGGCGCTGGACCCGAGACCGATGGAGACAAACACAAAAAAACAAACACAAGCTCAAACAGAGTCGTTAGGTGCTGGAAATAGGTATAAGATATATAAATATATGATTTTGATATATAAATGATTATGATCTGGTGTCTGTGCCACAATTTAAAAAATGACACTATGATCCTAAAATAATCTGTTCTTCAGCTCTGTAGGCGAAACCTGCAAAACAAAAATACTGTAAGATATGCTGTATATGATCTTGTATGTAAAAAATTTCAGCTGCTACAGTATGTACAGTATTTTTATAACAGACTTGTACACACGTTTGGAAATTTCTACTGCATTATTGATGTATAGAATCACAGTATAAACCAGATTTAACACATTTTACTTTTTTTTACATTTAATAGAGTCATAATATCCGTTGGTAGGAAAAACTGTCACATGTCTCTGGCTGCATGCAGCATTTATTGATTCATTCTTACATGTTAGTACAGACTTCATTTAAGAAATTGTACAAAATTTAGAAGTTCATGTATTGTTCAGTACAATCCAAAAACAGGAGCCAGCAAATGTAAACATGGGTCTCTGACACATTTGGCAAGATTAGGACATGCATGGTCCATGTTTTTCTATAACTACCAAAAAAAAAAAAAAACAACACAAAGAAATTCTGTAAATTACAACAGCTGTAATCAGCTGATCAAGATATCGTATTTAAGTCTTAGGGAACTAGTAAAAATAGAAGAAATCTGCAGGCTGTTATTTTTAACATGCACATTATGCACATCCTTTCCAAATGATGGCTAGAAACAGGGGAACAGTGACCGGAATGTAACACAAGCAGTAAAACATGAACACAGTCTGATGTACAGTACAGTATTTTGAGTAACATGTCAAGGGTTGGTAAAACCCTTAGTAACACCCCCATATACTACTGACAGGTCTTGGAGCTATGCTAGAAGCAATAAATAAACTGATTTCCTATACATGGAAGCAAAATAAGGCAGAAAACATCATGAATAATACACCATTCTGAAATATTTTAAACATAATAGCTACAATGATTTCCCTGTTTTGTCACTCTCAATGTCATCCATCACATTTCCTTATGGAGACAGACAGGTAAGAGTTATATGAGAGGTATTCAACTTTAGCTACTTTGAACAGAAAATGTGAATGCCCACTTTGCTCAATGTCTGTCTGTTGAACGAATAGAAAGATTAAAAGCAAAAGCAGCTTTTCATGATAGATTTAAATGTTCGCTCCGCTCCATATATTCTGCTAGAAATGACACTGGGCAATGGAATACAGAAGCATGTCTCGATTCAGAAGGCAAAAAAAAAAAAAAAAGTCTTGTATATAATCCCCAAAAAATAAAATATCCAGAATAAAACTCTTTTTTTCACCTTTGAAATAACTCATAAATTGGTTTCATTTATGTAAAATGTATTGTGAAATGTAAATTTAAAAAATGTTTTCTTGTGTAGTTTAAAGGGTTACTATGTACTGCTCTGTCAACAGAGCTTCGTGCAATAAAATCGGCAACTTCAAATCATGTAGGGGTGAATTCAGGTTTATTGGGACACTTTTCCTAGACGTTTCAATGGCAAAATGTGTCCCATTCAACCTAAATTCACCCTATAATATATCTGTCCATGTGTCTAGATATATTTGAGTCAGAATCAGATAGATTTGTCTTAAATGAGCAATGTCCACCAAAAAAAGTAATAATTCAAATAAATAATGTTTTTCTTTTTAAAGTACAGGTGCTGTTGTAAAGAGAAAACAAATGAACAAAAAACACCTGGTAGCTTTCAGAAATGTCACTGAAAAATAATGTTTAACAATAGTGTATATGACATTTAATAATATTTCTTTTGTATAACCCAAACACAATTCATATGTTTGACATCAAACCTTTTTCAAAGCTGATTTTGTGTATATTATACTGTACCATTTGGCATCTCTTACACCTAATCAAGATCCATGAAATACTTGTGATGCACATGAAGCATAGTTGGCTTGTGCAGTACAGTTCCTGTGAATCTTCATGTTTGCTGTAGGAGAGGTTCCATTTTCTGCTATAAATTTAAAATCATATGGCGATGAACTTTATGTTCTTTTCTCGGCACATGTAAACTGGTGTAGTGATAACTGACAATTTACAGTAAATCATCATGGCGTTTAGTTGCATGTAAAAGCTTCAGCTTGGGATTAGCTTTTCATATTATAAACATAAAACACTGCTTTTAGGACAAAATCACAACAAAATACTGTGAATACTAAGAGGTCACTGAGCATGTAAAAGAATAAGTGACTAACTTATATATGTACAAATATGTACTATATATGTGCTATATAATTACAAAATATAGCACTGATGTAAACTAATTCTGTTCAATATCATACTGAAACACCTCACATGTATTACAGGGCAGTATTCATTGTTCTGGTCCACTCAAGTCAGCTGACTGGTGTAATAGTTGTTTCTTTCTGCTCTCTTTAGCTGCCCTCTTCAATACTGCTTTACCTACTGTTTCTGATATATACTGCCCTATAAATCCAAAGTGCTTGGACAGCCAGTTTGGTCCAAAATGATTCAACATACCCCACACTCCACACAAGTCTAAAATACAAAAATGTAATAACCAGCCACATCCAGAGAAGTCTGAAATGTGCCACGAGATTCTACATGTCTGTGTCGTAGAAAAGAGGAATCTGTAAATCATTTCAATGGTACAGTTTACAGCCGTTTGGCTTGGTTGGGCAGCTTGGGTTGTGAGTGTGTTGGCACATGGGTCGTGTCTGTGTGGTTGTTTGGCTGGCTGTGTGTCCTGACACTCTTCATGCAGATTGTAGCAGCTCAAGGCGGAGGAGGGAGAGAATCAGGGTTAACGAGAACTTCCAGTTCTTACAGATGGGTCTCGTCCCTCGTTTCAGTTCCATAGTCTTGCCGTAGCTTTGCTCCTGCTGGAGCCCCTGGGAGATTCTCAGGGACATGTGCCAGCGGATCTGAGCGGATGATATAGCTACAAAGAGATGGAAATCAGGTTGTAGGGTTAAAAACCAGCCAGACAGACCCAGCACACAGTTTAAAGGGTTAGTTCAAAAGATTAACAAAAGATTTGTAAAGCTTCGAAGCAGTGTTTTGAAATCGGCCATCACTAGATATTGTTGAAAAGTCGTTATTTTGTTTTTTTGGCACACAAAAAGTATTCTCGTCGCTTTATAATATTAAGGTAGAACCACTGTAGTCACATGAACTGTTTTAAATATGTCTTTAGTACCTTTCTGGATCTTGAGAGGTTCAGTGACATTGCTGGCAATAGAGGCCTAACTGAGCCATCGGATTTTATCAAAAATATCTTAACTTGTGTTCTGAAGATTAACGAAGGTCTTACGGGTGTAGAACGACATGAGGGTGAGTGATAAATGACATAATTTTCATTTTTGGGTGAACTAACCCTTTAAGATCAAATGCTGATCCATAATGAAAGTCAGAGCAATCACAAAATGTAAGAAAAAAATGCTGTCTTTTTACAGTAAGTGCAAATATACCCCGTCCTCTTCGCAAATGCTATTTATACTAACTCCGCCCATCACTGTCTGGTTGAGCCAGACAAAATTACAAAAAGAAACCAATCCAGTAACAGGAACAGTGGCGTGGAGGGTGGAAGAATCTGATGTTCTTGATGTTCTTGCAACATGTTCTTGGATCAACATCTTTGTTGATCCTGGAACAACATTACAATCAATCAATCAGATTTGAGGGACAAGTTTACAGTTTATGTCAAGTTTAGGCTTACAACCAGGGTTAGGTGCTTCTACATCAGTGTTATTCACCTATCATTTCCCTTTGATTTTAGGGATAACCAACCTGATCTCATGGCAATTCGTATGTATTTTACAAGGTGGCTAATTCGTACGAATTCGTACGACCTCACTCATACGAATTTTTATATACGTTTTTTGCTAAAGCGTACATATTTTACAAGTTGCCAAATTCATATGAATTCGTATGATTGACTACCCCTAACCCCGCCCCTAAACCTACTCGTCACTGAGGTTTAGACAGATCGTATGAATTCGTACAAGTGAGGTCGTACGAATTTGTACAAATTAGCCACCTCATAAAATATGTACGAATTGGTCGTGAAATAGCGTTGGGATAACTTATGGGTAGGGATATGGATAGGATTAAATTTTCAAACAGAAATATTGCTCTAGGATCAACAAAATATGTTGACACAGGAAACTCGGCAAAATCAGGACGTGTTGGAGAGTGAGGATAGTCAATTTAGCTTTTGACACGACCGACCTAAATTTGAATACTGCATTTCTGATGCCATTATTCTCCCTATTGCAATCGCAAATAAGTTTAAATATGACACTTACACAATGTCATTGAGCTCTAGAATGGTGTCCGGAGGAGGGTTTATCAGCACATACGACAACGTGTTCTGATTATCATTCATTTCATCTGCAAGAGAAACAAAACAGCATCACTGTCGCACTTAACCTGTATCAGTTCTTAATAATCAAAAACATTCATGTAACACAATTCTCTGTAACATTTATCTCTGTCTCTACTCCCTATTATAAATAATGAAACTATACTGTTGAATTGAGTCAGAATAGCCAACAAAAGTAGGGAAATTTATTAAATAAAATGTGAAAAAGTGAAGCAGTTTTTGTGTAACCCCACAGTGTTACGATTTTGTTACCGCTGGGTTTCTGAGGTTTTGTTGTATTTTACCTGCTTGTAAATGAATGAGAAGTGTAAACCTTTGCAGGTCTGGGAATAAGGGACTCAAGACTGGGACAAAGTGCCTCTGCTTCTCCAAACCCACCTGTTTGAGCCACTTATAACGCCAGGCCAGGTAAAAGAGAGAGAAGGGCTAACCGTTACTGACAGGGCATGGCTGCATTTACGGAACGCCCATGCAACCGCAAGCGCTCCCCATGCGCGGACGCATGCAGACAAGGTCCGCATCCACCCACGCATTCAGTCTTTCAATCCATCCATCCATCCATTCATCAGTTGATTACTGCATCAAAATCACAGCTGACCCCATGAACGTTGCTCTGTTGCCATGCCAACACACAGCCCAAAGTCAGCAAACAGTGAGACTGACATACACAAATATAAGCATGCTTAGAAGATCTGTCAGGCCCACCAAGCCAAAGCTCGACCAATCAGAGTGAAGCAAAAAACATTAGTAGTGTGGGATTGGGAGGAGTCAATAGCCAAATGCTATTAATTACACCAATAAGAAACCCAAATACTTCTTCTCCCAGTATTACCCCGTTAAAAAGAATAAAAAAACAAAAACAACGCTGTAAATCAGCACAAGCAGACTTATAAGTGTGCACCTAAATACCTGCACTAGGTGGACCCTTCCGACAAAGACTGAATGCTTTCTACTCCACTCTGTCCAAACATCCTGGAATCAAAAGCCCTCACTCATCATGTCTTATATCAATGCTCATATGCCAGTGAGTACCTGCAGTACCCTCTGTCATGTAAGTACCCTCTTCAGTTCGTACCAGAGGAGAAAAAGACAACTACATCACTAATTTAACTATAAAATCAGACTTCATTATTTCATAAACACGTCAGCACTGCTGTCAAAATGGCATTGTTGTTCATTTTGCAAACATAATGAGACAATCTTAGGTGTGATACTGCTAAGTCTGCAAATACTGTATATTACATCCACACATACAGTAGTCTATGCAGAATGAAGTAACAAACTTTATTTATAATTGCATCTAATTCATAATAAAATGCTATACTTTTTTGCATTTATGTATATGTACGGAATAAGGTACAGCAGTCATCGCAAAATGATTGTAATCAGGACAGTGACAAAAAGCTGAAGGCTTTTATTTTGCAATAACGACTGGCTGACTGTGCATTATATCACTTATTACACGGCTACTTAAAAAAAAATGTGGGTGGATGGGTGGATGTGGATCATTAATTTAAGTTGAAATAACTCAAAATGTGGTCATTATATAAAAATATTGGATTGGAGGATGCTGTATTTGACCATTTAGAATCAAGTATTCCAGTGAGCTGTGTAATAACAATTATACATAAATGCAAAGTCAAATATAATAACATAAGTTGGCTTTACAGATAGGCGCAAGGATCGTTCAACCATGTGCTTCGTTTTGTCCAGCGTCATTAGAATGTCAATAGCCAGCAGTTTCCTGCGGTCTGTTTTTAATAAGATAAGAGGAAGGCTCATGGGACATAGCCTGCTGATGATGTCATCTGGAAAAAATGTAAAAACAGGAGAACTGCAGGCTTCGGACATTTTCATGTAGCTTTAGTAAGAAACTGTTTACCAAGAAAATGTAAGAATTAGGTACATTTTCAAAACTGTGCATATATGACTTGAAAAAACAAAAAGGCCTATTAAAACGCCACATTTATTTTGAATTTTATTGATTATCCTATTAAATACAGACTGCTGATGCTGTTCCAATTAATGTCACTGGACAAACTGAGCAGTGAAGTTTCCTATTTACATCTGTTTGCAGAACATCTGGCTTCATTCAGCTGATTAATCAAGTGACTTGATCTACTTGAACAATCCCATACTACAGGAACAGTGTTGTTGAGTGGATTTACCTTGCAAATATCCTAGATTTACTCGGTTCATCACATCACTTGCAGTTAAATTAGCTACGTCCTCTACAGCGTGCGGGGAAAAGGCCAAAGTTGAAAGAGATAAGAAAGAAAAGGTCAAGCAAGCAGCAGAGAAGGCAGCACTTTTTCAAGAGAAAGATCAAGAAAAATTCACCATGCAAAAAACACATTCTCAAAATATCATGAATATTTATACTATTATGAATTTATATTAATTATAGGACTATAAAATGTCATTAATAATGTTTTATTTGTAAAGATGAAGTGTGTAATTTCTTTGTAAAATGGGATAAGTAGTAGTTTTAACATGAAAAATTACACATTTCACCTTCAGTTTTCAACAGTATTTCTCAGAGTTGATTAATGGAAATCAGAGAATGATTTTTTGCAACATGGAGAATGGAAAGTGAGTAAAATTAAGTTTTTAGAAAGGTGAATATAGAGTAAAAAACAAGGCAGGACACACAAAACAGAAGTTGTCGATGGTGAACTCTGGCCTGTCAAATGACCACCTACCCTTCAACAGTAAATCATAGACCATTGGACACCATTGTAAAAATTCTTGGAAAAAATCTTGGAAAAAGTAAAATTTGAACATTAAAGGGATATTTCATCCAAAAATGAAAATTCTGACATCATTTACTCACCCTCAAGTTATTCCAAACCTGTATGAATGTCTTTCTTCTGCTGAAAACAAAAGAAGATATTTTGAAGAATATGGGTAACCAAACAGTTGATGGGTCCCATTGACTTCCATAAATATTGAAATTGTGTTCAGCAGAAAAAAGAAACTCATACAGGTTTGGTACATCTTGAGGGTGAGCTATCCCTTTAAAAATATTCCCTTATGCACTCATTTATAATAAAGACAAACTATATTTCCTTTCTCTTTCTGTTTGTAGTTTTCCTGTGATCCCTGATAAAGGACTTTATAGAAGAATAATGATTGATGCAGGGGACACAAGCGGAGGGGGATTTACAAAGAGAAACACTGTGAAAACAGATCTCCAACATATGTGTCATTTATAATGACACAATATATCAAAAAAACATTAATGCAAGTGGTTCTGAATCTTCAGTACTTTAGCAGGCACAAATGGAAATACTCACTTCCCCTTGTCAAACTCACCGTATCCTACAGTGGGCAGCCCTAAGTGCTTCATGCGGTTCTTCACCAGCTCCGACAGCTCCTGTCTCTCAGAGCGCCGGTACAGGTTCAGGCGCTGTTGATTGATGCGTTCAGCTCGACTGGGTGGTTTGGTGTTTTTCCTGCTCAGCCGTCTCGCCCACTGCATGCTCTTCTTCCGCAGGAGTGGGTGCTCTGACTGGTCGCTCCCTGTGGAGTTTCTGTGGGCGGTTTTCTCTTTCCAGGATTCCCTGCGGTCCCGTGGGTCCTCACAGTCCTCCACAGACACCTGAGACTGGTCAGCATTGCAACAGGTTGTCAATAGGTTAACAGTGTTTAAAGTGGTGGGCTGATGTTTTCATTGTCTGAAGGCTGAAGTCATTATGTTGTATTTTTTTTTTTGTATCAGTTTATTTGCAGTTGAACTCTGTAAAGGTGCATTAAGTAAAGGCACATATTTTTAGCTGTCTCTAATTCACCTTCTGATATGATTCTTTTAGCCTTTAGTCTATGTTTAAGGTACACTACTGTTCAAAAGTCTGTGGTCGTTTTAAAGAAATTAATACTTTTATTCAGCAAGGATGCCCTAAATTAATCAAAGTTTACAGACATTTACATTGTTACAAAGATTTTTATTTCAAATAAATGTTATTCTTTTAAACTTTTTATTCATCAAAGAATCCTGAATGTATTATGTTTTCCAGAAAAATATTAAGCAGCAACTGTTTTCAATATTCATAATAAGAAATGTTTCTTAAGCACCAAATCAGCATATTAGAATGATTTCTGAAGAATCATGTGACATTGGAGTAATGATGTTAAAAAGTCATCTTTACCATCACAGGAATTAATTACATTTAATAATAAAAAAAAAAATAGTATAATTTTTTTATGAAATAGTAATAATATTTTACAATACTGCTATTTTTACTAAATTGCAGCCTCTGTAATGATAAGAGACTACATAAAACATCAACAAATCTTACTGACCCCAAACTTTTGAATGGTAGTGAAAGTCCATCTGATGCTTTAGAATAAAAATAGCTTTTCCTATTATTTTCCAGATAACAATTATTATTAATTTTAATTATTTGATTGGGTTTCAGTACAGTTATAATAAAAACAATTATTTAATAATGGAAACAACATTATAATTATATGCTCAATAATTTTACACAGTATAAATGGATATTTAAAATATGAAAATATATAGCTGCCTTTATATTTCTAAAAGGAATCCTCATAAGAATCTGTTTTTTTCTTTTTTTTTTTTTTGAGTCTAGAAAACTACTTAATGCACATTTAAATAAACCCACTAACATTACTAAATTATATTTTTTTTTTAAACAAATAATATAGATTACCAGTAGCATATAATGATAGAAAAGAGTAATAGACTCTGTACAGACAATAAGCCATTGAAACACAGCATAATTACATTAACATATGAGAATGTGGTTGAGAAATGGGGTGAAGTCTGTATTCTTACCTCTTTGCAAACCTCCTTAAACTGGAAAAAGCAAAGTTGTGAATGATCAAAATGAGAAATGATTAGCACAAGGATTGCACAAGCTTCAAGTCACAACACAGCTAATAAGGCAGCCAGCAAAGCCATGATCTAGCCCAAAATAAAGCTGTGAATCTTCAACACTGCACAAGATTAAGTAAAGGCACACTGACAGATCGTATCTGCAGTGCAAGCGTCTGGAGCTGCATGGACCGTATAAAATGAGTGTATTCAGCCGTGTCTGAACTCTCGGATCTCTTCCTCTTAATCTCATCTTACCTCTGAGGAAGAGAACATGTGAGATTCAGTGCGGTAAATCCCAATGGGAATTTCTGCACTGGATGAACACAGCTTCTGGAATAGTCTTCCATACGTCCGGATCCATAAGTCCTCTTCCGTTACCTTCATCTGTTTCAAAAGTGAAGGGTAAAGCTTATTAACATGCAGGTCATATTTTACCAAACTAAACTAAACTAACAAAATAGCAAATATATATATATATAAAACGGTTAGTTCCTGTCCTTGATTCTGATTGGTCAATAGCTGTGTTTTATTCATGATAAAACACGGCTATGACCGCTTCACCCAACGGTTCTGTGTATCACTACACAACACCCTTAGCAACCACTCTTAGCAACGTAAACTGTTTGTTCTCAGTTGATATTGTTCATTTTAACAGTTAAGGGGTTTTCCCGTGACTGACAGCACTAGTAAAAGCATTTGTCAGTTGTTTCTTGTTCCGTCTTCACAACGATTCAGTCTTTTCAATGTAAAAGTCTTCGCTACTGACTGACACACTCATAAAGACAGTCTTTGCCGCCATCTAATGCCGTAATAATGTAACTTCTGTTGCTGTTCACGGTCAGGGACTATTTTTTCAGGCGGAAGGAAGGCTTTTAGTGAAAGTTTACTTCATGAAAGTTGCATTGATACATATGTTTGGCTTTAAAGGTTTAGTTCACCCAAAAATGAAAATTCTGTCATTTATTACTCACGCTCATGCCGTTCCACACCCGTAAGACCTTTGTTAATCTTCGGAACACAAATTGAGATATTTTTGTTTAAATCCGATGGCTCCGTGAGGCCTACATAGGGAGCAATGACATTTCCTCTCTCAAGATCCATAAAGGTACTAAAAACATATTTAAATCAGTTCATGTGCGTACAGTGGTTCAATATTAATATTATAAAGCGACGAGAATATTTTTGGTGCGCCAAAAAAACAAAATAACTAATTATTTAGTGATGGCCGATTTCAAAACACCGCTTCAGGAAGATTCGGAGCGTAATGAATCAGCATGTCGAATCCGCAGTTCGGAGCGCCAAAGTCACGTGATTTCAGCAGTTTGGCGGTTTGACACGCGATCCGAATCATGATTCGACACGCTGATTCATTACGCTCCGAATCTTCCTGAAGCAGTGTTTTGAAATCGGCCATCACTAAATAAGTCGTTATTTTGTTTTTTTTGGCGCACCAAAAATATTCTCGTCGCTTTATAATATTAATATTGAACCACTGTACGCACATGAACTGATTTAAATATGTTTTTAGTACCTTTATGGATCTTGAGAGAGGAAATGTCATTGCTCCCTATGTAGGCCTCACGGAGCCATCGGATTTAAACAAAAATATCTTAATTTGTGTTCCGAAGATCAACGAAGGTCTTACGGGTGTAAAACAGCACAAGGGTGAGTAATTAATGACAGAATTTTCAGTTTTGGGTGAACTAACCCTTTAATATTTGTATTGTGTGGTAACCGTTTTATAAAAGCAATAAGGTACTCGAGGCTAGTGCTGTATCGTGAATAAGTCACGGCTGACTTATTCACGATACAGCACAGCCTCTCATACCTTATTGCTTACATATACATATATATATATACATACATACATCCCCATAAAGAACACAAACAAAGCTGATTTTGGGCTGAAATATAACATTTCGTGAGAGTTTTCATGAGATTCACCTATCATATCACATCTGTCTTTAAAACATGCACTGTTATTTTTACACCGTCTGTCTCAATTCAACACTGCTGTCAGCGCCAACGGATTTGTGGGTGGGCAAGTTCAAATAACTAGCTTTATGCATTTTAACTCAAACAATGACTTGCATGATATATGAAAAACAATGAATGATGCCAGACATACTGGCTGCTGAGGGTGTGTGGGTGTGTTTTTGTTTGTGGTTACACTTACAGCACAGAGGTAGCCAGAGCCCGGGGTGGTGTCTAGACCCAGCAGGAGTCTTGCAATAAGAATCATATAGTCCTTCACAAAAGACTAGAGGATAAACAGAAACTATATAAACACAAAAACAGTCCACAGAAAGCACACAGATGATCTCAAGACCTCACACAATCAATAAAAGCTCTACAGAGACTCAGTGCCTAAGGGGAGCAAAACAGGATCACAACCTAATGCAAATGCCACTCAAGGTTCTCTGCTTCTATCTACCTCACAGAAAGGTATCAGCTTTCATGAGTATCGAATGTGTAGAGATACAAAAATAAAATGCACTATTTTTATATTATTATATATTAAAATGTATTACATTTTATAACATTGGATGAGCAGTGTTCTGTCCAGGAGAACATGGCTGTGTCCGAAATTGCCCCCTATATCCTTAAATAGGGTACTATCTGAGGGGACAGCCATTTGTAGTGGTGTCCGAAACCATAGTGGATGTTATCGAGTGCACTCATTCAATCCCATAATGTACACAATAATGAGTGTACAACTGATGTACGCTCAATGGCTAGATAACACCCATAATGCACTGTGAGGATTGTGCTGAATGAATGAATTCCCATGTCTGGCCAGAAGATGGCACTGGCAGCTGAATCATCTATTCATCCATTTTCCAAAGTGCTGCGAACTGCCAGTTTGCTAAGTTTCAAATGTTTATTAAACAGCAAGCACAAACTATACAAAAGTGGCAGCCCTTCTGGCACACTCAGTGTCCAATTTCACTCACTCATTTTCAGTCACTCCTTTAAATGGGCTATATTAGTGGACTAAATAGTGAATTAGGGTATAGTGGCCGATTTCGAACACAGATTATTACTTACTGCTTATCAAGTTATGTTTCATACATAATTGTTTTCTGTCATATAGTACCACATGATACTTACATTATAAAACTATTAAAATAATCATTAATGATATACAGTCATGTAGTACATTTTACTTCATACATTTTAATGTGGGAGGGACAATGAAACATTCAGATGAACTTGAGTTTCTTAACTTTAACATTGGTTGAATTTAACTTTAAGGTGGACTCAGTAGAATTTCAAAAACACTGTTTGGAAGTTAGTCGTATGACGGTCGAGGAGAGAGAACGAGCAAGAGGGAGATTTGAAAATAAGAAGAACAAAAAAAAAACTGCAGAACGAGAGATGCGACACAATACAAAAGCTCAAAGGAATATCACTGGAATGAAGGTTTATGACTGGGCAAACGCTTTAGGACCCGTGTTTATATTAGAAAAGCTTTCCAGCGCTGGAGAGAGCTAAGTGGGAAGGCATGAAAACAGATGCGGAGGCTGCTTTGAAACCGCATCAAATGTGAGTAACACTGGGTTTGTGTGTCATGAGCTGCTGTGCTATTGGCGACTAACAACGAACACTTTGTATTTACTCTTGTGTACTGTACGTTCATTTTTTGTGCTTCCTTGTCGCTCGTTCATCAACTGCGCTTTATTTTTCGTGAAGCATTTTGTTGCGCGTCAGCTGTGATAAACAGACATCCACTCGCATTGTGCGTGTAATTGCGCGTCATTGTTAGTGCACTCGCCTCGCCTGCCAGCAGCGGACGGGCTGGGGTTCTGAATCGGAGACTGAATCAGAGCAGGGTGTTAAGGATTGAAGTGTGCATTTTGGAGGCGGAGCAATGAAAAGAGGGGTGGGTTTGTTTGGGTTGATTTCAAATATCAACAACGTCCAACAGCATTTTTCAAAATCTGCTGATCCCACCTTTAATATTTTTATTTAATGAATATTGTAATTTTTTCCCACAAATTTAGTTTGTGGTCAAACAATTAGCAACCCCCCTGTTGAAGACCAATAACTTAAAATTTAAAAGAACTAACATTTCATATGACCCTATATATATATATATATATATATATATATATATATACACATACACAGTTCAAAAGTATGGGGTCGGAAGGATGGTTTTGAAAGAAGTCACTTATGCTCACCAAGGCTGCATTTTTTTTTAATCAAAAATACAGTAATGAACAATAATATTATGAAATATTATTACAATTTAAAATAACTATATTCTATTTTAAAATATTTTGAAATGTAATTTATTCCTGTGATGGCAACACTGAATTTTCAGAAGCCGTTACAGTGTCACATGGTCCTGATTTCACCCAAAAAGGAAAATTTTGTAATTTATTACTCACCCTCATGTCGTTCCACATCCTTAAGACCTTCGTTCATCTTTGGAACACAAATTAAGATATTTTTGATATAAGTCTGAGAAGTTTCTGTCTCTCCATAGAGATCCAACACAACTATTACTCGAAGGTCCAGAAAGGTAGGAAAAAAGACATTATTAAAGTACTCCATGTGACTCCAGTGGCTTAAACTCAATTCTATGAAGTGACGTGAGTGCTTTGCTTATGCAAAAAACACAAATTACCAATTTATTTTCAAAATAATATAACATAATATAAAAAGCTCTCGTGAACGCGTGTTGTAGATCTATATTTTTCTATGTAATGTGGTAAATTTTTTGCACAAACAAAGCACTCACATCACTTCATAAAACTGAGTTTAAGCCACTGGCGTCACATTGAGTACTCTAATGATGTCTTTTTCCTACCTTTCTGGACCTTGGAATGGTAGTTGCATTGGATCTCTATAGAGAGACAGAAACCTCTCAGACTTCATCAAAAATATCTTAATTTGTGTTCCGAAGATGAACAAAGGTCTTACGGATGTGGAACAACACAAAGGTGAGTAATAAATGACAGAATTTTCATTTTTGGGTGAACTAACACTTTCAGATATCATTCTGATATGCTGATTTGATGTTCAAGAAACCTTTTTTCTTATATCAATGTTGAAAACAGTTGTGCTGCTTAATATTTGAGGAAACTGTGATCCATTTCCCAAGATTATTTGATGAATAGAAAGTTCAAAAGAACAGAATTTATTTATTAATTTGATGCCTTTACTGTCACTATTGGTCAATTTAATGTGTCCTTGCTGAATAAAAGCATTAATTTCTTCATAATAACCCCACACTTGTGAATGGTAATATATTAGAATACTTGCACAAGACTTTTTAATATTTTTATATAGAATTATCAGAATTTGCATCTGATCTATTACTCACCTGGTAAAGGAGAGTGTCCAGCATACTAATACTGAACACTCTGCCAGCAGCGAATGGGAGGCGGAACATGAATGCCAGATTGGAGCCCTTATCTCTCTCTATCTGGAGAAAAGGGAAAAAGATCACAACAAAAGATTGATGGAACTTTCCACTGCTGATGATCTAAGATCATCTGGCAAATTGCAGTATTATCTTAGTTTCAGTATTTTCATTCTTTTGAAGCATGCAATCACCACAAAAATCATAAATCATACTTAGGAATCACTCGAAAGATTCCTAATGGACCATGTCATAATAAATACATAGATCTCAAGCAAAGTTATTTTGTATAATAGAAAAGTTTGAAATGGTATTATGTTAATGTTAGGCCTGGTTAGAGTACAATTAAATTGCCTACTGGCAAGGAAGAAAAATTATTATCCCAAAAGTCTGAGATCACATTGACAATCTTTGACTCAAAATGTAATTTAAAACTGAAAATAAAAAGAAAGGTTTTAGGATTTTGAAAAATGTAAACAAAGAAATTAGCAAAAAATAATTTAGATTATTATTTCCGCTCTATTTCTAGATCATATGAACCCCATGATATGAGGTTTTACACAAACTCATGAGTTCATGAAGCCTGAATTAAATCATACTGAAATTCATATTAATTTTTCAATTTAACTTTTCACCAAAGCTGTTATTGACATTATAATTTGCAATAATTAAAAAAAAACAAAAATCAAATCAAAAGCACGTCTCAGACGTTTGGACCCCAGTGTAAGTCAAATAGTGTGGCTGTTAAGATATGAGACCTTTTCAAGTTTGGAGAGAGCCAGGGAGTAGCAGTCTTTGGCACGAAACTGCATGAATCTCATATTAGAAGGATGGGTTAGCTCAGTGATTATGCTGAGACTAGGAAACAACCTAGTAGAGGACACAATAACAGGAGAACAAAGACGAAAATGAAGCTTTGCGGGAAAACTCAGCCAACAAAGTAATTAGTACCCAATGCCATCATGTTTCCAACTGATGCTGAAAAAAGACAAAGACAAATACAACCAATTTGCTAAAGTTATTAATGTTTGAGCATAAAACGTACCTGAACATGGTCTGCACATTGACTATGGTTTTAGCGTCTGCCATGTAATCTTCTTCTGCACTCATAGTGCTCTCTTTATCCACCACCACCAGGTTATCAGCATAGATGATGCCACACTGCAGCAGGTTATCCAAACTATGAGAGAAACCAGCACAAACCCACCATTCAGACTGGACTAAAGCAAATTTTAGGATGTGTACATTTACTGAAACATTTAAAGACCTACTTGTCTATGGTACCAGCCATGTAGTACACCATAGGGAAACAGCAGATGGCCTCAAGAAAATGATTATCAGGCCTGGAAATGGAGGGGAAGAGCAGTTTGACAATGCTAATCCATTCACAGCTGCAGTTTTAAAGTTCTTAAAGGCTTGGCACTGGCAAACAACCTTATAAAAATGTATTCTCAGGGTAAAAGCTTGTGCAAAATGCATAAGCAGGTAATTGGAAAAAGGTTTTTGACACATCTCAGAGTTGCTATGGAAACTCTGAGGAAGAATCTACAATGTGACGACAACTGTGTACACAATTTTGCATTACTGAAAGGAAGAATATGTGGAGCATAATGAACATAACACTTCTGAAAGTGTATAGCATTAGAGAGCGAGATAATACATTAAGATGTTCAGAAAACTGCAAACTGTAAACATTTCCATCTGATGCACAATAGAGTGTGAAAAGTCGATAAAGAAATGTGTTTTTATGCAGATATGCCTGGAAGTATTTTTAAGTGGTAAAGTCAGGTTAAGCAAAGTCTAAAGTCATCACTATGAACAGTAACATGCTGATGAGGCAGCTCACTCATTATCCAACAGCAGCACAATGGGATTCAGCTCCTTCCTAGGTCGGTAATAGGCACGCAGCGGCACTATGAAGTTGTACAAGCCGTTTCCCGCTGTCTCAGCAGAAACGATAATCAACTTGTTTTTGAAACCATACGCCTTGGCATCTTCAAAACTATTGTGTCGACAACCCTGAATCAAACACAAGTAAAACTCATGATGGACTGGAATAAATAATGATATCTGATTTAAATGTATTGAGGGATTTAACAGACTAAATTAAAAGAATATATAATGAAATTGATAGGTTTACATTAATATTTAAACATAGAATATTGTTAAAATATTATGTTGCAATAAATTGATAAAAGTACAATAAAATGAAAGCATCAATAAAGTCATGAAATACATTTTTTTTAATGTAAAATGAAAAAGTGAAATACCTGAAATATGCCTTCAAATTAAATGAAATATGAACTGAAATACCTTAAATAACATGTAGCATACAACATAAAGCAAATAAATATAATATGAAACTGAATACTTCATGAAATGTTGCAATCAGTAAATATAATCATGATAAAAATGGAGTAAACATAAAGAAATAGTATGTGAAATGTATTTATGTAAAATGAAAAGAGACCTTTAATTATTTAATTTAGACAGTTAAATCCCCCCATATAAATGCATTAGCACAACTACACACACAAAAAGCTGTTGGCTTTTGGACAATTCCTCTTTCATTAAACTATCCCCTAACAATGAATTAAACTGAATCAGAATATCAGTATTTCAGGGTGAATTAAGAGTTACACACTCACCTTGTCAAGTCGTAAACAACAAAATGGCGCCTTTTGTTGCAGAAGGTGGCAAAGAGTTGGGGAGCTTCCAATGTAAGGGGAGTTTGGAGGGTAGCCTTTAATACACCTTGAAAAAGTAGAATGATATAAAATGTCAAAAGTCTGAGTGTGAATTACAAAAAATTCTTCTACTTAAAATGCACAGAAAATACATACATGAACCCCTGACTGACATAAATCAAACTTCAAAAGCTTTATTTTTGAAAGCATTGCATGTAAATGATCAGTAGAGGGCGCTGTGAGTGCATTAAACATTCAGCAGCTCCGTACAACAGGGATCTTCACGAACTCATTCTGTTCACCAGAGGAAGTATTAGGAGACACAGGAGCAGAACAGAGTCCTGCGGCGATAAGGTCTCAATGCTGTTCTGTAAGAGACTTATCTTTAAAGTCTTTATCAATGGTGTGTGTGGTCCTGGTAAACCCTATGCTGTGGAGACAAAATGTCCCCACATGGATGGTAATACCACAAATCTTTGACCTTGTGGGGACATTTTTGGTCCCCGTGAGGAAAACAGCTAATAAATCATACAGAATGATGTTTTTTGAAAATGTAAAAATGCAGAAAGTTTTCTTTGAGGGTTGTGTTTAGGGGTAGGTTTAGGGTTAGGTGATAAAATATATAGAATATATAGATAAAATATGTCTATGCAAAGTCACCATAAAACAGAAACCCAACGTGTGTGTGTGTGTGTGTGTGTGTGTGTGTGTGTGTGTGTTTGTGACATATCAGGACACAAATTTATATAATGACATGGGTATGACACAGGTATTACAAGGAGAGGGTGACTTATGAGGACATTACCCCATGTCCCCATTTTTCAAAAGGCTTATAAATCATACAGAATGAGTTTTTGTGAGAAAGTAAAAATCTGCACAGTTTCCTGTGATGGGTAGGTTTAGGTGTAGGGGTAGTGTAGGGCCATTACGCCCATGAAATGTCCCCACAATTCACAAAAACAAACGTGTGTGTGTGTGTGTGTGTGTGTGTGTGTGTGTGAATGTAAGTGTGTGTGAGAGAGAGAGAGAGTGCACATGTCTCCTCCGGCTCTGACTGACATAAGCAAACGCTGTAATCATTCTGCAGCGTGACCGTTGAAAGGCTGATAGCAACTAATATGTTTAAGGTTTATCTGATCTTCCTGAAAGCAATTAAATGTAATTCAACAATCGCAATAGAGAGGGTGCACAGTAAGGAAATAACTAGAAGTAATTGGGATCAGTATGATATTTTAAATAAATGAATAGTTTTATTCAGCAAGGATGCATTAAATTTATCAAAGATTTCTAATATTACAAAGATTTCTACTTCTACTTCTTTTTAACTTTATATTCATCAAAGAATCCTGAAAACATTGCATCACGGTTTCCACAAAAATATTAAGCAGCACAGCTGTTTATCAACATTAATAATAATAAGAAATGTTTCCTGAGTATCAAATCAGCATTAGATGATTTCTGTAGGATTATGTGATACTGAAGACTGGCGTAATGATGCTGAAAATTCGGCTTTGCTAACACATAATAATAAATTACATTTTAAAATATAAAAGTTACTTTAATTGTAATAATATTTCACAATATTACTGTATTTATTGATCAAATAAATGCAGCCTTGCTGAGCATAAGATACTTCCTTTAAAAAAAAATCTTAACGACCCCAAACTTTTGAACAGAAGTGTAAGTGTATAGGATTTTATTGGCCAATTTATCATCCACTGGCCATTTTATTAGCCTTATTTTTCTCCAAGTATTGTTTAGTAAAGTAAAAGCACAGCTTCATACAACAAGCCTAATGATTGAAGGCTCATTTCTTTAACATTTGCTGTCTGTTTAAAAAGTCAAAGACAAATGACTCTATTGCTCTTCCCCTGAGAAACCTCATTCATTTTGTACATTACAACATTATTTACTCTAAGGCCAGTGCTCCTTCCTCATCTGATTGGTTGGTCTCATCTTCTGAGGGGTCACTGAGAAGATCACAAGGCAGGATGGCAGAAGAATCGGCGATCTCCAGCACAGGGGCAATGCTGGGTCTACGACTCCCAGCTCCGTTCTCCGTGGGCAGAGCCAGTTTACTGCTGTCAGCCGGGGGATCTGGATTCTGCAGGTCAATTGCCACAGTTCCTGCAATACAATACAAATAAACCATGAGATTGAAGGTTTTCCTTTTCGGTTTTTGTGAAGGTGCAGGATGAGGAAATTCATATAGATGTGTTCACCGGGGAAACAATCTATCTAAAATTTGTTGTCTGATCTGATATGTCAGCTGCTTTTGTGCAAATTTGAGTGCAATGAAAACGGCCAAAAAAAATATTGCATTATGAACATCATTTTTGCCGACATGACTCAGAATTGAGGTAAATTCCAGTTCATTTCCACCAGCGCATGAATAAAAACTGAAAAATTTGTGTAAATTACTAGGAAAATTTCTACATATAGAGTAGATGGTATGAATGTTTAATTATAGCATTTCATAAACTCACTGAAGTTGACCTCAACCCTGATTTATTGTTTTTATGAATAAACACTGATTTGCACATTTCAAATCAGTGCTTTGCAACCAAAAATCTTTAAGCACCGTGAGGTTTAATTTAAAAATGCTTAAGGGAAGAAAATGTTCTGAAGGGAAATTCTGCTGTTATGCAGAAGATTGTTCTGCTGTAAAATGTTATAGGGATAGTTCACCCAAAAATGAAAATTACCCCATCATTTACTCACCCTGAAGCCATCCTAGGTGTATATGACTTTGTTCTTTCAGCCAAACACAATTAAAGTTATATTTAAAAATATCTTGGCTCGTCCAAGCTTTATAATAGGAGTGATTGGAGGATGAGATTTTGAAGCCCCAAAAAGTGCATCCATCCATCATAAAAGTAATCCACATGGCTCCAGGGGATTAATAAAGGCCTTCTGAAAGGAATCGATGCATTTGTGTAAGACAAATATCCTTATTTAAAACTTTATCAAGTAAAATAACGAGCTTGCAGCACAACAGCCATTCGCATTCAACTTAGCTCTAAAAAGCGTTAACTTCTGCGATGTAGTACACAATGCCATGACGTTCTACACTATGTCCTACATCAGTGGTTCCCAAACTTTTTAGAGTGGAGTACCCCCTGAGGCATTTACCATCCTTCTGCATACCCCCTCTCTTCCACTTAGACTGCACCTTTTCCATTAAGGAACAATATTTTCCACCTAAATTGACTTTCCAGTGCATTTTTTATCTTTATAAATACCTTTACAACATTAATAATGTTTTAAATTAAAAAAAAAAAATTCAATAGAGAAATATGCAATGATAAAACTTGAAAAGTGATTATTTTAAATACTAAAACCGCCAGTAGATGGCGGTAAGTCACTGTCTTAATGCGTGAGTCATCGAGTCATTCGTTCAACGAAGCAAGTGGCTGTATTTATGAATTAATCATTAAATCACGAACAATTCGTTCAAAGCTGCAGATTCATTCACGAAACATAGCTGTGTGTTGTAGTTCTGCTGTGGCTTTTGTTGGAGCTTTTTTTCATTGCAAAATAGAGCAAATACTGACAATATTGTGAAGAACATCACTTAATATTACCCTTTTGTTTGTTGAAATGTTGTATAAAATCAATGTCACATTTGCAATCGTGTGAATATTTGGATTTGCATTCTTGCTTGTATAATATTATCAACATTAAAAACAAGAACTCACAAAAGGTATGTTTTGTATCAAGAGATTGAATCATAAGTTGATCTCTATGCACCTTTTGTGCCAGGCTATTTGTTCAAGTGCTAAATCTACAGGTAGGCTACATCGTCGAGAGCGGCAGTAATGTAGTGCGATTTGCTCAGGCAGCAGACTGCACGCAACCTATATGCATCCATATGCATGCTGCTTATGTAGAAATGGACGCTGTCAGATTTGACCACAAAAGATGTGGTATTTTGATTGGATGTATTTATGTATTCATGTAGTCATGCATTTACGGCATTGTGCCTGTTAGAAAATATATGGTCAGTTTTAATGTTATTTTAAGGTGGGGAAGAATTAAATGAACGGCAACATTCGCCATTTTGTTCGCGTACCCCCTCTGTCACCTCACGTACCCCCAGGGGTACGAGTACCCCAGTTTGGGAACCACTGTCCTACATTATAATGCGTATTACATAATGTTATTGTGTCCTATGTCGCTTTTTAGACGCAAGTCAAATGCGTATGGCTGTTGTGCCGGACACTCATTATTTTACTTTATAAAAGTTTTTCGATTCGCTTCAGAAGGCCTTTGTTAACCCCCCGGAGCCATGTGGAGTATGTTTTATGAGCGATGGATGCACTTTTTTGGGCTTCAAAATCTCATCCTCCAATCACTGCCTGTGACTGCCATTATAAAGCTTGGAAGAGCCAGGATATTATTTAATGTAACTCCGATTGTATTCGCCTGAAGAAGAAAGTCATATACACCTGGGATGGCTTAAGGGTGAGTAAATCATTGAGTAATTTTCATTTTTGAGTGAACTATCCCTTTAAAAAAAAAAGGGGGGGGGGACTCTGTGAAGTAAGGTAATGGACTAATTGCTTAGAATTCATTATGTTACAGCCTAGGCCAGGGATATTTTACACATGCAAGTGCAGTTACCAAGCCCAATTGGAAAAAAAATATTTTTCTAGGTAAAACACCTTGCAGGACAAAAGACTTGACCTGTGAATTCCTAATGGAAATGAACGGGAGAGAAAGGTTTCTGTAAATGTTAACATTTACACAGACATTCACTAATGATGTCTTATGATTTAACTGTGTCTTATGATTTAACTGTGATTTAACTAATGCTAAGGAAACCACATGCTCAGACTTACCATATGAAGTAGACTGATCAACTTCAACAAAGGAAAAACAATAAAAGAAAGTATATTTTATCATGAGCATGACTTGAAAATCCTTCTATATTTTGATAAAATCATCCTGCTACTGCTGCTTCTGAGTGTTACTTTCACACCACTAACTGGCATATGGCAACCGTATGGAAATTGCATTAAACCAACCCTGCGGCTGCACTGATGTAAACAAATTAAAACTTGTGCTTCATTTGTTTAGCTGCTATGTAACAATAACAACACCATTAATGTTTAAATCAGTAATTATTCTGCAATTCTGCTTGGTACTGCTAGTGGCACTAGTGGCTACATACTGCAGCTTTAAAGAAACTTGTTTTTTAATTCAACCCTTAGTCTGATGATTAAAAGTTTGAAGACTTCTGTTAATTACATGACTTTCAGGTAGGTTCCCTCACCCATGCTTGCGATGATGCTTTGCACCGGGAGACGAGAGGGAGCGTCATACACGCCGGTGGCCGACAGCCCTTTGCTGTGCTTTTCCTCCTGTTTGAAGATGAAGGCAGAGTTCTCCTCCTTAGTGATGTTAATGTAGTAGCAGGTGTCTGTGGCAGACATGATGTGGCGAGGACCGGGGTTCAGCAGTATGCTCTTATTGTCTTCTCTTTTCGTGCCAATTAGGCAGACACCGTACCTAAGGGAAAGACGATTGTGGTGTGTTTAGCATGGAGTTTAAGAGGAAAAAGCATAGTTCTAACTCACTTTTATTTGAGATGATCTACATCCTGTTCCTGCTTTGGGGATTTTTATTATATTACATTCAACTTTATTGTCATTTTGCACAGTACAAGTAAGCCAGAGCCAATAAAACACATCATCATCTAAAAAGCATCTAAAAAGAAGTGCAATATATCATGTGTAATATATCATGTGAATAAAAGCATTACGATACAAATGGAAAATGCAGTACTGTATACACAGTAGTAAAGTGAAATTGACCATTATAGTGCAAATGAGATTAGGCAGGTACAGTATGAGCCATATAAGACTGAGCACACTAATGTACATATCATGTAAGATTGCAAATATCATGTGTCTGTAAGATTTTCATTTAGAGAAATTAATACTTTTATTCGGCAAGGATGCGTTAAATTGACCCTTCACCGGGAGTTTGATTGACAAGCGCTCTAACTAATTATAATGCAGAATCCGCCATTTTGTCCGACAAATCCAATAATAACCAACTGCAGAAACGCAGAACAATACGTCATGACAGTCTGAGGACGACAGCGCCAGACCTACAGTCTGAGGCCGGAAGTGGGCGGAGTAACAGTCTCATTTCGGATGTGGGCGGAGTTAGCGTCAAACAAACAATCAAGAAGAGAATACGGTAAAAAGTTTCTTTGTGTTTTGTTTTTAATCGATCAAGTTTATTTGTTGTGTATTTAATCGATCGAACAGTTAAGATGACTCTAATCTTTTTTTTAAATGGGCTTTGCGATGAAGTCACTTTATCGCGTCTTTTGATATTTTACGACTTCAGACGATTGCCTCACGTTGCTTGGTTACGGTAGGCTATTAATGTTTTGTGATTTTATTTTTTTGTTGGCGCTGTATTTTATTTCATTGGTTACATTTTCCAATACTGACCAATGTTTATGTGGATTTTTAGAGGCATATTAGTATTCGGAGAAGCTTTACTTCAAAACATGCTTCAACAATTTCCACTGCCCAGTGTTTTTAAACCGACCAGACGGCACAGGTTGAATGCACACCTTTGAATTCACACCAAAAAGGCTGTTGTCGACGTTTCTTTTTATATTCTGAATTTAAAATTTTGCATTTGCAATGCAGTAAATGGTCATTTTTACTTTAGAACAACGAAACTTGTCTCTCTTATGCAATTTTTATGGTTATACATTTAAGTTTTTCTGTTTGATTTTGCAATGCAGTAAATTGACAAGCAGAATCACCCCAGGACAGTGGAAGCTGATCAAAAACAAGGTTAGTTTTATAAGGCTTTCATAAAGACATAAGTTACTTATACAGATGGTGTGTTGTTATATCAGTCAAATCTTTTCAGGAATAACTTTCTGTATTTTGGGGACAGTTGCATAAACCACTTAGACTAGTCTTAAAAGTTAAGACACTATTTTTTTCTTGAAGAGTGGTCCCCGTTACATAAAAAGGTAGATTGGTGTAATTGGAATTGGAAAAATAACATTGATTACTCCTTGGTTAACTGCAAGTTGGTCAAACTAGTTCTTAAGACACAGTCTTAATATAGTGACTAAGTTTATGCAACTGGCCCTTGTCTCAGAATGTTCCATCCACAACAGTTGGCCGGCTCTGTTGACTGTGGGGTCTTCATGTTAATGTTAAGATTAAGTTAATGGTAAGAATAAGAACGGAAAGATAAACGTTTTTAAAAATGTATGAACTTCTCTTTTCATTAGAATGAAACAAATGAGGGCTTTTCACACTTGAAATAGTTAACCCTGGGTGATTGTAAACCCCATGTAAACAGAATCCTAGGTTATCTTGATTTCACACTGATCATCATTTACCTGGGGTTAACAATTAATCCTGAGTTTTCATATGAAACGTTTCCCACTGTACATTACCAAACCCTGGGTTAACGTCCTTATCTGCATATTTGCAGTGTCACTGATTGGACGGACAAAGCACACAATATGTTTACCTAAATGCTCAGGCATTGCACATCCTCATATTACCTACATATAGCCAACTTCACTATCAAGTTTATCCTGAATGGACTTTTCAGACTATAAAAGAATTAAACAGTATTTTCTGTACTGCAATTGTTGCATTTTCTGTCAGCATTTGTTGTCTTTTTTTCCAACTCTGAATTTTCTATTTATATACAACGCACAATGTTTCTGTGACTGTCAAAAGCACGTAAATATACAAGCGTGGAGCGTTACTTTACCCACAGTTAAAAGTGGCATTTAGAACGATGATAACCTGGAGTTAAGTGCAGTGTGAAAATTGAATTGCTTGCCTTTTTAAAAAAAAAATTTAAACTGAACATGATTGATTAATTTAATTAGTGACAGGATATGATTTATACCTCCAATATATAAACATGAGAAAAACAGAATGTCAAAACTTTATTATACATGCTATGCTACATCCTAACTACAACACAAAGTATTGTTAAACAAACATTTCATCCCATTTGTTTGTACCCTTCTCTCATGAAGGAACCACGGATCACAGAAGACCTCTGCGCTGCACTTAAACGGCTGCACAACAACCAAAAGTCTTCAAAGGTTTAGTGGAAGAGCCGTGCTTTCTGATATTGAAAGAGGAAGACCAGGAAAAAGCCCTAATTCAACTTTCACAGGCTGAAACGGATGATGACAGACAACTGGCCAAAGAGCCTTTAGTGTTTCACTTCCAAATTAAGGATGGACATTTTTCTTAATGAGTGTCTAGACAAAAAGAGTCTTGGAATTATTTGTATGTTTATGGAGATTTGATTTGATTTGATTTTTTTTTTTTTTTTTAAGATTTAATTTGTCATGTACCTGCTGTGCAATAATTTGTTCAATTTAATCTCTTTGGTTTGATTTTGTAATTTTTTAGAGCAAAGTACAGCTAGTATATGATGCTTTTGCTAAAAGTACATTCTATTAAAATTAAATAATGTTTGTGTTTTGTTTTTGGGTTTGATGTGTCTGAATTTGCTTAATTCATGTAATTTAGTGTACAACTGTGTAATGTGTATTATGTACTGTGGAAAAATGGTTCATTCGTCATGAAATGCTTGAGTAAAATATACATTTTATGTCAAATAAATAAATAAATATCATTTTTAGTGTTTAAGCTTTGTTCAATTTATATTCTATTAATCATTTAAGACAAAACAAGTTGATTAACTTTTAACTTTAAAAATATTTAAAAGGTTACAAGGGGGTTTAATACACACATGTACATTTTATATATATATATATATATATATACATCCTTGTGACATTTGTGTGTACATATATGAATATCTATCTATCTATCTATCTATCTATCCATCTATCATTTCAGTTAGATCGTTTTAATAAAATTTTTGACATTAACATGATTTTAAACTTTAAAACGGATGGAGCAATGTCTACGAAGATAAATTTGCTCCGCCCACTTCCGCCCTCAGACTGTCGGTCTGGCGCTGTTGTCCTCAGACTGTCATGACATATGGTTCTGCGGTTCTGCAGTTAGTCCTATCTCGACAAAGCAGTCAGGAGTTAGAAGATTAAACTCGGTGGACTTGAATTTGAAAAATGGTGTGTATTTACGTCTTTTTCGCGTTTTAAACAACATTCCTTCTCATGTTCATTCATGTTTATTTGATGCTTTAAATTAACTAGTAGAAAGAGATGATTGGTTCACGAGCCGCTTGAGCTGAGGCACTACAGCAATCTGTCACGACACATTAAAGAGCCACAAAACGGCTTTTATTGTTCGAATTTCTTAAAAAATTACACAGTTTGAAAGCTGGGACTTTGTTTAATATCATAAGTAACCTGCTCTGTCTTGTCTGTCGACGTGTTGTCAATGCCCTCTTTGCTCCGCGATGTATTTTTCACTGCGTGTGGCATGACAGCGCCATGGCTTGTCGGACAAAGCAACCGTAACTAAGGGTCAAATTGAGTAAAGACTTTTATATTGCTACAAAAGATTTCCATTTCAAATATATGCTGTTCTTTTAAACTTTCTATTTGACAAAGAATCCTGAAAATGTATCATGGTTTCCAAAAAAAAAAAAAAAAAATAATAATAATATATATATATATATATATATACACATATATTTACATTTTAAAAGATATTGAAATAGAAAACTGTTATTTAAAATTGTAATAATATTTCACAAACTTACTGTTATTACTGTACACTGTATTAAATGTTTCTTTTTGCATGGGCTTTTTTGAGTTTTACTTCCAAATTTTGAGATGACTTTATTTAATTTTGTCAATTCAAATCAATCAATTGGATAAATACAGTAAATTACGTTTTAAGGTTTTACAGTGTATTTTTTATCAAATAAATGCAGCCCTGCATATTAGACTGCTTCAAAAATATTTAAACATTTTACTGACCCCAAACTTTTGAATGATGGTGTAAGTAGGGAATGTGGTTCAAAAATATCATGAATAAAATTCAAAAAGGTGTAAAATGCAAACAGTGGTGTGCGAAGTGGCAAAAGTGGAACAGAAAAATTTGCACAATACAAGCATACTCAGTCAATAGATGAGTTTTTTTTAACACATTTATCAAGAGGAATAAAAAATGTAATATTTTGGGGAGGGTTTATAAAAAAATCATTTCACACACATCCAAATAGTGAATCGTGCAAATAAATAAATGTTAAATGTTCAACAATCACTCACTTTTTATGTGCATGGAAGGAGGCGTAAGTAAAACTCTTCCCGTCATATTCGCCAAAGAACTTGCTGTCCATCAAACGTATGTGGTAAACTTCATTCCCCGAGCAACGGCCATACGTCCTCTGCCACTGTTCTGGAGATGTCTGTCCCTCCCTGAAACCCCAAGCAGACAGTTAAAATGAAAGCACAAAGATAACACTCTAAACAACTGTGATATTACTGTTATTTTTGGATTATTTGAGATTATGAAATGGTTTCCTCAGAAAGTTCAGGTTACCGAATGGTCAGTCTCTTTCAGACAAATGTTCACAGAAAGTTTAATGGCATTGATTGTCTCTCCTGGCAAATCTGCTCTGACTAATTATATGTGACACTATTATTTGTTAGGGATCACAGAATTGGAAAGGTTACGTGAGGAGCCATTATTCATTATTAAATCCTTCAATAAACTAAACAGCATTTCAGAAAACACTTCTCGTTACATCAGTGTCAAATGAAAGAGGCAAGACATCAGTACTCACTGTCCACGAGACGTGTGTACCAGCAGTGTGACCAGTGTAGAGGTGGCTGGACACACACAGTTGAGGGCCAGCATGGCATACTTGAACTCCTCTTCACACACCACATGATCTGGAAAACAAAACATACCTACACATAATCTATGTGAGAATAATATAATATAATATAATATAATATAATATAATATAATATAATATAATATAATACAATATAATATAATATAATATAATATAATATAATATAATATAATATAATATAATATAAATTCAGTCTCACTTTCAATTTTACAGAATGATCAGCTTGAATGTTCTCTTAAAAATGAAGGAATTTCAACAAAACAACTCTCAAATAACAAAGCAACAAGCACAGATGGGCTCCCTGCTGAATTCTATAAACACTTTTATTGGAGACGTTATGAAATTAAAAACACCTCAGTTTCACCACATTTGTGCACTGCCCTAATCTCAGAACTTCTAAAGATGAACAAAAATCCAATATTACCACCCCATATCACTAATCAACATGGCATCAACATCATCAGAACAGCAATTCAAGTGCTATATTGCACTGGATGACTCCTATCAACTTGTGGATCTAGAATATAATTCAGTGCAACAAACACACAAAAATGAGAAACTAAACAAGAATCTTGCTTTAATTTTTAGAAGTTTCAATATACCAGTGAGTTGAAAAGGTTTCCTTCTCCTTTCTCCATTATTTACCTTCCTCAAGGTGTTTGAATTAACACATTTTTTTTTAATTAACACATGATTTTATAGCACACAAAAGCATATATTAAACCCTCTAATACTTCGTCTCCTCTGCTAAATGAACACATGTAAAGGCAAATGCAGTGACCCGAGAGGTGGAGGCCACACTACACTTAGAAAGCGGAAACTCATAACCATGAAACACTTAATGAAGATGTATAACTTGGGAGGCGGAGAGTGTAGAATCAAGATGGATCTATATTTATTATTTATACAGCAAACACACACAAGCTACAACCATATATACTACAGTCAATAAGCTACAATTGCTAACAGATTGTCTAATCGTCAGGATAGTTTTCACATTTTACACTTTTATTGACATTTAGTGACATTTTATGTTTTTAAATCAAAATACATTTAAATGTTACTTGCTTTTTCAGTAAAAAAGTAAAATGGACTATATAAAAAGAAGATAAATTTAAAGGACATTTTGGTCAAAATTTCTGACTATGAAAAATCAACAAGGATAGATGAATGTTTACTAACTGCATATGAAATGAATTGACTTCAGGAAGGCAAAAGACTCACCTGCAAATTTGACATGGAATTTGTTCTCAGGTTTAAGAATCTGGACATATAGAGGACAGTTTGGAGCAAAGTCCTTCACAGCCCAAGCTCGCAGAATGGTTTGATGATCCTATAAGAACAGACAGCATTCTTACAGTGTCATGATATGAAAACTTACATTATTTCATTTTGCCATTAATAGTAGATTAAGTTCAGGAAAATTAGTTGATGTGTTTGTATATTTGTGAAGAAAAACACAATAAAAACACTGTTCTCACTGAATAAGTGTCCTTAAAGGTGCAGTGTGTAAATTTTAGCAGCATCTATCAGTGAGGTTGCGAATTGCAATATAGAGAAGCTACGGTGACCAACACAGGACAAAGATGTCGTCGTCTGAGACAGCAGAGAATAGCTAGTCAAGCAAACACGCTCTGTAGAGCAGTTTGTCCGTTTAGGGCTACTGTAGAAACATGCCAGCGCAAAATGGTGACTTAACATGTAAGGGGACCCACGGTGTATGTAGATAGAAATGGCTCATTGTAAGGTAATAAAAACATAACGGTTCATTATGTAAGGTCTTTATACACCACTGAAAACATAGTTATGTATATTATATTGCATTTCTGTCAATGGATCCTCCTAAAATTTACATATTGTACCTTTAATAACTTTTAGGGATGCTGCTAACAACTATTTTGGCAACCGATTAATCTGTTGATTATTTCTTTAATTAATTGGTTACACAAATATGTGAGGTTTATAGCTTATATGATGTATGCTATTTTTGTGTGCATAAACAATTTATAATGGGTAAGCCTGCAATATGATTAAACTAAAAAAAAAAATCTAAAAGATTTTGAAAGATTTGAAAGATGATAACAGCAGTATAATTTTAATAAAGTATAAAGAACATTAATATATAGGCTTGAAGTTTCTCTCTAGCTTTAAGATTACTCACATTCCATTTAAGATTTCAAGTTTCTAATTATGGTTAATTTAAAAAGTGAATATTGTTTTGATCAATACACTTGGGTTTCTTGTCTTGTGCTTGGGAAAAAGTATTTCTTTATTGACTTCTCATTGCAGCACTAATGACTTTTACTTTTGGCAAGGAACTATATAACGAGGCTGTATTTACAGCTGCGGTGCGGTCCACTTCATTTCTGCTGCTGAGGATGAAGCACGCCTCTGCATCGTCCATCCTGCAGGACACAGAACATCATTACACATCAGCGTCACTCAAAAAGGACACTTCACTATGCTACTGCAAATCACTATGCTACCTTTTATCTATACTACCCATGAAGTGAATTCCTCCAGAAGGACTGCACATAGGTAATAGGTAATTATTGCCATGTTTCTCAGAGTCAGTACTGAGGGTCAATTTCACGGTATACTAGCCTCACGTCCAGCAGATCACTCTAGCGTTAAGTTGTTTCTTCTCATTGACAAAGTAGCCATTAATATTCTCTGGTTTTCCCACTCTTACTGTTTTCTGGACGTGTTTAAGGTTCCAATTAAGCAGAATCTGTGACATGCTGTCAATTACCACAGTAAATAATTTTGACTCTTCCCTTAGTTTGTGAAAAACAAGCAAAAATTGTGTGTAATGCTCAAACAACGGAAGTCTGTGGTGTATGCCATTGCAATGGGACAAATGTCTTAAAATACACACTGCATCTAAAGTACAGCCACAAGACACTGCTAAATCCAGCATCACAATCACTAACTATCCTTACTGTGAGACTGTGTAGATCAGACCACTTATATCTGTAAATCTACATTGTGGAGTAACAGACTCACAAGTTATTAAAAATGCAAAAGCACACATTCACATAGAGTGCAAATGTAAAAGCTCTACATTTATTGGTGCATTAAATTACAGTTACAGAATAACCTGTGTGTATTTGTGGAATGTACAGTATTGTGAGATTACTAAAATATGTATTTTTGCATTTTTCTGCTTGAATTGCAGCATGCTTTTGTGAAAATCTTTGATACTGTTAACTGCTTTAAAGCAAAATAAAACTGTGATGTGAATAATCTCTCTGGAGCTTGAGGGGAATTATATAATGACAACAGTGATTGTGAAGCAGCAGACAGGAAAAATATAAATCCATGTCCTGATTTTAAGAGCCCTACAAACGATAACCAGGCATAGGAAAAATCTACTATGCTACAATGATATATTAGTGATGTACACCATGTGTAGATATATAATCAGTTTTATATATATTATAGTATATATAATTTTGAATGGCCATCAAAGCAGAAAACTGTTTTTGGGAAGCAGCTGGTGTAGTTAAAGTATCTAGCAGCAGTGTCAGAATTGACTATACAGTTCTAACCAGCAAACCCACTGGTGACAACAGCAAACTCCTTGGTGACAACTGACCTGTGCTGAAATTTCAAGTTTCATGACATAAATAGAAGTGCTTTAAAAATATGAGCTGCAATGCACATTTTTGCTTTTAAACCCTCAATGATGCTTGATAGCATAGACTTCCATTGAGTGAATTACTGCAAGAAAACAAATCGGCATCGGCATGTCAACATGTCACAGATGCTTTCAATAGAGCTTGTTTAAAACCCAGAACATTTGAAGCCTAAAGATATACTGTGAGGAATAACTTATTGGCAAAAGAAATGAAAGCACTAACAACATGCATTATTCATCCATTAATATGCAGCAGCAACAAACAGATATTAAAAATAAGAAAGCATTTTTTTTTTCCACATAGAGACTGTTAACAACAAATGCAATTTCCTCATGAAGTCCTTTAAATTCCAACCTTCCAATTACAACACAGAGATTATACAACTGGCCAGAAAACTGACTGAGTTTTAGGAGAAATTCATACACTGGAATATAAAGTGTGCATACTGAGACAGATTTGCTGCATTTATAATGAAGGAATATAGTAGGATTTTAAATGCAGTTACATTGCAAGAAAAAGCACATATATTATCCTTAAATTTCAAGGCTGCTTTAATAAGGAACAGATGGGCTTGAGACTGGTGTCAGGTTTGGCTCTGATGGTGAAGCTTGCAGGTTTACTCTTCAATTTTCCACAAGACTAATTTAGTTTTTTGGGAGCCTGTCCAAAGCTTCCATTTGGAAACAGTTAATCAGTAAGCCTTTGCTAGTTTAAATTATAGAAATGCCACATTGATGTACTGTATATCACTGTTAAAATATGACATCATACTTACACCTCAAGTTTACTCTTTCACTTTTAGACTCTGAAAAGCCGGAAACACAAGTTTTTTTTCACAGAGAAGATTATGCTAATTTAATTAGCTAAACTGTTTAGCCTGCCATTAGGCCAAACCTTACCGGTGAAGCATTGCTGTGCACTTTATAGTGAGACATAAATCGTCCACCACAATTGCTGTTTTAAGTACCGTTCTTGCAAGTTGTACTATTGATGTCTAAATTTGATAGGCAGTGGAACTGCAAGTTGTCTTGTTCAATATAAAACTGTTCAATTAAAGAACTGCACACCATATCTTCTTCTGTCCTTAAATATCTTTGGTGAATGTAACTCTTAAAATACTGATGAATGCACAAGAGCTCTAGCTGACAGGCTACACGACAAATTAAGGTCTCTGACACTATTAATCTCATTCCAAGGTCAATTCTCAAATGTTCTCAGTAATCTAGTCATAGTATTAATGTATTTAAAAAGGACTTGAAAGGATGAAATCACTTGCGGCTACAGATAAATTTGCAGAAATATTAGACTGATCTCTCTATCAATTTAATGGCTCTCTGAAACAGAGTCAGAACCTCAAATCGGTAGCGGTCCTGGCTCACTTAGTGCCCTAAACTAGTAGTTTTTGTTTAGTGTGAAAAAGAACATTTCTGACATTTTGTTCCAGATGGGACAAAATGCCACGAGTTTTGAGGAACACAAGAGTAGATATATAATCTGTTTATGTGGAAGGTGTGATGGGATTAGGCTGACTAAATTTCAATCATGACAACTCTGTTGAGTAGTTTTGACATGTTAATGAATATGGGAATGTTAGTTTGGTCTCGGTGGACTAGATCTTCTACGCACATTGTTGCTGCTGCAGAGCAAGTATAGACTTGCTACTGCCAATAGATACACAGACATGCTGCCGTGAGCATGTAAGTTATGCTGCTGCTGCATAAATAGGCAGATAAATCCCATTGCAGATCTAGACAGGTGGAGCTGGGGGAGGTGGAGGGTTTCAGAGGAACTCTGATAGCGTGCTGCAGGACTAGTATACAGCAAACACTGAACCAGACTATTTAAATGTTAAGCAAGCAATTTCATTGGCTGCAGAATAAGCAGAGGCCAATCGGGTTGTGCCATGTGATAAAGATGCGATTGCTTACAGTTTGCCAGCACCATCTAGAGTTCCATGACTGAAATAGATATTTAAACAGCTTTTTTTAACTGACAATAATTGTTCAGCTTCATTATCAAACATCATTTTTATTTCAAAGCTGCATTTAAAAGCCACTGGGATTAAAAATCTGAATGGGCATGTAAATCGGCATGTAAAGGCTTATCCAAAATAACATTTTTCGTAGCTCTTGTATCATCTTAGTTTGATCAAGAGCAAAATGCATCCACATATAACCAATATACTTTTTAGGCAAAAATAAACAGTAACACTTTATTTTAGGGTCCAATTCTCACTATTAAGTAATTGCTTATTAGCATGCATATTACTAGGATATTGGCTGTTTATTAGTACGTATAAAGCACATATTAATGCCTTATTCTGCATGACCATATTCTACATCCCCAATACCTAAACAACTATCTTACAAGCTATTAACGCTTTCCCTGCCATTGACGGAATTTTCCGTCTTTCCATGTTTTCACTGTTATACGGTAGGGGGTGCTAGTACGCATCTTCTGAAAGAGTACTGAATCTCCTGATCAAAACACAGTCCAAGAAGAAGCAGAAACAATCGATAGCATGTGTAAGCAGATGCGTATGTAAAATAACGCGATCATCAACATTAAATAGCATATAAATCAAAACTGCCTAACATTACAGAATGAAAGCTATAGGACTGTGCAAGCTTTGGGGGTGTTAACTGAATTCGATCTACTCCATCTATGTTTCGATCATCGTTCTGAATCTGATCCAGACATAGTCTTTGACAAAAAAAAATTCTCAGCTTTTGGCTCAAAATGTTGCTTTTTTTATGAAACTTACCCACACTTTAAATGTTGATTAAAAAAAAAGAATGCATTAAGCTAGAATAAAACTTTTTTTTGTTTCTTTAAAAAAAAGGGTCTGTTCTTTCTTTCGACATATTGCATGCTCAGATATTCATAAAGCAAAATATTCTTGGGGCCATGAAAGTTTTGTGAAAACAATAAAAAATGCTAGCGCTGGCTGGCAACTTTTTCAAAAACCCTGGAGGAGAAAGAGTTAATAAGCAGTAATTAGGAGTTTATTGAGGCAAAAGTCATAGTTAATAGTTAGTTAATAGTGAGAATTGGACCCTAAACTAAAGTGTGACCAAATAAACAACCTACTTGGCCCTCATCAGGTCTTGGTCCTTCAGTGCAGAGCCTTGGAGGTAGATGACCCGTTGAGACCACAGCGGGATCTGCAGTATACGCCGCACCTGGATGTCCATCTCCGTGGGACAGAGTATCACCACATAATAATCCTAGACATTTGAGAAATTTTAATACCACCATCACATACTAAGCTAGATTAGCATATTAGCAATACACAGAACAATAATAAGCACTCACATATACAGGTTTATGCATGTACCTGTAGTCTCGGGTGGGCATAGAACTCATTGAGGAAATCCATTAGCAAGTCTATCTTGAGTGAAGTGACACATAGAACCACATGTTTCTCTGTCTGAGCACGATGTCTGCTGTAGTTTCCACCTGACTTCTGCCTCTCCATCCAAAGATATGCCAACTCCTCAAACTGGTGTTGAAATGAGAGACAGAAAGTACTGTGTAAACGCAGTAAATTATTACCAGTACTCATTTTTTTGATTGTGCTGTTCGTGGGCTGATCGTGACACCTGTAATGGCAGCACCACCAGAGCCACACAGATCATGATGACCACCAGTAGCTGAGAGGGCCAGATTTTGGGTGTGACGTCTCCATAACCAACAGTCGAGAAGGTGACGATGCAGAAATATAAAGAGTCAAAGAGGGTGAGACTCTTTCCTGCCCGCTCGAGGTGCTGAATCCCACAAGCCCTGAAGAGCATTACAAAACATTTCAGGAAACGATTTCGAAAATATAGATTACTTAAAATAAATTTAGCATCATGAGATTTTTAGTTTCATTGGAAAGACATTTCAAGGCTCTTCCCATGAATAGGATTCAGCCGAGCTGCTTAGTCATGATGTCAATTTGTAGGCTTGCCCAGAAGGCCATTTCACCATGGGCTCCCTCAGGAATTTCGAATGTGTTTTTAAAATAGCGGTTTTCTATTTGAGTAAAATAAGGTCTGTGGTTAGCATTATTTCAAGAGACTTTCTCATTTTGTTCTACAAAATAAATGACACAGAGTCATACCTCAAAAGGGAATTTTAAAATCACTGTGTGCTTTATAACATTCATTTAATTAATAATATAAATACATTAGGACTATAACAGCTGTCTGATTCATCATGTGAACTCACATTCTGACGTGGTTGTAGTCCTTAGGTAAACACTTTATTCTGACATGTCCCTTTATATTGGTAAAGGTATATGCAATTATATGTTAATACAGAATAAAAATAAAATGGGCTAATGGGGATAAAAATATGAGGTTAATTTAGCAACTGTAACAGACACTTTGCTGAAAAGCAACAAATTTGACTTTCAATCATTTCCTTTGATTCATTAATGCTTACAGAGTGCAACAGTTGGGTTCCAAAACACCAATTACATTCTCCATAGAGAAAGTGTTTTTTAACATAAAAAGTATGCTGTTCAAGACAGACTTATATACTTAAAAACATAATATATTGTAAAATTTTATTTACAATAAGTGTTTTTTAACATAAAAAGTATACTGTTCAAGACAGACTTATATACTTAAAGGTGCAGTCCGTAAGATTTGCCTCTTTGTCGCCATCTCTGTTTGAAACCTGCAATTGCAGTTATATGCGGAATTATTATCGTTACGTGCGTTGTGTATCGGCACGGCTCCTCACTGCGGATGAATCTAATATTTGCTGTCAGTCACCACATCGGTGTGGATACTGTACATCGGAAACAGAGATTCTACATCTTGGAAGTATGACCAAAATAAACATTTTCACCGGAAAATGTCATCTGATCAAGTAAGTAACATGTCTGCCACTTTTGTTCTGACCAACTGAGGTAAAAAGCATTAGGCCTACAATAAATCGTGCTGCCAATTGTGATTAAATCTAACGATCGCTTAGCTCGGATCACGTCAAACCGTGCAAATTATTATCACTGTTATACTTTATCCTCAAATTGTTAATGTTAACAACATCAGCATTGCGTGACTATGTGTATTTAGTGTGTGTTAGCGTTACCTGTAGATTTCAATTTCTGTAGCCACTCTGTCCGCTGTGTTTTGCTTTTGACGACGGGTGAATCTCCAGTTGTCACTGATGAATGTCAGTTGGACCTTTCTGGATTACAATCCACCATCAAAATGATAAGTTTAATTATTTCAGCTGCTGTGAGAAAAGGCTATAAATGATCCGCTACAACCAGCATCCTCACAAGATAAAACTACTGGGACTCCTTCCTTTCTGTTTACAGAGGTGACGTAATGACGCAAAGACGAACGGCTGCATGCTCGAATGCATGCGCGAAAACCCACCAGTACTGCTCTTATTATAAAACATTATTACAAGCTTGCCGTTGTGAATCGAGCTCAGGTAAGGAGATAGTTTTGAACACTGGCTATGTACTTGCTCAAAAATTGATTTTGGATCATTTTTAACCAAAAAAAGTTACGGACTGCAGCTTTAAAAACATAATATATTGTAAAATGTTATTTACAATAAAATAACTGTTTTCTATTTTAATATATTTTAAAATGTAATCTATTATTATGATGGCAAAGCCAAATTTTCAGTAGCCATTACTCCAGTCATCAGTGTCACATGATCCTTCAGAAATCATTCTAATATTATCAATGTTTAAAACTGTTCCGCTGCTTAATATTTTTGTGGAAATTGTGATACATTGTCTTTGTGATTCTTTGGATTCTGTTTTTATATGTGTACGTATGTATAAATTGTATATATTTGACTATTTTGCAAAAAACTTCAAATATTTTCATCTATCTTCATTTTTATTAAAAGATTACAAAAGATGTTCATTTCACAGCCTTGTACCTTTGTCTTTTTCTCAGACCTTTTGCTTTAAAACGAAGTTTGTGATATTGTGATTCATCTCAGAGCTGGGTATGTGGCTTACATCTCTTTACTAAGGATTCTTTGTAAATCCCTACAGAGAAAATGAATGCTAAAATACTTCCAGAAACCAGACTGCTGAAAAAGGGGAGCCGTGACTGTTGTGCTCTATTAAATACTATGGTAGCATCTTGATTTGACACTATGGTAAAAGAGTTAATTTGGATTAACTGATGTACATTATTGATCAGGATGGTTAATTCGTCTGAGTGTGACTGTTTTAGATCTGCAGCATTAGATACAAGCCTGCAAAAGGCTAAAGCCCCATCAGGGATATCAGAGATCAAAGAGCTTTACCCAGTGAAGACCAGACAGAGAAGTGTGCAGATCAGAATGAGGACCTGGTTGAACATGGCAGAGTGTGTGCGCTGAATGGCACGATGGAGATCATTCTAGAAAAGAACAGAGATACAGTAAGTGAGAGAGATCTCTTTTGTCAGAGAATAAGCCATGACGAGAATACAAGAATAACACACACAATGAAGGTGACGTGAGGTATAAAAAAAGCCACGTTCAGAACTCAAATTTTTAATTTCAATTAACTCAAAAATTAAGGCAACCAGGTAACTTACTTTTTTAAGTTACACAAGTTAACAATTCTTTTTTACAGTGTACTGCTCAGCTATATATGAGATATAGGCCTACATGTATGTTAAAGGGATAGTTCACCCAAAAATGAAAATTCAGTCATCATTTACTCACCCTCAGATTGTTCCAAACCTGTACGAGTTTCTTTCTTCTGCTGAACACAAACGATATTTTGAAGAATTTTGGTAACCAAACTGTTGATAGACCATATTGACTTCCATAGTATATTTGTTTCCCTTACTATGGAAGTCGACGGAGCCCATCAACTGTTTGGTTACCCATATTCTTCAAAATATCTTCTTTTGTGTTCAGCAGAAGAAAGAAATTCATACATGTTTGGAACAACTTGAGGGTGAGTAAATGATGACAGAATTTTCATTTTGGGTGAGCCCTTAATTATCATCTCTCTAAGAAAATATCTTTTAGGAAAGTATGGGGGTAAAACAGAGAAATCTTCAAGACATTGTCACATTTTAGTGACTGTTAACATTCTCTTTTACCAATATCTTTGCTAAAAGCATTTGTAAAAGGACATTCCCCCTGCCAGGTTTTCTCTGGCCATTTGACCTGACCATCTGGCAGGGAAGGGAACGCTGGCACACTCTCAGATTTTGCTCATTGATGATGCATTTCCATTTGTCAAGTGCATAATGAAGTAAACCTTTCCAGCACAGCAATAGATGTTATTCTACTAAGACACCCAATATGATTTCCCGTAGGAATGTAAAAAACACTACACAGCCACACAGGCTACTTACAATCATATTCTCCAGCGCTGATTTGGCAAGCCAACAATTAAGAAACACAGGAACAAAAATGTTTCTTAGCGGAGGCCAAAAGATCTACAAAAATAAATAAATAAATCAATTATAATAGAAAAGCTGTGTTCCACTCCATAGTTTTTACATCTGTAATGCCATTAACATAAAAAAAAATTAAACAACATATAATTTGCTCACAATGACTGCAGGTCAAAAAATGGCTATTTGTTACTTGGCTAATTGTTACATTTCAGTAATAATCATTCCTTCTCATGACTGACTTTCCAACAATATAACATTACTCAACAATTACTGTACTATCAACAATAATTGTGTGACGGCAGCAACTGGATACGTGCTTCTTTGTCCACCAGAATCTTCATCACTTACTGTAATTATAAATGGCACTGTATTGATCATCTCAATGATGAAGGAGATTTGGAAAATCTGCTCCCAAATGTTCCCCTAGAAATGAAATAAATATAAGTTACACTGCAGAAGCATTAAAAAGTACAAAAATGCACATTTAAAAAAAATCACAACACTAAAAAACGGTATGCATCCTAATTGACATCCACTGCATATCTGTCATAAACAGTATATGACACTGAAATTAGTGTATCCCAAATTATAGTGTAATAACAATAGTATGTCAAATGAAACTTGTATTGTAAATACTATAGTTTGTGGCTTGACTTGAAAGTCTATGTATTTGAAAGTATGTATGTAAAAGTATGCCAGTTTACAGGTGAAATGTGTAAAACAGTTTCTTATATCCCACTATTGTGTGCAGAGACAACTATAGGCCAGACATCTATTGATTTCCCAGAAAAGTGTATACTGCCTAAACAAGGTATAAGTGGGCAAATTGGGGTGCTGCCTTTAATTACAACAAATATTACATTCAGCTCCCAACAACAGAAAAACCAGCCTTTTATCTTGATAAATCAAAGAAGAAACAGAAAAACAATTTAGAGATGTTTTTTTTTTCTTTTCTGTTGAAAGTGAGGAACACTTCCCATTACAGGGAAACTGAAGAAACAAAGGGACCCTTTAGCAAGCTGAAATTTTCAGATTTAATTTAGATCAGTGGTTAGAAAGCTCACAAGGGCAGAATAATAATGACAATAATCTTACCTTGTAGCTGAGATACACCAGGAGCATTGCTTGCAAGAAGCTAATTAAGGCCACTGTCACCTGTGGTGCAGGAAACATAATCATAATTTTGATTAGCAG
This sequence comes from Ctenopharyngodon idella, assembly GCF_019924925.1. Lineage (NCBI taxonomy): Eukaryota > Metazoa > Chordata > Actinopteri > Cypriniformes > Xenocyprididae > Ctenopharyngodon > Ctenopharyngodon idella. The sequence continues at coordinate 13,705,381 of NC_067224.1, read as the reverse complement.
AGTATCAATATCAGTGTATAATGAGATTGTAGGAAATAACTCCTATCAGAGTCTGAGTACCATCAGAGTGAGAGATGCAATTAGTATTCATAAAGAAATGTGAACAGTGATGTACACTCTTAAAAATAAAGGGTACTCAATGCAAAACCCTCCTGGGGTCTGTCCTGTGCACCCATAGAACTGTCTGTCAAAAGAAGATTGCAACGGACAGACAAGACCACTGAGAGGGTAATTGTTTTTCACTGTTTATATCACTCTGTTAGTCTGTGTTCCAGTCAGTATGTAGTAGTGGGTATTTTTCATTTTTTTATGCAGGTTATTCCATTATGCAAATTATTGGTGAGAAGACAAAGTCTTTATAAGTCATTAATTCACTCAACCGATTTGTTCAAAGCACACTGATTCATTAAGGAACCAAGCAAGTGACTGAATTTATGATTTATAGTCTTTGAATTACTCACTAAACCGATTAGTCCAAATGCAATACAAGTGACTATGAGTGAGTCATTTGAGTCATTCACTCAAATGATTCATTCAAAGCACCAGATTCATTCAGGAATGAAACAAGTTACTGTTTTTATATATGTATTATTGAATCATTCACTCAAACAATGTTTTCGAAAACAATGATTCAATCAGGAATGAAACATCTCTCCTTAATTTGGAACTATTTTGTTGGAAAAGCAAAAACAGACAAATAACCTGACAATATTGTGTCTAAAATGTAACTCAATATTAACTTTTTGTTTATTGAACTGATATATAAAAGCAATATCACCCTCACAGTTGTGCAGTCGGTCTGAGCTAGGAAAAAAAAATCCAAAATTCAAATCCCAAAAAAATCTATAATAGCTTTGTTGTACAATGTAAAAATATTCTTTAAAGTCACACTGTAAAAATGTTTGGGTTCTAAATGGAACCTTTATTTTTAAGAGTGTAGTTCATAAAAATAAAAAAAATTAAAACAAATCTCAATCTACCTGTATTGCCCATACAGGAACTCTCCTATTCACCCAAAATATTAACTCCCTTCAAGAAATACAGCACAAGAAACACAAGCAGATGAGTAAATAAAGAAGAACAAGCACACTTTAATTATTTAAGTTTATTTGTGATCTGTCATAATATCTATAAGATATATATAAGTTCTCACCAGTTTATTTGCGTGGGATCTGTGGTCAGGTTTGTTGTGTAGTTTGCACAGGTTTTGCTGCAAAGGGCATCTGTGATGTTTGTGCAGTGTTTCCTAAAACCATGATAACAGGCAGTTAGTACACAACAGACATAAAAGTGAAAGACATCAGGGTTGAAAAGCTGAGGGATCATGCCTGCTGGCTCTGACATAAACGACAGCATGAGATGGACTCTCTTATTTGATTGCTGCTAGTAGGGCTCCCTCTTCTCTGCCAGCATGCATGCACACAAGTGCCCACAGCTCTCTCTTTCTGTCACTTAATAAACACACACACTGTGCCTCATTGTCTCTTAATATTTTTGTTGCTTGTACTGAGAATGACTCTTAGGGACACTTCAGACTGAGGAGTCTGGGTTGATCCTGAGAGCATTTTAAGCGGTGCTTTTGAAACGTACGGTAATGTGTTTTGCTTCAGTGAGCTGCTGTTGTTGTTTCATGGAAGAGTTGAAGAAAATCATTATACAACTGTTAGTTCAGGTCCTCTAAGATGATTGGACATGTAGTGTTCAAAGACTGATGATATTTTGTGTGACATTTAGTTGTTTATCATTCTGCTGTTCTGTTTTAACAATGTTCCACAGTATGTGAATGGAAACAGAGTTGTCTTATTTTCCATCAAAGGCATTAAAAAAAAAAAAAAAAAGTCAGAACGTTTGTGTTTTTTCTCACTCCAGGATCACACAGAATGGGTTTTCTTTCAAACGATCGCTTGGTATCTCACTATAGGAAATGCCTCAAGCGTTATATACTATGGAAGCACTAATTACACCACGTCTGTCCGAAGGGCGGACCAATCACAGCTCATGAGAGCCATAGCCACTCCCATTGTGCCAGGACCTGCTGTCACAAGCGAATGGGCAGATATTTCACCCCCACCCGGATTGGGTCAATCTTTGGGTCTGGCCTGTGAGGATTCAAATTTGAATGCACTCAGTCTTCCCCAGGAAGTTATAAACACTATCTAGATCTTTCATGGCGTGTGTTTGAGGACTGGTGCACTCGTAATGGATTTCGGCTTATTTCGGCTTACAATGTAGGTTTCAAAGGAGCTTCGGTGGGACAACATCCTCTTATATGCTGTTTTATGAAGGGAGTGAAGCGTTGGTGATTAGGGCTGCACAATATCATGATTTATCGCAAATTTTATTGCACGCGATTTGGCAAAGGCTGCGATTATTTTATGCGCAGCTTGTCAAAGCTGTACGGCTCTGTGATCAGTAGTAAATGCTGAAAGCCAGAGGGCGCTCTTGCGCAGAAACTCCAAATATGCCCTGCCATAGAAGTAAATAACACGCGTCATTCCAGGAAATCCCTATGGCCATCATACTATTGCTGTAGCTGAATAAACAGAAGATTGAAATGCTTTGATTGATTAAACATGACTAATAAACACACGACTGCCTTATTCTGTGTAAAAAGCCACATCATCTCACAGAAAGATGCTCAACTGTCGTTATGAAGTGAGTTTGGAGTAAAAACATGTTATTAAATGATGTCTTTTGTTGGACAAGATGTTAATAAATGCTTCTCATGTCTGGAAAGATGTTTGACGCGTGTTGCTTTTTCAAATGTACATTATAAGCGACTCAAACTCGCAGTGCTTTCAGATGGATTAGCATTTGGAGCCATACTTCAATGACAAGCTGCGCATAGAAAAATCCTTCTAAATATAAAAGATGGATGTCACTGCACCTACTATGGCTCGTGCAGTTCTTGAAGTTGGATCTTTGGAGAAATAAGAGGTTATCTTTCATTCTTGCCAGGTCTGTTCAGCCGCTTCGGAAAGTATGCAATACGGGAGCTGGCCATATCATTCCCATAGTGAGATACAGAGCGAGTGTCTGAAAGAGAATGTTAGGTTCCTTGCGTAACCCCAGTTCTCTGAGAACAGAACGAGGTATCTCACCAAGATTCCCTACTCAAAAACACGGGGGAAGAGCATGCTTAGAATGCCGTTTCAGGGATCACAGCGGCATATATAGGAAGGGGGTGAGCTCCTTGTCATGAGCTGTGATTGGTCCGCCTTTTGGACAGATTAATTGGTGCTTCCATATTCTATCACGCCCATAGTGAGATACCTCGCTCTGTTCTCAGAGAACAGGGGTTATGCAAGTAACCTAATGTTTTCTCTCACCAGTAAGGAGGAAACATGAAGTGGAGCTAGAACAGGCTAGATAAAAGTAACATCAATCAAGCAAGCGTGCTGTCATGTGATAAGGCAGTTTGTTGTTTACAAAAATCATTCCCACTTTATATTAGGTGTCTTTAACTACTATGTACTAGCATTTAAATGAATCATTTGATACAATGCACTTATAGTGTATATACATGTTTTTATATTGTACTTGTATTTCAAAAAATGCCTGCATTAAATTACATCTATAATTACACTGAACCTTCCCTTACATCTTAACCCACCCTTAAACCTACCCATACTACCAAACCCTAACCATACCCGTATTCCACCTCAGTAGCAGAAAAAGTGTTTGCAGTACAATATGAACACAATAAGTACATTGTACTTATTTTTGGATGTAAGTAAACACCTAATAAAGTGTGACCAAAAATCTATTTCAAATAAATGCTTTATACCTTCCATTCATCAGGGAATCCTGAAAAAATTTATCAAGGTTTCCACAAAAATATTAAGAATAGGGATGCACCGATCCGATACTCAGATCGGGCATCGGCTCTGATACTGCCATTTTTTCCGGATCGGGTATCGGCCGGATGGAACCGATCCAAATCTGATATTGTGCGTGTAGGCTACTATTCTGTGTTATTGTTAAGCTCCACAAAAGGCACAAAAACATTCAAAAGCACCATAAAGTTTCCGTGCACTATATTCCAAGTGTTCTGAAGCCATTCCATAGTTTAATTTGAGGTACAGATAAATATTTAAGTCGTTAAATTAAAGTTCACGTAAATGCCTCCCTCCGCTGCAGCTGTCAGTCATTCTCCATTCAGCATTCAAACTGCGTGTCACGTTCGGTTACGACAGTCAACACAATGAAACTCTCTCCAAGATGAACCAATTTTTCTATTATTATACTTCATCTGTAGACAACGATACCGGTAATACAATACGCATCAATAAATCTTCACTTTGTGCTTTGAACTTTTCAATGCGGAGCGCTGCCGCTGAGCGCTGTGACTCTTCAAGCGCATCATTCTGCATACAGGATGCGCATAAGCGCTTTGTGCCGCTCTGGATGGGAGCCGTTCATATTATAATACTTTTGCGCAATGAAAGATTGTTAATAGCATTTTTTGTTCTGTCCTATCTATCATATGTTGCTGCCTCATTAAAAAAAAAAAAAAAAAAACTCCGCTATAAATTTAAAAGAAATGTCTTTTAATTTTATAGTATAGCCTATATATATAAATATATTTAGTTTATGTCATGTATGACTCAAACATTCATGAAAAACAAGCTATGAGTCATGGATGAAGGAATCAGCTGGACTTATTTTGAATGTCTACCAAGCTAGTGAAGCTATTGGTTTATTTACAGTTGTTGCACTGATGCACAATTATTTAATAAATTATTCACTACATACAAGTTAGGAAAGTAATGTTTAAGTCAAGCCTGATACCTTGCACAAAAGAATGATCCCAGTTTCTTCCACACAGTGAGGCATACAGTTTTTTAGGTAATTTAGCACTTTTTTTAATTATTACTTGAATATCGGATCGGTATCGGTATCAGGCCGATACTGAATCCCAAGTATCGGAATCGGTATCGGAAGTGAAAAAAGGTGGATCGGTGCATCCCTAATTAAGAAGCATAACTTTTTTCAACACTGATAATGAAAATAAATGTTTCTTGAGCACAAAATCAGCATATCAGAATGATTTCTGAAGTATCATGTGACACTGAAGACTGGATTTATGACTGCTGAAAATTCAGCTTTGCCATCATAGGAATAAATTATATTTTAAAATAGAAAACATTTTTGATCAAACAAATGCAGCCTTGGTGAACATAAGAGACTCCTTTCAAAAACATGAAGAAAAAAAAAATCATCAAACATTTGAATGGTAGTGTGCATGAAGTTGAGTAAATGATGACAGAATTTTCATATTTGGATGAATTATCCTTTTAAGTAGTTCATGTTTACTCACCGTGCACATGCGACCTGGTTAGATGGATCATCTAGTGAGACTCTGATTATATAGAGGAGGCATGTTAACAACTTCAAGGAGAGGTTGAAGAGGCGTATTCTGAGACCTGCAACACAGTAAATTATGAAATGGAGCTTCATACAATATAAAACACATCTGGAAAATGTATTAGAAAAGTCAGCAGTCTGGCAAACCTGCAAACTTACAGTACCATCATAAATCCAAACAAACAGTTAAAACCAAGTCACCTTCTCTGTTAGGATGATTTAGCTTGTCATAGGACAAGTAAAAGACAAATATATGGAGGCCTTGAACGTGTACACGTATAGTGATGTCGAAATCCATAAAAATTGTTTATGCTTGCAGTAATGGATTTTGCTTTGTTGGTTTCTCAGTGATTGTAAATGGCTCAAAGAGTCAAAAGATTTGACTTACTTGACCTTTGGTTTTTGATGAAAAAGAGCTTCAACCTCTCCTTGAATGTGTTTTCATTTACATAAAATTCCACCTGAACCCTGTGAAAAGAGAATATAAAATGATGTTTAATACAATTCTTTAAATTCATTGTTTACATACACCCAAAAATATTTGAACACTTTAATCACATTCAGGACATTCACACATTTTTAAGTGTCTAAAATCATTTTAATATGATATGATTTAATATGATTAAAATTAAAAATAATTTTAATTAATGACATATTTATTATGTCTCTGCATTGTGCAACATACACAAAGTAATCCCATAATGCACTGCTGAAAACTTCAAGTAGCTAAAACTGTCTAATGGGTAAGTAACTTCTTTTAATCTCCAGATCCATCTTTAAGATGTATGCGAGCGTTTCAAATCTATCAGGACATCTGACAGGAAACATTAGCAACGGTGACGCTTCAAATGAACTCACAGTAGATGTCATCCTCTGCCATCCGTGAATGTTTCGCTATTTCAGTGTCTAATATTATCATCTTATTGCAGCAAAACCATCATGATCCAAAATCCAGCATCTCTGAATCTAGCCCAAACACTGCTTCACGAAATCTGCAGTGTCACCACCCACACAATGCTGTAAAATTTTGATTGATCACATTGATTCTCATCATCACTAATAAGATGCTTTGGGGTGAAAACTCAAAATCAAACGAAAAATAAAATATTTTCTTACAGAAAATAAATCCTAATGTCAGGACCACAAAAAAAAACAACAACAACAAAAAAAATCATTTTATTTACTGTAATACAGCAATACAAACATTCTGTCCAGATACACTGATACTTTTTTTAATTGAAACCAAAATCAAGTAATGAGTTTTTTTCTTTCTTTTTTTTTCAATTGCAGTAGGCTGCTAAGAATTGCAATGTGTGCTTACTGGTGGAATACGTGACTTAGGTGTCCATCATTTTGTTTTCTTCCATCATCCAACCACACCTTTAAACCAAAACCCCTCTCTTTGACACATTAGCAAACTCAATGCCTGGAATCCCATACACACAAAATCACAGCATCTGAATATACCTACTTCCCTACTATGTTTAGAATGCAGAACACATGGTGAGCAATTCCCACTCCTTCTAAAGAGATACTGAAATGTGCATCCCATGAAGCCATGTTCATACTATACACATGCATATTTATAGAACATATTTTATGGTCAAGAAGTAAGATCATCATCAAATGCTATACATTTGACAGTATGTGATTTTGGAAGCAGCTAATGATTCACAGCAGATAGTGCTTCTCCTTGCTGGTACGCTCATGGGTGTCACAGAGACACACTGTTTCCCAGGACACCAACCTGTATTTCAGTGATATCTGTCAGGTATAGAGATATTTTATGCATGGTCTGAAATACGCACACACATATTGGGTTTTACTGGAACTTTCCACAGACATAATGATTTTTATACTGTACAAACTGTATATTCTATCCCCAAACCCTTCTCCTAAACACAACCCTCACAGTAAACTTTTTGCATTTTTACATTTTCAAAAAATATCATTTAGTATGATTTATAAGATGTTTTCCTCAGGGGAACAAAAACTGTCCTTATAATATTGCCATCTATATAGGGACATTTTGTCCCCATAACATAAAGTATACCTGACCCCCCACCGCCTCCACACACACACGCGCACACACACACACACACACACACACACACACACACACACACACACACACACACACACAGGTTTCCATGTTTTATGGGGACATTCCATAGATGTAATGGTTTTTATACTGTACAAACTGTCCTGTACAAACTTTATCACAAAAATCATTTCAAAATGCAATTTTTATGCAAAACTCAATTTGTTCTTTTGATTTTGGGACAAAATAGGATCTAGAAATTTCTTTGTTTAAAATTTTTAGCTTTCTATTAACCCGTTTGTATTTCTCAGTATATATTTATTCTAATTAAACCCATATTTATGGGTGATAAGGCATATTATATCATAAAGCTTGAATAATACACGATTTTCACATTTACACTTTCATTTGGCCTTACAAGCTGAAATCACTGTGGTATGCATTCACTATGGGAATCATTATCCGAAGTATGTTTGCTATTTGTGATGTCACAGGCATCATACTAATGGTAGGCTAGAGCTTCCCAAAGCCCTTTATATCTGTCGAGGGCATGACATGATGTACATTGCAGGCAGTAATTATGAGCACCATATTCAGCAGAGAAAGAGAGAGATAAGCTAGAGAACAGCCATTGTTTCCTGCTTCCCCTGTTCTGTCTCCATGGTGATGCCTTTAAAACAGGCTCTGGTGACACATACAGTATATGGTAGATATTTACTAAGCTGAGGGCTGTTTTGTGTCATAGGCTAAAAAAAAATTACATAAAATGTTGACCGTTGTGACAAATTAGCAAAAACCAAACAATACCAGCTTCTTGAAATAGAAGGCTGAATTTCACTTACAGATTGTGTATGGATGTATGCATCGGCGATTTGCACCCACATATATGTATGAGCGCACAAGCACAGACCAACAGAAACCTGCTCACACACACATTCCAAACTTGTTCGCAAGTCTTCACTGTGCCAGAAATAATTGCTCTGCCTGACTGTCAAACTGTTTCTCACATTAGAAAGGACTGAAATTATAATTGCAAGGAAATCCATAACACTTCGTGCCAACATGGAACAATAGGGCTGGTCAATAATAGCTGAAGTGTCAGTAATTTAGTCTCTGTAAAAATCTTTATTCTTTTGATTTGAGCAGCCCCAAATATACCTTCGCTCCACCCACGTACACTAGCTCTCCAGCAGACAGATACTCTATTTATAGTGCAAGAAGCATAAATATTGAAGACTCAGAGCCTGTGTGCTCATGTCAGCCTACTTTACAGAGCATTACAAGGGAACAAACGTTAAAAGTTAGAATGTGGACATTCACATCACTGTGTAAAGCAAGTGTTTTCTTAGCATTGGAGTAACAAAATGAAAACATTTATTGAAGTAAGACACACAGCAGCAGTAAGTGTAGAAACTGAACATCAACTGTTCTCCTCCTAGGTAGATGATATAGATTAGGGGTGGGCAGACTCGGTCCTGGAGGGCCAATGTTCTGCAGAGTTTAGCTCCAACCCTAATCAAACACACCTGAACCAGCTAATCAATTCATTCAGGATTACTAGAAGGCTAGAGGCATGTGAGTTTTATCAGGGTTGGAGATAAACTCTGCAGGACAGTGGCCCTCCAGGACTGAGTTTGCCCACCCCTGATATAGATGCACAATATACTTCATAATGTTCTCTGAGTGCTTGTTGTTCTCATTTATGGGTGTTATAAGTTGTTAGTTAAACACAGAATGGCTCACAGAAGACTCGTTTTAGTATCTTAGGGAGTTTTGCCTTCTTACTTTCACCACTGGCTTGATTGCTTGGGATCGTAAGGTTCTATACTTTGTATACAAATAATATATTTAAATGTAACTGAATTTGAACCCTATACAGCACATAAAAAAACAGAAAAGTACATACTAGCTGCTTTTCCACCGTCAGGACGAACGATTCTAAGAACTTTGAAGAATGGTTCCATTATATTTCCACTTGAGCTTGGTTCGGCACGGCACAATTACAAACAGGAATTCTCAGGATGGTTGGCTAACCGTGCTGAACCATGCTGGTAGAATGCGTGTAGTGACGTCACCACTTAGATTGGTCACTTCTCTGTTGCCTGGCTACCAGTTTCTCTGTAGTTGGCCAAGTGCACTATTTGAGCGACGTAAACAAGTTAATAATAAAATTAAAATATCCATAATGTGGTCGCTATTTACATCTCATACCGTTTATAAACTCTTGCATTACCAAAGCAACGACTGACGCATTTGTATTACATTTCAAAGAGCTCTGTTATCAGCCCACCACAGTGGAAAATGAAACCATATCCACACCGGATGGGCCGGATCGGCATAGAATGAAACAGTTAAATAGCGAGAACGTTTTGGCCTGATGGTGGAAAAGCGGCTACTATGAGTCAGGAGTTAACATCCCTTTTGATTCCATAACATAATACAAGATATATTACCATAGAAATAAGGATACAGAATTCCCTTGGGGAAAAAAGACATATGAACATATATTTAAAATCTTAAAAATGCTGCATCAGCAACGCACTTTGTGTAGGAAAGAATAGTTCACCCCCAAATTCTGAAAACTGACATTGTTGTCCTTCACTGTAGCTCTCAAATTTCTAATATATTTGTGCATATTTAAACTTGAATCAAGGCACATCTCAATAGGTTTGATATTAATGATTATGTAATATTTGTGGACAGTACCCATACGTTTATTTTTTAGAAAGTTTAATATGGGCATGAGATGTGTACCATGTGCACTTTTTAAATACTATTTTCTGTGTACACTAGGGCAGGGTGGTATGACAATGACAATATATATTGGGACGACAATATCAAGTGTCTAAAGATGGAGAATTTGCTTTATCATGCATATCCCAGTATGTAAATACACGCAGCGCAGGACTGCTTAAAATTATCCACATGTTAGAGTGAAAAAAACCATATATGAATGAGAAAATAAAGAGAGGGACATGCTTGATTTTGAAAAGAATTATTAAACCTAATAAGCCACAAAAAAAAAAAAAAAAAAAAAAAAAAAAATGGGGTACTCACGTTTGAAGACTGACATAACTTTCAGAGGCTGAAGATGTGTTGTATAACAAATGTGATTTAAAGGAGCACCTGTACCCTCGTTTGAACATACTCCTCTTGATGGTTCAAAGAGCACACATAACTCACTCGAGAATTTTCAGCATGTCCACATTCAACAAGTAAATACAGAGCAAACTGAAAGCCATTTGAGTCAGGAAGCCAAAAACTAGACAGCAATGTGACGTTTGCAGCCTACTAACCACAATCAAGGCACACAGTTGCACAACATCCGCTACCTCTGAAACTTTTTTCACAAGGGCAGCTATTCAGGTATAGGTCCTATTCTGCTCTAGTATTTATTACTGCGACTGTCTTCAGAACAGTGGCGAGGCCAGAAATCTTAAAATGGGTGGACCTTGGTGAAATAGGGTGATCCTCTATTTTTTGTCAAATATATATATAATATACTAAACTAAACAAGATAATGGTTCTAACAAAATTATAATTGCTGCAGTCTATTTAAAAATATAAAATTTGAATTAATTATTAAAAAAAAATTTTTTGAATGGATGATTCAAGGAATCACTCATAAAGACTTTTACTGTTTCATTACTGAACGAATGAGCGTTTTTGAAGGAATCTCTTGAATAAATGATTAAATAAAAAAATAAAAACATTTATCAGTCACTTGAGGCCACCAATTGATACAATATTTATCTGAAGTGTCTAGTTCACTTCAAAAAGATTTAGGCCTACTCAATTTTAATTGCTACTGTGGACATCAGTTTATATCTAAAATATAAACTTTTATCCAAGTATATTGTTTTATATTATATCAATTTGAATGTTTGTTAGACAGAAATAATGTTGAAAAAACTTTCTGTGTTTTTTGTTTAGCCTAATAGGCCTATTTTGATATATGATGAACTAAATAGTCCACTACAAAAAGAAAAAAGAAATGTCATATGGGACTCGAATCGGTGAATCTGTTCATTACGAACCTTCCGAACATAGTGATTCACTAGAATGAATCAGACTTTCCAAAGCTACACATGAGAGAGATAGGACCGTTTAGATGAACCGATTCGCTAGAATTAATCTGTTTTTCCAAAGCGACACATGAGAGGATGACCATTTAAGACGAACCGATTCAACAGAATAAATTGGACTTACCAGCGCCGACAGTTTGATTGTTTACCTCCGCTCACTCGTCAGTAAACAAGTGTGGCATTAAAAACAGAGACTGCCGCGCTACACAGCTATTTTGGGGAAAAAGTAGCTTTTTTACTGAAAAAGCTTGTGTTGAAAGCAGAGCTCTTCAAAGCTATTTAGTGTTTGGAGAGTTACCGTCATAATAGTGTGCGGGACGGACACAATACTGAACCTTAAAGCTCGATTTAATTTAACTGTCATCACTTTATTTTGTAGAAATTGTTTACACACAGGTGACTATGTTACTGTAGAATAAATAATCACTGTAAAAATGAAGCAAACCGACACACACAGGCTACTATAAGCGCGACTCATGTACGGTGACGCACGCTGCATAGAAACAGCTGCTGTCGTGAATCTGGAAAGCTGAGTTTACCGGAGTGAAATATAAACATATTATGTTATATGTATTTTTAATAATCCATTTTTTCAAATTATATATAGGCCTTCACAACATGATTATTTCCAGACCAGAGTAGTGTCTGGAAATAAAAGGAAATATTCTGTCACCTTTGATTGGGTGGACCAGCCAACAATCTGGGTGGGCCAGTTCCACCCTGGCCCTTATGTAGCCTCGCCACTGCTTCAGAAGCCATATGCCTGTTTCAGTGTGATTGTTTGTCAAAACTGTATGTCCTGTTAGACTGATTTCACGGTGTGTGTGTGTGTTCACTGCTGTGTGTGTGCACTTGGATGGGTTAAATGCAGAGCACAAATTCCGAGTATGGGTCACTATACTTGGCCACATGTCACTTCACTTCACTAAAAGAATGGCAAGCAATTTAGGAGATGTGTGCCACCATGCCCCACTGTCTTATGGGAGACGACTCACATATTTCTTTGCTGTTTGTCTGGGAGCAGAGCACGCTCAGTCAGTTCTCGAGGAGGCTGACTGAGTTCATTGGAAGCATTTTAAATAAGGAAGCGTCACTTACCTTCTGACTCTCATCTCGAGGGATGAGAGTCAGACATCTGCTATCTGTGGTTCGGGTCCCGTGTTTGTTGAGGCAGCATGACAGCTTTTGATCAAGGGTATTGCAGGTTGAGTTGGTTATGGCAGAGCATCAAGCATTGACGGCTGTTCTGCCACCCCCTCTTTGGAGGGCATTGGGGCATGTGAGGTTGCAAGAGCAGTTGGCTCCCCAAAAGGTTGGGCACACAACGAGTCTCCAAAATGAGTGCATTGTCTGAACCGTACTCTCAGTATATACAGGTTCAAGTTGTTAAAGCACATCAAGTCTCAAACCTATTCTCCGGATTGGTTTGTCATGAGAGATCTGTAAGATGCTATCTACCCCAAACTAGTAAGTTTCTTGGTATGCCGTGGGTGAAGCAGCTCCCGGGAGTTATAGCCAGGTTAAGCCAGGACAGAGTATGCCTGCTACTCGTAACTACATTTTGGCCAGCCGGGTCTAGTTCTCGGACATAGTCTCTCTCCTGGAGGGCTCTCCGTGTGAGACTCTGACCAGGAGGGACCTCTGTTTAAGTTCAGGGATCGATCATTCACCCCCGACTCCACCCCCAGCTCATAGATTTTAGTCTCTCAACCGAGGTTGTTGAGACCATCATAAATGCTATCAACCCCAGGCTTTCAGGTCCTGTTGGGTTAATCCATTTTACTTGTCCACAGGGTCTGTGCTTATGCAGACTTTTCACAATCTTGCTGGGCAAGTATTTTTCAGTAAGGCAATGTGGGTATTAACATTCCCATAGTGTCAACACTATGACGCAGCATCGAAGTTCCCTCATAAGGGAATGTCTGGGGTTACGCATGTAATGAGAAGGGAACAAGACACTGTCACTGCCAAACTTCACAGATGCCTGCGCTGCTGCACGGATTCTTCAGACAAATAGAATCTGGGGATTCTGTGACGTAATTGCGCTTTTATGGTCTTAATGGCATCCTGAAAGAGGACCTTTTTAGAATTATACTAAAAGGTCTTTTACTTTCTTTTTTTCCTTTTTTTAAAAAAAAAGTAAATCAGATGACAGAAGGCATGTTGGAGACTGTGTACAACAGATTTCGCAGCACAGTGTTGATAATTTAGACCCCTTCGAATTTACGTATCAAATATAATACAGTAGGCTTTATAGGTCAATTTAGAGGTCGACAATAATGCACAATAATAAAAACTGTCACTGACGCCAGACGTGTCCGTTGATCTCTTGAATGCAATGGCCAAACAGAGGCGTTTAAGTTAGTCACTCACCATTCAAAACGCAGGAGTTTTTGTTCGGTACAGAAATCTGCATGCTTGCGAATCCTCTTATTATAACAAAGTGTAGACACAATGTAAATAAAAGATTCACTGTGCAGTGTAGACAGCTTCACTGATTATAACTGAGATGAGTTACAGCTTTTTAGTGATTATAAAGAGAGCACTATTTGCATGCTTTATATAATCCATTCAGAATTTGATTTAAAGTTTTGTTTTTCATGCTGCTAAGAGGACCAACCACCACGAGCACGCTGCAAAGTTAATAACGTAACCTTAGTTCCCTTAGAGGAGGGAACGAGACATTACATATGGGGAAACCCTTTTCCTCTGAAATGCTGAAGCCTGATTGAATCACTCTATTGTTTTGCAATATCCAATTATGTCTGGGCATTCACCTGATTGGCTTGCTCAGCCAATATATAAACGATGTCAAGCGCCAGAACACCTCAGAATCTTTCGACTGAGCAAAAGCTATTGAGGCTATAAGGAGGTTTTTCACACGGAAATCAATGTAATGTCTCGTTCCCTCCTTTCAGGAAACTAAGGTTACGTCGAGTCAATTTCTCGACATTACATACGTGTAAAACCCCTCTATGTGAAAAATAGTGCCAGCCAACTCGCACATAGCCGATGCAATGGGCTAGGCGCTGAGGCAGTAGCAAAGACAATTCAGCATGCTCGCCCTACCCCCTCTAGGTCAGGTATTGGACCTGGTTGAAACACTCAGATGCAGTTTAGGCAAAAAGCCAAGAGTTTCAACAGCTTTTTTGGCAAAGAGCCTCTGCTTCGATAGCAGGCCACCCTTCTTAGCACCTGCAAAGCAGACAAAAAGCTGTTCTGAAGTTCAAAACTGGCTAGTTCTGTTTACATAAGCACACAGTGCATGCACGGGGCACAGAGCGTACTTCTGTGACACTGAATCGGTGTTTGGCTCAGGGGAGCAGAACGCTTGTATTGTGATAACCTGGGCCCTGAACAGTGGGTTGAGAGCACTTTAGGTGTGTAGCCGTGTCTGGGAGTGAGTCTGACCAGGGCGGGAAGGATTCAGCTGCCTTGGACCCCAAAGAAAGCTCGATATTAGGGGGTATTTACCCACCGAACAGCCCTCCAGCATGTTATGAGAGGCCGCGATAGCAGCCATGTAAACTTTCAGTATAGAGGGAGAACTGCCAACATCTAGGCGTTCCTGCAGGAAGGTCAAAACAGTGGGGATATCATAGCTTATCGGGTCTTTATCTCTGCTAGCACACCAGTTCGCAAATACTCTCCACTTCAATGCGTATAGGCACCTTGTTGAAGGTGCTCTAGCTTCCGCTATCGTGTGCAACACTCGCTGTGAAACGGTCAAATGGTTTACTCCATACAGACTTGCCACACATGCAGATCCCACAATTCTGGCCTGGGACAATAAATCACTTCTCAATTATTTGCATCCTTGCTGCTTGAGGGTATTTGCATCCTTGCTGTTTGAGGGTGTAATCTCCACTCTCCATGAACAATGCCCTCCCTGGACAGCATGTCCGCGCCGCGGACTGCCCGGTACATGTACTGCTCGAATCGAGAGGAGTACCTATCTGCCCACAAGAGCAGACATCTTGCCAAGCCCTGCAGGGTGCACGAGCGCATTCCTCCCTGGTGATTGATGTATGCCACCACCGCCATGATGTCCGTTTGGATTAGAAGATGGTGGTCTTTCACGAATGGAAGAAAATCCTGCAGCGCCAAATGAACAGCTTCCATCTCCAAGCAATTTATATGCCAGCGTTTCTGGTCTCTCACCCACACACCGAACGCTGGTCTGCCGTTGCGGAGGGCTCCCCAGCCTGACAGTGACGAGGCCAGTGCACTGTGAATGGACTGTGAATTCTCTGTGCTGATTAGAGTCCAAAACCATACCCAGAAAAGTAATTGACTGGCAAGGCTGAAGCATGCTCTTCTGCATGTTCACAGACAAACCTAGACACACTTAATGGGGCCTGTGTTTGTGTTCCTGGAGCACACTCTTTGATTGAGCGATGATCAGCCAGTCGTCTAGATAGTTCGGCACACTGTATAGCCTGCACTTCCTCTGCTCCTCAGGCGCTATCTTTAACGCCTGCTTGGCTAGAAGGGAGGAGATTTCTGCCCATAACAGCAGGGTGCTCTGACACATCTGACATAATCACACTGCCGAAGCGGGGTGGTCTGCGAGTGAACTGAAGAGTATAGCCGCACTTTATAATGCTGATCACCCAATCTGACGCCGCCGGGAGCGCTGCTCTTTTGGTCGCTGGCCCACTGTTGTGCATGGACCACGCTCTTTTCTTCCTGGCATGAGCATCAGGAACGCTGCTCTTTTCTCTCTGCCGGCCGTCCTTGTTGATGAGGGGCCAGCTTCACTCTGAAACAGGACTTCCTGTACTGCCTTTGACAAAGTGGTGGTTCAGGCTCACGGTGCGAGCCCGCACTTGGGGCTGAGGCGCGGCCAGCGTATCCAGTTGGTCGCTGAGCCGACGATGATCTGGACCTCGCCCTGGGGGGAGCCACACCGCGACCCCAAAAGCGACGTGGGCGTTGGGCGAAACCAGGCTCCAGGTGAAGGAGAAAGATTCTGAGTTGTTCTGGTGCCCGACATCACTTATATAGTGGCTGAGCCAGCCAATCAGGCAAATGCTCAGACGCCATTGGCTATTGCAAAGCAATAGAGTGATTCAGTCAGGCTTCAGCATTTCAGAAGAAAAGGGTTTCCCCATATGTAATGTCGAGAAACTGACTCGATAAGGGAACTATCAGTTAATTAATCGGTTATTGGCAAGTATTGCCCAACTTAGTTCTCGTATCTGTAAAATCCAATATCGGTCGACCTCTAGTTCAAATAGCAAAATCTCTCCCAAACTCTTGGCACAGGATCAAGACTCACCTCTTTTATCAATTATTTGCACTAGGTTTTATTGTACTGTATTTGTATTAGGTTTATTTGTTCTAGGTAGTATTTCATTATATGAACAGGAAGCATTTAATTGCCTTTATCTATTTTCTGCAGCTAAATAAGTCACTCTGGATAAGAGCATCTGCTAAATGTAAATGAGCCATGAGTCTCTAGTCCAAAGAGAGGTGACAACACTATAAAAAGACAGATTTCACTCGCCACGAAAGGCTAGATGGATACGACGCTTCTGCTCTGACTTACTGTGCATTAGTTGAATCCATACTGTACTCCTCTGTGTACCTAGATAAAGCAGACATGGGTGACACAAAAAGGGAAAGAGAGTTTTCAATAAAGGACACATGCAAATTATAAACATGCAAAAACATGCTGGAAAAGGCTGGGTTGGCCACAGTCCTTCTGAAAAGCACTGCAAAGGAATATCTGACACGCATCTTTGTCAAATGTGTGTCATTGTGCTGTGACACACTGCATTTTCACAATGTGTTTAGCTTCTGATATTTTGAAGTGCCATATGAAAGCTTTGAGCACTGAGCTGAATCCACAATCTAGATGAAAACCACAGGAGGATGGAGTTTCCATAGCCCCAGGGTTGCTCTGTGTGGCTATTTAGTTGGCACAACAATGGATGAGCATGATATGGATCACATGGAGGTTAGATGATGACTGCATTATCACAAACATCTTGATCATAAATTAAGAGCGATATGCTTTTATTGATTAATGTAGTGTAATAATATTGCACTAAATATTGGTGTGTACAACTGTCATATAGGTACAACTGCAAAACAACAGAAAATGGAAAAACAAATATTATACTGATAAGCAAAGGAAATGGCCATTTCTGAAGGAACAGGCTGAGTGAATATCCGTGTCATATGAACTGCATATTCTGTCTGAATTTACGGGCTAAATATTCTCTGTGAATGGTTTACATTAAATATTCCCTCTGTGTGGTGTGGTGAGCAGTGCAGTATTTCAGCTTAACAACCACAGGGCTGTGAAGGGTTCATTACGTTGAAGCACCATCCCAGTGGCATAAACAACAAAGTGTAGCTGAAATTTATATTAAGAGTCCAAAGGCAGAAGGCCATAACCCCAAATAACCCCAAACTCAAAAAGACTGTGAACTCAAAAGAAATGTTTTCTCATGGGACTTATTTTGTGTGTTCAGTGCATACTTAATAATCAAATTCAAAAACCTATTATCATTATCTAATAATGTCATTATCACCTAACTACATAGTTAGGGTCACTAACATGACAAAAGTTATTCAATTACTGATTGTACCCTTCCTCAACTCTGTAGGTTTTACTCAAACATTAAAGGTTTAGTTCACCCAAAAATTAAAATTCTGTCATTAATTACTCACCCTCATGTCGTTCCACACCCGTAAGACCTTTGTTCATCTTCAGAACACAAATTAAGATATTTTTGATCAAATCCGATGGCTCAGTGAGGCCTCCATTGCCAGCAAGATAATTAACACTTTCAGATGCCCTACTAAAGACGTATTTAAGGGTGCGTTCACACTTGTCATGTTTGGTTTGATTAAAACAAACCCTGGTGCGATTGCTCTGTTAGTGCGGTTCATTTGAACATATGTGAACGCTGCCATCCGAACCCTGGTGCGCACCAAACAAGCGGACCGAGACCACTGAAAAGATGGGTCTCGGTCCGCTTCCAAACGAACTTTGGTGCAGTTCGAATGATATATGAATGCAACACGGACCAAAGACATGTAATCGAACCAAAAACAGGAAGAGGATACCCTAAAAACAACAGAATCCTCACGCATATCGGTTTTTCGTCATAGTCGTGAGTTTGCCCATGACAGGCATCAGATGAATGTCTCTCACGCAGCAGATCATTTGTGTGTGTGACGGATGGATTCCCGCCGCTGTTTTGACTCCTTTATACATTTTATAAGCTCTTCACGGGTTCCCAGCTGGCCAAAATACCATCATATGCAGGCTAGACACACACAACAAGCGCATTTACCTCAGCACACAGCATTGTTTTGGATGTTTGGTAAGTTCTGTCTCAGAATTGGCAATACGTCATAAAATCCGACCAATCTAAATGCCTTTAGGTTCCGTATCTTTTGGTTAGGTAATAAAATTGCCAATCTGAACGCTAATCGGACCAGGACTAAATGTTTTTTTTTCTTCTTTTTTTCTTCTTTGGCTTCATTTGAACTGCTTCATGAAGCTTCGAAGCTTTACAAATCTTTTGTTTCGAATCAGTGGTTCGGAGGGTGTATCAAACTGCCAAAGTTAGTTTTATTGTATACTCTATACAATACAGTGACTCAAATGAATGAATTTCTTGATGAACCCAATGGTAAAAGTGCTGAAGTAAGTGAATTTATATTTACTTTGCTGGATATAGGATATGATGGCAAAATGGACGTGTTAAACAAGATAAATGGTGTATGCTTAATTTCACGATAAGGGTGCACGATTAATAACGATTAAAAAATTTAATCTATTGACAGCCCTAATATAAATAAATATATATATATGTATATATATATATATATATATATATATATAAATTGAGGCTCAGTGCCATTATTTATCAGTTAGAATAGAGTTTCAGAGAGCCACCTAATTTACAGGTGACTGCATTTCTGACTGCAAATGACTGCATTTTGCAAATCTGTTATTCCAAATCAGTCAATTTTTCACAATGCCTGCTTAACAATGTAATTAACAGGCATCCAATCACAGATGCAGTTTATACAGACATGAGTTGAATCATATATCAACCTGTATGACTTTTTCTTTTCACATAAAAAACATAAGGAGGATTTTTTAATAGTGTACTGGCTGCTCTTTTCCATGGAATTACAGTCAATAGGGTCTGGAGCAGAATCTTCAAAAGCTTCAAGGACAAATAAAAAAGCACCATTAAAGTGTCATACTGTAAGTGGTTCACACGCTACAATCCAAGCATTTCATGATGGCTTCTGTCTTTTTAAGCCTGACCATCCCTTGACCATTATTACATTGAAAAAAGCATTCAGTAACTTTTTGTTTTCACAGTAGAAAGAAAGTTTTTGAGGATTAAAACAACATGAGGGTGAGTAAATGAGAGAATTTTGCTCTGTCCCTTTAATGGGTTGAAAATGGAGTGAAACATCTGTTCTAAAAGTACAAGTTCACATACATCACAGCAGCAAATTAGCAATGACAGTTAAAGCAGCAAGCTCTCCTGTATGGATCCCTGAGACCAAATAATTGGCTAAAAAACATTTTGCTATTGCTCCATCCAAGAAACTGTCAGAACTTCAGTCTTCAAAATGACCACTTTATTCTATAGGGAACTGCTCCCACTTATATCCCCAGAAAATCAGGAAGAAACCAAATGACCAATCAAAACAAGTGACACAGAGAGCCACATACAGTATAGGATTTGTGCACAATATTGAGGTGTAGGAATGATTTTAACAGTCTTCCAAAAACTGAGTGGATGAACCCCACCCCCATCCTAACTCCCATTATACTGATTGCTGTGAGTCCGACCAGGTGGCAGATTTTCAAGCTTTTTTTAGCACTAAAAACACTTGTGTTCTAAGTTACCACAATATCATCTAAATCCCAGTAACATCTGGGGCATCTTTATAAAGCTTCACGCAACCATTTTCCAAACAACATGTCTAACACTTTGTTCCAAAGTGTCACAAAATGTATGCTTTAATAAAGGTAAAATTAGTTACTGGATGATTTCTGTCATGTTTTACAGCACTTTAAAATAATATTTCAAAATTAAGCTGAATCATTTATTGCTCAATCTTACTGCTGGAGCTCAACTTTTCTGCAGAGCTGGGTACTAACCACCAAAGATGGGAATAACGGCGTTATAAATAAACGGATTACATAATGAGAAAGTAGATTATTTCTTTTCATTTTGAATTATTTCGTTTAAAGGTAGACATTTCAAGCTTTCTATAGATATATTTCTCATGTCTGTGAGGCAAGCAGCCGCTGAGTTTTGGTTTATTTAGCGTATAAGAGGCGCTCCAGTTCACGTGCAAGTGATCACGCCCGCGCCTCCATCATGATTATATTGTCTGCTATATTTGCTTCTTATTTATTAAATCCAGGCAAATGGTTGATGAAACATTGATTAAAATTAAGATACAATATTTACAAAATGAAATTCACTTTAAAGAAAGGCTTTCTACAAAACAAAACTTAATGAAGTGGTCAAAATCATTTCTGACCCATCCATGTCTCCCGATGTATTGTGCATCTTATGATGCATCCTATCTTACTCATGCTGTTCACTTTTCATAATCAAATAGATGAATTTAAAACATAACATAGGCCTATTTAAACATAAATATGAAACTACGTTTTACGTTTACGTTACGTTTACGTTACTACGTTTAACTACGTTTCTAATGGCTACCAACACATAGTATACAGAGAAATTTCATGTCTGAGTAACAGCGGATCATGAGTCGAGTTGGATCAAGCATAATTTATTTTTACACTTATATTTAATATTGGGGGCATCCAAGTTATTTGACATATTTGAATTTTTTTTTTAAAAGTAACGCATTAGTTACCCTGGTAATTAGTTACTTTTATAATGATGTAACTCAGTTACTATTTGTGAGAAGTAACTATAACTAATTACCTTTTTAAAGTAACGTGCCCAACACTGCTAACCACACAACCACACATCTTGGGTTTCCATGTTTTATAGGGACTTTCCATAGACTTCCATAGACATGGTTTTTATACTGTACAAACTGAATATTCTATCCCCTATCCCTACCCCTAAATGTTAAAATAGTAAATATAACAGATAAAATGTTAATTAAATGTGTTAATTTAATTAACAATGTCTTAAAGAATATGGAATATGTGCTTCCCTTTTGAAAGGGAACTCGACGCTGCATAAACACGCTAGGGAAACCGCCTCCGCGGGAACCGGTGTCTGAAACACATATCCAATCTCGGCAATATCATATTGCCCGGCGACAGCCCATCACACCATAAGTCTTTTCGTCTTCAGGGTCTGTTTTTTTGAAGCACATATTGGCAAGTGAAAGTAAGCAAAATGAAATGCACAGAAAAAAACAGACTTACTAGGAGGTTTGTGAAGTGTGTTGATCTGTGTCCACGTTATCTGACACCAGATGACACACACGTTCTGTGCGTTCTCTGTCTGGGGGAAAAGCACGCATGGGAGGTTCTCGAGGGAGCTTCCTGTGTGAATTGCGAGCGTTTTCCCCTGAAAATGCTCCGGTCTCGTCTGGCTCTCTTCTCGAGGGGAAAGAGTTCGGCAT
Organism: Ctenopharyngodon idella; assembly: GCF_019924925.1. Lineage (NCBI taxonomy): Eukaryota > Metazoa > Chordata > Actinopteri > Cypriniformes > Xenocyprididae > Ctenopharyngodon > Ctenopharyngodon idella. The sequence continues at coordinate 13,683,277 of NC_067224.1, read as the reverse complement.
CTGGACCTGGTGGCTCGTGCTGAGGCAGAGCGGAGACTCAGGTCATGGGGTTCCCAGATGGAGCTCGCCGAGAAGTTTGAGAGGGGCGTGGACCTCTCGAGCGGCTAGGCGGCTGACGAGGCAGCGCTGCTGGGAGAGGATGCAAGCTCATCTGCATCCTCAGGTCCAATGGCCAGTGCTCTTCCAGCCGAGCAGGAGATGGCTGAGGAGGATAGAGAAGGTGATATTACTGAATCCTCTCAGTCACCCTGCCCTGCGTATGCTGAGTTGTTAGAGGTAGTGGAACGCTCTGCTGGCAGGTTACAGTTGCCATGGCAGCACGTTAGGAAAGAGGTTTCTCTCCGGCCATAGCCCTCCAACTCTAGTGAGTCTTCCATTCCATCCCGACCTACATTCTGAGTTTGAGAAGGCATGGAAAAGCCTGTACTCAGCGCGAATCCATCAAAGTCAGCGGGCGAATTTCGCTGACGTCGAGGGATTGGCAGATTATGGCTATGTGTCGATGCCACCGATTGACGAGACGTTCACGAACTATCTCGTATCGGGGCGGACATCAACTCTGAAGGCTCCAACCCTGCCATCTAGACTGCTTAAAGTGACATCACGTCTAAATGGCAGGGCATACGCGGCAGCAGGCCAGGCTCTTGTTGCTATGCACACAATGGCTGTGCTGCAGGCATACCTGCTGAGGGACTTAGACCAGGGGGCAGGGCTGTCCCCTGAAGCGGTCATAGAGCTGCGCCGCACCACGGATTTGGCGCTCTGGGCCACCAAACAGACTGCGGGCTTGGTCGGTCGATCAATGGCGGCAATGGTGGCCACGGAGCGCCATCTGTGGCTGAACTTGGCAGACATCAGGAAAAAAGAGAAGTCCTTTCTCCTCGATGCCCCGGTTTCGCCCTCTGAGCTTTTTGGGACCTCTGTCGTGGTTGGAAAGTTCACTTGAGAGTGGTTTTGAGGCTGCTATTCGATTGCAGGCTGGCCTTTTTAAATACAGGCCACCTTGATAGCCACCTCAGGTCAGGGTAGTTGTCTCCTCTACTCACGTTTTGGAGAATTTTATGTATCAAAGAGACAAGCCCTTTTGCTTCAGATAGATTTATGTCCAGCGTCGGCCCACTGGGCCGCCTGACATGCTTACCTGGTTTATGTCACTCATTTTAAACGAGTTTAGGACAGATAAGACTTTTTATTGCATTTCTTAGCCACCTTTAGCGGTGTTATTTGAGTGTGTTTTGCCTCCTCTCAGTTGAGAGTTTTGCTTAGAGGCCGCTGCTCTGAGGAGCACCAGGTAGATCTATGTGCTATGGGCTGGCCCTCACCCGGGCCACCCTGATAGCTGACTCAAGTTAGTATTAGAGATAGTGAAGGCGGTCTGTGTACATTCCCGCCCCTGACCCCTCATTAGCGAGTGTAGGTCCCCTTTTTTATCTCTAGTGCTGGCCTCCTCTTATTGAGAGTCGTCTGGCTAAGGCCTGGCCCCCTTCTGCATGATGCAGATTGGTGTGGAGGCAGAATAGACTGTTCCCTTCCTATTTGATTAGTAATGTTTGCTGCAGCCTGCATTTTGGAAGCTGAGCTAAATAGGCCCTCACTAGGCTCCTCTTAAGCCCGCTGAACTAGCATTCAAGCGTTGGGTTGAGTGTGGGTGGTTTTTCTATGAAAAGCCCTTATTCCCCTGGGGCTGAGTACAGATATTATTTCTGTCATGATGGAGTCTTTGTGGTTGGCCTCCACCCTGTAGTTTCTCAGGGTTAGGTGGATAGTACTCCCTTGTAAACAAGGTGTTTTCTGAGTGCTTAGCTTATAGCTCTGTTGTTATCTGCCCTGCACCATTGTGGCTCAGGTCGAGCAGTATTTGACCTTCACTGCGGGCTGGTCATTTGGTACGCTCCCTTGTAGCTCAGCATTGCCACGAGCTGACGCTCATGTCATCTGGAGTAGTAGGCCCATGTGGGCCTCCTCCAGGGCATGATGGCGTATGTTTGTACTCCCCTTGCTTAAAGGGTAAAAAGTGTTTTTTCTGAGTACACCGCTCGTTGGCGATGTGATAAGGATATCACCAGGCGTTGTTTGAATAGTAAACTACTTCTGCTACTAGACTCGCTATAGGGTAGTAGGCCCTAACAGGCTTCCTCTCAAGGTAAGTTCCCACCACGTTGGGCCTCTAGCAGCCAGCACATGCGCTGTCAGGTAGCTGGCCTTAACAGGCCTCCCTGTTAGCAGCCCCAGTAAATGGGTTTTCTGGTAGATATTTTTTATGCCGTCAGATAGTAAGCCTTAGCAGGCTTCTCTGTGGTCAGCCCCATTAGTGTGGATGCTGTAGGAACAAGACACGCTCCGGGTAGCTGGCCTTAACAGGCCTCCCTGTGAGTGAGTCCCCAGCACTTTGGTATGTGAAAGCTCAGCTAGCAATGATTTGCTTTGAATAAGTAGGCCTTAACTCCCTCGGGTCGGCGGTCACGCCGGCGATACCACCTCGGTTTTTTTCTTACCAGTGTGAAAGAGACTCAAAATACTCCATCAATGTTGCACATATAATTAAGAGTTATACACCATTAAAATTTGTGGAATATCTTCTTTTATTTGTGTACACTCAGAGTAAAAACAAAATTATGTGCTTTTTGCAAAATAAAGAAAACTAACATGATGCATGATCTCTCGTCTCCCTCTGAACGAAGTTTAATCTGATAGTTCTCAGAAAATGAACTGTAACTTAGTGAATACTAATGACACAAAAATGAGACTTATGTCTCAAAAAACGTTGAAATGTCAGGTTTTAAATCGTGTAAGTCAAATCGAAAACAAATATTCTGTGTTTATGTAATCTGTATGAAAAGAGACACATGTCAGACGCCCGTGATTCAGCTCATTATCTGCTAATGCGGCCACGCCCACGGAGCGAGCGCTATTCAGACGCAAATTCTGAGGCAATACATGTATACATCGTCTCAATCGTGCATTTATTGTCTTGAAAAGTGTTTATCTGGATGTTAAAGCCATGGTTAGCGATCTCTGGAAGATATACCGTTAGTTCCTGAATGTCCTGTTCTTCTTTAGAGTAATTTGTGGACTAACTGTGCACAGAGCGCCCTCCGGCTGCAAGTATGAATTGAAAACACAGTATCCAGCGTTCATAGTGATGACAATAAATATTGAATAAATATTACTCCTCTGTATAGAAAATTGACATAAACATATGAAAATCCATCAATATGTCTCCAAATGTGCATGCTTTTAAGCTAAAAGGCTATATGAAATGCCATAGAGGTAACATGAATGTTTAGACGCTTTGCATCACAGAAATACATTATATTTTAAAGTATATAATAGAATACCATTATTTTAAATTGTAATAATATTTCGCAGTATTGCTGTTTTTTCTGTATGTTTGATATACACCATGATGAGCTTGAGACATGATCACAGAGGGTTTTTTCACAGCCTACCTGACTGAAAGGCCTCATTAATATGCAGCTCATTAGAGGTTCTTTATGCGATTCTTTTGTCTTCTCAGGTGTAAATCAACCATTATTCATGATGATTCACGCCTCCACGCATACTGTGTTTCTTGACAAAAAGTGTCTTACAAAAACTAAATCAATATATTGTTATAAATGAACGAGTATGCAGGATAATTTTTACATCATTTTGAAGCAAAAACTCTAGTCTACAACCTCCAATACCCAGAAGTCTTGTGAACACAGATTTAATATATATTTTTTGGCTTTATTTCAGTGACTTAAGTTTTTTGTTTTTTCAATAACCACGCATGAACGTTATTCCTTCAAAAACACAAACATGTACATACATGTTCCTCACATATTATTGTAGCCTAGTTTGTGCTGAATACAGTGTAATGACACTTTTTCCATTAATATGTTTATGAACAACTGAAAAAAGCACAAATGTCAGGGCATGTCAAAACTTCTCCAGGGCCCCGAAAATACCAGTCTACCAGGCAGCTGTCCCTGATGGGCCGCCCTGGAGGCTAGTCCCCGGCAGTAGTGGACTTGCTTCAGATTGCAGGCCTTAGCAGGCCTCTTTGAGGTTGAGTCCCCAGCAGTGTGGACGTCTGGCATCCAGCTGTTGCTTGTTTTCAGTTTGTTGGCCTTAGCAGGCCACTCTGGAAGACAGCAGGCCTCCCTGTGGGCGAGCCCAAGGTTGTAGGCTTTAGACAGCTAGCTAGCTATTTGCTATCAGGCTGGTGGCCTTAGCAACTAGTTTTCGGGCAGCAGGCCTTAACTGGCCTCTCTGAGAGCCAGCCACTAATAAGTAGGTGTATGGCAGCTAGCAATGGCCACAGTCAGCCATTGAGATGCGTAGCCGTAGTAGGCCCCTTTTCGAGGAGAATTTCCCACAGTATGGTTACTTCTCTGCCAGTCTAGATATCAGGTGGTTGGCCATAGTAGGCCTCCCTGATGCAAGTTCCTAGTAGTTGGGTATCGGTCAGCAGGGTCTTGTTAGCAGGTGCTTGGCCTCCCGGCCTCCCTGAGACCGCACGCTGCTGTGTGTTGCTGGCGTGGCTAGCCTCTCTCACCTTTGTTTCTAGTTTATAGCCTAGTCGACCTGATAGGTCGAGCTGGTACTCTCCTCACTCTGAGAGTGGGCTTGAGTACTTAGCTTCCTAAGTCTGGTCAGTGGTTGAAGGCTTCCCTCGAAGCCTCCCAGTTAGATCAGCTCTTAGGCTGTAAGCATTCCCCTCACAAGGGTTCCTTTTTAGAGTGCACGGCCTTCTTAGCGCCTTGAAACATAGGTGCTTTGTAGATCCTAGGATCCAGCAGAGTAACTCCCCTCGCTTGCAAGGGTTGATAGCACTTCGCTGAGTCCTGCTCTCCAGAATGCCAGTCTCTAAGATCCGGTCTGAGCGCTTTGAGGCTTGTAGCTCAGGCTTTGACAGCTGGGAGCACTGTCACCGACAACTCATTTGTGACCTGTATTGTGAGTGTGTCTGGTATTTCTTTGGAACTTGCCGGATTCTGACAGTTGTCACTGCCATGCATGGCATGCACTCCCCTCAGCATGGCGGCGTGGGTATATCGTTCCCCTAGTGTGTTTACGCAGCGTCGAGTTCCCTTTCGAAAGGGAACGTCTCAGGTTACGGATGTAACCATGGTTCCCTGAGAAAAGGGAACGAGACGCTGCGTCTCTTAGCCATGCCTCGGGGCCCGCCTGCTTACAGTCCCTTCAGACAATAAGTGGATGACATGTTATTTGGGTGCCCCTTATATACATGCGGGTCGCATTGTTATGATGTCATGGGCTGTCGCTGGTCAATATGATATTGCCGAGATTGGATATGTGTTTCAGACACCAGTTCCCAGGGAACCATGGTTAGATGAGACGTTTTTTTTTTTTTTTTTTAATTTTACTTATCTTTTGACTTATCTTAAACATACGGCACTCATCGTGCAAGATGAAGGGGGTGAAAAAAACACTGAAATACTACGCAACAGCCAAAGACTTTAGCGATAGGCAATGGTGCGAGATGAAAGGAAAAAAAAAACATTGTTTAATTAAAACAAACAATACATTGACTTCTAAAGCCACTTTTTGGGATGTCAATGATTTACTTCTCTACCACAATAATGAAATATGTTAAATTATCTTCACTCAAGAGCTTTTCTCAGCAAATGTGGTGAACTGCATTTTGATTGTAATTTAATTAATAAAATGCAATTCATTGATTATCAGCCCTTATAAAAAGCAACAATTAAATAGACAAATAAATGAAACACGCAGAAAGATAAATCTGTAAGAGTAGAATTGACAGACCTATGTCACAGAATCCCCAGATTCTAATTGTCTGAAGAAGCCACACAGGCATGCGTAATGTATGGCAAAAAGACACAGTGGCTCATTCCCAGCTCAAGGAACTGGGTTACATACGGAGCCCCAGACGTTACCTTTCAAGGGAACTTTGACACTGCGTCATGATGTTGATGCTATGGGAATGTTATACCTATGCCATATTGAAAAATGCCAACCCAACAAGACTGTGAAATTATGTACAAACACAGACCCTGTGGACAAGCAAAATAGATTAACCCAACATGACCTGAGAGCCTGGGGTTGAAGAAGCCACACTCCGAGTAGAGTGGGCTCTGATGCCTAGAGGGGAAGCCAAGCTGTGTGCCTCACAGGCAAAGGAATCACATCAGTAATCCAATAAACACTGCCTGGTGGCAACAAAACCTTAGCTGCACCCCAAAAAGCAGTGCAAATCTCCTACTTTTTTAAATGAAGTTATCAGCAATAACAGAGGCTTGAGAGTCAGAAAAACTCTTCTGAGGCTCAAATGGAGCCTTACATATTAATTATAATTCTTATAATTAATATAATTATAAGAATGCATACAGTTTATATTTATGAAACCAATTTGAAAACAAGCAGCTTTGTCATAATTACATCAGAAATACAGAAAATATCTATTACGGGGGCAATATTGTTTTGGACGACAGGGAGGTCTACGTGTCAGAAAGGGTTATAACCACTGATCTAGCTTATCTATTCACTCACAAAAAGAACGTGTATAGGATGATGAAAGAATGTGCAAGGAAGGAACATGGTGCTAGGACATGGTTTCAGACTGTTGAGTCCCTGCTGTCAGATTGGATACATTTTTGCTTGTCTAAAGCTACACCTACATACAGTACAAATACAAACCCTGCACTGCACCACAGCATTTCACAGCACCCTCAGATACATTTCACTCTCACTGCAAGGTGCTCTGAAGCTCTAGTTCTTTTACAAACCTGATCTATGTAAAGCTCAGAAAGGGAGTTGTTGACATATTAATGCACAATCATAGATGATTCATTTACATCGTTATTATATGAAAACTGGTGTCAATCCGCTTATAATTTGGCTCACAATACACTGTGTAACAGTGCACTTATGTAACGCTCATTTTCAAAAAAAAATAAAAAATTTGTCTCAGTGAACCAACTCAATATGAAAAAAAAAGTGACGTCAAATTGTCAAACTAAAAATGAAGCAGACTGTTCAGGTATAGTTCTGTATAAATCAAATAAGTTTTTCCTGCATAGACCTCTTGTTTGACAGCTTGAATTTATGAAACATTTAACAATTTTGGAGCACAAAAATGTGTCATCTGTGTTATCAAAAAGCATGATGGGCAAACACTGCTCTATACTACTGAGTGATCTTTTAATGAGAGTTGACCATGCAAACAATTTCCTTCTCTTTCACTCCTTGCTGTCTTAAACTAAGTGCTGAAATAAGAAATGGAAAGAGCTGACAGGGCAGAGAAATGTCCTCGGGTATAATCAAAACATGCCATGAAGTGGTCTGAAAGTAACTTTGAAGTCACTTTAGATCATTCAATTTTTTTTTATTTTATTTTTTTATATTTGGGTTGTTTAGAATTGACAAAGCAGAGGTGGCTATTTGTGTCATGGTACGTTTTGCATTAGTCAATATCAAAGGTGCAGTTACTGAAACTGAGACATTTAAAAAAAAAAAAAGCGACTCGGTTCCAACTCCATCTTTGCTCTGAGTTTGAATCACTTTAACATGTGAAATGAGCATTTGGGAATGCAACATACAACAACCATCTTCCCATAATTGTAATGAGAAGCACTTATCAGAAACAGAAGCTTTAAGGGCTCCCTGCGGTTTTCTGTCAAAATAAATGTTTGATGGTTTAACATTGGTTTAAAAGTCATAAATATTAGTATTGTAAATTTTACAGTTGCAATGTAAAAGTAAATTACTATTATGATTCTTTTTATTAAAGAGTGAAATATTGTGATAGAAATTTTATAATAATACTAATAAGTTAATTTTCAAGCCAAAGGCAATGCCACCACATGAAGGTAAGCATTAAGTCAAGAAAAGGTTTTAATGAAGTTTTTAAAGTTGAAATGTATAATGCATTTTCAAATGTATTTGTGAAATGCGTATAATAAAACACAATTGTGGAATATATCATAAATGAAAAGCAGCGTTAAGTGTTTGAAAGTTTGTCAAAATATGATGTCACATCAAGAAAGTGCCAATGCACTTGGTTGGGGTAATGATTTAGGGAGTAGTAACAAGGGTGGAAAGCAATTTCACGCTGATTTTGGAATTTGAATGACAACGTAAATACACTGCATAACTACGGCGCACCTAATGGGACATGGTAACGGAGAAAAAAAAGAGATGGAAGTGCAAATAGCAATAGATGCTATTTACAGTAAATTAAAATAGCAGCGTTTTCTTAGCGATATGCTATTTACACTAGGTGAAAATAGCGATAGATTCTATTTACACCATGTAAAAGTATCAGCTCTTTTCAATAAGAGTTAATAGTAATTAGATGCTATCTATACTTTATATTGGCAGATACTATTTGCAGCTCAGTATTTTTGTACATTAACAGGATGCAATAATATCATAGAGTGTAAATGATTATATTTAACCAATAAACATTTTTAATATTATTGAACACTCGTTTGCAGTTTATTTCCACTTTTGAACATTATTTTCATTTTTATTGAAAATAAATGTGAGCTCGACAAAAGGCGGATTCGAACCCACGTCAATCGCGTTAAAAGCTGTGAGCCTTACTCGCTACTGCTGCGCCACTGAAAACACATTTTTAAAACTTGAGTGGCCCAACCAGACATTGGTGGGCAGAGCTAGTTTAAATAGTGTTTGCCAATAAAGGACGCTATTTGCACTTAGTGTAAATAGACACTCCAAAATATATATTTCAACACTTTTGCATTCGCTCGCAAATGTTAATGCGTTCCCCAGCAAAACTTTGCGCTTGCTCAGAAAACCTTGTAAAAATGTAAAAATATTGACAACAAAAACATCGATTTTTTTTTTCCTCCCATCTCATATTTTTTTCCTTCACCATGTCCCTTTAGGGGCTCCGTACATAACATAGAATGACCTGAATGTGTCGTTAAATTTTATGAGCAAATCTAGGCAACTCCTATTCCATTTTACTCTGTATTGTTTTTGCAATTATTTATTTTTACTGGACATCATGATGGTAAGAAAGACAGTTAATTGACATTCCTATTCATCCTTGTGTAAGCTTTTGCCCTATAGCTGCCCTTGGCAACTAATGCCAAGAAAGACTTGCCTATTATACAGTGTTGTTAAGGCATCCACTGAGTGGATCAACGGACATATTTCCTCCTTTCATGCCCTGGAGGACTCAAAGGATACATTAACATCATATTCAATTTATACGATCAATAAATGCTATTAAACACTGCTGGCCACCAGAGCATGTGAGCGGAGTGGAGCGCGAGCGGAGCGGAGTGGCCAATATTTCCTCTAGAGCGGAGACAGTCTTTCTGAAGATTCCGCTCCGCTCGCTCAACCCAGAATGCCCTGAACATCAAAGTTAAGTATGAAGAAGTAGACCTAGACCTAATTGAAAGGGTGTGTGGAGAAACTGAGTTAGCAAAGATTCATTTTGTGATGTAATCACAATGAAGTTCTTGTTTGTACTTTGTTTGGGGGTAAAAAGAACTTTGAAATATCTTCGCAGCGTCATACTGTTAATGAACATCCCGATGTGACCATCTGAGATTAATACGCGAAGTGCGCTTTCCTCTCAATAACAAAAACACACAACAAATATGAAAAAAAAAATTGTAAGAAAGCATCTGATCTGATCATAGCGATGTGGACATGTTTGCACCAGCTCTGTAATTCAGCACTCTCCAGTCAAGGATTTTATTTATAGCCTACCACTTTATACAATATGGCCTATTTCTTTAAAGCCACAAATATCACAACTATCTATATGCCTACTATGATTGAGACATGTATTTAAGAAATGTATTAAAACAGAAAGACATTGTTTCCACCTCAAAGGCCGCGGAAACATAGAGGGTTCGTATGTTATGCACTTCAATCCGCACCCGACGTTCTTGGTTTTGTTCTCATGTACTAAATCTAGGCAATTGGTTGATGAAACATTAATTCAAATTAAGATTTATACAAAACAAAATTCACTTTAAAGAAAGGATTTCTACAAAATAAAACTTAATAAAGTGGTCAAAATCATGTCTGACATGTCTCCTGTACGGTGTACATATTAGGACATTCTCACACCTCAGTCATACAACGAAAAGGCATCATGCCTCAGACTAAAAGGATTCAGTCATCGGACAAAACGGCATCACGCCTCAGACTGAAAGGCTTCAGGTCTCAGGAAAAAAAAACGTCAGGTGTCAGGTCTCGTATAATTAGGCATCGGATGAAACAGCCTCAGACCAAAAGGCATCAGACAAAACGGACTCAAACAAAAAGGCATCAGACAAAAAGGCATCGGATGAAACGGACTCAAGGTCTGATATATTCACTGCAAAGTTCTTTGTTTAGGGTAAAACCAAGTTGGAAATAACAACAAAAATGATGTGGATGTTTGACCAGCTCTGCATTTCAGCCATCTTGTCTTTTCACATCACTTTTGCCTACTTAGCCTAATACAATAGATTACTTTATTATGTTCTACTATAAACAAGGCTCTTAGTCTCTAAGTTTTGTATAACTTTCTATTGGCTTTTATCCCATCATAATGCCACCATAATGCCATCATAATCCCTTTTTATAAAAAACCCTTTTTTTATATTTAACTGTATTCTCAAATTGATGGTGTGTGTGCATGTAGGCCTATGTGAATTATGTAGAATCTATCTATGGTTTATTTTATGTAGGCTATTTATGTAATCCCTGGGCAATGTTCTTTATGTTATTGATATTCGAGCATTAAAAACGAATAAAAAAAAACAGAGAGAGCGAGAGAAGGGCCGAAAGTAAGCTGAAGGCTACCTGATATTTTATTCTTACAGCTTTAATTAAATATTACACTGGTTAGGTTATATACAGAAAAGAACATTACTATTTAACATTGGTCTGCAGAAAAACAGCAACGGGCTGAATGAAAATGTAATCGCCTCTCTGACAGTAGGTGGTGCTGGAACAGCAGAAATAAAGCCGTTTCCCTGGTAACCTCTGTACACAAAGCAGTTGTGCTTATAACAATGCAGCTCGAAAGATTTTTTACTTCCCTTATGAAAATGAACCATGGTTTTACTACAAATAAAACCAAAAACATTATTGTAGTTAACTATGGTAACCACAAATTAACCATGGTTTTAACTATAGTTTATGGCATTTGTAGTAAAACTATTGTTATACAAATACAATAAACCTGCCAAAAAAAACATAGTTGCCACACTTTTACTATAATAAAACCATGGTTAATTTTCGTAAGGGTCACAATAGTTTGTAACATACAAGCTAGTTGCAATGTGTTATTTAGCTAACTTTTTAAACATGCAAATAAAACTAGCGAATAGGCTAATACAAATTTACAAAATAATCTCAGTGGGACATGTTTTATAAAACTTAGTATAACATTTAACAGTTAGAAAACTGCGTGCATGTGACGTCACATTGAGGCGGCGCAATTCGTTTCCTTCTGAGTTCGTTTCATCCGATGCATTTTTGTCTGAGTCCGTTTTGTCTGATGCCTTTTTGTCTGAGTCTGTTTCGTCCGATTAATTTATGTCTGATGCCTTTTTGTCGGAGTCCGTTTTGTCTGATGCTGTTTCATTAGATGCTTAATTGTACGAGACCTGACACCTGATGTAGTTTTTCCTGAGACCTGAAGCCTTTCAGTCCAAGGCGCAATGCCGTTTTGTCCGATGACTCAATCCTTTTAGTTTGAGGCATGACGCCTTTTCGTTGTATGACTGAGGTGTGAGAACGTCCTAATATGTACACCGTACTCCCGTCATTTTGCGCATCTTATAATGTAGTGTCTAACTCATGCTGTTCACTTTTCATAATCAACATAGATGAAATAAAAGAATGAAAATATATATAATATTATAATATTTAAACATAAATATGAAACTAAATTGGCTACGTTTTCTTTAACCCTGTTCAACGAACGCACCGGCGCATTCTGCTGGATTTTTCGACAGCGGAAACAACGCCGTCATTTTTAGCCATACAGATTAGTGTAAGACAAAAGGGTCTACTTTTATTTGTGTACACTCACAATAACATCAAAACCTTGTGCCTTTTTAAAATAAAGAAAATAAACGGCGCGCCTTCAACTGCCTCTGTCTTAGCGAGAATTCTGAAACTCAAAAATGAACTGAAACTCAGCGAATAACCTACTTATCACTCAAACATGAAATATATGTCTAAATAAATAAATAAATAAAACAATTCTCATTTGAAACAAATATTGTCCTGCAATGTAATCTGTATGAAATTAATTATCATTAATGTGATCACACCCACTCACAGAGCGCTCTGTTCATAGGTAATGTGCTGAGGCCATCTATGTAAAATGGTAAACAATGCCCAACAATGCATCAACAAAGGCTATAGTACAGTACATAGAAACTTCATGTCGGAGCGGGATTTGAGCGAACGTTGTTTTACCGGTGAGTGTGAGCGACACACAAGTGGAGCGTTCTCTTGGGCCGTGAGCGATTGAGTGGAGCGCGCTGGCATAGAGCGGAATATTGAGCGGAGCGTCACACCGCTCCGCTTCGCTCACATGCTCTGCTGGCCACCAACACCTCTGGACTGTTTACCTTTAGGGTTTCACAGGTTTATGGGTTTAGACATCAGAACATTAAAAATCTCCATTTCCACTATTACAGAATTTTAATAAGGTAATGCAAGAGAATCAAGGTCTAGAAGAGATGATTATATTGAAGGTAAAGTGTCATAAATACTTATATTTACATGCAATTATATACATAATTGTTGACATGCAATAAAACATAATAATCTTGGTAAACTCAAAGAAGCATCAAAAAAGACATAACCAAAAACCAATTCTCTCTGTGTGCTACTTATAAAAACTATTTTGACATTTTTGCACAACTCTACAGCTCTCTCTTTGCTCATCTCTCATATTCAGCTCAACTGCGAACACAAGTGCCTTTGTGCACCATTATCACAGTACACTTAAGGGCAATAGGCTGAATGGGTAGTTGGAGTGGATTACATTAGAGGACATCATTGAACAGATATGAAACCAGCCCTGCAGAAAGCTGCATTAGGTCCATAGAGCTTCAGCACACATTGAAAGAACTGCTGTATAGTGAGATGAGAGCTGGGTGTGGACTAAGAATAAAGAAAAACACTGTGAATGATCAATCTGCCTAACAAAACCATAATGAAATGTTGAGATGAGATTTGCATCTAGATTGAGATATTGATTTATTCCACCTTAATAAGTGATAGTGTGCTTGACAGCCTCAGGTACATGTTAGGCAAAGGAACTTCAGTCAACAATCATATCAGCATTATATGACCATAGGGTTGTATTATTTAAACTCATTAATATAGTTAAACTCATCTGTCAGTTGGATCCAACAATATTTAACAATGAGATGTAAAATAAGACATGCATTCAAAATGAATGGATGGGGTGTATTAATGAAATAAATACACATTAAATATATGAATATGATATAGGCCACACAGAGCAAATGTGACAATGAAAATACATCCTTTTGCTTGTTCACCGGCTCTTTAAAAGCCACAGGTATATCATTTGTCTATAAAGGCACAATGCGCTTCAAACAAAGCACTATATTTGACTGTCAAAAGAGTATTTGACACACAAAATTATTAACTAGTCCAGCTTTCTGAACTGTTGTTGCATTAGGCTACAATATAAAATTAATATCTACAAGCCTAAGTTTCATTTTTTAATGTAGCCTAATAAAGAGCTATTCTACTGGATGCAGCACCCTCCTGTCAGTCATATTAAACTATAAACGTTTTAAGTGGCTTTAGTAGTCTTTGGGGCAGATTAATATTGCCACGGCATAATCAGGCAGATATGACATTCCTGTAGGCTATTAGATGATCAAAACGAATAAAGATGCACTGATATAATTCGTTCAAGACTACTTGAACAAAACCGCCACCTTTAACACGCAAGCTCCACTAAACACGAAATAGGATGGTTTTTGATAATTTCGTCTAATATAAATAGCCATTAAGCGCATTCGTTTCGAATTATTCTCAGTGAATGTGGCGCGTGCTGGAGGATGCTGCAGTTTTGTTATCAAACAGTGTCACACACATGCTGCTTGAAACGGGACTGCGGTACCTTTGGCCAGCATCGCTCTCAAAAGAACCCATCGTCCGAACCGGCACCGCCGAATTCAGCCAAATGTGCTCGAAGGATTTCCTGGCTTCGGTCTTCCCGTCCGGGTCGATTTCGGACGGCGACTCGGTTCTTTTGGCACCTGCCATTCTTCAGGCTCACAAGTTACTACCAGCTGAGATGTACGGGGACTGTCAGCGCGAGTTCATGCTGCACTTTACCGCGCGTCGCATCGGTAAATACACCTGCTACCGGACGCGCGTATCGCGCTCACGACGTCGATGAGGGTAATCACACAACACACACATTCGCGAATGAAGAACTGAAGAAGCGCGTGGAGTCTTTAGTGCTCAATATGGTCTCAAGATTCTCCAGCCTACAGCCTCAACTGCGCAGGTCCGGCTCAGAAGTGTATCTGTACCGAATCACATTACCACATCAAAACCAAGACATCAAGCTTAGCCACACATTTTAATAATGCTGAATAATACAGCCTTTCCGGTATGAAATCAATGGAGAGATGAAAGGTGAAGATAATGGGCTGTATAAGTTATGCATTTCCGAGAACAACATAATCTGCATTTAAAAATATTTAAGTGAGGCGAGAAAGAATTATTTAAACAAATTCAACTATTCATCCAACCTAAAGTCTGTCTGCCACTGCAACACATAAAAGATTTGTAAAGAATGAAATGAGACATTTTGTTTTTCGATTAAATTGTATTTAGGCCTATTCTTTATTGGTAACTAAATAGCTATTGGGTGCAAATAAATGTGTAACAAACCTGAGATTTACACTAGAGCAACTTTAATGGGACAGTTGTGTGTTAATTTAAGGTTCAGATAATAACAATGGAGTTACATAATGAGCACCGAATAAAATTTTCTGAAGAAAATGCTGATTTAACTTGCCGCCATGATGCTAGGGTGTTGCGAATGGTTGCTTTCATATTGCTATGGTGTTCTGTGTAGTTGCTTATTGCCCAACTTAAAAGAGCCCATCCCCAATTTCTAAGATATTCTCTGGCCTCTAGTTGATTGTCAGGGTGTTGCTATGCATTGCTAACATATTTTGAGTGGTTGTTAGCACATTGCTATGGTGTTTTGTGTAGTTGCTACTTGCCAGAGTTAAAGGATTAGTCCACTTTCAAATAAACTTTTCCTGATAATTTACTCACCCCCAAGTCATCCAAGATGTTCATGTCTTTCTTTCTTCAGTTGAAAAGAAATGAAGGTTTTTGATGAAAACATTCCAGGATTATTATATACTTACAGAAAAAAATTTAACTGCGCTGCGTTCGTTCCGTAAGTTGAATAGGGTAGGCGTAGGACATACAGCGTAAGCTTTTTGAAGAATACAGAAATGCGGTTTTGGCGGAGGCACTTAGAAGGCGAATGTTTGTTTATATAAAGCATATACAGTTGTATTTTTTTCGAAAATGACCGATCGTTTCGCTAGATAAGACCCTTATTCCTCGTCTGGTATCGTTTAAAGCCCTTTGAAGCTGCACTGAAACTGTAATTTTGACCTTCAACCGTTTGGAGGCCATTGAAGTCCACTATAAGGAGAATAATCCTGGAATGTTTTCATCAAAAACCTTAATTTCTTTTCGACTGAAGAAAGAAAGACATGAACATCTTGGATGACATGGGGGTGAGTAAATTATCAGCACATTTTCATTCAGAAGTGAACTAATCCTTTAAAAGAGCCCATCCTCAAGTTGCAAGATATTCTGGTCTAGTTGGTAGTCAGGGTGTTGCTATGCAGTTGCTAAAGTGTTCTGGGTGGTTGTTAGAGTGATGCTATGTGGTTTTTATGGTGGCTAGGTGGTTTCTAGGACGCTGTAATAGTTTTATCCCATTTAGTCTGCTGAAACATATCACACACATCCTCAACAAGTCAAGTGAAATTATGTTTATTTGTATAATTGTTGTAGGGTTTGCTGCACTGTTAAACTGAATCAATGAGACATGTTAGATAAGAAGTACATTATCTTTTTACTTTTAATACAATTGATTTTTCAATTACAGTTCAACACTGATTTGATGAACTGTATATTCTTTTTCATTATGACATTCATTATGTGTAAAGCATTTTCCTTTAAAGGCACTGTTTATAGGCTTACTAATAACTACTGTAGGCCTACTTCAGAAACCAAACACCTTTTATATCATTTATAACAGCACATGCAGTGGAAACCAAACATAAACACGCAGCTGTAAGCAAAGTCGTGAAATCTTCACGAATAGAGAGTACGGCCCACCACCTGAGTGGGAGTCTCTGTTCTTGTTCAGTCTCTGCACTGAGGATGACGATTATGTAACACTAGATTATGAGAACAGTAGACAGGGGATTCCACCAATGAAATATCACAGTGACACCCTGTGGTCAGAGGAAGAGCAATACACATTTTTCTCAATCCTCCCTGACAGTGTTATTATTCTACGTCCTGATTTTTCTGAGTTAGATGCATTCCTGGGTCAACATATTTTGTTGATCCTGGAACAATATTCCTGTCTGAAAATGTACCCTACCCCTAAACCTAACCCTACCCATAAGTTATCCCTAAAATCAGAGGGAGATGATAGGTGAATAACACTGATGTAGAAGCACCTAACCCTGGTTGCAAGTCTATACTTAACATAAACTTTAAACTTGCCCCTCAAATCTGATTGGTTGATTGGAATGTTGTTCCAGGATCAACAATGATGTTGATCCAGGAACATGTTGCACTTGGTGAAATCAGGTTCTGCATTATGGTTACTATTGATTTTTATGAACTGTGTGAGGCAAACATTCAATGAGCTGAATCTAGACATTCACATCACTAACCAGATTTTAATCAGTTTTTCAATCAGTTTTAGATAATCTAGTTAAAAGTTCACTGCAAAATTTCCAGTAAAAATATCAAAATATCCTTAAAACAAGATACATTTACTTGTGAATCAAATTGTGTGAAGACCTTTCAGAGAATATATTTAGAACAGAGTACATAGTACTAAATGTTTTTCTCACCCCAATAAAACTTTTTGATTTTAGGATTTTATGTGTCAGTTATCCAAATCAATTAGCCAATAGTGCAAAAATGTAATTCATAATATATTCTCTTATGTCTCTTATGTTTTTCTGCCATAACAGAGGAAAACTCTCACCCTTTAACATGTAGAAATACCTTCAATTAACAATGACCTTAAAACACTACATGATGTTACATGATGCATGATGACTACATACAAGTACCTTTATGGAGTACTTAATCATGTTTTATGCACTGCAGTACATGTTACTAGAGTAAATTACAAGTTTTACAATGTGTATTTTACACATTTTATGTGCCTTTTTGTATTGTAACTCCAACATAAAAAAAACCCTTTAATAACCTCTAACACTTGCTGCAATTCCTTTTATGCTTTAATACTGTACAACATACTACATATCCCCATCCAACATATTTACCTGTACACATATAGAAACATGCTAGTCAATGCAGCTTTTTTTATTTGGCTACAATTCTCATCTACTTGAGAATGTGTCATCTACATTTAATTTCCTTCTTCACTGATAACTCCTGTCACCAAGACAAATTCCTTGTGTGTGTAAACATACTTGGCAATAAAGCTCTTTCTGATTCTGCTTCACACTATATGTGTCTTTGGTGAAACAATCTCTTGATATTAAAGAGACGTTCACCCTAAAAATGAAACTTCTGTCATCAATTACTCGCCTTCTTGTTGTTTACCTATATGACTTTCTTTCTTCTGCGGATGAAAAATGAAAAATGGTTAAAACCACAGAAGATTTAATTATAAAATATATAACTGGCTAATACCTGTGGTAGCTTGTCTTATAAAACACATTACCTATATGTTGTAGACCTATATATTTCCGGATTATTCTTATCTGCTGTTAATCACATATTATCCGAAGGCAAGCAAACAAATGTTACACAAATTCAAAAAAGCACCGCAAAGTCAGAGAATTCACAGCAAAGCATCTGACAGAACAGACCACTAATAACTAAACCATTTCCCCGTTCAGAACAGCAGATGGAAGTCTTGAGTGCAGAGATGATTTCCTGTCACTACACATTAGCACGAGGCTGAGAGCTCCAGATTCCTACAGCAGCTGCCTGAATCAGTGCGAGAGCCCTACTGGGCACAGTCAGCTCACGGCACCAGCGAAATCAGCAGAAAACACGCCTGTGAGAGAAAACACTTGCTGCATTTCCTTTAATGATCTTCTACAGATATTATATACAGCAAAGAATTGGATTCTTTATGCCTTCTGGCATAATATGACATCCTTATCCAGTCGAGATACAGCATGTGTAAGATGCTCCGGTCTGGAGGGAGAATCATGCAAAGAAAGCCGACGGATTTTACAGATGGATGATTCAGAATATGGCTCTATGCACTGCGCAAGTTCCACATTACTGCTCTTCATTAAAGGGAAGCAGAGATAGAAAAACCAAGATAGAGACAGTCCAAAAGACATCTAAATGAGAGGAAGCATTGCTGGCTGTAATTCTAAGATTTCATGACACATTTCACAAGGAAACTGAACATCTTAAAATTAGTAATTATAGTCATTCAACATTACTGTATACTTGAAAGCCAGGCTTAAACTGCAAATATAGAACATTACAAATATTATAACAACTTCTAATTGTATAAACTTTAACATAAACCTACTATAATAAATGTCACTTTTAGCTGTGCCTTTTAAATGGTGTGTTTGATGATGTTTCTGTCTCTGTCAATACTCTAAGCTCTTGCGGAGCGACAGATAGCTGTAATGCTAGCCAAAGGATGTGGGGAAAAGACATTGGCATAGCTACTTCAGGAATTGAAAAAAATGGATGGAGCATTTGTGTTAATTATTTTTGACATTTAAACAGGAAATATTATTTACAGAAATCAACACCAGTCCTACTTAGAATATTATTTTAAATTATGTATTTAAAATTGGTAGAAAAGTCAAATTCCATAACCAGAGCAATCACTCTGAGATTGTATTTATTTTAAACAACACCGCCAGGAGAATGAATGGATACAAACAGATCTTAAAATTAATATTAAACAGCCGTGTTATTACTGAATGTTAGTTTAGTAGGGAAATGTCTGTATGTAATTGCTATGCAATCATCACAATATTCCAAAAATACAGATGGGATTTCTTGGCTAATCTCTTCATAGGCTGCCATTTTTCAGTAAGGGGGATTGAATAATTAATCAGGGAGATGATATTGTACTGTCGTCTTTGTACAGTGGTTTGAAATTAACACATTTACACAATCAGAGAAGGACTCTGTCTCACTGTTAACATTGATCACAGTCTTTGAATGCAATTCAGATGGCAAATGATGCAGACTGCCTGTTTAAACTGAGATAACGGGTATCATAGTGGTTGTCTCTAATATAAGTTGTCATGGCCACAACACACACTCAGTGACCATAACATTGTTTATTCATGGTCATGAAATGTGCACACCACCCTTAAAGGAACAGCCACCCAAAAATGAAAATTCTGTCATTTTCTCAGCCTCATGTCGTTGCAAACCTGTATGACTTTCTAGTTTCACTTTATTTTGATGGTCCCTTTAACACATTCTTTTGACTATAAGTAACATTGCACCTACATGTCTGCTAACTCTCATTAGTGTGTTAGTAGAGTATTAGTAGCAGGGCTGCCCCCCGAGAAGAGACTGAGTTGACCAAAATGTTATTAGTCGCATAGTCGCAGGAAAAAAAAATCCACAGGAAGTGGCAAAGTCATGCAGTCTGTGATGGACAAATGGTTAACAGCTGGTCTATGTGGTAATTACAGTACATCGGGTAGGACATCCAAACGCTCGCCTATCATTCACCAACCTCAAATATGGCTTATCATATGAAACATGTAAGTAGTAGAAACTTTACATGGCCGCTCACTTTAACGTTAACCTAGAAAAAATTATATTATGTACCCTGAATAGTAGCGTGCTTCCTGCTTGACAGCTAACATGGAGGTGCCAGTGCGATCACAATACTTTGTCATTTTTGGTCATACAGATAAGAGTAATACATCTTTTGAATCTGTAAAGTCTGATTAGGCTATGTATGCATTAAAGGTTCTTTATTATGATTTAAATGGTTTATTAATAAATGTGCGATTAGTCAACTATTCGCTTAAAACAAACGACTACAAGTTGACCAGAAAAATCTTTAGTTGAGGGCAGCCCTAATTAGTAGACTGGTAGGGTTAGAATAAGTTGGCATGTAGTTGCAAAGTTACTCATAGTAAGTAGAATGTCTGTTGGGGGAACATCACAATAAAGAGTTAGCAGATATTGAGCAGAAAGTCTACTAATACTCTAATGAGTGTTAGTAGACATGTAGTTGCAAAGTTACTCATAGTCAACAGATTGTTCAAAAGGGACCATCAAAAAAAAGTGTTACCGACTTCCTTTCTTCTATGGAACATAAAAGAAGATATTCTGAGAAATGTCTCAGTGTTGGTTGCAACATATGCTCATTGGAAAAACATGCCTCATACTGCAGTTTCAAGCTGAAATGAACAGTAGTGGTAGCAAAACACCATCAACATTTATTGCTTTTCACAAAAAAAAAAAAAAAATATGATTACTGGGCAGATTATTGGTTAATCTGTTAATCTTATTGGTACATTCAATATTCATGAAATTGG
Source organism: Ctenopharyngodon idella (assembly GCF_019924925.1). NCBI lineage: Eukaryota > Metazoa > Chordata > Actinopteri > Cypriniformes > Xenocyprididae > Ctenopharyngodon > Ctenopharyngodon idella. Next base: position 13,662,473 of record NC_067224.1, on the reverse strand, counting down.
TTAATTATCACATAACCAGCTTCAAATGTATATCTTTTCTGACATAGTAAACTTACTTGGTAGCTTACCTAGCACAACATTGCACTTGCAAATGTTCAATTAAAGAGATCTATGACTTGTAGAAGCAAGCTAAACTTGCATGGCTTCATCAGCAAATCTATTTTTATCTCATGTTTGCTTTTGTTAACACAATTGGTTAAGTTTAGTGTAGGTGGTCCATTATTTTTTAAATACGATAGATTATTAAGCTTTTAGCTTTTCAACTGCCGTGGTACATACAACAACCATCATAATAAAAGTTGTCAGATTCATCCGTTTTTGGATATTACTGAACCTGCTTTTAGCAACACTTACTAGACATTTCACTTTGAAAGGTTGTGAAACGCACAAGAACCCACATAATATTATTCTGCAGAAATGTTGCCACAGGCAACGGTAACATTCTTAACCCTTTTTCAGTTTTGTTTTGTTTTAATCATTTTGACTATGTTAATGCCAACTGCAAAAATTGTGTGTATTTTTATTGGAATTTTACTATTTCTCCCCCATTTCCTTTAATAAATCCATTTTACACCAGGTACACAACATAGTTACACTCAGGACCTTAAGGACAAAAATGTCCCCATTGAAACCCAGTGAAACTGCAATTTTTAATCCTACGGCCATTTAACTATAAAATAATGCAGTCTTTGTTAATAGGCTTTCATTCTTTTGGCAAGGCTTCAAAATTAAAATCTTTACTATTTTTTTTACCAAATGGTGCCATTTTCTCAGGTTTGGCCTATAAAGCAAATACTCACTTTATTCCTGTTTTCTGCTTCTGCATATTATAGAGCCAGTTGGATAAATTATGTGGCTATAATTGTGTGGGTGTGTTGGTATGGATGTCAGAGTGTGGTTTATATGTTTATATTAAAAAATTGTGTGTGTGTGCATGTAATATTTGAGAGGGTAAAACTCTACTGTACTGCAAATCACAAATCCAACCACTGTGTGTACCAGTGGAGCTTTACTGGCATCTAATGGGGAAAATTTGGTACTGCCCCCCAAACAAAATCTTACTGAAAGCTCATTTTTTGAGATATCAACCTCGAATTTCGAATACAACTTTTTTAGATTTATGGCTTTGATTTTCTAGCAGTTTTAGTGTTCAACATGTTTCATAAAATATATATTTTATATAAAATATTGTTTATAAATCATTTTCATAAACTTAAACCTCTATAACTTTTTTTCTTATTTCACTTTTTAAACATTTTTACTTCAACAATAATCTGCCAAGGGTCTTCTTCAATATTAAAACAAACTTGTGTCTGTGCTTCCCAGCTTCAAATTTTTATGACAGTTTTTGAACATGGACATTTTTGTCCTCTTTGGACCTATGTGTAACTTTTTTTAATTAACGCCCAAGGGTTAAAAACATTATTTACTGAAGACAGAATATTCATTCTTGTGTGAAAACTATATCCTGCACTCACAATCACATTCAAGTCAAGTCAAGTCACATTTATTTATATAGCGCTTTTTACAATGCAGATTGTGTCAAAGCAGCTTTACAGTGATAGAGGGAACATAATTTTGTCTGTAAAGCAGCTCTAGAAGAAAATAGTGTCATTGTCAGTTCAGTATTGATTGATTCCGTTGTAAAAATCATTAGTTATTAATTTAGTTCATTTATCTATACAACAGTGATGTCATCATTCAGCTCAGTTCAGTTTGCATACAATGGTGTCAATCAAAGACTATAGAATAACACAAGACATGTCACTCGTATTGTTTTGAATGGGAGAAAGTGTAACGCACAATATGGCGGAATAAGTCCCGCCTTCAAAATAAGAGCCAATCGCCGACTTGTAAAGTCATCGCGTCACTGCAGCGGCCGTTAGAAGCACCGGTTTCTATAGAAACAGTCAGACGCGCGCCTCCGAAATGAGGCACAAAAGACGCGCATTTAGGTCTGTGCATGCACATTAGCTTGATCCAGCCTGAAAAATGCATTTTTTTTGTCATGATTCGAGCGTTTAGAAACTAAATTTATGAGCCGGTTGTTGTTAGATTTCATTGGTGATTTCAAATATGAAATTTAATCGTAAGGTTGGCGAACAGTTTTGGAGAATTTGATGTTTCCCCATTCAAAGAGATAGGAGCTGCATGATGCCCAGGATGCCCGAGAGGCGTTTCAAAGATGGCCGCCGAGTGAAATGACTTGTCTTAAAGAGACTTTGGTGTCAATGCAGGCAGATCAAAAACATTGTTGAATATCAAGATTCCCACAATATTAATGATGTGTCAACATCAGTTTCTGTTTGGTGCTGTTCACGGTACAGAAAACCGGTTGCTTTAATTGTTCCTTACAAAACTGAAATGTAATCTGACGAACCAACTTAATATGTTCCACAGAAACTAGATTATATACAAGCATAAAATCATCTGTTGGCACTGTGTAATATGAGACGGCAGTATAACATGAGATTAAATGCAAGCGGTTTTATTTTCTGGTCTTGGGAAAATTACTCAAGCTCTAATGAGAGGATTGAAATCTCCACCTCCACTAAGCAGCATGTCTCCCCCTCCACTGAATAGCTCTTCTGGCTAACCTCTGAGACATCTCTTCACACTCGCTGAGCCGTGTGACACACACATACACACGTTCTTGCGCTTTTGCTCTCTCTTTCGCTACCTTCATTAAAACAGCTTATCACATTCGACAGCCAGGGCTTCAACAATGTCAGCTAATTTAATTGTCAAGCCAGAGGTCTTATTTGCAGCACTACCACAATCTTTTATTTGGAGAAGTATGTCAACATATCATAATGGATCCTTTGGAAAACACACTGATGATTGCATTTATAACAAAAGTTGTTTTCTCTCTCTCTCTCTCTCTCTCTCTCTCTCTCTCTCTCCAGATTTTGCCAAGTATCAAAATCCAGGTGGACATAATACAAGCTAAATTTGAGCATTATCTAAAGAAAATGTGATTGATGCTTGCCAGTGCAAAAGTTGATACCATGCAAAGGTTGCCAGGTTGTTGCTATGCAATTGCTAAGGTGTTCTGAGTGGTTCCTAACATGTTGCTGTAGGTGTGGGTGGTTGCAAGGGTGTTGCTGTGCAGTAGTATAAAATAAGCTTGACATTTAGGTTCAGTCCCATTTCTACCCCTTACCCTACCCTTTCCCCTACCCCTGCACGTGAACGTGGGAGGGGGAAGGGCCAGATAGCCCTTCATACAAAGATTTTTCGGGGACCCCACTTCAAATGAAGGGGTACGAGAAATTTCCCTACACCAGCAACATGGCTGCCCAAGCGAACAAGGAGACCCGTAAATAAGTATTTTTTGACATTAATAAGGATTTTAATGACAAATAATCATTTGTTTTATGTTACATTCAATCTTGTGTTCATATTCATGGTCATTTTCTTCAAAGAAACATTTGCAAAAAATCATTAAAGTTCTCTATCGTTACACCATTAAAGGGTTAGTTTACCCAAAAATGAAAATTCTGTCATTAATTACTCACCCTCATGTCGTTCCACACCCCTAAGACCTTCGTTCATCTTCAGAACACAAATTAAGATATTTTTGATGAAATCAGATGGCTCAGAGAGGCCTCCATTGCCAGCAATGTCACTGAACCTCTGAAGATCCAGAAAGGTACTAAAGACGTCGTTAAAACAGTCAACATGACTACAGTGGTTCTACAATAATTTTATGAAGCGACGAGAATACTTTTTGTGCACAAAAAATAAAAATAACGACTTTGTTCAACAAGTTCTTCTCTTCTGTCTGGGCCTCTGACGTGTACTCACAAAAACACCATGACGTAGAAGCTGGCGTTCTGACATATGACCCGGAAGCGCAGCACTGTGTTTGCAAGCAGAGGAAGACGCGCTGTATGTAAGCTATTGAATTCTACATTTATTATGCTTTAGGTCTTGGTGTAGTGTTTAAAATGGTGCTAAAGTGTGCATTTCCTGGATGCCTGAACCATGAGAAATGAATAAGAGTATGTAAAAGTGCCTTATCAAAGCCGCAAAATGAATGGCTTACATTTCACCATTTCCCATCAAATGATTCTGAGCGACTGAAGCTATGGCTGCTGGCTGTTCATCAGGATGTTGATTTACCGCTTGATTTACCGCCACGTCAAACAAATGAAGTTGTGCAGTGGACATTTTTCACCAGACGACTTCAAACCAGGTCAAGGAAACACTCAACGACTTCTGAAACCAACAGCTGTTCCCAGTCAAAGACTGTTTATGTACAGAGCGCTTCTTCCTCTGCTTGCAAACACAGTGGCCCAGACAGAAGAGAAGAACTTGTTGAACAAAGTCGTTATTTTTTTAATTTTATCTTTTGTGCACAAAAAGTATTCTCGTCGCTTCATAAAATTATTGTAGAACCACTGTAGTCACGTTGACTGTTTTAACGACGTCTTTAGTACCTTTCTGGATCTTCAGAGGTTCAGTGACATTGCTGGCAATGGAGGCCTCTCTGAGCCATCGGATTTTATCAAAAATATCTTAATTTGTGTTCTGAAGATGAATGAAGGTCTTAGGGGTGTGGAATGACATGAGCGTGAGTAATTAATGAAAGAAATTTCATTTCTGGGTGAACTAACTCTTTAACTGACTGCACGATAGTCCCACAACATATTTTCATGTCTGATGCCCAGTGACTTGAAAGTATACCATTTCAGAAATAAAAGTCCAGTGGCAGGAAATTTGCTTATCTTTATCACATTGTTTTCTTGTGGTTACATCCATGAATACGTGAACACGATGTAAACGAACAGTGCTTACAGTTCCATGCTTATTGCAACATGATCCACCTTGTATGTTCTGTATCAACCAGAGATGCCTGAGGAAACCCAATGGTTCATACGTTTTTGAGCTGAAAATGAGCAATGTTTTCTGAAGTCCAAATACAGCTGACGACGGCATCTTGGAGGTTTGTGATAAACATCAGCACATCTCCTTTGACGTAGGTGCTAGCGATGACGTATGATGATGTGTAATGGTTTAGGAGTGGTGTTCCATTTCTTAGGGGAATATTTTCACCCCTAGTCCTTGCCACTCTGTTTCAAGAGGCAAGGGGAAGGGGTAGGGGTAGGAGAAGGGGTATAAAATAGAATTGGGATTGGGCCTTAGTCATAGATTATTGTCAGCAAACAACCCTACATTTGCCACACTTATAAGAACATTCTGGGCATACAAAGTTGATTTACAAGAACTTCAGAAAAGGGAGGACTTCAGTGAATGCAGTTGAACGCAACCAAGTGGCTGTTGTGAAAGATGGATATTCTGACAATAAATGGCAGTCGCCCACTCAGTGTGATGCAGAGGCTACTTTGGCCTTTAGTCTAGACTGCATCATAGGAGGAACAGCTGAAGAACAGCCCTAAAGCACCTTCACCCTTCATAATCATGCCAGCACAGGCTCAGATTAGCACACTGGAAAAACACCTCCACACTGATGCAGTCAGATTGACATCATTTAAAAGCCCCCAGACTGCTTTCATCATAGATCATTTACTTTATGTTATAAATCACGTACAGCAATACATATTCAGTCTTACTAGCTGATATAGATATAGGCACTGCATTGTAACAAATCCAACAAGTAGCTGTTGTGCTCATGGGCTTTTTGGAAATAGTTTGATGCAATATTATGCAATAAGTTACTTTTGCTAGTTTAGCCAGAAATCAGTTATCCATCATCAGTTTAGACTAACAAACATTATAATGCCCACAAAAACAAGCCTTTGTATGTTGTTGAGACCATCTGACATCAGTTTTGTGAATGAAAATGAATTCATAAGTGAATATATACACACACACACACACACACACACACAGATTTTATGGGGACTTTCCATAGACATAATGAGTTATATACTGTACAAACTGCATATTCTATCCCCTAACCCTACCCCTACACACAACCCTCACAGAAACCTTTCTGCATTTTTACCTTTTCAACAAAAACAACAACAACAAAAAAGAAAATTTAGTATGATTTATAAGCTGTTTATAAATCATAAATCAAAATGTCCCCACAAGGTCAAACATTTCTGGTATTAGTAATCTTTGTGGGGACATTTGGTCCTCACAACATAGGGTTTACCAGGACCACACAGACAGACAGACACACACACACACACACACACACACACACACACGCACATAAAAATGTTCAAAAATCTGGTTTTTAATACTTTTATTCTGCAAGGAGGATTTAAATTAATCAAAAGTGACAGTGAACATTTATAATTTATAACATTTATAATGCACAATTGATGGTGGTGCAAAAAGTAGCAAAAATAAATTATGAAGGCATGGTAAAATAATTTCCAAGGCCATTTTAATGTGACCATTATGCATCAAAAGGGTATTGAGCCCCAAAGGAACATCTCTGTAGAACACACCCAACCCTATTTTGTATAGAGATTGTTTAGACTAGAATGGTGCATTACTTTTGCTGTTGTTGATGAGGATACAATAGCTTCCACTGACAACCACAAAAAGGTGAGATTGATGTGATTGACTGGAGCAAAGTCACCTTTGACTGTCTGAAATTAAGCTGGAAAAACTACTACTAGTGCTCTGTACTGTCAATTTGGCATGAGAAAATGTCCTCTGTCCTCTTCAACTCCCACACAATATATAGGTGCATATATACATGCACATAAACAGTGAAAACATGAGTGTTGGGATGGACAGAAACTGTAATGGAGGGAACAGTAATGCATCTGAGAGAGCAAAATAGTCAGAGGAAAGGACCTCTGGGTAACCTTATAGATAATCACAGGACTTACAAGCACACACACATACACACAAACAAACAGCCTTAATTTCTGTGTTCAGAACAGACACAAACACACTTTCCCACTCACAATTTCATAATTGAAATGACAACATGTGGAGATTCCCGACTTCACGCCACGTTAAAGCATTAGCCTTTGACTCAAGCGCACTCACACGCACACACACACACACACACACACACACACACACTGTAATCTCTAATGATCGAGGATGATCAGCACCAAACTGTTCTGTTGCACAGACAGCATGCATGTTGATATGCTATGACAAAAAAAATAGCCTGCTTGTGTCACGGTCATGTTTAGATTCACTGTCTTGTTTAGTTTCTAGTCTCGGGTTTCATTGTCTGTATTTGCCTGAGTTCTAGTCACTTATTAGTTGTCTTGGTTTCTCATTAGTTCTCACCATGTTTCATTGATTGCCTTCCTCCAGTCTATTTAAGCCTTGACTTTTATTATAAGATATTACATCTTACAATCATGACAATTTTTCCAGTGTAAAACCAAGCGTAATGTATCTTCACAGAGAAGACATGCTAGTAAAAGAAGTCATCAGTGATGGAATGAGCCCACAATTACAGCACTCACACACGGCAGGATATTGCTTTCTGTGTGCTTCGTTTCTAAAAGAGCTCGAGTCACAGTTAGAGACTTAGTGTGAAGATAAATAATGTAGTGTTCTTGTTAAATTGACCTGGCCTTGCCTGGCCTGGAAAAGAAACTTAGAAAGGGAAAAGTTTGAAGTCAGCAGTCTCCCCTGAGACATATGGACCACTTACAACCTGCCAGAAAGAGCTTAAATAAGTGTGCAATTGTTGCCATAAACATTGCAAAACAATTAAACTGAGCCAGTGAATCTTATAATGTGACTACCTGCTTTGACTAGCTAAGAAATGCAACAGAATGAAAGAGTAATACAAGAACAGAAGCAGATGGATTTCAAATAAACAGATCAATGATTTGTGGCTTGCGCCACAATAGAGCACAAATTTCACACACCAGAGGGAAAACTGATACTGTGGCAACTACACCAAGAAAACCACAGCAGACTCAGAGCAGCCATGATGTCTGTTATAGCTAGCTAAATGATGCAGAAATAATGTATTTCTTGTGTAAATCATTGTAAAGAAACATTCAAAGAAACAGAGATCCCACTCAAAGCCCAAGGATGATAACGTTTTCTTGAAAACATAAAGGTTCTCCTGAATTTCACCTCTGCGTTTTTCTGTATGCATGATCAGAAACAACAGCTCACAGCTATTTAAATAAGTTACAATGGTTCTCTTATACCCAGGCAGTCTTGACTGTACTGTATGTCACGGCCTTGAATCCATCACAAAGCGTTGAGTCATTGAGCAAGATGCAGAAGAAACATTTACAGTGTTTCTTCAGCCATGCATTTCAGCCTCTATTTAACTTCAGCACCACAGTGAAGGACAGCTCCCCATAACCCAACACACACACACACTTCATGTTATTCTCACACAAATGGACAGTTTACACTCATTATATATTATATACATTATATATACATTATATAAGTCCATAAAGCAAACATAGAACATATACACCACATGTACATAAACAATTTGATAAGATGCATTTTATATCTGATATTATATAACAGTTAAAGCCAGTCCACAGGTTTGTCAGTCCAATAGTTTGATTGTACACTTACTTGTGTGGTATTGAAATTATTAATTATGAAACAACATCTGAAATGTAGTCTCTTTTTGTCAGTTAAAGTAAAAATGTGCTGCATGGGGAAACATCTACATGTTTATGTATGTTCACTCTAAAAAATGCTGGGTTAAAAACAACCCAAGTTGGGTTGAAAATGGACAAACTCAGCGAATGGGTTGTTTTAACCCAGTGGTTGGGTTAAATGTTTGCCCAACCTGCTGGGTAGTTTTATTTAACTCAACTATTGTTTAAAAATGACTGTATAATGAACCCAAAATATGTTGGAAATTAACATTTATTAATATGTTTAATAAATGAACATGTATTTATACATTTAATGAATAATAATTAAACAATAAACATTTATTAAATTGCTTATTAATAAATGTTCACCTTTTGATTATTATTGTTGCCTCTAGTAATTATGTGTCTGATTTTTAATTTCCAACCTATTTTGGGTTCATTTTAACCCAGCCATATAGTAATTTTTAAAAATAGTTGGGTTAAATAAAACTGCTCAGCAAGTTGGGCAAACATTTAACCCAACCGCTGGGTTAAAACAACCCAATCGCTGGGTTTGTCCATTTTCAACCAAACTTGGGTTGTATTTAACCCAGCATTTTTTAAAGTGTATGTATGTATTTATTTATTTTTAATTCATTAATTTGTAGTTTAATTTAAACCACAAATTATTTAGTTATATTTATTATTTAAAGCTGCACTTAGTTATTTTCCCCTTATTAAAAACATTTTACACATAAAAAATGAATAGTTGTTTTGAAATATTGTTTAAAATAATGTACACCCACATAAGATGATATCTAATAAGCAGACTAATTAAAGTTGTTTTATTTTACGAGGAGTGGGTTGCCTCAGTAGGGTCGATGCGTTAAGATCACATGACCAATTTCACTTGCAGAATAAATTAAACATGGTTGACTGTTGATAGTCCATTTCTACAATGGCATTAGTAGCTGTAAACTTTTACTTTTGTGTGATTCTGAATGTAAACAACAGTGGTGGAGCCAACAGTGATCTAGCCTAACAGATTTACATTGGGTTTCACCAACAAAGGTAGTTTGTATGAGTCAGATCAGGTAGCACCACGATTTCACTGTATATGTGTGCCTTATGAATGCTTTATGAATTCTTAAAATACACCTCCCGAGAGTGACCCGCTGAGGACACACAGTATGAAGTTACCTGTCATCATTCTGAAATGATTGATCCCCAAGCAGCAGATCTCTAAAGCGGTATCGTGGAGGTAGAGGAGGAACCTCAGAGTCCACATCGGCCATTTTCAGGGTGGAAATGTCCAGAATAACACCAGTATTACTGCTGTTATTCCTCTGAACAGTCTCCGTAGGCAACCTGAAGAAACAGACGTAAATCGTAAATACAATCATGTAACATACATTATGAATGCATACACATAATGTATTATTCATTAATGGTGTCAGGACTACAAATAAGCAATTGTATGTAAGGTTTGGTTTACCTGTCAGCAGCGGAGGGTGAGCATCGTGGCGGAGTCATGCTTGGCTCTGACAATATGCAGAGAAATGGGATGGATTACTGCTAAATGTTATAGTCACATATAAACATACAATTAATCCATGCAGGGTTACAGCACAAATACATTACTTTAGGCTTTTTCACATGTCCTGTAACTGTATGAGTAACTTCTAAGCTGGAAAGCTTTAACAGTTTCTATCTAACAGTTATTCAATAACAAGACATCTTTCACAGATAGTTCACTAGTACTCTTGGCCATAATTATACCCTTGAGGAACTACAATCTACGCACTGATTTTCACCTTTTATGTCATCCTCGTCACATTTTGTACACTGTGAAAACTATCATCTAGAATGTTCCCTGCATGGTTTCTATTAGCACTCTCAGGGACACATGAGTGTGTAATGACAGTAGTGAGCGACTGCATTAGTGTGCAAATCGCTGATGAGTGGGTGGAGGGTGATTTGGTTGGCCAAGGGGTACAATGAAGTACAGTGCATAAAACTCAGACTAAAATGTGCCTTTGCTCAAGGGTTATACAGTGCTCAGACGCTAATAAAAAGGACTGTTAAGGTTGTAAAAAAAAAAAAAAAAAAAAAAAGGTATTCCTAAGAGGAAAAATGGCAGTGACACAAAAAAATGCATCTGAGTGTACTTGCAGATACAGTGTTAATGCCTTTTGACAGGCAACTGAAAAATGTACTTAATAAGGTAACATCTAAACGAATTGGTTTTTATAAATAAATAAATAACTGGAAAAAAAACTGCCAGTAAAACTTTATTTTAATGTGTCCTTGTTACACATGATACATGTATTTACTATAGTAATAACCATAAATTAGGCATAATTACATGCAACTAACCCTAAACCAAACCAAACCCTAATCCTACCCTAACCCTAAAGTAAGTACATGTACTTAGTTAATATTACTCAATACTATTACTGTGTAATTACACAGTAATAGGGACACATTAAAATAAAGTGTAACCAAACTGACTACAGTGCATAACAAATCACACATATATTAAAGTAACTTATAAAAGTCAAATAAAAAAGCACAATTGAAGTGCTAAACAGAAGCTATACAGAATATCACCCAACAATGATATTCACAGTTAACAGATTTAATGCATTGTTTGGACAATTATTCACCCTTTATATATCAGCCATTTAGTCTCATTAAATTATAAATAATTTGACTCAAAAACAAAGATGTAAAAAATCTGCATATAAAAGCATTAATTAACAAAATTATTATTATTATTATTATTATTTGAATAGTCATCATCATCAATGATTATAATATTAATAATAATCTGTACGGGTATTATTGGTCATTTATTATTATTATTAATAAAAATGCAATATTTGTCCAGCTCTACTTTAAGGTAACAACATTAAAATAACATAAAAACATAAAAAACAATGAAAAATCGGTTCTGCATATCAGTTATCAGACACTTACACAGAATCTTCACCACCATCATCATCTGTACTGATATTAGTAATAAAATTCAGTATTTGTTCTTCTATATTTTACAGTAACAACTATATACTTTTACTTTTTATAGCGTTGTTTGCTTTTTTTCCTCAAAATAGGTTTTCAATAATAATAATAAAGCAATGTATGTTTTATTTTCACAAGCAAACCTACAGCACTACTTATGCCTAAAAGCAGTCTTCACAGAACAATATGATACGTGTAAAAAGTACTAAGCACAGCGCAATAAAACACGAATTAGTCATCCATGACATGACATGATGTCCTCACCTGCCTGAGACTGGCTGCGCGGTCCCATCATTGTAAATAACCGTGTTACTGGCGAACCAAGCGCCGCACATTTTTAACAAAAGCCACTGCGAAGTGTCCGTGAAGGACTTCCGACGGTAATGTCCTCCTGATAGATCCGTCCTCCATGGAAACTTGCATTAAAGGGGCGTATAACGACCCTGATTAAACCCTCCTCTTACAGACGACCACCACTGGGCGAAATTCCCAATACCTTCAACATCTCTGTTTCTTTTTGTCGTATGCGATTCAACTTTGCATCTATGAGATGCTGATAATGTTGATTATTATTTAAGCATGATAATATGTTGTCCTCATCATACAACCATCTAGAAGTTCACGTGTTCAGATTCTCTCTGCATCCAGTGAGCCCAAAACCTTGATTCACGAGAAGAAAACGGCAACTGCTGCGCGTCAGACGAGATGTAGAGCAGCAGGGAAATATTTGAGATGCTGTCACCTCTGCATCTGTTAGGTAAAGCCACTAAGTCATCCGTACAGCCTCTCTTCTCTCTCCTTCAAAGCTTATATCGCCATCTCCTGGACCACCTGAAATCCTCTGCAACACGTGCATAATTAAAGAGACAACTAGGCGCATGCAATCTTAATCAATTAAACTATATGCACCACAAACATTCACAAAGACGTCAATCATTTCATGCTATGTGCATTCTTACAATGAGCTGCTAACCAATCAAAATCAAGCCCTAGATGAGGCCATTAACTTTTAGATGCAGTTAATTTCATTTGCTGGTTTAATTCTAGCTATATACAAAGGCAAGGAACTCATTTTCTTTCCCATAAAATCATTCAAGCAGAATTAAAGTGCATCTTTCAGTAACAATCATAGTAAATCTTTATCAACAAAATGACATTTTATTTGACCATAGATTCTAAAAACCAAAGATTAACTAGGCATTTCATATTAACATGTAAAACGAATAATACAAATTCAAAGACAATACAATTGTCCTTTATTTTCAATACTAAGGTAATAAAGAGCAATAATCACATCCTTACAAGGTTCAATAAATAAGGCTTTTCAGAGAAATCTTTTAAAAAACTAGTTTTAAAGACAGGCACAGAGTTCATAGAAATTTCATCTTTGTATTTATGTCGGTTTTTATCTATTTCTAAACAATGTTTATAACAAAATTGATTTGGTGTAACCATCAAATAAAAAGTATGGAAATACTTTCTTGGACCTTGAATACATATACTCAGTGAACAATGTTTTTTTTGTTTTTTTTTCCTCCACATAAGAGTTTAAATGGGTCCTATCTATTACAGTTATATTGTCAGAATTTTGTCACATGACAGTAAAATGTCTTTCAAAGTATTGGTTTCTGACTTTGATTTGGTGGATAACCAAGCTGATTTATTGCTTTCATTATTATAAGAATTAATAAGGAAAGATTATGTCAAACATATGCATTCCTAGATTTCCATTCAAGAATTTCACTCTCTGAGACAGTTGTGTGACATTTTTGACATCCCAAAAAATATCAAAATTACTTTTAATTCTGAAATTGAAAAGATATTCACAGAAAATGTTCTCGCATAATTTGTATGAACCTCCTTGTGTATTTTCATGAGTCGAAGAACAATTTTTAACAGAAGAGCTTTAATATTTTTTACGCAAACTTTTAAGCTTTGTACTTTGTCAAAAGTTGTGTTTAGTTCTTACATGAGGGAGATGTTGAACCTTCATAGGGTGGTTGTACTATTGTGATCTGGGATGGAAACTCAAAGGCCTGAGGTTTATAACCTGAAAGAGGTTAAATGGAGAAGTACTAATATCTCCTTTCATTAAAGTGCCATTGACCAATGCATATAACACCAAATTGCTCCAGAGGGACTGTCTATTAGTAGGAGAACTTAACAAGGCACTTTCAATAACTGTGCACTCATATAAAACCTTCCCAGAGAGATCCATCTAATAAGGGATGGTTTCTCTCATGGTTGATATTAAATTATTTTTCTGCTTACTCATTTCATTACTCACCTCAATAACCTGACATACACTATTAGCTCCACCAATCATAAAACTCGATGATAACGCATTTTACTGCTGTCACAGATCTACTAAATAGATTTTTACTCAAACTAAAAGTTTAGCAAACAAAGCACAAATTTAGAGCAAGTCCTTAATGTGTCTTTTTAGCAAGACAACCCCAGCCCCTGCGTGCTTAGTCTTCATACATCCGAAGTGTCTGTCAAGAGAAGAAAGAGAAGAAACATTACCAAACAAAGAGATAGAGTCCTTTATGTTCTGAATAGAAGACTTGATGGATGTGTAAGAATACAAAGTTCTGTCATGAAACTCTAGATGGTGCAGTCTTATGAACTCAATCTGCTTGTAATCACATCATTCTCTATAAGGCACAGCTGATTGGTTCCTGCTGTATCAGTAGCCAATGAGCTCGCTGCTCAACCTTCAAATACTTGGTCAGCATTTGCAGCACTCTTTACATATACATATGCTTCCACATATACAAATAGGAGGATAGAGGGTTTTGACAATGACAATTATCAAATGATACTAAATTACCATTTTTGCTCTTTATTTCTCATAATCTCTCTCAGCCTGCAACGTGGTATCATTTGTTCAAGCCACACATAGTGCGCATTCTAATTAGGCACATTTGGGCCATATTGACTCAGGCACACATAGCGTAGCCCACTAGCGTTAAGCCATGCAGGCTGAAAAAAACACCTGGGGGGTGGGGGGGTACATTAGTACACTTCGAGCTGTTTCAAACACCTTATATGCACCTAATGGCAGTCTAATGGCTATATCTGCTTGAGGAAATACTTGCCTAGGTAGATCTAGTCTGTCAAGACCAAGCATATGCCCCATTTCTTAAATTCAAATAAAACTAAAGGGCCAGGCACACATAGTTAGCATACATCCAGTTCATATGGCTCTTTGGAGCAGCAGCAGTACATATGTTTTGGTGGCAGATCTGCTGGGGAGGGCCTGAATTGTCAGCTCCTTTGTCTCCTACAAGTTAGGGGGTTTTCTATGGCGTACACTTGGCTTGTATTGTTCAATCTTCATTGTCACCTGCCCTGTTGGGGGGTAATTACTTTCTCACATCAGCGTATCATGTATGAATTGGCAGTAGCAAGTCCTGTACTTCCTTTGCAGCAGCAATGACAGCAGCAGCAGCGTAGCAGATCTATTCCGCCAAGACCAAACATATCAACATTGTCATATCCATTACCATGCCAAACACTCTGAGAGTTGTCATAACAGAAATATAGTTCACACCTCCAAGTGTTTGAGTCAGGATTATAAGCCTCAACTGATGTAAGAGTTGATATCCCATCTGAGCCTCCGACTGCCTGCAGCGTCCCGTCAAACACTGCCAGTGAAACCTCCACAATGCCAACATGAAAAGAGAAGGAACAAAACACTTAGAACTATAACCTCACTTTACTCTGTCAGCCAGGAAGCAAAACTATATTGACTATATAAGACTATATTGACTATAGAGTGTCAGTTTTGCTGCAGTGTACTTCAGTCAAAAAAAAGTCAATAGGTATGTCAATAGGTGTGTACTAAAACATGGAAAAATAGAAAACAGGCTGCTGTGAGGAAAATAGTCTTACTTTAAACCGCTTGTGTCTCATGTGTTTGACCGGGGTCCACTTGAGGTTGTCAGGGTCAAACTTCTCTGCCGTGCTGAGCTCCAAAAGTAGTTCATCTCTGCCGCCCGCCACATAGATCCGTCGTAAGTACACCGCACAGCCTGGATTCTCTCTGGCAGAGCGCATAGGAGGACATGGACGCCATGTTCCTTCCAGTGGGTTAAAGCGCTCAACTGGTGAGGAAAATACAGACTGGTCTGTTATGCATACTTGAAATTTGAAGGTGTACTAAATACTTTATTGTTAAAGGGATGGTTCAGTCAAAAAAATAAAAATTCTGTCATCATTAAAGGCACCAATATACTTCAAGCGAAATTGAAGAATGAACTGGTATGATGTAATTTCAAACAAAATCAGGCCAAAAGGAGTTTGATTCGGCAGTTCAAAACAGCTTGACAAAGTGTTCGCTCTGGCTGGTAAACACCTTCATACTACCATTGGTCCATGGTGATGATGTAATAGGTGGGCGTGAGTTGGAAACTTTTTCCTCTTCATTTCTTCTGTTCAGTCCGTTGAGGTCAGATGTCTGTGAGTAAAAACATGCGAACCCTGGAGAGCAGCTTTATAGCAGATGTTTGCTAATAGTATACTGCACAAGTATTTCAAACTTCTTTTTGGACCTAAGCAAAGAATGAAAAAGAACTTCCCAATGAGTATACTGGGGCCTTTGCTCTTCCTCGTGTCATTCCAAACCTGTATGGCTTTGGTAGAACACAACAGAAGCTATTTAGCAGAACGTCCAAGCTGCTTGTTTCCATATATTGGTTACTCCACACAGAATTTGATTTGGTGCATATAACCAAACTGATTCACTTTAGTATGAACTTCCTCATGTATTTTTGAATAAGTTTCAGATAAATTAAAGGGTGACGTCTTGACTTATGTTGTTCCAAACCTGTATGACTTTCTTTCTTTTGATAGAGGAGCACATTTAGCAGAATGTCCAACTGCTCATTTCCATATAAGATAAGTTTAACAACTTTTCATTTTGAGGTGAATTATTCCTTTAAGCGATGTTTTGATGGCCATATTGGTCTTTATACTGACTATATGTGTAAGTAAAGTGTTACACAAATGGAAAATATTTTGGTTACTGTATGCATTTGTAGCAATATCATAGGCAAAAAAAGTAGAAAATACTACTATTTAAAATGTAAAATAATACTATTTGGCTGGTCAAATGATGGCGACACCCATGGCGACCCACACTATGCAGTTTTCTAGGCCACTGATGTGAGTACATCATATTATACACTACAACATCTTTGACAAATGTACTATTCATTACTTTCGGAGTAGATTTGTATTATTATTTTTAAAACTTCTTTTTTAAAGCGCACTTTTAAAGATGGTGAAGCAAATGATCCAGTAATAATTCATATTTAATGCAGTAAATAATGCAGCACACAATGTTTTACCTCAGTATTTATCTACAAACTGTTATTTTTATTTCTGTTCTGTATAAGATTTACTCTTTTTTTATTTACATGCACTTTTTTTTTCTTTCTTCTTTTTCTTTTCTTTTCACTGAACAGCTTGTTAACATTGGTTCCAGTACACTGATAAGTAAATATCCAGTAAAAGGTTGTGGGAGTTCTCTTGACCCTCACTTCTCACAGACAGAAATAGGCATTAATACATTCAAGTGTAGCACTTATATGTGCCCTTGTTCTCTTGGAATATATTTATAGCTATGACCAGTTTTTTTTGAGTTTGTGTGAGTGTTTGCATGCTGACAGGAGAGGCATTCGGGTCACTACTGACAAAAAAGCATCAACAAACTCTGGTCTGTTATTATTATGTGCAGAGTTACAGCATTATATAGTGTTTTTCATCAAAATAGAATGTTTTTTTATTATTCTTTTTAAATTGCTGAATAACTTTTTACTGTAAACATTGGTGGGCTTTGCGGAGCAGCCATTCAGAAATTAACTGTGAGACCTGTGGTCTAGAAACTAACATACACACTCTGATACAATGAGTCCCAATGGGGGTAATATGAGTTCAAATGTAGTTGGTGTAATTTCCTAAATTTCTTCTTGCCTCTTCTCGCTGCCAATTCCTGTCCTCCCAATAAATAACAGATTAAATAGCACACTTTTTAAAACAAAAAGAAAAATGCTCTCATTTTGTGCTACACTGATTAGATGGTAGAGTGCATAGTAAAAGTGTAAACTGTATAGTATGTTAGTTGGGACACAACTGTTGTTTTAAAATTAAGACAGCTTTATGGATACTAAATAGGCTCATTGTAAAAACGTGCCTCTATACATTTACAACCACATTAATTATTGAAGTTGATTTGACAAAAGAAAAAATGTATTGTGATAAAAAAAAAATTCAGTGTTGTAGAGCTCTTTTATCATGACTCAAGTTTCACTGTACTCATCCACAAGCATTCTGCATCACAAGTGCGATGTTGTACCAGGTGAGCAATCGAGCAAGTTTACTATGTGAGAAAAGATCCATACATGTGGAGCTGGTTATGTGATGCAAATGTAAAAAGGTATTAGTTTACAAATCATGCACTATGGTAAAAGTGTTTTTGAGATCATAAAATAATTGTGCAAGGAATTGTGCAATAATAAATGTGTAAAACATACTTACAATTCACTTTTCCACAATTTCCAGCCTAAATGACCTAAATGATTCCTTTACACACAAAAATTATGATTACAGGGGTAGATTATCAATTGATAAACATTTATTATTGCACAATTCCTTGTACAATACTCTGTTATGATCTCAAAAACATTTTTACCATAGTGCATGATTTGTAAACTAATACCTTTTTACATTTGCATCACATAACCAGCTCCACATGTATGGATCTTTTCTCACATAGTAAACTTGCTTGATTGCTCACCTGGTACAACATCGCACTTGTGATGCAGAATGCTTGTGGATGAGTACAGTGAAACTTGAATCATGATAAAAGAGCTCTACAACAATGTAAAAAATTTATCACATTTTTTTTCTTTTGTCAAATCAACTTCAATAATTAATGTGGTTCAGATAACATAATATTTTGAGTTTCTGTTGATTAAACCAATCGCCTTCATTGTATTTACTCAAATTTTTAATTTCAATGAACTCAAAATTTTAAGGCAACCAGGTAACTTAACTTATGTTAGCTTTTGCTAACACTATTGTTTAGGTTTAGTGTAGGTGGTACATTATTTTCAAATCCGATAACTTCATAGAGCCACTTACTGGACATTTAATTTCCGAACTGCTGTGATACATACAACAGCCAACATAATAAAATGTCGCCAGGTTCACATTTATCTGTTTCAGATAACATTTCATTTTGAAAGAGTTGCAAAACGTACAAAAAGCAATGTAATATCATTTTGCAGAACTGACGTCACAAGCAAGTTTTTTCCAACGAGCCTGGGTTATACTAAACATCACTTCTCAGTTCTGACCTGAATTCAATGGAATGTCTCCATCAGTTCCTCCCATGACATATAAGAACCCATCCAGTACTGCCGCAGCCGCCCCAGAGCGATGCTGGAGCATTGGAGCCATTTTGGTCCAAGTGTTCAGCACAGGATCATACCTGAATAAAATAATTACATTTGTCCAAAAAAATAATAGAGAGGAAACCAGTATGTCATATATTTTCCATATGAACATATGAGACAAAATATATTACTATTGATTTTTGAACACCAACTGTAAAGTTTTGCTATTATCTAAAACATATTTTTGTCTACACAATGGATAGTCTACATGTGGCATCTGTAAAGTACCTCTCTACGATGTTGGTACAGACTGTTCCATCAAATCCCCCCAGGGCGTACATGAACCCATCCATCTCCACCACACACACACCACTGCGGGGGCTGCTGAGGGATGTCACCTCACTGCTCCACAGATTCGTTTTCGGGTCATACCTGGCAAAGAATTGAAATGCCATGAGGAGGTTTAATCATTCTGTTTTAACATGTTTCTGGTGTTGCTGAGTGTGAGATGAGTCAGACTATAGAGAAGGAAGGGACAGTGTTTTGCAACAACATCAAGTCTTAGCTAGAGGTCAATCAGCAAAAGCTTAGAAATAAAACAATAAACTTCATACCGACTGAATGATATCATTGAAATGATGATTAATAGTACAAATGAACTGCAGAATCTGTATCTGCCAAATGAATCTGTCCTCAGAGCTGCTGTACTGGGAGACAGAGGAAGAGGAACTTTATAAAGGCAAAATTGCAGGATGTCACTATCACATAATTTGATCACTCACCCATCAAGTCAAATGCACAGTGGGAATGAAACTTCATTTGTTTTGTGTGTTTATGTGGTTGCAGAGGAAATCAGCTTTTTTAAACCATTTTAATAATGTTTGTGTGTGTGTGTGTGTGTTTAATGAAGACTATATGAGGTATGAGAGTGTTTGTTAATGGAATTGCTCAGTTTTTGGCTTCAGGTTGCTAATTGAAGCCCGTCTCCATATGTCAGGACAGTATCATCATTCCTCATCCAGTTCCTAATCTAATACACACACATACACGATATTAATGATTTTTCCTAACCCCAAACCTTCAAGAGATCTTAATGACCCTATAATGAAAATTCTGTGATACTCAACCTCATGTTGTTTCCATAAGTAAGTAAAAGATGTAAACAAAAGCCTAAATTAAATCTGTTTATCATATAAAGTGACAGTATATCTCTTCAAAAGATTTGGATCAAACCATTCGATTCATATGGATTACTTTTACTATGTTTTTTGTACTTTTTAAAGCATGACATTTTTGGTTGGATGGACAAAATAATGAGAGAATATTACAATTATTTTAATTTCTGTTTTGAAGACGAAGTCTTATGGGTTTGGAATGACATGAGGGTAAAGAGAAATTTTCATTTTTGGGTGAATTATTCCTTTAACAAGCCTCACAGAAACCTGATGATTCGAAGCAAAACTTATTTTGCCCTATTTATAAGGTTTTCAAAGAGCGAGGGTCACTTCAAATGTCTTCACAAATCTATTTTTGATATTTCATTATATTTGTGAGTAAGAATTTTCAAAAATTTGGCCCTCAAAAGTATACACACACATAAACAGCTGAACGAAACCAGAAAGTTTTCAGGAAATCAAATCAATTATGCTTCAACAAAATAGACTGTGAACCCCTATACATATTTAGCAATGATTCATTGTTTCCTTAATGGAAGGTGAATGGAATATATCACTGACAGCATGTGAGTAAAACAAAATGTATCATGTTCAAGCAGTGGTGACAATACTCACTGAAGGTTGATTTGAGTTCAAACTAAATTACACTGCAGTAGGTTATTAGATTAATGATGAGACTGACCAAAAATAGGTGATGATTTATCAAAGAGTAAAAATACCTCACCTTCACACCTTGTGCTGCAGTGCATAATGACCAGCACACTTTTTTCCATCTTTAAAATGATGTACTGTGGAGATATTTAGGAGATGACGAGACCTTCTAAAAGTGCACTGACCTCCTTTATTTACCTAATCTCAATGTTAATAATTATTTTGCTCTTCACATTGTGATTAAGATGGGCCAAGATCAAAGGAAAGAGTACCAAAATCAGAATAACGATTTTTAGATTTCATCATGTTCTTACTTCTCCACACTGCTCAGACTGGTGATGTCATTACGTCCACCTACAGTAAAGATCAATCCACCCAATGAGCAGACAGCTACATCTCCACAACGCTTCAGCATTGGTGCCATTGTTCTCCATTCATTATAGAAAGGATCAAATCGTTCCACAGCACATGACGCAGCTGTTGGGGTCCAACCACCAACTGTAAAAAAAAAAAAAAAAAAAACAAGAAAAAGAGACTGTCAGAAAATATATTTGCTACACAGCATTATATCATTGCTTTGACTCCTCATATCACAGTGTTTGTGAATGACAGCAAACATCATCATGAATTTGACAAATGGATGTATTACGGACCGCTATGTTCCGTCACCCTGAAACAAGATCACAAATTGGTTTATTTGATTAGTGCCCTAGAAATAGTACAGAATATTTCTTTACTCATTTTACATAACATTTATTGAATGCATTTTTCAAAATCCTGTTTATTTCAAGGTTTGATTAAGTCACAGATTGCTAATGTGCTCTGACTTTTGAATATCACAGTAGATAGTTGATCAGAGCTTGAATGTGTACCAAGGGCTGTTCACACAATGTAAAGTAAATGAGAAATGTTTTCTGTCCCTAGTTCCTCATCAGCAATGTAATTTCGCAATTGCAGATTTTTTATTTAATTATTTAAATTTGTGATAGATCATTTAGTGATTCTTACCAATGAACATTGTGTCCACAAGCTGCTTTTCAGGAGGGATTTTGGATGAATGGACGCAGGTAATGTGTGGGCTGAAAGGAAGACGGTTCCCCTGTGGGCTTCTCTGACCCGATGTCTTCATGAGGTCAGTGACTGTCCGTCTGACAGGGCAAAAACACCCATGTTACATTTTGATCTTTTAGAGTTGTCAAATACCTTACAAATGTAACTTTTATAATATAAATAACATTTTGCTTGTGGGAAAGATCCCTAAATGAGTTTGTCAAATGTACTACAACCATATAATTTTAAAAATAAACAACAAAATAAGCCATGGTCATAAGGTTATTTTTAATCATTGTTAGATGAACCTTTTTTCTTAATTAGCAACAATTCATCATAAGTATTTAATAATATTGACTGCATTTCAAAGCATCATTATAGATAACCACATGAGAAATATTCTAATTGCTCCTTTACATAACCAACCACAGCTTTCATAAAGGGAAGTAATTACCCTTGTTCATCAAGTATCCTCATGTCCTCTGTTCACTGGCTCTGTGTGAGGCAGTAGATGTGGTTGTAGTCTGTTGTTTAGTGAGGCAGTATGTAGATATGCAGATGTACATGGTTTTCTTGATTAGATGGTGTCCTTTTCTTGCCCCCACAGATGATGTTTTGCCCTTTGGGTGAGCTGGAGATACCCTAGAGATACATATCGTATTTGCAGTTTGGTTTAACAGTCTCTAATCATAAAAACTCCAAGTCATCTGATATGTCTTTTGAAATAGAATATGTTCTAGAAAGTGTGTGGAAGTGTTTTGGGCCTGTAAACATCACAATAAAGGAACAATCTTGACCAATAATGGATAATACTGAAAATGTCACACACAGTGTTGGGTGTAATTACTTTCAGTGGATAAGTAATTAAATTACTTATCCACTGAAAAGTAAAGTAAGGGATTACTGTTCATTTTTAGGTAATTTAATTACAGTTACTTATAATGTACTTGCGTTACATACTGTAAATTAATTCAACAGTTCTGTATAAATCAATATTGAATTTGAAATCTAAATTGGTCGTCTAAAGGTAAAAGGAACGCCGCCTCTTTAAAATCGTTAGCTGTAGTGCAGTTGCGCGTGAGTTCGCAACTTCGAACCAGTTGGCTGCATAGTCGCTGTCTGAAGATGTCGGCAGAAGCGAGTGGCTGTTTTGCAGAATGGAAATATTCCAATTACTTCACTTTTTTGACACAGGTAGGCAAGAACATTACGGTAAAATGTAAGCTATGTCCTAGGGAGAAAAAACTGCGCGCACTCTCTGAGAGACGGTCTTCAGTTAGTGCGCTCTCAACCAAAGCGCACACACATAGCCGCCTCTCGCGAGTGTGAGATTTTCGCGGTTTATTACACATAAACGTTCAAATACACACACAGTTATGTCAAAATGCCCGTATTCGCGTTGGTTATGTGAATGTGAACAGCATGTGTAACAGCATATTGTCTCCGTCCATTAGCAGCCTTTAAAACATGTCTAGTATTGGCTGTCTGTATTATAAATGACTATCAAACAACAAAAGAAAAGTTTAATAAGGATTAATCTATATTTAATTTATACAGTTATGACTATGCAGAGTTATTTTATATTTGATTATTCAATTTCTGTGGTATTTTTACTTAGCCTACTACTATTAGATACCTGAAAAATATATAGCATGTTTTTTTTTTTTTTTAATCTTTTTATCTTTAAATATTTTTACCGTGGTATCAACTTTGGTGTCGAGTATTGTGCACTTTTAGTGGTATCGGTACCGACTACTAGATTTTTGGTATCGTGACATCCCTATTTGTTACTAAAAAAATGTAAGTATTATAGTATGTTTTAATAAAGCTAAAATGTTTTAAAAAGCTATAAAACGCTAAACTATTCCATGTTTGACTCATATTTAAATTATTAAAAGAGTTTCCTTTCTATTGTCTATCCGGTCAAGGTTTATAGGGATTTTAAGAAGTAATTAGTTGAATTACTTACTAATTAAATTACTTTTCAGACAGAGTAATTAGAAAAGTATTTTAAATACAACATTGATGATGTAATTAGTAATTAGTAATTAATTACTTTTTTGAAGTAACTTACCCAACACTGGTCACACATATGGTTAGGAATTAACTGAACAATCAATAAATTGGTTTAGTATCTTTTTTCCCCCCAAAAATCTGTCATATTCATCTGTTTCCTGTATACAGGTATAATATACAGAAATAAATGAATCAATAAATACTTTTTATTTAGTTAAATAAGGTAAATTACACACAGTTTACAATATATGATATAAAGTCTATAATAAATAAATTAACATTACTCTGATAAACATTTTATTTAATATTGGTTTTCTTACTTTCAAAGTCAACCTCACCTAACAGTCAATATATCCCAACAGTTGAGGGTCCATTTTTCCTAAAAAGCTTATGACAATAGTATAAATGTATTCTTTTAAAATGTTTAGATTCTAGTGTAGTTTACTGTCCAAAAATACAGTGTGTGCAAAAATCACAGCACACCATTCACAGCTCTGACAGTTGTTGTCATTGTTTTGTTGCGCCTTGGGCCATTTGTTGATTTGTCACTTTTTGTTCTGACACAGCATATTTATATGTGCACTTTCACTGCAGACAAATACAGTTCCCATTCAGTCGGTCACGTTCGACGTACGTCGGACAGACCGACGAATAGGAATCTCGCTAGAGAGGCCAATCTACTTCGAGTGTAACTACAACGAGCCAATGCACATTGGCATGCAATCATATGCATCAGCTGCTCGCCTCGCAGCGCGGGTATATAACAAGCAGCAGGTGCGTTGCATCTTCAGCTTTTCGCTTCGGAGCCGAACGGTGTTTGTTCCTGTTCTCTGCAAGCAAGTGTCTGCTAGAAGACGAGTCAAGCTTTTTGGTTGAACTTCTCTTTTTTTTCGAGTGCGGGCGAACAGCACAGCAGCGGGGTCGAAGTCCTCTCTTTATTTTCTGTTTTTTGTTTCGTTTGCCGTTATAGAGCAAATAGCTGTTTTGACAGCGTCAGAAGGCTGTTCTCACGGCCGGTACGGTGCGCTTCGAGCGCTGAAAGCCGTTTTTACGGCTGGTAAGAGTGAACGCCTTCAAAGAGAGAAAGAGCACACGACAGGCTGCACACAATCCCTGTCTGTGTTGCGGCGGCCGTTCCCCTGCGTGCTTCAGCACTCTAAAAGAGTAAAGTCCCTAAAAGAGCTTACACAAATAGAGCTTGCGTCTTTTTAAAGATGACATTCTATTTGTGTGTTTCTGGATGCGGTCGTTTCCTGTCCTCACTGACGGCCACGATCACTGTTTCACATGTCTGGGCGCGTGCTGAAACGATGTTCGTGGGTGGTTCATGTTTTCGTATGAGAACATGATCACGTCGACACGCCGGTCGTGACTCTTCTTTCTCCGGGAAGCTTGAGTCCCCTCTGTTGTTGGCCAGCTGCCGCTTGTGTGTAAAAGCACAGCCGCGGGTCTGCCCGACACTCTGGGAGACCGCGGAGATCAGCGAGAGCAAACCTCTCGCTCCTCCTGCGTGTCGTGTGCCGTCGAGCTGTCTGGCTGCAGCGCGGGTTGTCACGGCAACCCAGCGCTCGCTCGGCGCTCTAGATGCGCGGTCTCCTTGCCTAATCTCCATTGTAGCGCCCTCTCTGGTGCACCAGAAGAGGTCTACTTTGGTGAAATGGCTTGGGTGTCTTGAGGTTGAGGGGTTCCTTCGGGGAACCAACCCCCTAGGGCCCCTCCCTCTAGCGCATTACATGCTGTGCAGCTTCTGGATTGGATTGCTGGTCCTCTTCATAGGGGAACCTAGCATTCCATTTAGGGCTCCAGCTGAGGGTCAGATGTCGATTGCAGCATCGGAGAGAGGGCTGTTATGCTCTGGAAATGAGGGTGACGCTGCCCACTGTAATGGTGTGTGCTTATGCTGACTCAGATTCAGAGTTTACAGCCATGCTTTCCCGGGTGTTCCGGATGTGCATGAAAAACTTGGCAGTATGGAGCTATATTGGTGCCATAAATATGGAATGCCAAAAGTGCCAAAATCTGCATAGGTTTTTACTCTCTCACTACCCTTATGGGTGGGGTGGCTGTTCACAGACCACACCCACCCTGCATGTGAGGCCAAGGCACTCTTTATGCATGAGGGTAGTTCTGAGCCGGGGTTGAGCTGCGCTTGTTGACTAACCGTGATCAAAGTCACGGCGCAGGCCTTCGGCCAGACGATGTCCACCTCAGTGGTCCAGAAGCGCCCCCCTGGCTTACCTTGCTGAGGTGCAAGAGGTCGTCAAGCTAAACGCTTTCTCGACACTCCCATCTCACAAGGTGGCCTTTTCGGTGACACTGTCGGGGACTGAGCCCAGCAGTTCTCCTCAGTTAGTGGCAGACCGGGGAGCCTCCCCCGACAAACCATTGAGTTCCTCGTGGGCCCTCAGTCTGCTCGTCGCCAAGGGTGTCGTCCCCTGCAGAAAAAAAAAAAACTCCGGCCCAGTCTGCTCTACTGTGTCCGCTGCAGGAAGATGACACCTCCCGTCTCTGCTACTGTTTAAGTGGTTAGTGAAAAATCACCCCTGAGACGGGTGACCCAGAGACGGGTGGGGCTGCTCTCCCCCCCCCCCGGAGGAGGGCCGGGTGGTAAATCCTGTTGGTTGGGTTTGTTTCTGTTCTCCCGCTGGTCCAACAGCCAGCGGTACCCAAATTTTCAAAAAGAGAGCAGTTCCTCCATCTCTGGGTCTGAAGAGGGCTCGGAGAGCAGTGGGAGGAGAAAAGCCTCACCACTCTCATCCCCCTCTTCCTTCGCCAGAGGGCAGCAGCGTGCAGTCGAGAAGGCAGCAAAGCCTCTCCTGCGCCCCCTGCCCAACCGTGGAACCAGGTAGGTGTTGCACAGCACACTCTGACCCCGCTTCGGGCCGCCTCGCAGAGAGAGCCTCCCGAGCTGCGTCCCTGTGTTCCACCTCGCTGCCTCACTGCGGGTACGCCTGCGGTCCCTTTGATCCCGCCTGTACGGTCTCTGTGAGCCTGGTTAGCGCTCCCCAGTCCGTCTCGCTGGCTCATTCGGACCATCGGGCTCGGCTATGCGATTCAGTTCGCCCGGCGTCCCCCCAAGTTCAGGGGTGTCCACCTCACTGCAGTGAAGGCTGTCGATGCCCGTGTCTTGCGTGCGGAGATCGCGGTCCTACTGGCGAAGGACGCGATAGAGCCGGTCCCTCCAGCCGATATGAGGTCAGGGTTCTACAGTCCCTACTTCATTGTACCCAAGAAAAGCGGTGGGTTACGACCGATCCTGGATCTGCGAGTTTTGAATCGGAGCCTTCACAAGCTACCGTTCAAAATGCTCACGCAGAAATGCATTTTCGAGTGCATCCGTCCCCAGGATTGGTTTGCAGCGATCGACCTGAAGGACGTGTACTTTCATGTTCGATTCTTCCGCGACACAGGCCATTCCTGCGTTTTTGCGTTCGAAGGTCAAGCATATCAGTACAGAGTCTTACCCTTCGGGCTGGCCCTGTCTCCCCGTGTCTTCACGAAGGTCGTGGAGGGAGCCCTTGTTCCCATGAGAGAACAGGGTGTTCGCATCCTTAACTATCTCGACGACTGGCTCATTCTGGCACAGTCCCGGGATCAGTGGTGCGAACACAGGGATTTGGTGCTCAGACACCTCAGCCAGTTGGGTCTTCAGGTCAACTGGGAAAAGAGCAAACTCGTCCCGGTGCAGAGGATCTCTTTTCTCGGTATGGAGTTGGATTCGGTCGAACAGATAGCACGCCTCACAGAGGAACGTGCTCAGTCGGTGTTGAACTGCCTGAATACGTTCAACGGCAGGACAGCGGTTCCACTGAAATTTTTTCAGAGGCTCCTGGGGCATATGGCAGCCGCAGCGGCAGTAACCCCGCTCGGTCTGCTTCATATGAGACCGCTTCAACACTGGCTCCACGGCCGGATCCCGAGATGGGCGTGGCAACGCGGCACGTTCCGGGTGGCAATCACTCAGGAGTGCCGCCAAACCTTCAGCCCGTGGTCGGACCCCTTGTTTCTTCGGGCTGGAGTACCCCTAGAGCAGGTGTCCCGGCATGCTGTGGTATTCACGGATGCCTCTGCCACAGGCTGGGGTGCCACGTACAACGGGCATGCAGTGTCAGGGGTTGGACGGGCCCCCATCTGCATTGGCACATCAACTGCCTCGAGTTGCTAGCGGTACGCCTTGCCCTGAGCCGCCTCAAAGGGCCGCTACGGGGCAAGCATGTACTGGTCCGGACGGACAACACTGCGACCGTTGCGTACATCAACCGTCAAGGTGGTCTACGCTCCCGTCGCATGTCGCAACTTGCCCGCCATCTCCTCCTCTGGAGTCAGAAGCATCTGAGGTCGCTTCGTGCCATTCATATTCCCGGTGTGCTCAACCGTGTGGCCAACGAGCTATCACGAGCTGCGCGGCCAGGAGAGTGGCGACTCCACCCCCAGGTGGTCCAACTGATTTGGAGAGAGTTCGGAGAGGCTCAGGTAGACCTGTTTGCCTCACCAGAAACCTCCCATTGCCGGTTGTTTTACTCCCTGTCCGGGGAACACTCGGAACAGACGCATTGGCGCTCAGCTGGCCCCGGGGCCTTCGCAAATATGCGTTTCCCCCAGTGAGCCTACTTGCACAGACCCTGTGCAAAGTCAGGGAGGACGAGGAGCAGGTTCTGCTAGTTGCGCCCTATTGGCCCAACCGGACCTGGTTCCCAGAACTCTCACTCCTCGCGACAGCCCCTCCCTGGCCCATTCCTCTGAGGAAGGACCTTCTTTCTCAGAGACGGGGCACTCTCTGGCACCCGCGTCCAGACCTCTGGAAACTCCATGTCTGGTCCCTGGACGGGACGCGGAGGTTCTAGGTGACTTACCCCCCGAGGTACTTAACACCATCGCTTCGGCACGTGCTCCGTCTACGAGACGGGCTTACGCCTTGAAGTGGAACCTGTTCGTCGAGTGGTGTTCTTCTCGTCGAGAGGACCCCCGAAGATGCTCGATCGGTGTTGTGCTTTCCTTCTTGCAGCAGGGGTTGGAGCGTAGGCTGTCCCCCTCCACCCTCAAAGTCCATACTGCTGCTATCTCCGCATATCATGACCACATAGATGGCAAATCTGTTGGTCAGCACGACCTGGTCGTCAGGTTCCTTAGGGGGGCGAGGCGGTTAAATCCTCCTCGTCCTCCCTCCATACCCTCTTGGGACCTTGCTCTGGTGCTGAGAGCACTTCAGATTGCTCCCTTTGAGCCCTTGCAATCAGCAGACTTAAAGATTCTGTCTATGAAGACTTTGCTGCTGGTTGCATTGGCCTCCATCAAGAGGGTAGGGGACCTGCAGTCTTTTTCGGTCGACGAATCGTGCCTGGAGTTCGGGCCGGGTGACGGCCATGTGGTACTGAGACCCCGGCCTGGCTTGTGCCCAAGGTTCCTACCACTCCCTTCAGGGACCAGGTAGTGAGCCTGCAAGCGCTGCCCTCGGAGGAGGCAGACCCAGCCCTGGCTTTGCTCTGTCCAGTTCGCGCTTTGCGACTGTACATAGACAGAACTCAAAGCTTCAGGACCTCAGACCAGCTCTTTGTCTGTTACGGAGGCCAGCAGAAGGGAAAGGCTGTCTCCAAGCAGAGGATGGCCCACTGGATAGTGGATGCCATCGCCCTGGCTTACCAAGCTCAGGGCGTGCCCTGCCCGCTCAGGTTGCATGCGCACTCCACGAGAGGCGTCGCATCTTCCTGGGCGCTGGCTCGTGGCGCCTCGCTACAGACATCTGTAGAGCTGCGGGCTGGGCGACACCTAACACGTTCGCTAGATTCTATAGCCTTCGTGTCGAGCCGGTCTCCTCCCGTGTTCTCACCTCAGGTCAGAGGCACGGAGAGGCCCCGGCTTAGTGTCGGCTTGCTGCGCTTACATGCGCTTTTTTCTCCAGAGAGTCCCTACAAGGCAGACCCTGTTGAGTCCTCCGATCTCCCTTCGGCAGCCGACATGGCGGAACGTCTGGCGCTAGGCCTATACTCCGTTGTATCCTTGAGAACCGGGTTTAGGCTGGGTACCATATGTGTGACCCTACTGGGATCCCATATGTCTAGTTCCACGGTTGCTCCTAAACGAAGCCTGTGTCTTTCCCTCTGGGAGAACCCACCTCTCATCGAGTTGGAGTCACCCCAGTTCTTCCATATGTAGTACAGCCTACGGGTTAGTCCATATGTACTTCTCCACTTAACTCCTTCGGGAAGGATGTGGCTTCCGCAGCGTTCCTTTCCCAGCGGAAGGGTACGCTTTCCCAGCGTTATCCAATAGTCTCACTGAATGGGTTTTGGGGAACAGCAGTGATTGACACTCTCTGTGTTAGCCCTGTCCCTCCGTCCGTAGGCAAGGGGGTTCAGGTGGCTTACAACAGAGCGCTGGAAGAGGGCAGCCCCTGTGGCGCTTTGGTAGGGATTCCTATTCGTCGGTCTGTCCGACGTACGTCGAACGTGACCGACTGAATGGGAACGTCTCGGTTACAAAGGTAACCCTCGTTCCCTGAAGGAGGGAACGGAGACGTACGTCCCGTCGCCACAGTCGCTGTACCCCGCTGATGCTGCCGCCTATCCGGTTCGGCTCCTCAGCGAAAACCTGAAGATGCAACGCACCTGCTGCTTGTTATATACCCGCGCTGCGAGGCGAGCAGCTGATGCATATGATTGCATGCCAATGTGCATTGGCTCGTTGTAGTTACACTCGAAGTAGATTGGCCTCTCTAGCGAGATTCCTATTCGTCGGTCTGTCCGACGTACGTCTCCGTTCCCTCCTTCAGGGAACGAGGGTTACCTTTGTAACCGAGACGTTTTTCCGTTAGTGCTGTATATCACCACCTTGAATGTCCAAAGATTTTCTCAATGTGTCTGTTCACAAATTGCATTGCAAAGAGTTACTGCTCTGTTGGTCCAAAAAACAGAGTTAACGATTGCAAGCAATGCAACCATATATCGGACGACAAACACAGTGTACTGGAATGAACACAATAAGAAAACCACATTGTGATGGGGTTGCTCATTTATGATAATGCTAATATAAATCAACTGATTTACAACTAGGATCGAGAACATGGCCTGTAGTATTTAGAATCCATTGCATAACCAAACTCCCCAGCCACACTGAGATACAACACACAGGGCAGCTGTAAATTTACCTTATTCTTTGCATAATTTGAATGTTGTTTGTTCTAAGATGAGTGCAGTTTGTTAAACTGTATATTGCCTAAAGGGCGAGTGAAAACTGAAATCCCACAGGTTCTAAACAAGCGGCAATCTAGTGTGCTAAGGTAATTTGGGCTTCAAAAATTAATCCATCCAAGCCATTAAATCTTAGTTCAGCCAGAAATAAACATGATTTAAATATTTTTCCCATTGTACCTTTTTCTGAAAGTAATTTCCGTCATGATCAAGTGAGTCTCCAGAGTGTAAGCTCCAAATGGCCATCATTAACTTCTAGTCCTGCATGCTACATTTGGCAGATCTGCTTTTGGGTGTTTGAGCAAACAAGCTGTATATATAATCCTGTCATGTAAATTGTGTTTACTATCAAAAATAATGTAATGCTTCTGTTCCAAAATAATCACATCTAACTGATTGACACTTTTCGTACAAGAGATTTCCTGACTTTCTCTTAAGACTACTATTTATGTGATTGGCTTTCTGAGATATTTGCTAAAACTGAATGCTTATACAGCAGATGTATAGACATCTCAATAACAAAAGCACGTCCATTGAAAGGACTCACCAGGGGGTTGGCTTCTGAAATAAACAAAAACAGAGGTGGTCTTATATGAGACACCAAATGTCAGAACAATTTAAAACCAGACAGAATGTGTTATCCTCAATATTGAACACAGCAGGGAGTTATAAGTTTTCAACAGGTTTTTGCCCTTTCAAAGATTGCAAGAAGGAGCAAAACCAAAGAAGTAGAAATGTTATTGCAAATCGAGAGCTCATGATGTTCTCTGTGCATGTTATTAAAGAGCAAAGGGGAAAACAGCCATAAGGATTTGATATACTTATGACATAGCACTTATTGGGTAATCCTGTGATGAAATCACATGACTGTATTAGTACATGCTCTTTTGACTAGAGGGGTGTTTGCCTTTCATATTTTGGTTCAGCCCTTATCAAATTTTTAGCACCTTATGAGGTTTCTGTGCTAATTATCATTTGATAAAGACTGAACTATAATATGAAATCATCAACTTAAGTTCTAAAACTAAAATGCCCTACATTTGTATATCATTATATAACAATTGGTCCTGGTCCTCAGTCCAGTCTTTATCAAATGATGATTAAAGGGGTGGTTGATTACAATTTCACTTTTTTTAACTTTAGTTAGTGTGTAATGTTGCTGTTAAAGCATAAAATACGTCTACAAATTTACAACGCTCAAAGTTCAATGCATAGGGAGATATTTTCTTTTAAAGAATTTACATAAACGCTGTCCACGAGAACAAGCAACAAAGGGGGTGAGGTCATGTTGGGCTGCTTTAGAGAAGAGGAAGAGTTGTTGTAATAGAGTGTTGTTGCCATGCCATCATTTTTACACCAGACTGCTTTACAAATGAGGGTCAATTCAATGCTGGATTTGCACAAAACAAATGATGGCACATGCTAGTCGATGAGTTGAATCAACTCCACAGCAACTACATAAATTTATTAACCAACTAGTGATGTTACGTTCTGTGCCGAGGCTTCGGAGCGTGTGTCGAGAAATCCCGTAAGCTTTCAGTGAAGCGCGTATCGAGGCTCGTATCGCTTTAGACCAATGACGTCATTGATGACGTTCGAAGCCTCGCTTCCACCTGACTGGTTCAGGATGTGGTTCGAATATTGGCGCAACATTTTGACAGATATATAAGCGACCCATGGGATCCCCTCAAAATGTGTTTTTAGAATAATAATAATCGCCCCTCCTGCCTATTATGACCAAAGAATTTATTTAAACACATTTAATAGTCCCATTCGTTTGAAGCCAATACGTTTATTACTCAGTTATGTTATACAATCATTATATACCACCAGAAAATACACATTATATTCATATAAATAGATTAGTCTATGTGGAAATTGATTTTTTCTTCACCGTTATTCTAAGCCTTAACTGGCGCAAAATAAAGTGTATCACAGATCACATCGGGTCATCTGTAATGTATCGGCTTGTTTTACACTCTTTGACTACTAGGTGGTATTGTGAGCAAATGAAGCCTCGAGAAATGAACCCTTTTGTGAACCACTTGGCTGAAAAGCTTCGATGCTTCATGAGGCTTCATCTCGCCATCACTACCACTAACCGTTCAGAAACGTCCAGATGTATTCTAAAAGCTGTAACTTCTTCCTGAGTCTCTACGACTCTGGTTTGAACAATGTAAGGCTGAACACCATTATGGACAATCGTCATTTTGGCTGTGTGAGATTCTCCAGCTTTGTTGTTGTTGAGCAGCCAAAGCGCAAGCTGTTAAAGCTCCGCCCTCTTCTGGAAAGCAGGTCGGGAGCAGCAGCTCATTTGCATTTAAAGGGACACACAAAAACGGCATGTTTTTGCTCACTCCTAAATAGGGGCAAATTTGACAAGCTATAATAAATCATCTGTGAGGTATTTTGAGCTGAAACTTCACAGACACGTTCTGCTGACACCAGAGATTTATATTACATCTTGTAAAAGGGTCCCCTTTAACACAGAAACCTTTTATCAAATGATGATTAGCATTGACCAGGTGTTCTGAAACAGTCCAACAGCACTATTTGTACTACTCCACTTGTCTGTGTTTGCTTGTTTCAGAAAGACTGTCTGTTAATATGTAGGTGGTGACAAGTGACTGCCTTTATGAGTGAATCACTAAACTGAATGATTCATTCAAGCAATTCATTGAAAAATACTGATTCATTCACGAATGAAACAAGTGACTGTCACTGAATCATTCACCCAACACAACCATGAAAAAGGAGGGATCTTAGTAACACAGTATCTAAGGGCCAAAATATCTATGATTAAGTAATCACCCAGTACACCCAAGCAACTGCATAACAACAAACTAAAAATAACTCTGAACATCCCAGCATATTTTGACAACTTTTGCATGTACAAACAGTTTTAAATGTAGCATCTCACAGCGTATGCCAGAACACTGCATCTTCCTGAAAGATACTGTAAGTTATGATGACTAATGCATTTTGTCTTGGTGGAACGTCCAAGCGGGACTTCTGAAATACCAAAGCAGCTGTCTTAGTCTCTCACAGCTCAGGCAGAAGATTACACAAAGACGTGCCAAAAGACCCCGCAATAGGATTTCTACACCCTGAGCTGTAATAGGGCCTGAATTCTCTTCATTATTATTGTTGGATCTACGTTTTATAAAAAAGCTGGTGATCATTTTACATTTTTGTTGTAAGTGGATTAAATATTTTGTGATAAATTCAGAAAAAAAAAACAACGGAGGCTTTTATTTTTTACATTGAGTTTTCTTTTTCAAAAACATCACAATTTATCTGAATGCGCCCTAGTGAGTGGAGCATATTGACTTTTCTGCATGGACAAGAAACATCCTTCACCATACAGTAGGCTGCAACATTCAGAGTTGTGACAGAGTCAGATTTAAACATACCAATATTACTGGAAGTAGGCAGTGACCGAATCAAGAAACAGGAGCTAGTCTGTGAGACGACTGCTCTGATCGCATGAGTCATAATAACAGAGTGATTCATACAAGCGCATCCATCAGGTCAACCAGACGTTAATCATCAGCTGGCCCTTCTTAGAGACCTGAGGCTGGAAATGTCAACATGCAGCTATTTTCACAGTCAATCTGTCAAACAGACCAACTGGTGAGAGTTGTTGAGTGGCTGAATTTATTAGTATAATCAAAAGGCCATCATCAACCCTACTAGGCTAAAGAAGAGTATACCAATACAGACAGAGAAGATTCAGGGCTTCATATCAAACTGGTACATGTTGTGAAAAAAGTAAATCTCAGAAAATAGATCCATTTAAAAAAAAAAAAAAAAAAAAAAAAAAAGCAAATGCAATTGCTACCTTAGTGTAATAAATGGGAAGGATAAAGTAATATTCTGTGTGTGTGTGTATATATATATATATATATATATATATATATATATATATTAAAGGTTTTTAATAAATATCTTTCTTCAGTACTTAAAATTGAATTTGATTGTCCACTATATCCAAAATGTCCCATTCAGCCAAAACATTCTTAAGGCCAATTCACACTGAACCGACAGGCGGCGACCATAGACTGTAAAAAAAGATGGACGATGCACCTTCTCTCTCTTCCGTTGTAGTAACTGAAGCTGCCAGTGTGTCAATATGGTGCTGACATCTTGAGTCTCGAATTTGCGCATAGTAAACTTGGAGCCTGAGTCTGCAGTGGAGCCGCGATATCAAGGTCCCGCTTACACTCCCGCAAAATCGGTTAATACTGCAGAACAACACATTATGTCGGTGTGAAATAAACAGTTCTGGAAATGTAGAAATTAAAGTTAAAGCTCCTCGTCCTCAGTCCAGTCTTTATCAAATGATGATTAAAGGGGTGGTTGATTACGATTTCACTTTTTTAACTTTAGTTAGTGTGTAATGTTGCTGTTAGAGCATAAAATACGTCTACAAATTTACAATGCTCAAAGTTCAATGCATAGGGAGATATTTTCTTTTAAAGACTTTACACTAACGCTGTCCCTGAGAACACGCAACAAAGGGGGTGAGGTCATGTTGGGCTGCTTTAGAGAAGAGGAAGTATTGTTGTAGTAGTGTGTTGTTGTCATGCCATCATTTTTACGCCAGAGTGCTTTACAAACGAGGGTCAATTCAATGCTGGATTTGCACAAAACAAATGATGGCACATGCTAGTCGATGAGTTGAATCAACTCCACAGCAACTACATAAATTTATCCACTAACCGTTCTGAAACGTCCAGATGTATTCTAAAAGCTGTAACTTCTTCCTGAGTCTCTACGACTCTGGTTTGAACAATGTAAGGCTGAACACCATTATGGACAATCGTCATTTTACCGCGTGAGATTCTCCAGCTTTGTTGTTGTTGAGCAACCAAAGAGCAAGCTGTTAAAGCTCGCCCTCTTCTGGAAAGCAGGTCGGGAGCAGCAGCTAATTTGCATTTATGTTTTTGCAGTACTTAAATTTGAATTTGATTGTCCGCTATATCCAAAATGTCCCATTCAGCCAAAACATTCTTAAGGCCAATTCACACTGAACCGACAGGCGGCGACCATAGACTATAAAAAAGATGGACGATGCACCTTCTCTCTCTTCCGTTGTAGTAACTGAAGCCGCCAGTGTGTCAATATGGTGCTGACATATTGAGTCTCGAATCTGCGCATAGTGAACTTGGAGCCTGAGTCTGCACAGTAGTGAGCGTGAAATGGAGCCGCGATATCAAGGTCCCGCTTACACTCCCGCAAAATCGGTTAATACTGCAGAACAACACATTATGTCGGTGTGAAATAAACAGTTCTGGAAACGTAGAAATTAAAGTTAAAGCTCCAATCTCCTCCCGAAGATCCAGAGAAAAGTCTGTTGGTGCTTCAGTGACGACTTCGCTCAGAGAAGCTGTAATCTCAGCTGTCAATCATGACGTCAAAACCCACGTAGCATCAAATAACTAACTTAAAACAAACTTATTTAAAGAACGAACACTTTAACTAATATCAGCGTGATAAAAACTGCTTAAAATTACAGAAACCATCGTTGGAATAAAAAATATTTGACGCAATTTGTAATTTGATTGTCTCACGTTCATTACATTTCATGGAGAGGGTGGGGTTTATGACCTATTCTGCATCCAGCCACCTAGGGGTGATCAGGATGCTTTGGCTTCACTTTTCAGGACTCGTGTGGCACGTTTAGTGGCAGTGTTGCCAACTGCTTTCAATTGAAAGTAGCTTAAACTGGTAGCTAAATGTCACTAGATGACATCATAATGGCAAATTCATTGAGCTATCTATATAAATATGAATATAGATCAGTGGGCAAAATAAGAATCTAGATAAGGTTTGTCCAAGAAGTTGATAGATTTGTCTCTAAACTTTTGAAAAAATGTCTCAAAAGGGGCGGTGAAGTCACTAAATCTAATAACAAAATCCCTAACACTGCTTAGCGGCGACCAATGATAGACAGACGCTTTGTCAGGTTTTGTCGGATAAGCGTGTTACGCCTGTCAGCTGTGTTGGCATTGGTCAGCAATTGTTTGTTGAGTCGTGGAATGTCTGAGAAGTGACAACACTAGTGAAACAAATAACCAATTCACAACCATTAGCCATATACTTAATATAGTAAATACAA
Organism: Ctenopharyngodon idella; assembly: GCF_019924925.1. NCBI lineage: Eukaryota > Metazoa > Chordata > Actinopteri > Cypriniformes > Xenocyprididae > Ctenopharyngodon > Ctenopharyngodon idella. Next base: position 13,625,339 of record NC_067224.1, on the reverse strand, counting down.
AATGTTGCAAATTCTGTCTCAGAAAAAAAACAATAAAAACAAAAAACAAATGTAAGTGCAATGATATTACAAAGATGCACATACTGTAGACCTCACCATCTCACACACAAACCTCAATAATGGTGACAAATCTTATTAAGTAAGATTCAGACAACAAATAACTAACATTGACGACAAAAAGAACAGCAACACTATAAATAAAGCTTGCAAATGGTAAAACAATAAGCCTGTTACACTAATCGCATAATTTATGCATACTGCAATGCATGCTAGGAGCTTACAAATCAAATCAGTTATATTCAGTTATAAATAAATATTGTTCATCAAACACTTGTACTTGTGACCCAAAAAGCCCTGTATGCTGGATAAATAATGTTTCAAAACTGATTCATTTATATTTACATTGGCAGAATTGAATTTTGGTCAGTCTCAAGGTCTTTGATAACTACATTAAAATGGTCTTGCCTTGAAATGTTACATAATACATATTATCTTTCATGAGGTAATTAAATGCAATAGAAACCACTCATATTTATGCCACTATCTATATTGAGCAATATGGAATAAGAGGTTCCCTGAATATGATGACCAGCAAATGCTTGTCCAGTCACATGGGACAAATGTGCATGAGTGATGCATGCTGATGTGGAGGCTCTGCCCAGTTCCATCTTAAATGTTATTCTGGGGAAAGATAATCCCTCACCTCATAAAGTCCATTTTGGTCTACAGTCATATGGCATATGATCGTGATCATGTCCTTCAATTCCCAGGCCAGCTCCCCAAAGAGAGTGGAACAAGGATATGAGAGTAGAACAAGGATATCAGAGTAGAACAAGGACAGCTACCCGAATATTTTAGTCAGCCAAAGTAAACCTTGATGACCTAAATTATTTTCTGGAAGTAGGTCTGCCCCCTGAGATTTCTAAAAATGTCTCAGAGAAGGTTTTAATACATATATGAAGAAAAACTTCAATGACTTCAACATAAATTTATTTGAATTTTATTTGATACATTATTTATATTAAGGCATTTGGCAATAATTTGACATTTTTTTCACAATATAAAAAACCACCCGCAGTTCTTGTGAATTGTGAACCCCTAGGGATTTTCAAACCCCTATTTGGGAAACCCTGAGCTAGTATATGGTTAAATAACAGGCAATAAATCAATATACTGTATAGGCTTATTCCTGTCTTCTACATCAATACAGATCAGGGTCTGCAATCATTTAAGAGAAAGCTATTAAAATGTAAATTGGCAGTTATATGTATTGTGAGGATGTATTGTGACATCAATGACATTATATATTACAACCAGAGACTTCAAAATTGGATTTGGTCTGATTTTTTGCTGCTATCCATCAGTGGATATCTCACACCTATTGCATTGGTCACATAATATCTAAATAATGAACCTAGTCTGATATTCAAAACTAATGGGTTTAACCAGTAATTGCCCTGTGAAGTCATCAAAATGATATTTAATATAACATTATGCTATTACAAAATCTATGAAAGGTGACATTCTCAATTAGAGCAGTCCCTGAGAATCTTTACACAATAATATCAGTGTTACATTAAAATCTTAATACCTGATGGCAATGAAACTAGATCTTGGACCTGCAGTTACACAGCAACTTTCACTTTATGTAAGTGAGACTGCAGACTTGAGTCTTTCCCAACTCATTGTCCATAACAGTGACTGTTAACCAGCTGTGTCCATAATTGCCCTCTATATCTTTATATAGTGCATTATTTGAGGAGACAGCCATTTGTAGTGATGTCCAAAACCATTGTGTACATCAGGGATGAGATACTTCAGTCATGGAGGGCCACTGTCCTGCAGAGTTCAGCTCCAACCCTAATAAAACTCGCCTGCCTATAGCTTTCTACTTATCCTGAAGACATTGATTAGCTTTTTCTGGTGTGTTTGATTAGGGTTGGAGCTAAACTCTGCAGGACAGTGGCACTCCAGGACCGAAATTGCCCATCAATGGGGCCAGTTGCATAACCTGCTAAGACTTCATCTAAACTGCTAGTCATCTAATTTTTTTCTTCAAGATGGGTCCTAAAATTTTAAAGTCAGCTACGTAAAAAGGTAGATCGGTCTAGTTTGAATTGGAAAAGTCAGACTGATTACCCCTTGGATAACTGCTAGTTGGTCAAACTAGTTCAAACTATTGCTTTGCTTAACCTTTATAACAGAAAATACAGCTTAAAAATAAAAATAATAAGTTTGTCCAAAAATTGAAGAAATTTAAAACAATTAATCACGATTTTTTTTTTCTGGAATTAGCCAAATAAGTATATAAATACATAGCAAACACAAATATTAGGTCATATTTTACACTATGGGATTATCTTTTAAACAACAAATACATGCAATACTACCAACTTGGTCTCATTTCTCTGCAAGAAATCAACAAAATCCTATTTTCTCAGCCAGCCAAACCAATATCAATCAAAATGCAGTTAGAACATAACAGATACTCATACCGCTTTAGTTCAAGAGGAAGCTACTTGTGTTTTGGTTTTTTTACTAAAAGTAACAATTGTTTAAAAGTGAGTTATTGTAATAATGGCCATTTTAATCATGATAGCCAAATGATATCCAGTACAGTTCAAAGAAACATATGTCTGGTTTAGTGTCAGTGAAGGGGTACTTGAGCTGCACTTGATGGGCAAGAGGGACAAAAATGTTGGGAAACTCTGGGAAACTCAGTTAAAAAAAAAAAAAAAAAAAACACTGATTCGAAAAGAAAGGAGTGAACATTTCATGTCAGGACTCGTTGATAACTCATTGCCTCCTGTCTTTGTGCTGTAAGTGAGAAAGATAAGCTATGTGCCATGTGTTGTGAGCAGCAGGAGACAAGAGAGCCTGAAGGGAAGCCAGGTCCTCCCTTCTTCTCACTGTGCTCTCTGCTGAGGTCTCCATCAGCTGTACACTGCCAGTTAACATTAAGAGATCCATTTGTCAGATTTGTCGGCTGCAAGAGCTGATTTGCATTATGAAACTTTTTTTGTTTGTTTGTGTTAAACCAGTACCTATTGTTGAAGTATAAAAAAACAAAAAAAAAACAACAACACTGGAAAAAACACTGGATATGACCGCAGACTGGACTGCACATCATTAAAGCCTTTTTAGCTCTTCCTGTTTTGAAGATGTTCCCATTAAACAGATCTTATTTCATTCCCTTGGCAGAAATGAAAATGTGATACAGCACGGTTACGCCAGGAAAATTAACAGAGAGAGCCAGTAATGGCCAACAGCACAGAGATTCGATTCTCTAGCAGACTCTAGTGGTTACATTTGTTATTGCTATATTTCCAAACAAACGAGAAGCACGGATCCTTCCTCGCCATCACTACTGGCCAACACTTCTGCCTGTCTGATGGTACTTTAAGCAAAATGACTACCACATGTGAATGTTCTGATATCAGCAAAACTCTGACAGCTCCAGAACATTTCTTTGCCTAAAGTAAAAGAGGAAATCAGACACCCTAAACTCTAAAACAATTTTAACAAACCAAAATGCTTAACTTCTCATGGTAAGGCAGGACAGTCCAACTCATTCAGTGACTGACAACTCGCTTTAGTGGGACTGGCAGGGAGCAGGACGAGATCTGCCAAGCACAACACGAAACCTGGGCCTGTTTATGGACATAACGAGCGCAGCGGGGAGGCAGCAGCTGCCCGCTCCAGAGGCTCTCTGAGGCTAATAGAGCAGATCCTTTCCATTCACAGCAACTGCAAAAGAGAGCCTGGGGTGACTGTACAAAAAGATTTAACAGAGTATTGATGAAGCAGAGATGAAGCTTTAAATGACCACAGGCTCATAATTTAACTTTCACTCACAAACAACAAAAATGACTTTTTAAAATGTGCTATAGGTAACAGAAATAACAAATGAGATCTCATTAAAAATCTCAGTTGTTTCTCCAAGACAACAATTTAATTAAATGGAAAAAATTCTGCTTTCCTAGATTTTTCTCTTGAGAAAAAAGACCCCAGTAATCTCATGTCTCCTCATTTTTGTGAAAGATATTAAGCAATGTCTTAAAGGCACAGTATGTAAGTTTCGCCGCTAGAGGGCGTTTATTCAAAACAATAACAAAGGCGTAGCTTGACATCGTGAATGAGCGTGGAATCGTAGGAGTTGTTTCAGACACCGGTCATGCTGGAGGTGTTCCCCAAAGCGTCCTAGGAATCAGTGACTCGTTCCCCTTCTCAGGGAACCATGGTTATATTCGAAGACGTTTCATTAAATTCGTCCCAAACAAAAACAATTTACGCTATCAGTTCTCAGCCAGGGAACTGGGCCCAGTTAGGGGCTTCGGCAAACCTCTAAGGAGCCTCAAAATTATTTATTTTATTAAACTCCCTGAACAACTTTTATTCCCCCCATGGTCTTGAAAAATACATACTGGATACTGTATATGAGGAAGCTTAATTTTTAAATGTGTGACTTCTAGACCTGGAAAAGTCTTAACAGTTCAAATCTTATAAAATAAGATGAAATAAAATCGCATTTTTTGTTAATGAACATACATTTTTCTTGTTATGCCAAGCTCTAAAATATGTTATGAAGTAGAAATTGTGTGCAAAAAAAAAAAAAAACATTTATAAAAAATCTGTATCCTTAATCCTCGTCCATTAAATCACAAACAAGTGAGAAAGACACAGGGCCTTTAAATATTGCTGTGGACAATGGGGAGCCTGGGAGTCAAAAAAGTGCTCGATACTATGTGCCAACAATTACCCCATTCAGAAAGTTAAACAAAACATAATTGAGAATTCCATTCCAAGTTTCGTTAGCTTCAAAAAAACATCTGAGCAATAAAATTTTCATCTGCGTTTGATTAAAACAATTAAAAGTGCCTCTAAAGGCACACAAGGCTTTTGGCTGAAATAAAGTAGCAATTATATCGTTTTTGTTTAGTTTTTTTTCTCGAAGTGTTGCTGCCACAGGCCTTCATGAAGCTTTCAACTTTTAAATGTAGGAAAAAATGGAATAGCGGAAACTAAGCAACACCTGAGCGCAGCATACTTTCCTCTCTGTCCTGCATATGGCCCTTGTACCAGCTGAAGACGGCAGGTCGCAGCCTATTAAAAATACATGCTATTGTAGAGTATAAGACCTGGGCGTCAAACCCATCTAGGTATCAGATGACTCCTTGACGACAGAGAAAGAAACAACAGGTAAAACCACAATATCTCTGCTTTACCCAGATGAAGCTGTGAAGAAAAAATATCTGGTAAGTTTAGACTTACTTTTTTAAAACTAAGCATGTCATCATAATATAGATGTGATTCTAGTTGTGTACTTGGTTGTGTTTTTTAGTGTGAAAAATTTCCATCCTACCATTAAATTAGTTTAAGATGGATGACTGCTACCTATTTTCCAAAATAACCTTCAAATATATTGCAAATCTCTTGTTATCAAAGTAATCTTCGATACAGTGAAGGTATTTTAATAATCAAATAAACAAGAATTTAAATTAGTCAACAAAAGCATGTACATGTATCAACAAAATATGTTTGTACAATTCTAGATTTCAGCATCATTCAAGGCAAATGACTGTTATCTCTCTAAAACACATGTATGGTTTTCATCAGGGTATTCTAGGTATTCATGCATTATTTAAGCATGTGTCTGCACCTTGGCTGTTTTCCTGCCATCTGCTACTGACACTGAACACCTGATGAAATTGCTCAAGACTCACATGTATCTTAGTGTAGAACAGGAGTTGAACCTGAATTTTTTTTTTTTTTTTTTTAAATGAAATGTTTACTTTATTACCAACTGTGAAGTGTGGATAAACAAAATGATCATTTAAAATAAAATTATGCTTATTTGCATTTAAGAGAGACCAAGGATGGAAACATATCAGAATGAGTCCATGAAACGCATCCGCAGACATAGTCAGAGTGTCCTTCAAGACCTGCTCCTCAAAGGGTTCAAAGATGAAGTCAAAGATGTAAGTATTGTACAATAAGATAATTTAGACTGTAAATTGGCTATTGTGTAAGATATCCCATATGGCAAAAACATTTCATATATATAAATTCCTTAGCTTCACAAAAAAAAAAAAAAAAAAAACAACAACATATGAGCAATAAAACTTTCCTCTGGGTTTGATTAAAACAATTAAAAGTGCTCCTGATACACCAGGCTTTTAACTGAAATAAAGTAGCAATTATGTTTTCGTTTTTTTGTTTTTTAAGATTTGTTGCTGCAGGCCTTTGTTGAAGCTTTCATCAAATTTTTAAATGTGGAAAAAATAGGAGTAGAGCAAACTAAGCAACACCTGTTGCTGACACTGAGCACCTGATTGAATTGCTCAAGACTCTGCATGTCCCTATGTATCTTTCTAAACAGATGTACCTGAACATTTTCTCTTTTTTTAATAAAATATATTCTAAAATATATTTTAAAATATAAAAATATGGTCGAAATATATTTCTAATATAAATTTTGATTCAATATTTTGACAACACTTTACAATAAGGTCTCATTTGTTAACATTAGTTACTGTTTTAACTAACATGAACTAACAATGACCAACACATTTGTAGGTTATTGCTGCTGCTGCTGCACAGCAAGTACGGGACTTGCTACTGCGAATTTATAAACGTCATACAATATAGCATACATGAATTACCTGTAGCAGATATATACAGGTGGAGCTGGGGACGGAGGAGGGTTTCTGAAAGCGTGCTGCTCTGCTAAGGCAAATGCTACCAAAGTATTTTGACGGTTGAGCATGCAAGCTCATTGGCTACTGATACAACAGGAACCAATCAACTGTGCCTTATAGATAACGATGTGATTACGAGCAGGTTGAGTTAAACAGGCTATTAGCCTGTGCCATCTAGAGTTTCATGAGTTCCATTTGCTTTTAGCAATGCTAAAAGCTTTTTGCAATGCTTTTCATTGTACTTTTTATGTACATTGTATTTTTTGTATTTCTTACCTCTTGAAGTACATTTGAAATTCATATTTTGGCATTTGAAGGTTTAAACTAAATGCAAAACCACACTATTTACAACATAGCATAGATTTTAAATGTATTTTGGCCAGAAACCATATGGGATGTTTCTTTATTCTGTTTATCCTTACAAATGAAAATCGATCTTGGGCACAACTAACCTTTCAAAACTTTTCTCAATGTTCTTGTATTTGACAGCAGACTCGTCCTCGAGGTCGTAGGGGAGAGAGACCTCTGACTCCAACATGGCATAATTCTTTGGATAGCGTCTTCACACGTAAAGGCAGCCTCATTCTGCTGGATGGAAACAATGCTGTGGAAATCTACAAAGTAATGCAACAGATACAGCACTTGCATGTTGTGATTGACACTAACAGTGAAATACATTTGTCAAGTACCAAGTGAACAAAAGAAGTCGTCTTTTTGTCTTCCATGTTGAAATTATTTGCTTCAATCTGTGCAGTCCAATAAGTCAAGCCAGCCAGCGATCAGAGGACGGTTGAGTGACTTGTATCTTCCTGCTATAAGAGGAACGATGTCAAACCTGCAGGCAGCAAGGGCCAAACTCAGTCACTCATGTCCTTATCTCAGCACCAGCAGACGCCGCGGCTCCACCTCCTCCATCAACTCTCAAAGAGCTCCTGACTTCAAGCAGGTGAGTTGGCTCTGACTCTGTTCAGAGATTACACAGCAGCTTTGAACCAGTTATGTGATGAGTTATAAGTTTTAGTTGGTCTGTCTGTCCCTGGGGAAAAAAAAGGTTCTAAAATGTTTCAGGGCATCTTCACTACAGTATTTGTTAAACATGCCTATTCTTTCACCTTAATGGCTTCTGAAAGAATTACATGATGTGAAGAAGATTTGAATTCTGTCTTCCAGAGTTACCTCAAAGCACAGAAGGAGTCCAAGAAGTCAAATGTGATTGTGACAATGATGTACCTGGGGCAGGGGCTTCCTGGAAGCACTCAGGATGAGATGAAAGTGCTTCAGCAGATCTGTGGAGGGGAGAACATCTGTGTGTTTAAAGGATTTGTCCAACCTGGAGGTAAAGGCCATTATCCTGTTACCACACTAAATACACTGCTTGAGATCTTATGCCAAGGAAAACCATTTATATAATCTTAGAAGCTTTTTCCTCAAATCTAAATTCTGACCACATATAATTGTTTTACCAGTTCTACAAAAGGAAATAAAAGAAATACAAAGAAAGCATTATGCATTTTCAGCATGTATAATCAGAATTTTCATAATGCTGAACTAAGTAGAAATACAAAATATTAATAACGTAATTATGGTGAAGGCATAGTTCACCCAAAAATGAAAATTCTGTCATTAATTACTCAACATTATGTTGTTCCAAACCCATAAGACCTTCGCTCATCTTTGGAACACAAATGAAGATCTTTTTGATGAGAGCTTTCTGTCCCTCCATAGACAGCTACGCAACTGACACTGATCTTCATTTGTGTTCCGAAGATGAACGAAAGTATTACAGGTTTGCAAAGACATGAGGGTGAGTAATTATGACAGAAATTTCATTTTTGGGTGAACTAACCCTGTAATAGAGTAACAAAAAGCACAAAAGTACAAGTGCTATTACTTGTACTAAGTATAAAACAAAAGCTAAAAACAAGATATATAAGTATTCAGCATAAAATAATCAGTTTTTTACTTTGCCCAATAGATCTGAAATATTATTTATTATATTACTAAAATAAATGAAATGTTTAAATGAATATAAAAATAAATGTTTAAATACAACCCGAATTCCGGTAATGTTGTGACATTTTTTAAATTTGAACAAAATGAAAACTTCATCGTAGAAGAGACTGGGTGCTGAATTGGCCTGCCTACAGTCCAGATCTTTCACATATATAGAGAACATTTGGCGCATCATTAAACGAAAAATATGTCAAAGACGACCATGAACTCTTCAGCAGCTGGAAATCTATATCAGGCAAGAATGGGACCAAATTCCAACACCAAAACTCCAGAAACTCATAACCTCAATGCCCAGACGTCTTCAAACTGTTTTCAAAAGAAGAGGAGATGCTACACCATGGTAAACATGCCCCTGTCCCAACTATTTTGAGACCTGTAGCAGGCATCAAATTTAAAATGAGCTCATTTTGTGCATAAAATTGTAAAATTTCTCAGTTTAAACATTTGTTATGTTATGTATATGTATCTATGTTCTATTGTGAATAAAATATGGGCTCATGTGATTTGAAAGTCTTTTAGTATTCATTTTATTCAATTTTAAAAATGTCCCAACATTTCCAGAATTCGGGTTGTAAAGAAATATTTACAAAGTTAAAAAGTATTGTGAATTTAAAAAAACACAACATGTTGACTTTTTGCCACTAGAGCAGTTCCAGTTCACATCCCAGAGACATCTGGGCTTCCCCTTCAGTGCTACTATCTTTGTGAATGGAATCATGGCAGCCAGGATCAGTTCCTGCTGTGAATATAGATATGCCCCCGGCTTTCAGCAAGGCCGCAGGAGCTGCTTCAGACTGACCCGTCTAAATGGAGGGAAACCCTGCTACAAGTGAGAAATGATGCCGTGCAAGATCAAGAAACGATTTAAAGCAAGACCAAATAGGTTGCCACTGTAAACATTTTCTCCTTTTACAGATGTGTGAATTCAAGGCACGGTATTGGCACCCAAGCGATCGATAGTCCAGCTCCAGCCTTGACAAGAGCCATCAATTCTAATGAAGGCTGGTCTTAATGCTATTGCTGTTAGATTTTCCCACTGGCATTCTTCAAAAAATTTCAGGGCACATTATTTACTCAATGCCTCACTGTAATCATGCCTTCTGTGCAGGTGTTATGGAGTCGTGCCCTTCTTCACCTCTGTTTATCCCTCTTGGAATGGAAAGACCTGTGCAGAAGACCAGAAAGCTCTCAAAAGATGGAGGTGCTTTGTCAACTGACAGTGAAGAAATGAATGGCAGCGTGAAAGAAAGCAGGAATCACAAACGCCATAAAAGACCACGCAGCCAGCGGGGAGAGGGCCAAGGTTTGGAGGAATCGCAACCACATAAAGATGGAAATGAACTTGAAGGCAAACCACCTTCCAACACCAAAGAACAACTGCAAACATCAGCAAAAGAACATGTGAAAAGCAAAGAGAATTCAGTGACTGAAAATAAAATGAAAGTGCCAGGTGAGTACAAATCTTTTCCAGCAATATGGTTCTCTACTCTTTATTGTGCCTGTGAGAGGACAAGGCCGTTGGATGGAGTTGCTTGCCAGCACATTGTAAAACTTTGAAGTTGTCTCACGAAAAGCTTTGTTGTAAATCACTAGGTTGTATTTTATTTTGAAGACAGCACTATCAGGACAGTTGCATTTCTTAAGATTCATTGCAGGAAGGAAAAACTCTGACTAAGCGCGATAGGGACAAAATGATGGATCCTTCGAAATCGAATGGAAAAAGCAGGAACAGGGGAAGACTGAGGGACTTCTATGAAGAATGTGTTGAAATGAGCACTGGTCTGGAATCAGGCCTAGACCAACAGAGGTGGTTCAAAGTAAACAGTAAGTCAAGAACTGTGGCTCATTGCTCATAGACAGGGTTTCCCCTGAGTCTTTTAGTCTGATTTAGAGAGAGTCAATCAATTTACCATAAAAGTTATGACAAAAGTAGTTTCTAATGCAAACATATACTAAGGTTAGTGTAAAATTTGATGAAAAGAAATGTATGAAGAAAATAGTTGTTGTGTATTTTGCATTTGCTAGAGTCTGAGAGGAATAAAATCAAAGAGCAGCTCACTTCAGGACTCCCTGCCAACGGCTCGGCATCAGAGGTGGAACTTAGTGAGGAAAGTGACAGCAGTGTCACAGAAGCAAGGAAACCTAAAATTAATAAAAAACAAGGTTGGTAAATCTAAGAAGATCAGATTTTACAATATGGTATTGTTTTATGATCAGTATCTTCTATAACATAAAAAACAGTAGTGTGTTTAAAATATAGTTTACACAGAATGTGAAAGTTCTTTTACAGATATGACAGATATGACATTCTCAAATTCTTTTGAAGGTCCAGAGAATGAGAAGCAGCAAGACTTACAAAAACAGGTAATCTTAACTCTAAAAAATACTTTATCTACAAACCAAATAATACATCAGATATTTCTACAGATAACCAGATACAGATATAATATAAACCCTGTTTTACTGGGCCCTGCTTCTGTTCTGCACAGTTTAGCAAAGGATACAATCTTGCTTACTATTCTAACTTCCGTTCCCTGATAGAGGGAACAAGACGTTGTGTCGATTTGATGACACTAGTGCTCGCACTTGGGAGTCCCAAACACCTCTGATACAGTTTAGTATTTTGCCTCTGCGCCTTTTGTGAAGATGCAAGGTTACAGGGAAAGCCCGTAAGGGAAGAACCTTGTACTGATATGCTCATCCCCAGAGGGCAAACCATAGGGATGGTCTGTACCGAATGAGAAATGAGCACGTCAAAATGTGTTTCTGCGTTAACCTTTTGAACAGGAGCTTATGTAGGGCCCGATTCAATATATCTCCAGTATGATGAAATGAGGGCTGTAAAACCCTCTCTTCATCTTTGTTGGAGAAACAGGCTCTATCGCATCCTTCACAGCAGGACCGCAACCTTTGCATCGAGGGAAAAAGGACACCTCACACCTGGGCAGTCACCTGGCGAACTGAATCAAGTCGGATTGTTCTAATGAGCTGGCACAACAGAGTTGGAAGTGCAAGCCGCACGTTCAAACTCTGCCCGAGGGGCACCAAGGAACAACAGTTTTTCAACATACCTGTGGTGGGTGCTTCGTGGTGAGGCCACATAGAAAGCTTCGCGTCCTGATCCAGTGGCCGTAAGAAACCTACCTTGTTCTGGAGGCCCACAATAGTATCGGTCTGCAACAGTTGAGGAAGCTGTTTTTTGCATCCTTGTAACTACTGCATTTCCCCGACTTCAGCGCTGGGTTGGGACTACTCTCATGCACGTCCATGACATGCAGGGCAGAAGCGGCCTGTCCAGCAGTGCTGTAAGCTCTTGCTGTCATAGATGACGTGAACTTACATGCTTTGGATGGGAGTCTCAGATGGTTCCTCCAGGTGGCGGCGTCTAACGGGCACAGGAGAACTGCAATTGCCCGCTCAACCTGAGAATGTTAGAGCAATCCCTGGCTATTGAGGGTAGTGAGGGCGGAAGAACCTGCAAAGCATGTTCTGGCAGTAAAAAGACACTTTCCACTTCTTCATGAGCTTCTCGTGCACCTCCGGGAAGAGGCCTAACTCATCAATAAAGTCGACAGGGAGAGACCAACATACTGAGAATGGAAGGTCCATGGGGACTCACTCTGCGGAAATGCTTCCATTGGCACCCTCAGATTGCCCTCAGCGCTTGCTGCTGAGGCCTTGTGCATAGTAGCAGAAGGACCAGAACAGGGAGCAACCGAGGTGACTTTCTGCATAGAAAAGCAGATAAATGATAAATTCCCATGGCCACGCTCTCGCAATGACTGCATGTACCATCCACAAAAGCTACTCCAGCTCTGGCATGGCCCAAACTGTCATCAGCAGTGTCATCAAATCGACACAAGGTCGAAGGGACTGATAGATAGGGAACCCATGATTTCATACCAAGAGAGAAAACGGTCACACCACACCAACCTGGCTTCACTCAAACATTCCTACAATATATCTTAAAGGCACAATATGTACATTTTCGCCACTAGAGGTCGCTTATTCAAAACAAAGGCGAAGCTTGATGACGCATTATTATGCCGCAGTCACCACTTCCACTTCTTCGGTTAAGCATATGTGAAGTAAAGCAGCACTGTTTTATCATATTAGATACATTAGACACATCTTAGAAATCAAGATGGGAAATTTAATAAGCAGAAAACCACAATATTGAATAATTTTTGACATACTTCATGAAATAATACAAGACTGGCATTACTTATATGAGCAAGAGAACATTTTAGATATTCTGTAAACTGAGAATTTATTATTAGAGGAATCTGCTGTCTTTGCTTCAGATGGATGCCATGACAGAAGTGCTGAACAATTCTGATGAAGTGGAGCAACTAATACTGAGAAACACAGGTCTGACTGATGAACTGCTCAAGAGTTTGGCAACAGCACTCAAGAGAAGCCCATCCGAAGTCACGGTGATTAACCTTAATCTGAACCAAATCGGACCCCCTGGAATCACTGTTTTACTGGACCTTCTGCAAGCCAAACCACAGATCAAAGAACTACTGTACGTTTCATGCAGACCTTGTAAATATGTCTAAAAATAAGCTGACTTTACAGGACAGCATTGATAAAGAAACTCTTGAAGGGTGTTATAAATCATTATGAATGATGAAGGTCTTTTTCTTTCTTCTTTAGATTGTTTGGAAACCAACTTGGCGATCTTGGAGTGCAGACCCTGCTTAGTGGATTGGCTGAACTTCAAGATAAAACAGCAGCGCTGTGTGGAAACTCTGACCAGATCCACTTCTCTCCAGTTAGCATTGTGATCAAAGAGTTAGACATAGGAGGAAATGGCATTGGCAGTGATGGCCTGAGGGTTCTGGCCACATTCATGAGGTATCATTCCCACCTTCAGTATCTGGGCCTGGCACAGACATCATGTTCAGACATGGAGGCTTGGACAGTCTTGTTTGAAAGCCTAAAAGTGAACACTTCGCTGACACACATCATCTTAGATGAAAGCAACCTTGGGGACAATGGTATCAAGCTGTTTTCTGAGGTTCTGAGATCAAATAAGACCCTGAGGAAGGTGGACTTAGATAATAATAGTTTCGGTGAGGTTGGAGGACGTTATCTCCTGGATGCTCTGCAATCTGGGGGGAAATGTTCCCTCGAGCACCTCAGCCTGGAAGGGAACTACATCAGCACCACACTCATGGCCAGCATACAGCAGGAGCTCAAATCTAACAGACCAGCTGCTCTGTAAATGGAGATGCATCATCAATTAATTTCTGCTTTACAACTCAAACCACAGGTGGGATGTACTGTAAATAAGCCTGACATCTTTAGCAAAGGACAAAGGGGAGGAACTTTGTGGCCAGTATGTGGGTGGCTTCCAATAATCCTAAATAAATTGCTTTATTCAGTGATCTGTCTACTTGGGAGTTTAAACAGTGGAGGAAAATTTCAGAGAAATATTTGCTTGGGCTCTTGACCCGTTCTTCACACCACAAGCCAACATATTCTCCCACTCATGTCTTTGAAGTCTGTGAATTGTCTGTGCATCTAATGGAAGGTGAGATGTTCATTTTGGTTCTGGGTAATATAAGAGACACCATTTATTGGATGATAAGTAAAATGAGCTGTACCTGGAGAGCAAAAAATACAGTTCTTGATTAGAATTTGCCTTAATCATCGAGATCTCATTGAAGATTGTTGCACTGGACCGTAAGTCTGTTATATCCATTAGGTTAACATCATAAAAAGCTGCCTCTTCTGTTGCCTCTGGTTCAAATGATAAGAACAGACCTCTATAGCAGACATTATTTTCACACATTCTGTGTTCCATCCTACTAAAGGAAAGATTAAAAGTAAACTTTGGGAATTTAATGCCTGACCTCAATGTCAAATACTTTTCTCATTTTATAGTCCTGTTGATTGTAAATGTTGTATTCATGCATGATGAGATTGATATCATGAACAGAAAGTTGATGACCACTTTTGGATGTAAAGTGTCATTCTTTGCAACCAATGTATTCACAATGTGGGTACTGAGAATTCATAGTGGAACAATTTGGAATCTTTTTCCAATGAAATACGCACATTATCACTATTCTGTGAGATTTCACCCTTAACTGAAATAAAATTTATGGGAATGAAAATTTTTCATGAATATATAACTCATGAACAAGGCAATCTGGGGCCTTTTTGGTGAAACCTTGAGTACAATGCCTTGATTCATAGACAACTAAATGAGTCTCAGACATTCACGTTACAGTGGAATGACACTGTTCCATCAGCAAGGACATTCGGAAAAACCTTGATCAAAGCTTTTCATAAAAGAAATTTCTGCTGGAGGTTGTTGCTGTGCCAGAAAGAAACACTGGTGTACCCTTTGTGTTTTGTCTGGTAGTTCCTTTTTTCTTTATCTGCTGATAAGTATTATGTCAGGTCTCCTTCAAAGCTTCAGCTGAGAGATGGCAAAGCTCTAATCACTGATAAATGGCATTTTCCCCCTAAAGGCATAAAAGACAAAAGAAAATGCACATTCATATATGTCTGAACATTCCTATAAAAAGACTCATGGTTAGTGTCATTGCCAGCCATGCACCTTGATTTGTGCAATAAAAAAAAAAAGGATTAATAGAAATAGTGGTCATTAAGGTGTGAATGTTCAGTCATATCAAGTGACTGCTAATAATTTGCAGAAGGAATTTATAGCAGTGATACTGAAAAAAAAATCCAATGTAACACTAAAGTATAAATAATCCAATTAATGATGTCAAGTCAAAAATGTTGTATTAATCTCGCTAAGTACAGAAATTGTTTAAAAAAAAAAAAACCTTTTAAAAGCAATGAAATAAGATCCCAACTTCTGAGGCATTCCTGGATTCAAAGCTCTGATCCTAATGCCTTAAAAATTAATCTGCTTTGAAGAGAAAGCCTTTTCAATTTCTGTGCCATGAGACAGTACACTCTGCTCATCCATGGCCTTCATGGGTATGCAGCTTACGAAAAGGTTTTGATAGTTTAAAGTTTATTTTTAAAACTAGCACTAGTTTTTGATATTTTACTGACATGAGACTCAAAAACAAAATGGGAAACAAAATCAATATGTGCATTTGTTAAACAAAATCCTAGAAACCAAAAAGGTGAAGAATAGTACTGAGATGATTTTTTCCTCAGGGGTCAATATAGTTTGGGTGGAAGCCTTAGGACTACTGTATATGGTACAGAAAATAGTTTGGCATTTTAAAACTGTTTGTTTGAATCATTACTCTCCATGGTAGTGATGTGTATGGAAAGTGGATGGAAATTGGATCCACCAGACAGTTGTCTGAAAGGCAAGTATAAATGCAACAGACAACAGAGACTTGGTGTTGAGGATGTGTTTGTGTAGTTTCGGCTGGCATGTGTTTTTGTTTGCTGGAATTTTGGTCAGACAGCAGAGTCTCTGTTTGCTTCTCTGAGTTTACTCAATGCTTTAGACCCGTGTAGACGATTTTCTGCTTTTATCTTATTGAGTTAGGTTCACTAGTTAACATTAGTTAACTAAATTAGTTAACATGAACTAATAATGAACTGCACTTCTACAGCATTTGTTAATCCTTTAGCATTCCTGTAAAATTTGCCTAAAATGCCTAAAAAAGGCATACCCAATGTAAATTGCATGCTGTTTTTGAACCATTTGGAGTATATGCATGGTTTTGTTCTCTTTTGAAAGAGTCAAAAATACACACACACACACACACACACATATATATATATATTTTTTTTTTTTTGCATTAGTGTTGCATGAGCACAATGAGTGTGAGCTTTAGGGACACATCAGTCTGTCTAAAACATGTTATTCTTAAAATTAGTTAAAAAAGAAAAATGTATGTAAAGATTTTCTACAAGACATTTACAATTTTACACCAATAATATTCTACTATATTTTTGCATTATTTCCTAAATATTAGGTTGGTTAAGGATAATTACCTCCAAAATGAAAATTCTGTCATTATTGACACATTGAATGGGAACTTAAGTTTTCAAGCTTCAAAAAAGACACAAAAGAATCATAAATGTATTATATAAGTGGTCCATATGACTAATGTAGTATATTTCAAGTCTTCTGAAGCCATATAATAGCTTTGTATGTTGAAAAGACTGATAATTAAAGGCTTAGTTCACCCCAAAATGAAAATTCTGTCATTAATTACTCACCCTCATGTCGTTCCAAACCCGTAAGACTTTCGTTCATCTTCGGAAGACAAATGAAGATCTTTTTAATGACAGAATGCTATCAGATTTCCTTCCATTGACTGCCTTTGTAACTACCACTTTGACGCTTCAAAAACTTAATAAAGAGATCGGAAAACTTATCCATATGAATCGAGCGGTTTAGTCCAAATTTTCTGAAGAAAATCGATTACTTGTTATGTTGAACAGATTTAATTTAGGCTTTTACTCGCATGTAAACATTGATCAGTAAACAGAAGCTCAACCTAATTGATTTCTTTATGAAGTTTTTGAAACATCAAAGTGATAGTCAATGGACGGAAATCTGACAGCATTCTGTCATCAAAAAGATCTTAATTTGTGTTCCAAAGATGAACGAAAGTCTTACAGGTGTGGAACGACATGAGGATGAGTAATTAATGACAGAATTTTCATTTTGGGGTGAACTAACCCTTTAAGTTTATTTATTCACTAATGCTAATCTTCTCCTCCAGTAAGCTGTTAACTGAGTTGAGCTTAAGAACCTGAAAAAAAAAAATTCTTTTGCTGATTCACTGAAAATATCTGACAGAAAAGAATGATACACTTATGAATCAGACACCATTACTTCTATCAAGAACTCTTATGTATGCACCAAAGAAGAGCTAGGGCAGATTTCAAGATTTTAAGTGAATAACGACTTAAATATTGTTCTGTTCCTCACACAGAGCTTTTGTAACCTATCATTGACCAAGAATATAGAGCACAAGTCATGAACCACTTTTTTGGAGCTTTTTGTCATTTTAGAGTTTTACAGCTCCAGTCCTCATTTCCTTTCATTGTTTTGGAAATGCTTCAAAAATTCTCATTTTGTGTTTCACAGCCAAAAGACAGTCAGAAATAAATAAAATGAGGGAAAAAAATTTAAAAAAAAAAAGGATTCAATTAAACCTTTTCAAATGAAAGAGTCTACAGCACTGCATGCAAACTTGTTTCCACAGGCTCATAAGAAATTTATTTGACAGTATTTGGTCTCATAAATGCACAAAATTATGTAATATTTGACCACAAACATCTGTCAAAACCCTCTGTGGACTATATGAAGCAGCATATATTAGCATTTTCACTCTTGGTTTGTCGTTAAAATGCACAAGCCAAACTACTGACTACAGCAAGTGGTTTCACAAGGGTTCAGTGAACATATTCGAGGTATGTAGTTAACTGCATATCACTGCAGCCAAATCCAAACAAGACACTTGTTGTTTAGGGCAGGTGAATGCCAAGTCTCAACTGATCCAAACAAGCCAGGAAGTGCTCTGCAACAAGATGAAACACTTAGAGGAATGCCTTGCTGATATACAGTGCTTTGTAAAGGGCAAGTGCAACTAGGAGCCATATTCAAATATTCATATTCAGAACACACAACAAAACAAGTGAATCTTCTTAAACCCAAGTGGGATCAATGATATCCTGTATATAACTTATTGCTGTCTTTTCTGTAGACACATTAATGAGAATGTTTTTATATCAAATATTTCTGTGGTAGCACTAGACAGGCGCCTAATGAGGAGTGGAATTCAAATCAGGTGGAATTCAATGTGGGTTTGGGTGAAGATAAGAGAAAGGCGGTTTATCTGTGAGATTTATCAACATGGTGTTACTGGCACGACTTCAAGTGGCTGCTAACTCAGATCTCTGAAATAGGAAGTTCTGTAATAGATTTCTTAAACTGTTTGGTTTTCGATAGAGGGGGCTTAATTTATTTCCAGCAACCAATCAGCTAATCTGAAATTGAATTTGCTGCCAGTTAGCTCCAAGTCAATGTACTGGAAAAAAAAGATTTGATGTCCTCATCTGTTTGTTAGGATTGAGTTATGGCTGGGTGGGTAAATAAATGATTGAAGACTGAAATGAAGAAATGTTGAAATGGCTGATAAGCTCTAATAAATGAAGTACATTTTTCTTTACTTAATCACTGATTAGAGCTTATCAACCATTACATTTGAAATCCAACTAATGATAAATCCATGTTAAATTGACTTTCTTATCCTAGGTTTCCTAGAGTGTAGGGTGATATTGATATGAGTCAGCAACAGAGTTACTTGAAATTTGAGCCTTGACCTACCAGACAATCTGTTACTTTTATTACTACACTTATTAGGCTGATGGAAAGCCAACCAAGAGTCAGAGATTAAAGTCATGAAGTTGTTTACGTGCTAAAAATGTTGAAATTCTTACAGAATTTGCTTTAATGCATCTATGGAAAAATGAACTTGTTTCTTTCTGCAACAAAGTATCATTCACTGCTGTTAGCCATTTTCTAAAAATTCTACTTTCCATTTCATTCGTTCCTGCTGCTGCTGCTTGATCTCTCTGTGAAGTGTCTTGGCTCATTTTTGACAGACCACTGTAATGGATCATTTTAATCCAAATTTACAGTAATGAGAGGAACATGCATGTATGCATTAATGTTTGTACTGGGAGGACTGTTGTAGAATGAAGTTAGAAATAATGCACCGTAAAAAGTATTTAATTCATCTATTACTTGTACTGTAACTCTTGAATACATCCGAGTGCCCCCAATAAAAAGAAATCATCATAATCAGCATCAATGTCAAGTATGATTAGTTGCCATAAAGTTAAACATAAGACAACTAGGACCCATTCTAACAAAAAAAAAAAGAGAAAAGGACAATCAGGATTTTTTAGGACAATCAGGACTGGATGGACTAAGCTGCTTAGATGTGTTTTTTCTGCCTTTTAAATCTTCCCATAGTTGTAGAAGCTCACAGAACCAAGAGGAGACAGAAATAACTGAATTTATGTTTTTACATCTTATGGATCTGTAGCAGTTAAGTCCTCCTCAGCAATTCTGAGACAGAGATGTGTTAAAATGTGCACAATTTATGTTTCCGTCAGTAATGGCACACATTTGTGAGGAAAGAGACTCAAAAGGAGGAATTACCTCACACTAACCCCATTTTCTTTGACTTTGGCCCAACATTACACCTTCTCACATGTAGGATCTATGCAAATACCTTACAGCCCCAAATGCCTGAAATGCCTCTTTAACAAATAGCCTCTTCATAGGCCCTTTTGATCCAGCTGACATCATAAGCTTCCAGTGTCCGTTAATCAGGTTAAGTAAATCCGTATAAGAGGGTAAAAGATACATATTTTAAAGGCAGTAAGAGTCTGTATAGGACGAAATTACAAACCTTGAGTGAAAATATATTGCACATTGAAGATCAAAATGTTTCTCATTGTAATTAGGAACTTAAATACTCTCAACTTGCAGTCTAAAAATTTTGTAGTTTTGGAAGCAGGTCAATAGTCACAGCTGGTACGTTCACAATTCAGACAATAACAACATTTCTGGGCTAGGATTCTGCCCTTTGTAGATCTACCTCAGTGGGAAGACAGACAATTTTTTCCAAATTTCCTGTTTACATATGTGGACAGGATAAATACTCCAACAGAAGTGGACTTGTTGAGTACAGATGTACCACAGACAGATGCTTTAGCTGTGTGGTGGTACTGCATGGAGTTTATCAAATCAAGGCAGCAGTTCAAGTCTTAAGGCCCGTTCACACCAAGAACGATAATTATAAAGATAAAGATATAGTTCTAAAAATCGTTCTAAATATAAAAGAATGGCACTGTCCACACCACAGCTATAACGATAACGTTATAGAGAAACAATATAATTGAGATCACTTTCAGAACGATTTTTTTCCAGGTGTGTCTCGAGCATTTAAAATAGCAGACGTCATTGCGGAGAAGTTAATCACCAAGGTCCAGAAAAAGCCACCACATTAACAGAGATGAGATCATTATGCCATTATTTGGTGATTACTGCTATTACTGCTAGAGATGGTTTGTGGAGTCTTACAGCAATACTTGTTTTAAATTTTGTCTTACGGTGTTCACTTAAACTGGGAACACATTTAACGACTAGCTAAAACATTCTAAGACTGTGCTCAACACACAGTGATTGTTTCCTTCGACTGAAGCAGATTTACATACTTACACACGCAATTTGAACACCGACTGTAATCGCTGACTGAACACAACTAGCTCTGACTGGATGCGTTTGAGCACGATCAGTCATAAGTATCAATTTACATTCATAATCGGCCATTCACTCTTTGGCAATTCTGACACCATGTCATTATTTAGGGTATGTTTGAATTTGCTGTACAAAATCAACACGCAAAACTCCTGCTAGAGCAAACACACATTTGTTGTATTGGACTTTTGAGTTTTGACTTTACTGAGATGTAGGCTAGCTGACAACTAGCTCAGAGGTTTTCACCACCTTGAAGACGTGTTCACATTGCACGCCTTTCTTATGTTGGAACAGCGCTGTAAGGCTCTGTACACCCTGGACTGAATGTCTGCTATGTTGGAACATCCCTGGATACTATCACTTGTGTTTGGACTGAGCAGCCCGGTCAATAAACACTTTATTTTTGAAAGGAATTTCACAGCACAGGATGGCACCAGCACACTACATTCAGACACAGGGCCGAGCAAGATCAAGGTAAAAAAAAAAAAAAAACACAGTTATTTTGCCAATGATCCCCAAATTTCTGGGTATTGCTGATTCATGTAATCTGGATTATGTAATCAGATTCCAAAAGTACTTGTAATTAGATTATATTACATTTTAAAATATTTGTAATCAGACTACAATTACTTTTTTATTGATTTCATGATTACATGTTATTATATAATTCATTGATTCTCCGTACTACTTCTGTTTTATCTTTTAAATGTTCTTTTCTAAAAAAAGCATACTGCTTATCAGATAGCATTTGATCACTGGATTTACAGAAATCACTTCACTTCAGTGTTTTCTCCACATTGCACATTGCAGTATTGCATATCTAAATGGCTTCTGACAAACACATTAATTATTATTTGAATTATCACTCATTGAGTCATTTAACCATGTATTACTGTCTTTGGAAGGCTTTTGTTTTTCAAACACATTCAAATTCATGTTATTTCTTATTTAGCTACATGCATTGCAGGGATTCCCCAAATTTTTTGTCAGCTGAACCTCTTTGACCTAATATATTTAAGCCCATTTTAAATTAATAAGTTATTGATTGATTTTATTATTGACCTAATAATCAATAATAATAATAAATAATATAATTAAAGTGTTAGTTCACCCAAAAAAGAAAATTATGTCATCATTTACTCACCCTCATGTCATTCCAAACACTTTCGTTCATCTTTGGAACACAAATGAAGACATTTTTAATGACAGCTGTCAATAAATGAGTGGTTTAGTCCAAATTTTCTGAAGATTAATTTAGGCCTTTATTCACATATACATTCATCAACGCACACATCGGTTATGGTAAACAGAAGCTCAAGCATGTTCGCTTGAAGTGCGACAACCAATGAGGTTCATTCTCGTGTTATGCAGTACGTTTGAGCTTCCGCAAGAGGTTGTTCTCACGCTGCAGGTTCGGTTGAGCTTCTGTTTTTGTTCGCTGATGTTTTTTTTATTAGCAATCTTGCATATAATGTGAAATTAAGCTTCGGAGCGTTATGAATCTTTTGTGCCGAATCATGATTCGGATCGCGTGTCAAACCGCCAAACTGCTGAAATCACGTGACTTTGGCGCTCCGAACCGCTGCTTCATGAAGCAGTGTTTTAAAATCGGCCATCACTATATAAGTCGTTATTTTGTTTTTTTTGGCGCACCAAAAATATTCTCGTCGCTTTATAATATTAATGTTGAACCACTGTACTCACATGAACTGATTTAAATATGTTTTTAGTACATTAATGGATCTTGAGAGAGGAAATGTCATTGAGTCATTCTACGAAACAGGTGCCATTTGGGTCCGCAACGTTTGATCAGATGCATAAGGCACAAAAAATGTCCCAAAGTCTGTTTCCAAAGCTTAAAGTTATTAATTCAAGTGTTCTTTTTAACATGATATATGATAAAATGCTTTTTTTGAAGATTAGCATACTATTTTTAATTATTTTTCATTATTACATAGACAATTTCACATGTCCGTGTTAACCAACATGACAGTTGCATCTAAAATATCATATTTTTTTCAAACATATACTATTTTCAGGATTATATGTGTGTCCCTGTTTACATAAGATATATTTATTCACAATAAACCTTATTTTTTTTGTAAATATTTTATGATTTGTGCGTGTCCTTCAGTTTGACTTACCACCCCGTCACACTAACTTGTTTTATCTATAAATAATGCACTGTTCCTTTAAATGACATCACAAAGCCGAAGTGACATCATTTGAGCCTTATAGCCACCAAGAACAAAAGAAGGCAACTATGTAAATTTTTTTTACATTGTTTATTTGTTGCTTTTTCATGTTAGGCAGGGCCCGTCAAGCTCAAACCTACCACCCCGTCACGCAAAATAGATAGGGAAAACTGTTTTTTATGCATTTTTTTTTACATTATTAATACAAAGAAAATTATATTTCAGATTGAATGCATGTATGATAGGTGAGAAACTTGACCACATGGGAGATTTGCGGACATTTTGGGATGAAATTCACGTTTTTGTGACGGGGTGGTAAATTTCATCCCAAAATGTCCCCCGATAAAAATCACGTTCTGGGGGGGTGAAACGTTTTTTTTTTGGCAGGGTTCCCTTGGTAAAATGTGTATTCCAAGGGCTAAATATAATGTTATTTGGGCTCGCTTCAACCCGTGGACATAAAAAACAACCTGCGGCAACAGTGTAAAAGTAGCCCAATTCCGCAGACTTGGCAACACTGTTTGGTTCATTCTTTCACTCATTCACTCACTCACTCACTATATCACTCACACACTTTTTACTCAATTTGAATGTCTCCCCTTCCCCAATTTTTAAAGTTTAAAACCAGCAGATCATATAGAGAAACACTTCACAGTCCATACCACCCCATCACATCAGTTACCACCCCGTCACATTTACCACCCCGTCACAGGGTCATTTTGTTAAAGGTTTATGGAAATAAAATGAAATATTACATAAATTAATGTTGAATGATGTTTTTGTTGTGTGGACTAATCAGATAAATGTAACTTTATTTGTATTTTTTAAGTGAATTAATTTTTTCAGTACAAACAATGAGGCCATTGAAACGTCAAATTCATATTTCAAGATTAAAAATCTAAGAATATATATAAAAAAAAAAATAAAAAAAAAATTAGACTTTCTATTGATGGTTTCCAAAAAAGGGACATTTTTACTATTAGGAAAATATGTTTTTTTGGAGGATTAACGTATATTTCAAGTTGTAGGTTTGTTTAAAAAAAAGTTTGTTCTTAATGAAAATTTCGAAAAATGCAAAGTGGAAATGGCACCCGTTTCATAGAATGACTCCATTGCTGGCTAGAGGCATCACTAATAAATGACATTATTTTCATTTTTGGGTGAACTAACCCTTTAACTGTGGACTTCCTTTTTAGTGCTAGACTTTGTAATTGTTTTAAATTCATAAAGCGTTTTATTTTTTCTTGTTGAAAGTTAAATAACCCTTACAAGATACAGTTTCACAAGAACAAATGCCCAAATCACTATGAAAGCGAGTTGAGGGAGAACTAATGATCCACATCTGTGGTAAATTACCGGATTTGTTTTGATATGAACTTGTATGACGCCCTTCAATATTTATTTTTTTATTATTATTATTTTATTTTGGCTTAATTCTTTTATTTTATTTATTTATTTTTTCGAGGAAAGCGAAAATAAAAGTGTGGGTTTGGAAAGACACACCTTCCATTGAATCCCTTCTAGTTTCCAGAGAGAAGTGTTTCTTTCTCAGAAGACAGTTGAGGGCGACAGAGGGAAATATGCTTCCAGTGTCTAAAATCTTCAGCATGTCTACTAAGTACTTGAGTTTTATTTGGCGACTTGACTAAGCGGTTGTACTTCACCTCAGCAAACGATGTCTGTTTCTCTTTGGACTTAAATTTCTAGTTTACAGCACCATCGGATCTATTACTGTCAGATGGAGAAGTCTGCATCGCTCCTCGCAGGTTCCTCTCTTTGGAAAGTACTACATTTGGCACTTGGGAAAGACTACGGCATGTAGTTTTGTACTACAGTGGTGCATTAAGACCTTTAGCAGTTATTAAGGGACATTGTGATATGGAAGTAATTCAGCAACTCTGTCATGTCCTGAATGCAGCAAACACTCCCGAGGAAGAATGAAGTAAGCGCGATGGAGCCGGACAATGCCCCGAACTCCAGACTCAAAGCAGCTGGTGTCGGGGGGTGAGTAACAGCGCTCTCACGTCATGAAAATAGTTAGATAGATAGATAGATAGATAGATAGATAGATAGATTTCA
Source organism: Ctenopharyngodon idella (assembly GCF_019924925.1). Classification (NCBI taxonomy): domain Eukaryota; kingdom Metazoa; phylum Chordata; class Actinopteri; order Cypriniformes; family Xenocyprididae; genus Ctenopharyngodon; species Ctenopharyngodon idella. Next base: position 13,600,119 of record NC_067224.1, on the reverse strand, counting down.
CTCAAACGTTAAATGGGTCATAAATTAGCCTGTTGGCTGTCAGCTCGGCTACATAAGGAAGAATGAGTTCGCGAAGGGAGGTCCGTTATAATGTCCTTTCTGGAGTTTGGAGAAACTTGATGAATGAATGGGACACAGAAAACTTGTTTAACTTTGTTGAACAGCATTCATCCAGAAGTAAAGATTTTTTTTGAGCAACATATAACTGTTTGTTTTAGATTAACTTCTTTTTACTGATTTAATTGTTTTTATGACTGAATAACCAGTAATTCAGGTTGAGTTTAGAAGTTATTTATTTCTTATGTTTTTTAGTGTCTGGAATGTATGACCATTCCTGCTCAGCTGTTTTGTCATTATTATTTATTTATTTCATTGTTTTCCAGTGAAATTATTAAGAGAAATCGTGTTTAGATTAATGCTGTCTCTCTCTCTCTCTCTTGCACTGAACTGTATCATTGTCCATGGTGGGACTGTATAAAGGGATATTTAGCATGGCAAGTGTTTAGTTCTTGTGGCTATGACAGAAAATGCTGACTAAAGTAAAACTACAATATCTGGTCATGAATGCATTCCCACATCCACAGTCAGCACATGGGGGCAGAAAAAGAATACCAGAGTGATGAAAGAGTCTCAAGATGTCACGTAGAACCACTTTTGCTTATTGTCATAGAAGAAACCAAACATTTTTGCTGCATAGTGCAAATTGACCAACACTCATTATAAATAAATACCTCAATATAAGGACCCCGTGAAAGAAATCTGCACTTGTGGTTTCCATTAGAATTTCAGTAACACTGCAAGACCACCTAATGCACAATTATTTCTTAGTTTTTTTCTTTCATGTTTCATGGGTGATAGATCAAATTTAATAGTTTAAGAATCGACTCATATTGAATCTGCACTAATCTAAATATTTTGGGGGGAAGGGGCTTATACTCATTTCAACTGCACTCATTTTCAGTATATTAATTGATTTGACTGATTTAAGAGCTCTTAGAACGAAGCTCTCAGAAGTTCCTCGCCTTGGCATATTGAGAGGAAACACTCACTTTCTATATGGAGCATCGCAAATTTTTGGTATCCAGGCAGATGATAAGCTTTGACTGCCTGAGCAGAAACAGCTGTTAGGGCTTTACAGTAAAGGCTGCTGCTGCTGCTGCCAAGTGTTACTGGGTCTACAGGCAGATGGAGCACTGCTTTTGGACACTGACTAGACTGATAATTTAGATGGATGCGGTGATGCTTTAGTGTAGAATGGAACAATGTGATCCCAAGACTTTGTTTTCTTTCGGTAGCCGAGATAAAAAAAGACCAGTGGCAAAGAGATTTTGGTTCTTTGGTTTGACCTTTTCTGGGTTTTAAATAACTCTCTCAGAGGCATTGTTGTTGTTTTCTCAGTGTTGCAATACAGAGGCATTGTTGTTTTCTCAGTGTTGCAAGACTACGGTTGGACCTTTAAGCTTATAGTGTTTGTCTCACATTGTCATTTGAGAGATTGGACACATAAGCTTTGAAAACAGATTTTTAATCAGTATGCATGTGGGAAATAAATGTTTGACATTATTAAACTCTTAGGATATACACTACCGTTCAAAAGTTTTGGGTCAGTGAGATTTTCTTTCTTTCTTTAAAAAAAAAAAAAAAAAAAAAAAAAAGAAATTAATACTTTTATTTAGCAATGATGCATTAAATTTATCAAAAGTGACAGCACAGACATTTGTAATATTACAAAATGTTTCTATTTCAAATAAATGCTGTTTTTTCTATTCATTAATAGAATAAATAACTAATGCTTAATATAAAAATATTAAGCAGCACAACTGTTTTCAACATTGATAATAATAAGAAATGTTTCTTGAGCACCAAATCAGCATATTAGAATGATTTCTGAAGGATCATCTGACACTAAACCTGGAGCAATGATGCTGAAAATTCATCTTTGCCATCACATTACATTTAAAAAATATATTAAAATAGAAAAGTTATTTTAAATTGTAATAATATTTTACAGTATTGCTGTTTTTACAGTCTTTGAAAAAAAAAAAAAAACTTTTGAATGGTATAGTATAAACCTGTTTTTATTTTAAATTCATTGTCTGGGGGTGGGGGTAGTCAAATTCATGAGTCAAATTCATGCTAAGTTGTATCTACCGTTTATATTAAAGCTTGAGCTGTGATGTTGCCAGGAGACATTGTAAAATCACAAATCAGTGTCAACTAGATGTTTGATTTGGTCAGTTTGTAACTGTAATACTTTTTTTTTTAACAGGAGAGCTGTCTTTCTCTGCATGATTCTTTACTGTACATGCTGTCTGAGGTTTGCACAAGCACAGTCTGCAGGTAAGTGATTTTCATTCATAGATTTTCAAAACCTGTACATTTTCTAACACAATTTTAGTGCCTGATCAGCATGCAAAATACAATTCTGTTAACTTTCACCATGGTCTTGACATCTGTGTCATAACCCTGTACGTTACATGAGCACATGGGTTCATTGAAGTCCAAAGACCTCACACTGCCTTGCAAAAAAGTTTGAGGATACTTGACAGGACTTGGACAAATAGACCTCTAATGTTACAACCCATTGGAGTTTTCCATGAGTCAGAGGTGAAAGAGGCTACAGGTACTTTGTTTTTAAGAAGCAATGCGCTCCATATTTGCCAGAGTTAACAATATTCAGATGATATATGGAGCAGCGTTTGATCAACAACATATGAAGGTTCTGAGTCTGTTTATTTTTCACTATAAATCAGAAGCCGTTGCTTTTGTGATTCTATATGCTTTGCATTTGATTTCCAACCTTATTTGAATGGCATTGTGCCTGATTGGATGTCACTGACTGAGTCTGCTGACTGTAGATGTATAAACTGTTTAATATTGAACAGATTCTGTATTTACATCTAGCGTAAATATTGCTGGTGGTCTGTTACTGCAATGTACAACTGTCAATTCAATTTAGGTATTATGCTTGGTAGAGATTGAAATTACAGCACTGACTAGCTATGCATGACATAAAGAACTAGCATGTGCACTTTTAAGATGTTAAGATGTACTTGTTGTTTCAACCAAGTAGCCTAAACTTACAGGTTCTTATTCAAGGTGTGTCTAGAATTCCCACATCTGCTTTGACCAGATTTAATATGGTGGGGGAGGTTCATAACATCCGTCACATTCAGTCTAACTCATTCATGTACATGTAACATATGGTGCTTCTGTGTCAGACATTAATGAAATGCACCAGCCATCATGTTTTAAACAAGTCATGAAAGATACCTTTGTTCTTGAGTGTATGTTTGATGTTTTTACCATATGTGAGACAGTCCATATAGCACATTCCCCATCTGCTGTCCAAGATTTATCCGGGTATCCGCCGCATGACTTATGATCAAGTCATCTTTGTGAGCCGTTGCTGGAGAGTTTCTGGAATTCTTCTCTAGCCGTTACTCTTATCTGTAGTGTAAAATATGATTTCCAGTGTATGACATTCCACTTTCCACTGACATTTCATTCTGACATAAATTTCTGTTGCCCTTGAAATTATAGTAATTTCAGGCTGCTTCTGGTCAAGTCAAAGTACTTTTACCGCAATGTTCTTCCTATGTGGAGTAGCGTATCAAATTAATGAGAGTATGAACCCTTTAATTAAACATGCTCATGTGAATAGCTTTTATATACAATAACGTAGATCTGTTGTGTTTGTTTTATGCTTGTTCGAGAATAGACATGACTTTTTTTCCTCACTGGAATTCCTACATAACTTGCAATATTCTAAAACAACATTCAGAGGTAATAAATACTACATAAAGGTAATTCTAAGATGGCATTCTATGCGTTTGTCGTGTCTACTAAAGTCTGTCAGTCATCATTAGAGCGCCATCCTCAGGCTGAATAATGCAAAAACATTAGAATTCTGCCAAAAGTGTGTCTGATGTGTTCAGCAATTAGAATATAAAGCTTAAAAATGTTTATCATAAACTAGCGCTAAGACCCAGAATCTGTCCTACCTAAATTTATGGTCAGGGGCCACTACTGCTTACCTGAGTATTCCAATACATTAATGGTACATTTACATGACAACGATGTACTAAAAACAGAAAAGTTTTTCCGTTTTTTGCGCACAGATGACACCATTGTCAAAACAATTCCTGTTCACACAGATCAGTGAAAACGACTAAAAACGATGTATGCATGCCAGGCCAGTAGTTGGTGTTGTCACTTTGTAAAGAAACACTGAGCGCCTATAGACTGAAAACGTACGCATGCGCATGAAGTCACCGTTTTTACAAATTTGCGGTTTTGTAGTACACACGGAGGCGATAACGGTATTGTTTTCAAATACGTGCACTTTGAAACCTGTTTTCAAAAGTTCACGGTTTCAGGCCCCCAAAACACCATTGTTGTGTGAATGAATGGCTAAAGGCATAAAACGTTTTACGTTTTTAATTGAAAATGGTGTCGTGTAAACAGCCCCTGAAAGTTTCATAATGAGATGGCTGTCTGGAAAGAAGAAAGTAAAAGCCTGATTCATATTCAAAATGGTTAGCACCAGCACTGCTTTGTTTCTGATTTATATAAACTACTGTCACTTACTGATAGAGACAGTTATTTCATCTCACTCTAGGCGGTCGATAACTGCGGTATTCACGGTGTGTTCAAGTGCAACTTTTTGACCCCAACTTGAGGCAACATCATAGTCTGCTTTCGTTGTTGCTATTTCTTTGATGTCAGTTTAGTGTGTCACGGGCTTGACTAATCACTCTGGAGCTGATTGACTAATGCCTACAAAAGGGCGCACACAGTTCCAAACCCTCTTCTGATTGGCTTATCATTTTCAACTAAAACACTCCAATGACTAATCATTTGTATGAGATGGTGGAAAATATCACTTTTATAAGCATATTGGCCATGCGCTTTTCTACAACCCAAACCATATGATTTCTTACAATTTCACCATCTTGTACAAAATATTACGACTTCTCATGAGACTGTGCTGTATTTAAAACCTAACTAACAAAATTACTGCAAACTACTTTAACCAGCTAGAAAACCTTTTACCCGGGTAACAAAAACAAGTTTAAATGACCAGCGTTTGCACCAGCAATGTTCAAAGCAAGGCATAAAAAACAAGTGTAGATGTAATGGCAATGCTGCAGTTGCCTGATGGGGCAAGATCACTTGTGTTAACTGGTCCTAAGCTCGCTCACACTGGCCTCGGGTCAGTGGGTCATGCTTATAGTTGAGCCCTGCTTTAAAGAAGTTTATTTCATGCTGTTTATGACTCTTTCAGACAGCACTCTTTACTATGATTTGTGAGTAGAACCAGAGGATGTTCATCATGTGTTCTGTTGAGGTGCATTGCTGGAGTCTTGTTTTTGTTAGAGTTTTGTGTCAGGATCCCATGTGATTTATGTGAAATTATTCAGATCATTAATTTTCTAAATTCAGAGCAGTTGTTTTCCTGCTGTTTGTCAGAAGATAATCTGTCACCTCTTTCTGACATGCTTGATAATGAAGTGGCCATTATGTTAGTAACTCTGTTTAGATTTGCTTACAATACTACTGCAGACATAGTGCTTTCTTTCAACAATTCTCTTTCAAAATATGCTGATCATCATCTGTTAAGGGATACAGGGCTTACAGGGGGAAAAAATCTGTGCACATTATTCCATTTACATGTGCTTTTCATTTAGTGCTCGTTGGGTATACTTTATAACTGCAAAAGTTGAGTAGGATTTTGTTTAGTCGGGATGTGTTTGGGTTAGATTTGGTTTTATAATGTATACACTTGTTTGTTTTTAATCTAAACTCATTACTGACTGTTCAGAAGTGGCAGCCCTAAGATAGATGGCTTTGACCATTTCTTCCCACTTTACGCGTCATATTTTGTTACATCTACTTGCTAGCAAAAGGATCATATGGGGCATCATTGATATTGGTCATAGCAGTTTTTTTTTTACAGCATTTCTTTTTTTTTTTCATGAATAATGTTATTGTCTTGATTTCCAGAAAAAATATAAGTTAGCAAAATTGTTATAAAACTTTAGAGATGTTAATTTATTTATTTATGTAATTTTTGCCATCTTATACCCAAATCCACATAATAAACTGGAACGCTTCAGACAATACAGACTAATATGCTTGTGGTTTTGTAACTCTTAAAGGGATGTTTGATATGCGTACTCCCACTCGCTTCACTTGACCTAATTTATTGCAGACCTCTAACGATCTAATGAATTTGTAGTACAGTTGATGATTCCGTAAAACTCACATAAGCCCACACAGTGTTATTTTTCTACTTGTAACAATGTCAGCAGAGTATTTAATAAAAAACTGAAGCATTACCCCCGGTGAAATATTACCTTTGCCACATATGTTCTACATATGCTTTTGTTAATGATCTGTTCCTGTAATGAGCTCAGTGTCTCAGTGTGTGAGAAACAGCTGCAAGCCTTCAGTCGACTGCGATGAGATCCATTTTGCTCTTAAATCCTTTTTTAGTCACAGTACATGTATAGTGATTATTCCTGCAATTATTTGTTGTTTTCCTTTTTGTAGATGTGGACGTGCTACAAAGACTGGGATTGGTTGGGAAAAGACCATCTGGGACACGCTCCACACCTCAAGGTGTCATCCCCTTCAAATCGGGAGTCATCCTAACCCAGAGGGCGAGAATTGACGTCCCAGTGAGCTCTGTCGTCCCTGCATCACTGGGCTCTGCGTTCTCTCTCATCCTTAGCGTATGTTCACATCGCATAAACAATGCTTTCCTCTTCACCTTCGTGACAAAGAGGAAAAGACTGCAACTAGGGGTGCAGTTCATCCCTGGTAAAATCTTAGTTTACTTGGGCCAAAAGAACACTGTACATTTTGATTATGATGTTCACAATGGCCAGTGGCACAACCTGGCTTTGGAAATCCAAGCCCAAAGGGTTTTGTTATATACTTCTTGTGGGAAGACAAGTGTACATGCAGATTTGCATTTTAAAAATGAAGAAACGCTGGATCCAGAGGGCTCCTTTCGCTTGGGAAAAATGAGCCAGAGCTCTGTGCAGTTTGAAGGAGCCATCTGCCAGTTTGATATTCATCCCTCTGCTAAGGCAGCTCACAATTATTGTAAGTACATTAAAAAACAGTGCAGGGAAGCTGACACTTATCGGCCTAACCTCCCTCCTCTTTTACCGCTATTACCCCTGGACCCCAATATATCTGTCACCATTCAGACCCCAAGCATTGTAACAGAGCTAAATGACAGACACTTTAGCTCTAAACCTTCACTAACACAAGACAAGATACACAATAATCATGAAACCTCACAAGGCCTAAACATGCCCACTCTAATGACATCTCAGTCTGTACAAAGCACAGTGCCACCAACGATAGCCCAGCCCACACTACAGCCCCCCCTGCAGGCCACAGCACAAACTGTCATGCCATCACAAATATCTCCAAAGCCAACTCAACAAAGCAGCCCCAGGAAGAAACTTGTGAGGGCAACTATAAAGCCCCAGATGTTAAAAGAGAATGGGATGGCTGTCACTGCCGGACCAACAGGTCAACAGAAGAACAAACTGGATATCCAGACCCCTGCCACAACAAAACCTAAACCTTCTAGTACATTCACGGTGTCAGAGATGACAACAGCATCAATAGCATCACAGGATCCTCTACCAAAGGAGACCTTAGTTTTTGGCGCCAAACCCACCTCTTTTGAGCCTGTCACCCCTGCGGCCACAGATGGTTTCCAAACCTTTGACTTTGAACCAACTCAATACTCCCTCTTGGCTGAGTCACCTGCCCTGAAAGGAGAACCTGGACCACCGGTAGGATGTTTTTTAATATTTTTGGTTGCCATACTCTTTGCATTTTTCACATTTCTGTAGGGATTGAAACAGACTGACACAGGTCAAGTTGTTGGAAATTTTGTAAAATGTTCTGCTAACATTTTGATTAGAAATAGTCTGACACATAGAAGTAGGGCTGGGAGAATAAATCGATTCATCTCGATTTGTGGATCGATTCTGAGATTTTCTGAATGCATCACGATTCTCTCTTGAATCAATTCTGAGCTTTGTTTTTAACAGCAGATGGCGCTCTAGGCTAGTTTTTCACCACACGCTCAAATGCTAACGAAGAAGAACGCTCATGCATTCGACTATGTACTTGCACCTCAGAATGCTTTTATGATGCGAGATTAATGTAAACAGCCCACTGCAAACACCCTTGTAATTCGTTTTAACCTTTTCAAACTTAATGAATGATTATTTTATAGAAGGTTCAAATGGTGTGCGTATCAAGTTCAAGTGGCTATTTCTAAAGCATGCAGTGCCATCTGCTGTTAAAAACTAAGCTCAGAATTGATTCGAGAGAGAATCACGATGGATTCGGAAAATCTCAGAATCGATCTAGAATCATTTCTCGATTCGTGTTTCAACAATTTATTGTTCCCTGCCCTACATAGAAGGACTTTATCAGGCCTTTCTCATTGGTGGTGAGGTATTGACAACTAGTAGTAGTAGTTGTAGAATTAAAATTTCCTGATAATTTACTCACCCCCATGTCATCCAAGATGTTTGTCTTTCTTTCTTCAGTCGAAAAGAAATTAAGGTTTTTGAGGAAATCATTCCAGGATTTTTCTCCATATAGTGGACTTCAACAGTTACCAAATGGTAATCTTGCACTACCTCTGCGATGTGCCACGCATTACATAATCATGTTGGAAAGGTCACTTCAAAATCGTCCAACATTGTTGTTTTATCTTTTTTGGAAAAGGCTTCATAAACACTTGCTCGGTACTTCCGTCTACGTCCCGCGTGACCTTTCCAACGTGATTACGTAATGCGTAGCGCATCGAAGAGCTAGTGCAAGATGAGCATTTGTGGTTAAAAAGTATATAAATGTTATTTTTTTTAGAAAATTACCAATCGTTTTGCTAGATAAGACCCTTATTCCTCAGATGGGATCCTTCGAAGCTGCACAGAAACTGCAATTTGGACCTTTAATCCGTTGGTAACTGTTGAAGCCCACTATATGGAGAAAAATCCTGGAAAGTTTTCATTAAAAACCTTAATTTCTGTTCGACTGAAGAAAGAAAGACATAAACATCTTGGATGACATGGGGGTGAGTAAATTATCAGACTGTAAATTATCAGTAAATTATTTTTTGGCATGGTTAGTTCAGGTTGTAAAAAAAATAGACAAGTAATTTGTCTGTCAAGCTAGTAAAATGATCCATTTATTTTACAGTAAAATGTTATTATAGCAGGATTTTCCCTGATTATTTTACAGAAGGTGGGAATTTGCTTGTTGAAATACTCAAAGCTAAGTCAGGTTACAGAACCATAACAACAAGGTCTTCAGCTTTCAACAGACCACTAGAACTCCATGGTACGAAGACCATTTTCTTTCTTTTTTAAACAGTGTCTTATGGTGGCCAGATGGCAAGTGCTGCTTTGCTTATTTTGAAGAATGGTGAAATGTGAGTTATTAGCTGTGGCCGTGTGTGTGTGTGTGTGTGTGTGTGTGTGTGTGTGTGTGTGTGTGTGTGTGTGTGTGTGTTTTTTTTTTTGTGCCTTGGTCTTGTCATCTGCCTTCATATGTTATATTTAGGTGCTGACTGTAGCATTGCATAAATATGGATTCTTAGTCAGTTGGTTTCCATTACCTCTTGAGGAGTTCAATATATAATACACCACACACTACACAACTACATCTTTTACCAGTTTAACAACCTTGTCTGGGTGCAAACTGTTTGTTGAAGGCTGGAAAATGGTGTCATCATTGTTGCCTTTGAGCTTTTGGTGGTCTTGGTCTTAAGCCTAGTTTATAAAATCCTTTGAAAGGGCATTGCATGCCGGTAATGTGTAATGCTTGCACACTTTTTCCTTGTAGTTAATTAATGAGGTCACAAGCCAGTGGGTGAGAGGACATGCACTAAAAAACAAAACAAAAAAAAAGCAGTTTGTCTTGTTTTCCACTCAACATATCTAAACATCCTTGAAACTCAAAAACAAGATAAATTTACTTGAGAAGCAAAATTGTGTAAATTATTAGGACTTGTTTTCAGAGAATATAAATATATCTTGAATTATTTATTGTTCTTTACCCTATTGTCATTTTTTTTTTCTAATTTTAAAACCAAACCTTACTAAATGTAGCTTTATACTTAAACAAGAAAAAAAGTTTAAAATATCTTTTTAATTTTTTGTCAAGTAAATTTATCTTAGCTCACGAATGTTTAGATATTTTTTCTGGAAAACAAGACAAAAATGCTTATTAAAGGGAACCTATTATACAAAATTCACTTTTACATGGTGTTTGTTTGAACATAAATGTGTGTCGGCAGTGTACACAACCACCCTATAATGATAAAAACCCACCAACTCCTCTTTTTTACCCGACAGGTGACCCGCCAAATTTTATGTAACGGGTGGAATAATATTTACGTGTCGGGTGCGGTGCGGGTGCGGGTCGGACGCGCGGTAGGCACGGGCGGACTGCGGGTCCAATAGCCAAGACTATTCCAACTCAATTCGGTGCATTTGACAGCTGCTTTCAAATGGTCCCGTGCTTATTTGTGTTCACGCTTTGTCTGAAGACCGTTAAAGGCAGCACGGTTTGCAGCGCTGAGTATTGTAGCCAATCACGCTGCATCTGATTAAAAGCTAGTGATTATATTAAAAGGAACGCGCTTTGCTCGCTATTTAATATAGGCTATTCACAATTTGAATTGAAGCTTTAGAATATTTTTCGCGCTGCTACAAAGAGGACTGGCGGCCAGGTAAACACTGCAGAAGAGACAACCGTGTTTATATGCCGAGTGAAACTGCTCAAATATTTACTAGCTTTAAGCTTACAGTTGAATAGGCCTACTAAAACATTCTTTGTTCTATTATTTTACTTTGTTGTAAAATGCAATGTTTAATAAAATGCAGCAACATAGAATGCCTAATGTTGGTTTCATTGCTTGTGTTAGGCTACATGACAAAATGATTTTGTCTACCTCATGTAGGAGATTTAATGCGGGTGCGGGTCGGGTCGCGGTTTTTGTGTCAAACGGGTCGGGTCGGGTACGGGCTAAAATGAGTGTTTCTGTCGGATGTGGTGTTAATAACTGCGGGTGCGGAGCGGGTGCGGGTTTATCAAACAGGACCCGTGCAGGACTCTGGTGCCTCAGAATAAGCTGTTTGCAGATTCTACCTTTTGTGACATCACAAAATGCCGATAAAAGCTATTATTATCACTATCGGCCATCGGCCGATTGTTTAAAAACTGCCGATGATCAGGGCCGATTATATCCTGTCAATCAAAAGGGTGCGGAAAAACGTGTTCAGACTGCAACTCATACATACTGTGTGTGAAGAAAATCACTCTTGTGTTGAATTTCTTCTTCTTCTTCTTCTTGGTGGTTGGCAAACCAGCTTTTGTGTTGAATTTTAACGCATTAACAGTTTAAAAATAGTGACGCTAAAGCAGGCTCTTTTTGACCCTATGAATCACCCGTATTTCAAGCCAGGGTTGCCAGGTCTGCGTTTTTATTTTTATTTTTTGCTACATCAAATATTATTTGTAGCGCCTCCCGTCCAATAATCGCAAAAGGCTTTGTGCTTGTTACTTCTGATAAGAATAAAAGTTTCAGTTTTCAAATTCTGTCCATTTTATAATGAAATTCAAACAATAAATGGCGTTTTGACGCTCTTAAATGTGACGTGTCAGATTGCTGTAATGCCTCAGTTCAGGCGGCAGCTCGGAGCGCGAGTCTTTTCTTCCTCTTCAATACAAGTTATATCTCGAAAAACATGCATGAATATCAAAGGTATGTTGAAAGATATAGCCTGAATGTATCACGTCTCATGTAATCACTTTATTTGTGCTTCAACCGCGGAAAGACGTCAATAAAACTTAGAAATTTAGTATCGGTGCACTTCTACTAAAATGTCTGTGCGAATCATTATACACCAGACTGCTTTGTGAACGAGGGTCAAAATAAAAGGACAATTAAACACACACAGGTTTTGTTAAAAAGTTGTACAAACCTCAAGGTACAAACTATTCGTGATCCAGCTTATAGTCTCCGCAGCGATAATGGTCACTGCAGTAATAAAAAAGGGAGAGCATGCACTTTATTAAAGTTCATCAGAGTTGCTTTACGGATATAAAGTTTACCAGTTTATTAAGCAAACACCGGGAAAAAAAGGGTCTGTATTCCTTTGTTTACTGTAATGAGTGTTTTTGTGTAATCTGCTGTGTATGTTGATGATAGTGCAAGGGGGAGAGAGAGTTTATAGATAAGACTTTAATGCGCACTTCTTGCACTTATTTAGCTCTTACGGTGATTTTCTGGAGTAAAAACAGACATCTTTTGTGTGAACTTCGTAGAACTCATCATTAAAGTTTTGGCCATCATTCGGTTATCATTCAGTCCGCCACAACAGGCTTGTACAAATAGTGGATAAAAGCAAGATGACAACATAAGTTATAGCGTAATTATACCTGTTCTGTCTCCATGCAGCATATATTCTCTGGCTCTATAGGCATCATTGTCCGACTCCGGTTTGAACTGAACACCGCTACTGACAGTTTCTGACATTTTCAGTGCATGAGATTGTCCTGTTTTGTTGTTGTTGGTATGCCGGAGCATGAGCTCTTGAAGCTCTACCCTCTTCTTGAAAGGGGGCCGGGAGCAGCAGCTCATTTGCATTTAAAGGGACACACACAGCATGCTATAAAAAATGATCTGTGGGTTATTTTGAGCTAAAACTTCACATACACACTATGGGGACTTCAAAAACTTGTTTTACACAAAGGGGCATTTTAGCGTTTTAGTTTACCTCCAAATTCAGTCACCGTTGGGAAAACAGTAAATCATAGGGAGTTTGTGTTTGAGTAGAAAGACTCTTTTTTGTAGGATGAATAATATGTTATTCAGTGATAGGAATAATTGAGTGGATTATTTCATATTTGTACAAACAGGACAACTTCTCAAGAAAAATCTTGGCCTAATTCACAATACGTGAATTTATTCTTAATCTCGTTCTAATGAAAGTGAATTTGGACTATTTAAAATGATCGGCCGCATGCACAAGGTTTGTCATTTGCATAAAACACGCCCAAACCATCTCCATATAAGGGCTTTCCACACAATCTTTCCTTTACAGCCTTCCGTTACTCTCGTCAAACATATACTGCTGTCTGCAGAAGCGCTCGCCAGATCCTCAAGCAATGCCAAGTGTGCCATTCTCAAAACCATAGACCCAGATTATAGACCTCTGCTTAGCCAGCTGTACATAAGCGTATATATCTCCGTTATTCAGAGAAACCTCGCAGCTGTAGCTCAAATGCAGCTTTTCTTACTCTTTCACTCTATATGATTAAATATATTTAAGATGAAATTAAATTGTATTGTTTATTAATTTTATTATATAATTTTAAATCGAGCGCAGCGTTAGTTCAGTAGGCATAGTGCTTCGACCAGCTGATGCGGTCAGCTGTCAAATCGCTCCAATCACTACCATTCTCCTATTAGACCGGGGACATGTATACGTGGCATTACTGCTCGGTAAGTATGCTCAAACTGCTCGCAACCCTCCCTCCCTCCCCATTATAAGCATGAGCATATTACTGTGCACTTTCTGGTTGTCGCCGTCTTTTGTTTCAGATTACTAAGGCTTTCAAGTCCTAGTAGGCATGGACCTCTCTGCTGAGAGACACTCATCCTCATAACCAAGCTAAAGTATAGATGTCCCACTGCCACATCTACACGATTACCACTGTTCGCTTTTAAAGACATTACTAAAGTGTCTTAATTGTCTATGTATTTCCAAGCTGATGGTTCCATGGGGGGTTAATGTTAAAGCTCTTGTATGTTCAATTAATTTTGGAGCAAGAATCCCCATAAGGAACCATACCGCCAAAGATAACTTGTGTTTCAGTAAACTCAGAGTAACTTGCCAAAGTGGTCCTGTCTGAAATAAAGATTATGTAATATAATATAATATAATTATAGTCGTTTTAAGAGGAAGTAACTTCTTAACATGATTAAGAGGCCGTACAGAGAAAGTGCTTTTTGCGTACATGGTTTCAGTTGTTCCTACGTTTTTCAAAAATGTAGCGAATGAGACCCAATGTCCTTTAGCTAACAACCTGGAGGAAGTCAGTGGGGTGAGGTTGTGGATGTAAATGTTGGTACAGTGAAGCAACTGAAGGTTGCACTGTGATTGGATGAGAATTAATCGATCAATCAATCTTGTAACAGACTTACAACTACAAGTCTTGCTGGATAAGTTTCCATTTCTTGTGCATAAGATTTTTACTACAGGCTTGGGTGGGAGCAGAACTGTGCTCTACTGAAAGTGAGCTGATATTTGCTATAAAGTCTGCCGACCTCATCCAGCACTATTATGCAGCGTATTATGGTACTGTATATACAGTCACAGTGAAGCTCTGAACTCTTTTCCAACAACAAACAACAACCAGATGTGCTGTTCAGTATGGCTGTCACACAGATGGCACTGTGCATTTTCGGGAGAGATCCCCTTTAGCAACTGCTATAAAAGGCCTTGTTTCCTCCTTTTCTAATCTTTTCATTCCTTCTTGGAGGCAGATAGAGAAAGAGAGATTGCTTTCATTCAGGAAATTTGCCACGTGGAAAAGAAAGAGTAGGGGGCTCAAATGGGCTCTTCTGTCTTTCTTTCTCTCTGGAGCTCAACATTACCATATTAATGTCATTCATATCAAGCAGACACTCTGTGCATAATGTCTCTTGGTTTATTACTCCATAAAAGCTAATTTTTAAAAGTTTATTGCACAAAAAACTAAAGGCAGAGTCAATATGCAGTTCATGTTTATTTAAAGTAGTTTTAAAGTAGATTTCTTGAAAACATTAATAGCGCACACCTTTGAATAATCTTTTATTAGTGAGTGTTGCTTTCAAAATGATTAGAAACAGGAAGCCTGCAAACATTGTGGAGTTCTGGCAGCATCACTCTCAGTATGAGTATGTGGGATCTTGCCAGGTCTACAGGTGTTACGAAACATTGCCAGGAATTGTCTCGTAGAATTTTTTCTTGTAAGAAATGTTTTTTATTAGTTCAAAGCTGTCATCAGATGTATATGCCACTTGGATTTGCGCTGACACATTTTTCACTAACACAAGGCAAATTCCAAAGCACATTGCAGGTAAATTATATCAAAACTAACATGGATGATTGAAGTCCTTTACTAATATTGCCATATTTTTGTGATCTTGATAGAAAGAGAGATAATAATATAAAA
Source organism: Ctenopharyngodon idella (assembly GCF_019924925.1). Classification (NCBI taxonomy): domain Eukaryota; kingdom Metazoa; phylum Chordata; class Actinopteri; order Cypriniformes; family Xenocyprididae; genus Ctenopharyngodon; species Ctenopharyngodon idella. The sequence goes on along the minus strand of NC_067224.1, from coordinate 13,584,849 downwards.
ACTAAATGTTTTTTGGCTTAACGAGCCCTTTTCACATGACGTCACACAACTTAGCCCACTGAATTATTCTCAGACTTAATGCTGGCAACAATGGATCCACTTGGTAGAGAACTGTCAGGAGACTTATTAGTACAAAAGAGGACAGTGGTACAAGAGGATTACCCAATCATTGTTTTAAGTGTGAAAATACAGCAAAAGTAACACAGAAATTCAAAAACAATGACAAGGCCCCTGAAATAATCAGGCCTTCATTTTAAGCTTCCATTTAGTGATGAGGGATTTTTTTGCTAGACAAAGAGCAGGAGAAATACCAAGCGAGTGTCTCAGAGCCAGCAAAAGCTATGAAAAGAGTGACTGTTTATCTCACAGAGTAAGATGCAGCCTGCAGAAATGACATACATGGTTGTTGTTCTCACTGGAGCTACCTACCTACCTAGTTAGCCATTTCCATTGTTGGGCATTTTTTCAACATGACAATGAGGATATGCATTCTCCCAAGGTGAAAAACCTTCTGTGGACATGTATTGCACTCAATCTTAACACTCTTGAGCGCCTGTGGGGGATTCTGTAGAGACGAGTTGAGCAACACTCCTCATTAAAAATCAGGGCATTTAAGGAGTTCATCATCCAGGAGTTAAACAGGACAGATGTGACAATTTGTCATGAACTTGTACACTCGGTGCCAAGAAGGGTCAGAGCAGTATATTCAAAATTATGGAGGGCATACTAAGTGCTAGAATGTTATACATTTGTTTAATTAAACCTAGGGTGTACTTATTTCTGCAATCCTTCATTTAAACAAAATTGGCTAATTTACTTATTTTATGGCTATTAATGACATATATTTCTCAGTTTTTATTATGTATATGTTTAATACATTTTAGTTTTGCCATCTTTCCGTGAATTGTATTAGTGATCATAAAGAAAATACAACTTTTGTATTTGCTCATTTATGTTGTGCACTGTGTATACAGTGGTGGTCAGAATTATTGGCGCCCTTGGTAAATATGATCAAAGATGACTATAAAAATAAATCTGCATTGTTTATCCTTTTGATCTTTAATTCATAAAATTAGCAAAAATCTAACCTTTCATTGAAGGAAAAGAATTGAAAGTGGGGGGAAAATCACATTATGAAATAAATGTTTTTCTCCAAAACATGTTGGCCACAATTATTGGCACCCCTAGAATTTTTTATGAGTAAATATCTCTGAAGTATATTCCCATTCATATTTACATTTTTTTTTAGCACACCAGGGTGATCATGAACATGAAATTGTCCAGCCATGACTTCCTGTTCCACAGGAGTAAAAACATGAGGAAACACAAAAGCCAAATTCCCTTAATCATTCATCACAATGAGTAAAACCAGAGAATATAGTTCTGATGTGCAGCAAAAGATTGTTGAGCTTCACAAAATAGAAAGTGGCTGTAAGAAAATAGCTAAAGCATTGAAAATCCCCATTTCCACTATCAGGGCAATAATTCTTAAGAATTATTGCCCTTAAGAAGTTCCAATCAAGTAAAGATGTTACAGATCTGCGTGGAAGAGGACGTGTGTCTAAAACGTCCTAATGCATGGTGAGGAGGAAAGTTTGAGTGGCTAAAGACTCTCCAAGGATCACAGCTGGAGAACTGCAGAGATTAGTTGAGTCTTGAGTCTCAGAAAGCCTAAAAAAAATGATCAAACAGCACCTACATCCCCACAAGTTGTTCGGGAGGGTTTCAAGAAAAATCCTCTGCTCTCATCCAGAAACAATCTCCAGCATATTCAGTTGTCAGACATGACTGGAACTTCAAACGGGACTGGCTTTTATGGTCAGAGGAAACTAAAAAAAGAGCTTTTTGGCAGCAAACCCACCAGATGGGTTTGGTGCATACATGGATAAAAAGTACCCCATGCCCACGCTTAAATATACTGCTGGATCTTTAATGATGTGGGCCTATTTTTCTGTTGGAGGTCCTGGACATCTTGTTCAGATTCATGGTATCATGGATTCTATCAAATACCAAAAGATAAAAAAACAAAACCTGACCGCTTCTGCCAGAAATCTTATAATGGGCCGTGGTTGGATCTTCCATCAGGACAATGATCCAAAACAAACATCAAAACCAACACAAAAATGTGTCACTGAGCACAAAATGAAGCTTCTGCCATGGCTGTCTCAATCCCCTGACCTGAACCCTAAAGAAAATTAGTGGAGTGAACTGAAGAGAAGAAGCACCAACATGGAGCTGGGAATCAGAAGGATCTGTAGAGATTCTGTATGAAGGAATGGTCTCTGATCTCTTGTCAGGTGTTCTCCAAACTCATCAGGCATTAGAGGTGAAGACTCAGAGCTGTTATCTTGGCAAAAGGAGGTTGCAAAAAGTATTGAATAAAAGGGTGCCAATAATTGTGGCCAACGTGTTTTGGAGAAAAACATTTATTTCATAATGTGATTTTCCCCCCACTTTCAATTCTTTTCCTTCATTGAAAGGTTAGTTTTTTGCTAATTTTATGAATTAAAGATCAAAAGGATAAACAATGCAGATTTATTTTTATAGTCATCTTTGATCATATTTACCAAGGGTGCCAATAATTCTGACCACCACTGTATATATATACACAAAGACATACATATATATGTCTTTGTACATATACATATATACACAAAGACTTTGTAATGTTATAAAAACAGATTTGTGAGCATTGGTGGAAGTGAATTAGGTGTGAGTGAAATGTATGCCGTTGCTGTCTTTTTTTTAAATTTTATTTAAGATACCATAGCAAATAACGAACATAAAATATGATCAGTCATTAAATAATCAATTAAAATTCACAAATAAATAAGAGGGCATAAATTAAAAGAAGGAATTTATGTAATTGTACATGTCCATAGTCGTAATAGCTGTACGGCTTGAAAGTCCTTGCAATGTTTCAAAATGTAGATTAACTTTATTCTTCAACTGGAAAATTATGGGTTTCCTTTCAGACCACTTGCATTAATGGATGTGAAATTTGCCATGTAACTTGAGAATACTTAATATAAAACATGACTCCTGTCCATTTAATTTTTCATATTGTAAAAAAAAAAGAAAGAAAAAAAAATAATGTCATTGTTTGTCTTTTTATTGCAGAACAAGAACGTTGCATACACAAAATATAGAGATATACAGAGGATTTACACCATAGATATAGTATATACATTTGAACATATATATCTGCAATAGACAGAAGATCATTTTCACAGCATTTAGTTTATCATTAATGTGATAGTTCTGCATACTGATATTGCATATTGAGTTATACATAAAAACACAAACCATCACATTCTCACCTCTGAAAGGTTGTCCCATTTCATCCGGAATTTATAGTGCACGATGCTGTGAAATTTACAATGAAAATTCATAGAATTTTTAGTGTAAGTGATGAACAGCATCATGTTAACCATTCCAAGATGGTGGACATATCTGGAGTGGTTAAATCTGTCATCTATACATATCTATGATTTACACAGTATACTTACTGTTACAGTCATAGCAGCATCAAATGAAACAAACCAAATAAATTATCCAGGGAATAACATTAAATGAATAAACACATATTCTATACTTTTGTTTTGTCTTTTGTATTTCTTATGTATTTTAGAAACTTAAAATATTGCATCAGTTCAGTTTAAAATGGTATGATGTAAACAAAATGGTTTAAATTCTTCACACCATTAATTCTTTTGAGTATTTTATGTGGATGTGATACTTTCAGTTGTCCACTACTCTTAAATAACTCTCACCAGTACAATACCATTATCATACCAATTTCTAAAATTAAAGAATTGTTTTTAAACACAATAGACAATATTCTTGTTATTCCAAATAACAGATTTGTGTGGACATGTAATCGTTATCATACAACTCTGACAGCAATTCAACTACACAATAACTAGGCTAAAGTTGCTGCTAGTTAGCCTAATTCCCTAAGCATCCATGGCAGAATGGAAATAATCAGTAACGTTACCAAAACAACCCAACTGAAAAACGTCAACATTATTAGTCTTACTCTTAACGTATACTTTTCGTATTTTCATAGAAGTCTCTGGTGCAAAGGTAAGATGGAACTACAGATACTCTGCTTTGCGGATAGGCGGAACTGTGAAAAGGGTCTATTCTAGCCAGATGCACAAGAATTGCTGGATGCGTAATATCAGACCTGCATGTGCTCTTGTTTTTTTTTTGACTAAAACCAGTAATTTGCCAGAAAAACAAGCCAAAAAGTGCAGCAGTATGGACAGTTTATTAAAAACAAGAGTAGTCCAATTTTGATTAATTTTAAAAAATAACTTCAGCTTTGCTAAAGACTTTTAAAAAAAATATCCTGTCTCTCCAATGCCCGTTTTCAACTTGTAACATTTTAAAATAATCTACTTCAGCAATTTTTTCTTCTCTCTTCAATTTACTTCTTTTTTTTTTTTTTTAAACCAGCCACTAAAACTATATATTTGCGAGTTTAAGTGTCTAACTCTCAAAGTATCTTAAAACATTGACTAGAGTTCACTGCCTCCATCTAATAGGGGGATTATTGCCTTGTTTGAGAGTTCATTCAATGTCAGCAGGTAGATATTTAACACTAAATGACCCTTTTTGTCATGATTTCCCTCCCTTCTTCTCTTTCAGGGACCTCCAGGACCTCCTGGCAAGCCAGGATTACCAGGAAAGAGAGGACCCAGGGTAAGCCTGTTAAAATCCTTCACTTATTTTATTATGTCTCTGTTGCCTAGCCCTGGCTTAGGAGATTTCTATGTTTGTACTTCATCCAAGTCAACATAATATTTCTCTGCATGTTACATTAATGGATTTTGTTTGCCAAAGCTGCATTAAAAGGTGATGAAATTGGCGTTTTGCGTTACTCACACTGGCAGTTTCGCCATCAACCACACTACCATGCTCCAGTTTCAGACGCACTCATATTATTACTCCATCTAGGACACTGGAACAACATGTTCTTTTTGTCAGGTGTTTTAGAAGGGGTAACAACATTGTAAAGTAAATTAGTAGTTTTAAAATGCATCTGTTGTAAATATTGCAAACATATTATGCCTAACTATGTCATTCATTATTGGAGGGTGGAGGGGTCTTTGAACTGAGGTGCATTCTTTTATTTATGGTTGAGGAAGGCCAGTTCCTATTAAACACTAATTACCCATATGTTTGTATAAAACCGAGTTCAACTTTGCATTTCAGATGGCCTGCACTTAAAAATTGATTTTTGCTACTTGTTCAGTTTTCATGTAAAATCTAGTTTGTGCCATCAATTTTTGAATTGTAAATTGTTTTAAATTGGTTGCTTAGTCCATTTGCATTGGGACTATATGAATAATTTTCATTGGCCATAACCAAATGTATGCAAATCCGCATCTAGACCAGCACAGACATGTTGAAAATAAACCATTTAAATTAAAAATATTAACCATTAAATTGAAAATATTATTTCCATATTTTTTGTTGCATATATTTAAATGTATTTAAAATCTTTAATAAAATTATTAGTTCACATTACAAAACAATACAAGACTTTTGTTGTTGTTAAGGCTTAATTTTATTTTGTGAAAAAGTTTTCCTCAATTTATTTAATCTCATTAAAGTCTTTCTTTGTTACAAACTGATAGTTTGTCATTAGGATGAGTAAGTACCTTGTAGAAATGACTTTTTGCTCAGTAAGATTGTAATCGAGAGTGGAAGAAAGAGTGAGACAATGAGATATCAGTTAGTCAGAGATTCAAAGAGACTTCCCTTGGTGGAAGTCTAGATGTTTTGTGTGTGGGATACCTGCCCTGGCCTATGAGACTGCCCTTTAGAGAGGCCCCTGAGGGCTGGACTGTGGGAACCCAATCTGTTGAGCTAAAGAAAGGGCTCTTTGTAGCAGTCTTATTAAAGGCATTTAAAGCCTCACTGGTGCTCACCGGCTCTTAAGCTCTCCAGAGTGGCTGGTCAAGAGCATTGGGATCCCACAGCCTTAGTCGGTGCATAAGTTACTAAGAATATTTCATGTAACTTCTGATATATATATATAAAAAAAATGTTTTCATTCATAACATTTCATATGCAAGATACAATTCAGTGCATTTAGACCTTCAAAGATTAAATGGATCATGAACATGTCAGAGCAAACTGGGTATTGCGATGCGATGGCCTACAATGGATTTACTCTACATAGTGTTTGCCTCAGTTGCTTATTCATAACACATAGCAACACAGCTAAATGTATTCCTAATATGATGGACCTTTTATTGAAAGTACCTTTTGAGACATAGCTTGACAAGCACCTGTATGAGATGTATTTGTGATGTTTGAGTTGGGGCAGGAAAAGATGGTCAGTGGGGATATCCATGTTTAAATATTCGCCGTTATTCACCTTATTTTTAACACGGAAGTAAGGTCTTTTCTGTGAATGTGCGAGACTTCCAATTCATTAGCCACTAAATAACGAGAAGAATATCAAAGTGCAGTAAACTGTAAAACTGTTTGCACTACAAACCAGTATGTTTATAATTAAGACAATACATTAAAATAATATGGTAAGAAATACCAGTTTGCAATATCAAGCAGCATAACAAGCTGTTTTGTACAGCTAAAAATAACCGCAATTGAATGACACCCGGAAGCCGGACACATTAAACTTACAAATGGCCGCACCCGCTCTTAACTGAAAAATAAGGCAGATAATCCAATCAAATCAAGGTCTTGTGTTCTGTCATTTGTTGCCGTATGGTTCAATCTATGGAAGATGCGTGATGGATCTAAATATAAATGTAAAAGTAATGCAAAAGTACTAACTTGCTGCCCATATAGCAGCCCGGAACACACCAAGCTGACTCCGACGAACTAGTGGCGACGAAAGCAGACTGCGAGGTTGGCTCACGTCGGCAGCGTCTGGGTCCAAAGTTGCCCTGACACACCAAACCGACGCTTGACGCTTGACCAAGTAGCACATCCGTTCTGCGCCTGCGTAAGAAGAAATGCCTTTCCATACCAGCAGGTGGCAGTGGCTGAACAGTTAATCAGAATGATCAGATGGCCCGACTGACTGACGAGCTCCGATGCCGATTCAACATGTCGAATTGGCCGAAAAAAGCCGACGAGGACGACGGTGCGGAACACACTAAGAAAACTTAGTAGGCTGACGAACAAAAACTGCCCGACGGCCGACCGTCGGCTTGGTGTGTTCTGGGCTTAAAAAACAACAATAACAGAACTAGTTGCTTTTTATAATATAACTTTTCAAAGTAAAGTTCCCCAACACTGCTCAAGAATTGTTGAATGGTGAAGAACATTGGCATGCTGCAAAAATGATAAATGTGAGGGACAGAGGTCATGAAGAAATCATGTTAGTGAACTTGCCCGTACTTTCACATCTTTAACTCATTATAATAGCAAATTAAACAGTCCTCTAAGAAAAGAAAAATGATCAAGCAATTTGCTTCACAGTTTCTTCTACCATCTGAAATTGTTCTATTATAGCTTTTCTTTAAAACTTAGTCAGGCTAGTTTATTTAGTCTGGTGCCTTGTCACTTTCTTATTGTCACTTGCACATTTTGGCTAATAATTATTTTTGAAGAAAAAAAAGCAATTGTGAACAATTTCCATACTTCTTTAGTGACTATACCAAGTATGGTAGTGTTTATGTAGTAATTCATCCCTCAGGTCTCTCACAACTGCACAGAACTGTAAACCATTCCCTTCTGTGTCACCATGCGCTGGGTCATGTGGTCTGTCAGGGTTGTCTGGTGTGAATCAATGCCTCATAGATGACAGACAAGTGTTGGACATACTGTATCAACACAGTAAAATTCTCTGACATACAGTTTGTCTCTGTCGTTGGCGCTGCACATGCTGTCTTAGATCCAATTCTTTACAATGCCAACACTAAAAAGTTCACTTTAAACATAGTTTAACTTGGTCAAGAGGCCAGATCAGACAAAGATATTCCCTCAAGTGCACTGGTAAACATTAGCAGGGGGCTTCTTTGAGCCAGGTCAGGGAGCCCTACCATAAGTCAGCCATTCTCAAATATATGAGGCGGAAAGTGACAACCACCACGCGCGTCTGCCCACACGAGTGCCTGTTGGAGAACTGAAAGTGAGCAGGAGAGATTAACCAATATGTAACTTGATAGGCTTTCTTGATACTCCTCTCTCAATCTCCTCTGATCACTAACCACGGCCACATGTGCAGAACCTGACCAAACATAAAAAACGAGGTGGAAATCTGTACATGAGCTTCTTGTAAGTATCTCCATATGGCCAGTTTGTGTGTACTCAGCAGGAAGGGCAATGAATAAGAGCCCCACTCATGGCTAACCCCTGGTGGATCATATATAAAATAATAGCGTCGCTTTGACAAGTAGACTTAGCATTGCCTCTTGGCTCTCGCTAAGTCTTTGAATCTCACCATTGCATGTTATTTGCTCTACAGTATAATTTCCCTGACGGTTGTCAGCTATCACTCAAAAATATTTAGGCCTAAATTTAAGATTTATGTATTTGAATTGTATATACTGTATAAATTCCATCTATTTGGATTACACAGTTTTAACATAAACAGATAATGCATATTTGTCAGTCATACTTAAATGAAACGGATAAGATTTAAAAGCACAAATGAACTGAACGTGTTTCAAATACACAATAACCAGGTTTATTTATCATCAGTGAATCCCATTTCTTTCCATTTGAAACATTTTAACTAACTGAATATTGCTTGTTACACTGCTAGCCATATTTTAACCATGATTATACTTTTTACTGAATACATTTAATTGATTTCACAATGAACAGATTTATGCTGTTTTTTTAAAATGTGATTAACGTGAAAACGTAATTATTTAAATAAAATCAAATAGATATAATCATTTTGCACTTTATGAAACACAGAGGCGAACAATTGCAGTGTTTCAGTGCAAAAAGAACGACACGCAATCCATTTAAGTAGCTGCTAAATGTGCTGAAATAGGGCTGCGCCAGTAAACTGTAAACAGATTTTCATTTTATGAGAGATACTTGTGTACAATTTCTAGTAATCTTGGCAGCAGTAATTTATGAAATGATAATTACATGATAGAGAAAAGTAGTTAAGTAACCTGTATATATACAGATATGAAATGTAGTCAAGCACACTTTCTGCATTTTAAAGAGCTGATTGAGGTGTCTAGATCACAACAATGGAGTGATGCTGTACAGTCTCACTAACATATAACAGATTGTAGTCTGCTGCATCCTCCACAACACCCTTAAGATAGGGAATTGTATCATGACAATTACATTCAGCACATATTTTGTGCTTATTTACCTGATTTGCTTTTGCCTTTGATGAATCATGTGCTAAAACAATGCAGAAAGTGTGAGCAAATAAACAATAACATCAGCAGGCACGAATCATTTTCCCCAAAAGTTTTTTTTTTTTTCTATCAGTGTGGCCTTTAGTTTCAGTTAGCACATCTTATCCTCCAAAGTGACAGGCATTGTATTGTGGCTTTTGCAGTTTGTTGTTTAAGATTATTTCCATTTTGTCTGCTTTGCAAGCATATAAATCAGTGTCTAGGGAGCTTTTTTGCACTCTTTCTCTACTCAAGCCCCCTGGTCGCTGCTGGAAAAGTCAGCTAATGAAGAAAATCATGTCCATATGTTATATGCCAAAAGCATATGCTAGAAGTACCTTTTAAAACACAACACTTTCTTGTTAAGTGGAGGGCAATTTTCCGAATGCATGCCTTGGGCAAACTGTGCTACTTACGTACAGTACTTTTCATGAGGGCCAGAATAATAAAAAATGTATGAGATATTTAAACATTTCTCCATTCCGTAACTTAGACTAGGCTGCTTCCCTCAGATGCCGACAGGGTTGGTGACTTTAAGGGACTAAAGTAAATGTCGTGATTCTTGTTTAAAAACCTTTTTTTTCCCCCAATGTTTGAGCTGAAGGTGGAGGGCTGAGAGGTCCTGAACCCCTGTATGGTCTGCTGATTTATTGTCCTGACATAATGTGATTTTTATTTCATTCTTTACAACTTTCTGTCTAAAATGTATAAAGGCACGCAAGTGTACCACACATCGTTTTTTGAGGAATTTACAGATTAATATCTGCTTTGATGTCAAGTTATTATATATATATATATTCATGTACAAATGTCTATTTATGTTATTTGAGGGGAAAAGGTGTGGTATTATAAAAACAGGTTGTTGGCTAACTTAAATCACCCTTTTTTGTTACTGTACTGAAGTCAAAGTCAATTATTAAAAAAACGTATTACTTAATTTTTAATTCATTTTAATGCATTATTATTTTTATTATTTATATTATTTTTATTTTTATTTCAATTAAATTCTAATTTATTTGTATTGTATTGTACATTTATTTGTACATGATTATATCAGTGAAATATTGCTAACCTTTATTCATTCACTGGCACTGAGATGCAATTTTACCTGATCTGTTAAAAAAGAATAAATTCATTTATCCTTCTAATTGAACACAGGGAGTTTTGGGGAAGATACAATTTGAGAAAAATGTGTCACCACATAGAGGAAAAAAAAACTTTTAAGGCTTCCAAACTAAATGTCTGACAATACAATTTCCACTAAGGAAAAAGTTGTTTAAAGACAGATGAGATGTGACAGATGTTTTCTTTAATAGGCAGTTGTCGTTGATTTAATTAGCTTAAGTCGCTTACATCAGTGAGGGTCAAATTATCATTTTACAATGTGATTTAAATCATGTTGCAATTCATAACTGGGGAGTTACCTTTACCCGCCAAAGTCAATTTCAACTCACATTGACACTTTATAAGTGTTAATTTGAGACCCTGATAGCAGTGATTGAACTGACAGAAGTGATGGTCAAGTGCATGTAAAACAGTCCACTACATGAGTATTTATTTCACTCACTCTTTTTTCTCTCTCTCTCTGTATATTTAGTTCTCTTTTATGTCCCTCTCCTTTTGATTCTAGTCTTTTTACTGGCCATTTCTTTTGGCAAAAGGAAAAACAATAATGTGGGTCAAGGCCTGTGACCCAGCTTAAGTGTCCTGCAGTGATTGCACAGTAACTATAGTGAAGACAGCACACAAATACAAGTGAACATGTGTTGTTTTGTAGGGTCCCCCTGGTCCGCATGGAAACCCAGGCCATCCAGGGACCCCCGGGCCCAAGGTATGTACCACTAAATACAGTACTGTGATGTTTTTGTGAATGTGATCAACTTAGACTTGTGTGTTTGGAACTATGGGATCATTTCCTTGTTTAATTTAATTTAATTTAAAAAGCAACATGTGATGAAATTGATCAGTTTGTTTGGACATACCATAAAAAGCTGTCCTCATAAAATTCAAGTCTTTTAACTTTTTAGTGAATCCCACAAACTTAAAGTGGATCATTAAACATATACAGGGGTTGGACAATGAAACTGGCTTTAGACCACAATTAAATTCAATTCATTTTCACTTTATTGTTGGAATTTCTTCCAAAAATTGTCTCGCATCCCACAGCATTTACTGTCACACATAAATTCACATCAATATACACCCACATCAAATAATAAGACACTACAACAGACAAAAAAAAACTATATATATATATATATATATATATAGTGAAGAAATGACACTTTGCTACAATGTAAAGTAGTGAGTGTACAGCTTGTATAACAGTGTAAATTTGCTGTCCCCTCAAAATAACTCAACACACAGCCATTTGACACACCTGCTCCCCATTCACACCTGAGACCTTGTAACACGGTCACATGACACCGGGGAGAGAAAATGGCTAATTGGGCCCAATTTGAACATTTTCACTTAGGGGTGTACTCACTTTTGTGGCCAGCGGTTTAGACATTAATGGCTGTGTGTTGAGTTATTTTGAGGGGACAGCAAATTTACACTGTTACACAAGCTGTACACTCACTACTTTACATTGTAGCAAAGTGTCATTTCTTCAGTGTTGTCACATGAAAAGATATAATAAAATATTTACAAAAATGTGAGGGGTGTACTCACTTCTGTGAGATACTATATATATATATATATATATATATATATATATATATATATATATATATATATGGTGTAGGGCCTCCTTTTGCAACCAATACAGCATCAATTCATCTTGGGAATGACAGATACAAGTCCTTCACAGTGGCCAGAGGGATCTTGAGCTATTCCTCTTCCAGAACAGTGCCAGGTCACTACCTGATGCTGGTGGAAGAAAACGTTTTTTTGGATACAATCCGGGATAGTAACTGGACATCCGTTTCAGACAGCTTCCTCTTGCTTACTCCTGTTGGATGTGGTTCGTCCTACGTGGTTGGTATGCCAACATTACCCTTGATACCATAGTTCTCAATATACCACAAAGATTTGCTGTCCTGGTCATAGATGCGCTAGCGAGACTCACACTAATAATTTGTCCTCTTTTGAACTCTGATATGTCTCCCGTTATGTTGTGTGGATTGCAATATTTTATGTACAGCTGTGCTATTGCTCTGCTAATTCAACCTTCACACTCTGCTCTTACTGATGGAATGTAAAATCAGTGAAGATTGACCACCATGCCACGCATATATAGGCATTAATCCTCCCAACAATTTTTGGCCAGTGTTTCAGTTTCATTGTCCAACCCCTGTACATGAGCTTTGATCTGCTCAGTGGCTTCTATTTGTTAGCCATATGTGCGTTATGTAGCACTTGAATTAGTGATTGTGTTTTATTACAATAGTGATATCACAAGGTAGTTTATGTATTATTTTATAATACCTAAAAAGATGACAGCAATAAAAACATACTACAACAGTACTACAAAAAAAATATGGCTACTTTGGGACCCAAGAGAAAACCAGTAACTCTTCCATCTACATTTAGCTGTTGTAAATTAAAAGAGAAACAGTAAAAGCATGAGTAGCTGAATTCTAATGAACACTGGCAAGAAATTCAGGATGATGTATGACTTTCCTGCTGAAAAATCCAGCTAAAACCAGCCTAAGCTGGTCAGGCTGGTTTTAGCTGGGAGACCAGCTTAAACCAGCTGAACACCAGCTAACCCAGGCTGGGAGACCAGCTTGAACAGCTAAGCCAGGCTGGGAGACCAGCTAAAACCAGCTACTTCCAGCTTAAACCAGCTAAGACCAGCCAACCAGCTTAGGCTGGTTTTAGCTGGATTTTTCAGCAGGGTTTGAGGACATTATTGGACCTGTTTATTTCCATTCATGTTTGTCACAGTTGTGCATTTTACCACATCTGGCTGCTTGTGGCAGTCTTACAATAGACCAGGAGAACAAAGATCTTTCTTGGCCATATGAAGGCGAGCCCAAGTTAAAATTTCCCTCTTTTATTATTACTGCCAAATGGGACAAAAATGAGACAAAAAGAACAGAATGAGACTCACAGAATTACCACTAGTTTCAGTATGTTTGTTGTGGGATTCCAAGCAGGCTTTTCTCTCTGAAATAGTAGTAAATTTATCATTCATTGAGCAGTAATTCTTCAAATGATGAATAAGAGTGTGATTACTGGCATATATCCAGACACATGGTGTAGACAAGTACATGTTTGGCTTTTAAGAGCCGAGGTGTCTGAATCACAGTGTTGGAATGATGCTGTACTGTCTCCTGAGTCTTCCACAACCAAACTCAAAACTGCCCCGTAAGATTATGACATGCAAATTGCATTCAGCACAGATTTTATGGGCATGTTTGCACCATACTTGATTTGCATAGTTACTTTTGTGAAAGTGATGCAAAAACAATGACAGAAGCATTGTCAAAAAAAAACAACAACAAAAAAAAACAACAACAACAACTTTGCATTCATTGCAAAATTATTCTACTTAGATTAATTGGAGAAAAAAATATATTAACAGATGTTTTTAAGCATGGCTTCATCCCATTGCCTGAAAAGGCAGAAGAATGTGGTGTGTGAACCCCAGTGTCATTGCAGAGTCTTACTGTAAACTTATTCTTCAAGCGTACATGGGTCACTCTCTTGTGTAAACAACACTCCTTTCCTTTGCAAGCCTTCATTACTCTTATCCATGTTGACTATATAGAAAAATTCAGAGAGGAATCCTGTTACAGTCTTCTGTTTGGAATTAATTTGAGAGCAGGGGTCACAATAACTCCCCAGCAACCGCCTCATTTCCTGTGTGATGTATGCATTATTCACAAGTGGTATGTCACTATAGGTAGTTTGAAAAGTCTTTTCATTTAAAAGCCTTTTAAAATAACATACTCTGTTTGGATCCCATATACATATTCTGTGTGAGTATTAGTTGTTTGTCCTCTGTGTGTTACAGGGGAAAAAGGGAGACCCTGGAATCTCACCTGGCAGAGCACCAAATGGAATAAAGGTATGTGTTACCATATCCCCCATTGTTCATTGTATTCATTGTAACATTATAAATGTATTTACTGTCATATTTGATCAATTTAATGCCTCCTTTGTTGAATTTATGTATTCAATTTCTTTCCAAAAAAAATCTTACAGACCCTTAACTTTTCAGCAGTAGTGTGCATTATATCTATGTATGTTTATGTCCTGACAGATGAAAGATGTTCATATAAAACAATATTCCTCTTTTATGAGTTTTCACAACTATATTTTTACGTTTTGTCTACATTGTTGAACATTTAAAAAAAAAAAAAATGAAATCAGCCAATATCAAAGTCAGCCGTCATCATGAAGGTTCTCTTTATATTTTTCACCTTCTCAAGACAAGGAAAAACTCAGACTTTGTGTAAGAAAATGGAAGAAGAATGAGATAACACCCTAACATAAGTTTTAGTTTTTAAATATTTTTAGTTTTGTAACCTGTTCTGTTCCAGTTCTCAGGAATCAGTGAGCAGTGAGTTGTGTGGTGTCTCTGAATATGTTTAAAATGCCAAATTTACCATACCAGAAGTAATTTTCAGTGTCCTCTTTATAGGGGGACCCTGGGATATTAGGGCTACCTGGACTACCCGGTCAAGCTGGTCGGAAGGTAAGAGGCATTCTTTGATTCATCTACTATAGGGAGACTCCACCAAGGTCACGTCACAGAACGGATCCAAGAGTAGTTCCCAACCCAGATGTTTGGAATTGTTCAGCACGCTTAATTTGCAACAGCAAAGCATTATGTTTTTCCAGGAAACATTATTGCTTTATCAGCCCGATGCTAAAGTAATCCCTCACATGAAATCATACCACTGCATATTCGGAATGGCGGTACATCAGTCTAACTCAGTAAATGCGAAACAGGTTCTCAAACGGTGACTAAAATTAGTTGTGTGAAAACCCATTGGAAAAGTTTCTTGTAGAAAACCTAATGGAAGCTTAGAGCATTTCCCCTGTTTTTTCTGGAGAGAAACCCAATTTGTTTCAGACATGTCCACCTGACCTTGGTGTCCTCAAACACTGCTGTGAATGGGATAGCCAGCGCATTACCTCATTGTATTCCAATTCCAAGGGATGTCTGTGGAAAATTCCTTGTAAAATACTGTGGTTTACCTCCATGTAGTATGTGTATTTTATTTTGAAATGTGCTTTACCTAAGAGGACCAAATAGGTGTCATTATAGTGCAACAAAAGAGGTAAATGGATACCAAATCAAATGAACCGACAGCACTTTGGCCAGGGCAGAAGGCCTGTTTCAAAACATTCATATTTCCAGTGAACATATACACAGTCTACACCGCTGAGATGAAGTTGACTCTGCCAGGTCCCTTTGCTAACACTTTCAGTCTGTCTGCTACAATCTGTCTAATGCCAAATTGCGAAGACGTCCATACTCACTTTCTCCAAATTTGCTATTAAGCTTTTAGGAAACTTTCACCGATGAGGCAGAGTGACATTTTCAATTGGGTTTAAGAATTTGGCATACAGCACACTGGCATTCATGATTCTAAGAAGTCATTTTATGTGCTGTTGAGTAGCACATGCAGTCACACAACACACACAAAGAGACCCATACATGCACATCATATTACATCAGCAGTTTTACATATATTTAGAATCAATGGTGTTTAAATGTGTTTGTTTGAACGTTTGGATCAAAACGATTCCCTGAAACATTGTAAAGTAATGGAATTACCTGGCATTTTCTCTGCCTCCATGTGTTTCCAATCACACAGCCACAGAAATAAAAAAAATATATATTAAAAGGTTGTGGAAAATAGTTGCAGACACTACTTGTGCTAAATTACTGCTGGCAGCAAACCAGAAAGTTATTCCATCCATGGGTCTTGGCCAGAGACAAAATCTTGTAACAATAAAACAAATGAAAAAAGTAATACTCAAATGTACTGTAAAGTAACACATGTACAGTAAGTAGCAGTGACACATTTGGTCATATGAGCAGGTAACAATCGGTTGGGATTGAGTTATGCTTTTAATTCCAAAATATTAAGCCATGTACAGTCTTTCAATCCTTTCAAACTAGGCAGATGTGAACTCTGGCACATCTGGACAATGTGTCGTAATAGGACAAGCGTAGGCTACTAACGTCTGCTTGGAGATTGTGCTGCTCCACCCCTTCTCTTTCTCACTGAGGTTCACTGGGAACGGTCGTTTATACACCGTATTTGTCAGTTGGTTTGTGTACCTTTTTTATAGACCCAAGCTGTGAACAGTGAACTGCTGCATGCCGTGTATATGTTAGTATTTTTCTGTGATGTGTCCTGAAATGCTTTCTGTAGAGCTGACTCCACATCATTCGTCATTACAAGCTCCAGATTCCTTTCTTCTTACTCATATTCCCACACTCAGCTGCTGCTCTATGCTCATTTGCCCTTACTTATCAAAGTTCTCAGACATAGTTGAACCAGCAAAGCATTTAAGGCAAGCATCATTATTATTGCTTCTAATCGGGTATATGGATTTCAACAAACTCCTTACACTAAGTATTAAACTGGTAACACTTTACAATAAGGTCCCATTAGTAGCCTAATGTTAGTTAATGCAATAACTAGCGTAATAATCTTTGTTAATGTTAGTTCATTGTTACTTCACGTTAACTCAGGTCCATTCAAAATTATAAACAAACACAACTTTTGATTTTAGTAATGTATTAGTATGTTGAAATTAACATTAACTAAGATTAATAAATGCTTTAGAAGTATTTATTAGCATGTTAACTAATGTAGTTAATGTTAACAAATGGAACCATATTGTAAAGTGTTACCATTAAACTTTTGTGCTTCAAACGTGAATGACCTCAAATTGTGTGGCTTTTTGAGAAGAGGTGAGCAAATACTTTTCTTTGTGATCAGACTGGCAGATTTTGCTTGTCGGACTATAAAACGGGCAAAACAAATCCCATATTCTTAAGCCTGGTTTGCTGGCTTGAAGCTGGTCAGGCTGGGATTCCAGCTATGTCAACTGAAGACAAGCTTAGTCTGGTTTGGAGACTGGTTTGAGGTGTCTCTTTTAGGCAGTGGGTTGATTCTTTTTATGTGCACCAGTAAGTATCCTCCTAGCAACCACCCTAGCAACTCTATAGTAACACAATAAAAACACTTTGAACACCTTAGCAGCTGCATGGCAACATCCTGGCAACCATCCACAAAATCCTGCATACTAAACTTTGTACAGGTAAACACCACTTGCGTTTATTTATTAAATTGTAAAAATATTGACATTAAGGCCAATAAAAAGCCTGGGACTAGAAACACCCAGTGGTTGTTCTGAAAACGGGTAAACCATAATTAAACTGGAACAGTACAGGAGACAAGAAGACCTGCTACTCCTCCACCATGTGCTGACATTATGTGGCATGGTTTAAGCTAAAAACCTTGCATAATTGAAAGGAAATTAGTCTTAGGAATCCTTAACCTTAGGAATTGGCTGAAAATAAATCTTAGACACAGGGATAAGACAGCTATAAAACAGTTAACATCACATTCTCTCAGCTAAAAATGGAGTTATTTTTCTTTCCTTTACAACTGGGCTTTTGAACACGCCATTCCCTGCCACCTGTCTGAGCAATAGGAATATGTTCGTTCAACATCAACAAACTCAGACTTTCAACCACATCTGTTACTGAGTATCAGTCTTGTAGATGTCCTTGGTTGTAATAGCATACTTATATTGAACTTTATTCTCTGCTAATCCTTGTCACAGATTTACTGAATGAGAGAAAAGGGGCCAGCTTCTGCAAGGGGAAAAAATACTTTTGCTTTTACTCAGCTAGAGGTGAATGACCATTTGGGAGGAGGACTGTCCTTTGGCATTGACTGTGAAATGGAAATAGAACAAGAACATTTTTTTTTTTTTTTTTTTGGAATTGGAGGCATCTATTCATAGTTACCTGGAAGAGCATTTGTGTCTGCAAAAGTTTCATAAAGTGACGCTCTTAGGTCAAGAGAGAAAAAAATATATTAGTCTTTTTTTTCTGTAGCTAAGGTTTACATAAGAAAAATAGTGCAAAACAGTAAGAGGGAGATGGACACTACAGACTATCTTGGACTATGTTTGGTTTGTTTTGTCTTGGCCAATTTAATAGCGCTCAATATCAACAATCACATAATAAGAATTTAATGATTAAATTTATGAATCAGTTTCCCAGTGGAGAAATTTCAAATCTTCTAACTAAATGAAAATTATCCCATAATTTACTCACTCTCAAGCCATCCTAGGTGTACATGACTTCTTTCAGTCAAACACAATTGGAGTTATATTAAAAAGTATTCTGGCTCTTCCAAACTTTATAACGGGAGTGAATAGTAACCTTGAAGCCCAAAAAAGAACATCAATCCATCATAAAAGTAATCCATACAGCTCCAGGGGGTTAATAAGGGCCTTCTGAAGTGAAGCGATGCATTTTTGTAAGAAAAATATCCATATTTATAACTTTATAAACTAGAATCACTGGCTTCCGTATGCGAGTCGATTCCAGCGGAAGAATGAACTTTGACCTAACACATGACGTATTGACAAACGCAGAAGCACAGAGGATAGAGTAAAACAAAGCACCGGTCATGAATTAGAAGTCTAAAATGGGGATTTTTAAAGAGAAATGTTGGAGGAGCTTGAGTTTGTTGCCCAGCCCTATTTGTTTGAACAGCGAGAGACGTCTACTCTCACCTAAGCTTATGCTACTCCTACTTCCTACGTCATACACCGGAACTCGACTCTCTCGTGAACACGCGGATGGACGTTAGCGGGATATGGATATTTTTCTTACAAAAAAGCATTGCTTCGCTTCAGAAGGCCTTTATTAAACCCCTGGAGCCGTATGGATTACTTTTATGATGGATGGATGTGCTTTTTTGAGCTTCAAAATCGAGGTTACTACTAAAAATTAATATAACTCCAATTGTGTTTGACTGAAAGAAGAAAGTCATATACACCTAGGATGGCTTGAGGGTGAGTAAATAATGGGATCATTTTCATTTTTGGGTGAACTAACCCTTTAAGTCTGTTTTTTTTTCTCAACTTTACTGTCTAATGGACTTTGTGAAGCCAGGCAGGAAAAAAAATTGTGTAATTGTTTTTTTCTCAACTTTACTGTCTAATGGACTTTGTGAAGCCAGGCAGGAAAAAAAAATTGTGTAATTGTTTGTTGCATGAAATCTGTTTTTTTACAAACCAAATTTGCATGTGGCTTGATCTCTGATTAAAGTCAGATTGGAATTCATGTCAGATTTCAGGCCGTTTGGAATTAGGCATGTCATGCACAATGTTCACTCACTTACTGAACTACTGTACATGGCATTCATTATGTAGTAAATTGTGAATAAATGAACAAGTCATTGAATTAGGCTCAAATGAGTAATATACAGTAATTATGTAAATATATATATATATATACACATTTTCTAAGGAGACATGGAAAGTGCAGTACCTTTTACCTAAAAATTCTGTTGCTATGTAACGTAAGTAGCGACAGATCTTTTCTTCCATATTGTGATGTACATCCAAATGAAACAGATTATCAAAAATGAAAACTGTAGGACGGGGACTTGGTTCTATCCATCGGTTGTTGTTGTTCATCTAGTTATATTTTTATTTGAAATTACGAAGTAAAAACTGCATTGATGAATTTTTCATAATAAATTAACATGTATTTAGAAAATAAATAGGGTAATTTTTTTTTTGATTCATGCTCCGAACCACTGATTTGAAACAAAAGATTCGTAAAGCTTCGAAGCTTCATGAAGCAGTGTTCCCTTCAGCTCACACATCTGGGATTTATTTGTTCTCTGTTTATGCATGGCACAAACATAAGCACCAGTGGCAAGACACATTCTTTTATCATGGTGATGGAGACTTGTCCTGCTTCCTCCTCTGACTCTTTAGTTCTACGCTAGGGACGTCCCTCTTCTTATGTAATCTATTTCCATAGTTTATGGGGAGGAAGGGCATTGTTCATTGTCCTCCACGTCAGATCACTCAGTTCCAGTGTGGAGATCACAAGCCTGTGTGTATGCATTTAACCTGTCTTTAATTGCTTGTGCCAGCCTATGATTTGTTTTGTTTACTTTGAAGAGTCCTTACTAATTAGGTTTCTGTGAGCAGTGTTTTGTACAGAGATTTGCCCCAGCTGGCACAGATAAACACTGAAAACTGTTGATGGAACAGTTGGCACTATCACAGAAGCTGTGGATAGAACGTTTGCTCTTAATAATATATATTGTAGCCTCAAAAAGTATTTGGATACTAAAACCACACTTAACAATGTATGAATGTCATTGCTTTATGTAAGAAAATATCAAACCAAGTGATATTTATTACTTATTTTAAAGAAAGATTTTCACACAAAAAAAAAGGTTTTGAATTATTTAATAAAATAATAGATGCAATAATAAAGATACATGTTACACTGACTTCATAGATCTACTAAAAAGAGCAGTTGGTTAAGATAATTAAACAATTGGTTTAGAAAAGTGCATTTAGTTCTGTGAAAAGCTTTGGCATTATTTGTTTGCAGAATATTTATTGATATTTTTTCTAATGTAATTGAATTCTTGTATTTTTATATGTAAAAAAAAAGTGTCAAATACTTTTGGGAACACTGTAAATATATATCTTTATTTACACTATTATTTAAAAGTTTGGGGTCGATAAGATTTTTTAAATGTTTTGAAAGCAGTCTCTTTTGTTCAACAAGGTTGCATATTTCAAAATAAAGTAAAAACTGTAATATTGTGAAATATTATTACAATTTAAAATTAAAGCTGCAAGCAGCGATGAAAGGGCCCTCGCACCTGTGCCACCGCCACCCAGTGGCTTTAGGAAACGGGTGGCAATATGCATTTAATTATATAATTAAAGTATAATTAAAGTATATAAATATTGCAAATATATGCATTTAAGTATATAAATATAGGAGGACAACGTCAGTCATTTGTATTTGCCACACTTCCTGCTACCAGCTGGTGGCGATATGACTATAACTAAATTTTGGCATGAAGATGTCTTCAGGCCAGGACACTTATCAAATGTGAAGTTTGAGGCAGATTGGACATTGTTTCCTGTTTCCTGTTCACGATAATAGCATGCTTTAGCACTCAGCTAAGTGTTGCTAGCATGTTTTGAATGTTTCTAGCATGTTAAGGACTCAATTGCATATTTTAGTATGTTGCTAGTAGTGTATCACGGTGTTAAACATGTCACTTCCTGTTGCCAGTGGGTGGCGCTATTACTATAACTGAATATTGTCATGTAGATGTGTTCAGGGCAGGACTCTTCTCAAACATGTGAAGTTTGGGGCAGATTGGACATTGTATGGCTGATTTACAACAACTTCCTGTTTCGTGGCGTTAATCGCATACATTAGCACTTAGCCAAGTGTTGCATGATTTAAAGGGTTAGTTCACCCAAAAATGAAAATAATGTCATTTATTACTCACCTTCATGTCGTTCTACACCCGTAAGGCCTTCGTTCATCTTCGGAACACAAATTAAGTTATTTTTGATTAAATCTGATGGCTCAGTGAGGCCTCTATAGACAGCAATGTGAGATCAGTGTGAGATCAGTGGTTCAACCTTAATATTATAAAGCGACGAGAGAAAGCAAAATAACGACTTTTCAACGATATCTAGTGATGACCGATTTCAAAACACTGCTTCAAATCTTTTGTTTCAAATCAGTGATTCGGATCGCGTGTCAAAATGCCAAACTGCTTAAATCGCGTGACTTTGGCGCTCCGAATCACTGATTCAAAACAAAAGATTCAAAGTAGTGTTTTGAAATCGGCCATCACTAGATGTTGTTGAAAAGTCATTGTTTTGTTTTTTTGGCGCACAAAATGTTTTCTCGTTGCTTTATAATATTAAGATTGAACCACTGATCTCACATGAACTGTTTTAAATATGTTTTGAGTACCTTTCTGGATCTTGAGAAGTTCAATGACATTGCTGTCTATAGAGGCCTCACTGAGCCATTGGATTTAATCAAAAATAACTTAATTTGTGTTCCGAAGATGAACGAAGGCCTTACGGGTGTAGAACGACATGAGGGTGAGTAATAAATGACATTATTTTCATTTTTGGGTGAACTAACCCTTTAACGTGTTTCTAGCATGATTGGTACTTCATGGCATATGTAAATGTTTTTCAGGGAGTGAATCACAGTGTAAAGCATGCATTTCCTGTTGCCAACAGGTGGCGCTATGACTAACTAAATATTTGCATGTAGATGTGTTCAGGGCAGGTCTCTTATCAAACATGTGAAGTTTGGGGCAGGTTGTATGCCTGACTTACAAAAGCTTCCTGTTTCATGACGAAACATCAAACTTTGTCAGGCCGTCACGGACACGCCATTCAGCGAAAACTCCAGATCTTCGCAATTTAAGCTCACAGCATGTTTTATTAAAAATTCTTATTTTAAACAACTTTTTTAAAGAATTGAAAAATGTTTTATTTGAAGGTACAGAGCCAATCACAAAAAAAACAACAACAACAACAACAACAAAAAAACAGAACACTAAAATCAAGCAACAAGGCATTCAATTTGATCAGTTATATATTCATAGTGAAGTGTCATTCAAACACATTGCAACATCTAGACTAGTCCTTGTTCATCTAAGCAACACATTCAAAAATCAGTTAATAGTAGCGTAAGCTTTGATGCCTTTTGCTGTTCAAACAAATAGTGCTGGGCAACAAACTCAAGCTCCTCTACTCTTGTATCGAAATCCTCAGATATTTCTCTTTAAGAAATTCTTGTTTTAGACTTCTAATTCATGTAGATGTTTTCAGGCCAGGACTAATAAAACATGTGAAGTTTGAAGCAGATCGGACATTAACTTACTGTTTCATGCCGAAACATGAAACTTTGTCAGGCCGCCACGGACATGCCCTTCAGTGAAAAGTCAAGATCTTCGCCTTTAAATTAGACTGACCAAATATGATGTTGATCTAATCAAAGCTCTAGGAGAAGTTTGTTAAAATACAACGTCTGGAAATGGCAAAAACTGCAAAAATTTTGCAGAGAAAATTCAAAATATCTCACTTCTTGTTGGGTTTTCAGATTTTGGCCCCGGGGACTTTTTTGTAGGTATTGGGCTGTTACACGTGTCTACCGAATTTCATAAGGGTGCTTAATTGAAATTTTGTAGGTAGCGCTATCGAGCCATTTTGCCACACCTAATTCTGAAACCCATATCAGACGTACATTTTCACCACTTCTGACACGTGTGCAAAGTTTCATGAGTTTTCGAGCATGTTTAGGCCCTCAAAAATGCGATTCATTTCAGAGAAGAAGAAGAATTGACCGAGCAATTACAATAAGGTCCTCACACCATCGGTGCTCGGGCCATAATAACAGTTCCTTTTCACTGCGTCAGCTGCTGACGCTATGGGGACGTGCCCTCATGGAACCCTGTGTCTGAGGCACATGTACAAACATGGCATACAATGACTGACGCAGTCTGATGACGTTGCAAGGTGCGCCGTGCGTATAAGAAGGGCTCTAGCTCTGCGTTTGCTGAGGCAGCACGCAGGCTACGATCGTGGGAATCTCTGACGGAGCTGGTAAAGGAGCGTGAGTAATTTCCTCTCACCTCTCCCGCCAGCTACAGTGCATTGTCTTTGTGATTCTTTGTGCGAGAAGCAGATGTGCGCTCAGTTTCTTTCATGGAAAGCGAGGACTCATTTCTTGTCTGTGATTCTGATATAATAGACGTGGTGTCAGTAGAAACTGATTTATTTAACATATCTGTTTCCTGCTCGATGCAGCAAACCGCTGAATATGATGAGGAGGTGAAACTTATGACAATGCGCGACACTACGAAAGGTCGTTTAGATGAACGATATCTGTGGAGACATAAGTATGAAGCTCCGGTGAGCCTTCCCTTTCTCCCAGACATGCACACTGAGGTGTCAGTTAAGAGGTCCATTCGGCTTCAAGTTGTTCGAATGTAGAGTGGCTGAGTGAGCAGTGTTATAGGTGGATGCCTCAGGTGGAAATGAATATAGAGAATTACCTTTCCCTGGGGACTTTCCTCATCACTGAAGGCTCCTGTTTTGCCCTCTAAACCATGTCTGATGACATCGAGGTTGATGGGCAGAGTGTATGCGGCGGCTAGTCAGATTGGTGGTACTCTGGATCAGGGGGAGGGTTTATCTCCTGAGGCAGTCTCTGAACTGCATATGGCCACAGATCTAGCTCTCTGTGCCACCGAGCAGGCTGCTATGCTGGTAATGGAGCAACATCTCTGGCCATATTTGTCAGGGATCAAGGAGTCAGATAAAGCTGTCCTCCATCGGGGCTGTTTGGCACTGCCATTGAGATGGTGGTTAAAAGGTTTAGAGAGGCAAGGACACAGGCGGCTGAATTTGGGAAATATATCCCTCGCCAGGCTCCTGGGGAGAAGAGCAGAAGACTAGTGCGGTTGCCTGGCCTCCCCCTCTGAGGAGTGGGGGGCAAAGGCAGCACAATAGGAGAAAGCTGTACACAGATTGGGGAACTGTGGGTATGGTGAAGAAAAAGGAGAATGGTTGAGCAGAGCTGAGGCCCATGGTCTTGCCCCTTTTTCATTCCCTTTTTCATCCCTTTCCAGGAACAAGTTCCTGGGGAGTGAAAGAGTGAAAGGTGAGTGTGGCTAAAGCTAGCAGTCCTTCTGAGGAACCGGGGGTGAACCGAATCAAGTCACACACAGATCTGGGGGCTGAAAAAAGAGAGAGTGATTGAGCAGGGACGTGGTCTAAGCCTGCCCCTTTTTCATCCTTTTCCTTCTTCCTTTCTTATAGTCTCCCCCCTCCCCTCCCTCCCCCTGTGAGAAGGGTGTTGGGGTACAAGACCCCAACCCCTATTTAAAGTAGAGCTTGGGAGCCTGGCTCTTGTGGCTATTGGCTGGTGCGGTCTAAACTGAGGTTGGGCCTACTCCACCCAAAGAGTGAACAATCATGCTTATTGTAGCCCGACAAGCAGGCTGTTTTGTTTGCAAGGCCCGCTAATGGCACAGGACTGAGGCCTCTGAGCTTTAGTGCTTAGATTGTTAGAATGACGTAGATGGTATGGCATCCCCATAGCATCAGCAGCTGATGCAATGTAGTTTCCTCAAAAGGGAACGTCTAGGGTTATGATCAGTGTTCTCAGGCACCTTTCTTATACCTTTCATGCACCTTGTGATGTCATCGCACTGCGCTGGCCATTGTATGGCGTGTTTGTACATGTGCCTCAGACACAGGGTTCTGTGGGGGCGCGTCCCCATAGCATCAGCAGCTGACGCAGTGTCTCGTTCCCTTTCTCAACATTTTCTATTTGAATATATTTTAAAATGTAATTTTAAAATGCTGAATTTTCAGCATCATTACTCCAGTCTTCAATGCCACATGATTCTTCAGAAATCATTCTAATATGCTGATTTGGAGCTCAAGAAACATTTCTTATGTGATTAAAAAAGGGGCTCAACCCCCCAACCACCACATCTCCTCTTCCTTCATCTGCCTGCTGTGACATTAATTTCTTTCAAGAACAGCAGTGTATATAATAGCTAAGCATGTATTATCTCTTATGTATATAATGTGTGTGTGAGAGTATTACTCACAATGTACATCTTATTTCAGAGAGCTGAATTTTACCATAGAATTTCCATTCCTCTTCTTGAATTCTAGTCAATGGAAGTTTCCTCTCTGTTATTGAGATCCCAAAGGTTACTGCCAATTGCCTAGCCAAGACACATAACACCACATGAATTTTCACTCACTGTGAAGGTGTCGATGATGTCTTCATTACGTTTACAGTCCCTTTAAATTTTCATAGAAGGAGAGGTTCTTGAAGTGGTACCTCTGCACATTGAAGATTGAGTTTCATGAATGTTTCTCTTGCATTAAACCACTGGTCATTTTGAAGAGCTCCATAGGTTGATTCTGATTTGTTTTGTGGGTAACTTTTTGTTCATTAGTTCTTGTTCTTCTGAAAGTAATTGTTCAAAAGTGAAAAGTCTGTTATCATGTACTCACAATACAAACTTAAATACAATGTAAAGAGCAGTTTGGACAGTCTGTGAAATATCATGGTTTCAATGGTTTTGACCACAATACTAGCAATGCCAGTAGTGCCCCCTCAAAAAAAAAAAATTCCCTACCCATTGCACATTTTTTTTTTTTTTACTGCTTATGAGAAATTTGTGAAGAAGCAGTTACAGTACACAGTCCAGTAATGTGGTAAACTCTCATAAAAATACCAAATAAGCATAAATTGATGTCTTCCCTTCATTATGGGCTGATATGAGAGTTAATTGGCCTGTCCCCAGACAGTTTAACCATCTGCTCAGCCGTTAATGAGTTGGTATTGGTTTGGAAGTGGTTTGCTGTTAGTGTGGAATCTGTTGATGTGCGCTTTGAGACCTGTGAAGTTTTTCTACATTTATTACTTTTCCATTCTTCCATCCTGGGAACATTTGTTTACCGTTGGGATTGTACATGCTGGTTTCACTTTGTTCTTGTGGTTGAGCTCATTGGCTAACAGATTGAATGCAAGGCAAATTTTCATCTCGTCATGTCAAAAAAGAATTAAATTGCTCAATGAGTAACGTGTAATGAGAACGAACTGTCAGCCTATTTTCATTTAATAGCAGTTTGCGGGAAATTATTCAGTTCCTTTAGAATGACTGAATTTCTTCTGAGTTCTTTATGTGGAAACCCCCCAGGATATGATTGAGCACATGTTTGAGAAGTGAAGCCCTTAAAGGCACATTATCCTTGCTGTAATTTACCTCCTCAATGGCAGTGTTTATATCCTTTCTCAACACAGTCTCTCTCTTTCTGCCTAGGGACAGAAAGGTCATCCTGGTCCCTCTGGCCACCCCGGAGATCAAGTGAGTTCTCATTCATTTTTTTTTTTTTTTTTACTTTCAACAAGAGGAGAGTTAGAGGAATTAACTAGAAAATTAATAAAAATATGACTTTTACACTCCAGGGGCCATATTACAGAAAAATCCTAAAGGTGCTGATGGCGGTCTGGTGGCAAAATTATTTCCCTTTGCAAATATTGCATCTGGTTCAAGTTTTCAAGTTTGCTAGCTGGTAGAATATCAATTAATTTTTATTCATTGTCATTATTCCTGTATTTCATTCATGGAATTTTTTCAGGTCTGGTGATGGTCACACTTTCGTTCACCCAGAAATTTAGACTAAACTTTTCAGATCTTTTAAGACTTATGATGGGATGTTTCTGTAATACAGCCCCAGAGTACTGGATATAAATTTTAGAATTAAAAAATGAACAGAGTACAGAATCACACAAAAATATTAAATGCATTCATTTTTGTCAGATTATTTTGTCACACAATAACAACACTAAATTCATATTAAAATGACATCCCTATTAAAATATGCATGTGACAACAAATCTCTCATCTAATCAGGACAGTCTTACTTTGCTGCTCAATTGAGATGCACTCCAAAGCATCCACACTAGCATACATAATAAATTACACTCTAAGCAGTGGACAGAGAAAATGTCTTGGTTACGACTGTAACCTAGGTTCCCTGAAGAGGGAACGAGACACTGCGTCGAGAATGATGCTGTGGGAACGCTCTGCGTGATTGTGTCATGAAGCACATGTGAAATCAGTCCAATGGTGTGAAGAGACGTCAGAAGCGGGTGACGTCACAACCAGGAAACTATATAGCATGCTCAAACAGTGTAACGTTAGCTTTAAAAAGTCTGAAGTCGCTGACAGGCATGCCAGAAGTATGGCAGGCGACGCTGTGTCTCGTTCCCTTATCAGGGAACCTAGGTTACAGTCGTAATCGAGACGTTCCCTTTCAAGGGAACTCGTGCTGCGTCGAGAATGGCGCTGTGGGAGCGTTTATACCCATAGCATGCCATAGTGACCAATGCATGTCTAGTGTGAATCATAAAGCACTAGGATGAAAGCACTTGAGCCCCAGGAGTAGAGCCCAGGTCCAGGTCATAGAACCTCACGAATGTGTGCGGTGAGGACCAGCCTGCCCCATCACAAACATCTTGAAGAGACACTCTGGACAGGAGAGCTTTAGAGGCAGCCATACTTCTAGTAGAGTGGGCTCGGACTGACATAGGGGAAGGTTGCCTGGCTGACTCATAAGCAAGCGAAATAGCCTCAACTATCCACTTGCTCATCCTCTGCTTAGATGCTGGGGACCCTTTGCTAGGAGACCCAAAACAGACGAACAATTGTTCCGTTTTACGCCACAGGGCAGCTCTGTGGACAAAACCATCCAGCGCCCGAACAGGGTACAGCAGATTGTTTCTTTCCTGGTCTGGATTCCCGAAGGGAGTAGAGGATAGTCTCAACCTCAGTTGAGAGACCAGTATCTATGAGCTGGGCCCCCTCAGAGGCCAAGCCCACAGGTTCCACAGTTTTTGGCGGGGGTGAAATCAGAAGGTCCCTCATGATCGGAATCTCTCAAGAAGAGCAGTCAAGGAGAGACACTAGATCCGCAGAACCACACTTTGCCCGGCCACCACGGAGCAATCAAGGTGAGCCGGACTTGGTCCCGGCGAACTCTCTCCAAAACTTCCGGGAGCAGAGCGATCGGGGAAAATGCATACAGACAAAGCCTCGGCCACGTCTGCACCATAGCATCCACTCCGAGAGGAGCTGGGTGCATGAGGAAAAACCAGAGTGGACAGTGAGACATCTCTCGAGATGCAAACAGATCCACTTGTGCCCGTCCAAACACCTTTCATATCTGCTCCACCACCTCTGGGTGGAGCCTCCGTTCCCCAGGCCTCAGCCCCTGCCTCGACAGGATGTCTGCTCCCATATTCTGGCACCCAGCGATGTAAGCTGCCCTGAGTGAAAGCAGTTTCCCAGGGAACATAAAAGGATTTGATGCATCAGTTTGAAAAGTTGACGTGGGCGCAAACCCCCCTGGTGATTTATGTAGGCGACCACCAATGAGCACATGTTGGCCCCTGAGGTCTGAGCCAGCCAGCATTTCTAGGTGATTGATATGCCAGGACAAGTGGTGTCCCCTCCACAGACCCTGGGTTGTGCGACCATGTAGAATCACTCCCCACCCTGTGAGGAAGCATCCGTCGTTAGCATCTTGCAACGACAAGGTGCTCCCAGCACAGGACCTTGGGATAGGAACCAGGGTTTCTTCCACATAACCAAGCATAAACGTAAGCATCGCCGCATGACCTTGACCATGAGAAAAGGATTTCCCCTCGGGGAAAAGCCCCTGGTCCTGAGCCACCACTGCAGGGGTCTCAGGTACAGCAGGCCAAAAGGTATCATGTTAAATGCTGCGTGCCATCAAACCTAACAGTCTCTGGAACTGTTTTACAGTGAGTGACTGGCCCAGCTTTATTCGGTTTACGGTAGAAAGGATTGACTCTATGCGTCCAGGAGAAAGACATGACATTGCAACCGAATCCCATACCACGCCCAGAAAAGTGGTCCTCTGTGCAGGAGAAAGTACACTTTTTTGGCATTTAACCTCAACCCCAACATTTTCATGTGAGCGAGAACGACATCTCAATGCCAAATCACTAGCTGATGTGACTGAGCTAAAATCAACCAATCGTCAATGTAGTTCAGAATGCGGATGCCTTGTAGACGCAACGGTGCTAGCACTGCATCCACACATTTGGTGAAATCCCTGAAAGCGAACTCAGGAACTTCCTGTGTTGTGGAAGGATGGATACATGGAAGTATGCGTCCTTGAGATCTATCGTGACAAATCAGTCCTCGGACCTGATCTGTGACATGATTTGTCTCAAGGTTAACATTTTGAACTTGAGCTTCATAATTGACTTGGTCAGATGACACAGATACAAAATGGGACACAACCCCCATCCTTCTTTGGATCGATAAAATAACGACTGTAGAAACTGGTTTCTCTGTCGGGAGGAAGTACACGTTCTATGGCTCTCTTCTCTAACAACGTTTTTACCTCTTGTTCCATAACCAGAGCTTGCTCGGGGCCCACCACTGTGGGTAGGACCCCCATAAATCTGGGCGGGCGAGACCCGAACTGAATGGTATAACCCTTTTCGATTGTACACAGGACCCAACAAGAAGTATTTGGCAGTAGCTTCTACGCTGTCAGATATTCTACTAAGGGAACCAGTCTCTCGAGACTGGCCTCGTTCGATCGTTCAATTATTCTGATGATTACTCACTACTCATTAATCAGTTTCAGATATTTAAATACACATAAGTACTAGTAAAAATACATTTAGAGTTTGTAAAATATACACTGATGTCTAAGGAAGCAGCAATAATAATCATTTCCATTATAATTAGACGACGCATTATATTCATATCAGATACATATTACATACTGTAAGGCAAGCAACTATAAAGTTTCTCTTGTTTTTCTCCCAATTCACCGGACACTTACATCTATCCGTGTATTTCGAAAGAAGTGGATGAATTCACTTGTTGTAAATCCGACAGATCTATTCTCTGAACTGCGGCATAAACAAACATGGCGGCAGCCATAGCGCATATAGCTCAACTACTAACGCGATCATTATAAAGGTGCTTGCACAACAAAACACATTCACTTACACATATGGCTTAAAATACATATATAATAGCAATAACACAATAATAATTGATTCAAGTAAAGTATTAAAAGCAAGTAGTCGTATGGTTTTATTGAACAAAACTGTCAAAATACATAATATATTGTACTGTACAACTAATGTTCTTTATGTGTTATAACAAATGCCTGCTGAGGGCGCCAGCAGCCTGACAATTGTTTTTACACTTTACAATGCGGTCTAATCCTTGTGGATTAGACCGCATATATGGGCTTACAATATATGGGCTTACAACATTTATTTCAAATGTCCAATTAATCTTTAATATTTAGCCATTTCTTTACAACAGACATGCTACAACCACTGTAATTTCTTGAACAAGAACATGTGGATTTAAACAAGGGCTTAAACTTTTATTTTGAAATTGCAATGAGCGGTTAGCACATTTCACCAAGTAGAACCACGCTGTTGTTTATAGATGCTAAGGTTTATAGATGACTTACCTTACAAATCTGATTAAATGCCACACATTGTGTTTCCAGATGAACGATAAAAGCAATCCAGACTCACAGCATATGCAGAGATGGAGGTCGAGACATGCCACTAATGTAAATGTCATGATAACAGTTCACATGGAGCAGCATTTACTGTGAACGGCGCTGCTCTGAGATGCACGTAGATAACCGACATGCATGTAAATAATTACAGTGCATATCTATTAAAACTGCAGCACGTACATTTATTTAATTGATTCCCAGCCTTTGTAAATTCACAAAAGCAGTATGCTTTATTATGATTTTTAAACAGGTTTAATATTGTGCAGCCTCAGAAAATGGTCTAATAATGCGTTTCATGGATTCTTGTCCATGAAAAGCGCCACTTCCGGTATTTTACTGGTTACACGACACAGTCAAATTGAAATTGAGGATTTTTTAAAATCAAGTATTCGAATTTAATTGAGGAATCATTACAACTTCTGGAACGCAACTGCCTGTTCATTGGCCTCCTAAAACCTCTCAACGACAGTATTGTATGCATCGCAGAAGAGGCCAGGAAGCCACAGTGGTGCGTCCATAAGGAAGTTTTTCTCTTTTTCCTTGATAGCGCTCAAATTTACCCAAAGGTGTCTCTCCATTTCCACCAGGGCTGCCATAGCACGGCCGATGAATCTGGCCGTCTCCTTGGTGGCACGGAGAGAAAGATCTGTGGCCCGACACAACTCGTTGACAGCATCGGGACCAATACCCCTACCCTCATCCAGGTCTCCTAACAGATCTGCCTGGTAGGCTTGTAGCTCGCCCATAGTATGCAAACATGCTGCAGCCTGACGGGACGCTGCATAAGCCTTGCCCACCAAAGCTGATGTAGTTTTTACTGGCTTGGTGGGCAATGTCGGGGCCTTTAGGGACGATGCAGACTGAGGTGAGAGATAGCTCGCAAGCATCTCTTCCACCTTAGTCATCGCCCCATAACTGTGCTCTTTAAGGCCCACTATTGATGAATAGTGAGATGTCTGCTCACTATGCACTCGATAGAAGACTGGTTTCTTCCATGATCTCAACATATCAGTGTGGAGATTGGGAAAAAACGGCCCTGACATGAAGGTTGTGTTCGCGAGGGCAGGAAGCGTTCATCCAGCTTGCTTTTAAGACGAACATCCAGCCTCTCAGCTGGCCATTCAGTATTTAACTTGGCAACAGCGCGAGTGACAACCTCCACCAGCTCCTCATATGCAGGAGAGTGAGATGGTGAGTCCTCAACCTCTCCTGCATCGATGCTTTCAACATCCAACTCCTCAGAGCTGGATACATGAAGCACCGGCGCCTGGCAGGAGCAGAGCGTCCGTAGTGGAAGCTGTTTACAGTGTACACAGCCATCACCCTCGAGTGCTGACTGTGCATGAGCCGCTCCCAAACAAACAACACATAGATCATGTGTATCCCCACCCGTGATATAACGTGGGCAGGGAGGAACACACAATCTAAACTGCTGCTTGCTCGCCATTTTATATATATATATATATATATATATATATATATACAGTATCTCAAAGAAGTGAGTACACCCCTCACAATTTTGTAAATATTTTATTATATCTTTTCATGTGACAACACTGAAGAAATGACACTTTGCTACAATGTAAAATAGTGAGTGTACAGCTTGTATAACAGTGTAAATTTGCTGTCCCCTCATAATAACTCGACACACAGCCATTAATGTCTAAACCGCTGGCCACAAAAGTGAGTACACCCTTAAGTGAAAATGTCCAAATTGGGCCTAAAGTGTCAATATTTTGTGTGGCCACCATTATTTTCCAGCACTGCCTTAACCCTCTTGGTCATGGAGTTCACCAGAGCTTCACAGGTTGCCACTGGAGTCCTCTTTCACTCCTCCATGATGACATCACGGAGCTGGTGGATGTTAGAGACCTTGTGCTCCTCCACCTTCCGTTTGAGGATGCCCCACAGATGCTCAATAGGGTTTAGGTCTGGAGACATGCTTGGCCAGTCCATCACCTTTACCCTCAGCTTCTTTAGCAAGGCAGTGGTCATCTTGGAGGGGTCGTTATCATGTTGGAATACTGCCCTGCGGCCCAGTCTCCGAAGGGAGGGGATCATGCTCCACTTCAGTATGTCACAGTACATGTTGGCATTCATGAACTGTAGCTCCCCAGTGCCGGCAGCACTCATGCAGCCCCAGACCATGACACTCCCACCACCATGCTTGACTGTAGGCAAGACACACTTATCTTTGTACTCCTCACCTGGTAGCCGCCACACACGCTTGACACCATCTGAACCAAATAAGTTTATCTTGGTCTCATCCGACAAGAGGACATGGTTCCAGTAATCCATGTCCTTAGTCTGCTTGTCTCCAGCAAACTGTTTGCAGCCTTTCTTGTGCATCATCTTTAGAAGAGGCTTCCTTCTGGGACGACAGCCATGCAGACCAATTTGATGCAGTGTGCGGCGTATGGTCTGAGCACTGACAGGCTGACCCCCCACCCCTATAACCTCTGCAGCAATGCTGGCAGCACTCATACGTCTATTTCCCAAACACAACCTCTGGATATGACGCTGAGCACGTGCACTCAACTTCTTGGCGAGGCCTGTTCTGAGTGGAACCTGTCCTGTTAAACCGCTGTATGGTCTTGGCCACCGTGCTGCAGCTCAGTTTCAGGGTCTTGGCAATCTTCTTATCGCCTACGCCATCTTTATGTAGAGAAACAATTCTTTTTTTCAGATCCTCCTTCTATGGCACCACTATCAACGCCTAAATGAATCTACAGCGGTCAGGTGGTACAGCGGCCACGTGATACATGTAGTAGCTTTCAGAAAACTCTTAGCTTACAAGCTGTAATTACAAGCTCTACGAGGATGTGAACACTTTTTACGAGCCAGAATCTCATAGTTACAGGAATTACAATATGGCGTGAATGCACCATTTCACTTACGGGTGTACTCACTTTTGTGGCCAGCAGTTTAGACATTATTGGCTGTGTGTTGAGTTATTATGAGGGGACAGAAAATTTACACTGTTATACAAGCTGTACACTCACTACTTTACATTGTAGCAAAGTGTAATTTCTTCAGTGTCGTCACATGAAAAGATATAATAAAACATTTACAAAAATGTAAGGGGTGTACTCACTTCTGTGAGATACTGTATATATATGCTTGTGAACTGAGACAAACAACACCAAATAAGACAAACAATTCACAGAGAGCGCTTACTGAAGACACAGAAGCTAACGTTACACTGTCTGAGCATGCTATACACCATTGGACTGATTTTACATGTGCTTCAAGACGCAGTCATGCAGAGCGTTCCCACAGCGTCATTCTCGACGTAGCACGAGTTCCCTTGAAAGGGAACTAAATAGACACTGTATAACCAATTTAATAAAAAAGGACTTTCCTCAGATTTCTGAAATTGAATTTCTGGAATTTATAGTTGTTGACTTATAGTAGTAGAATAATGCTTTCATCATTGTTTCATAATCTCACATTTCTCTGGTGGGCTATACACGCTCTGTATTTGTCATATTGACAAAAATGGCAACACATGAAAAAACTCTGAAACTATTTACAGACATGCATAAGAATAACATGTTGTTTTAATAGAAATGTTTTTCATTCCTCTCTCTCCATTATACTTTTTATCTTTCTTTTTGTTTGTTATGGCTCTCTACGAGAAGAGCTTCCAATGCTATGATATATTTGTTGTAATGGATTTTTTCCTCCTTATTCTTTTTATACTTTCTCTTTTACGCAGGGAGAAAGAGGACCGGATGGAAGCCCGGGTGCCAAAGGTTATCCTGGCAGGCAGGTGCAGTAAATCTTCTGTTGTGCTGCTGACTTGCACAGTACTCACAGATATGAGTACGATGAGACTAATAGGAATGTGTCAGGGCTTGTATTGGAGACTAAAAGAGCTTGCTCTGCCAATATGACCCCAAGTTTTGACATCATTTTTGAAAAATGAGAATTGTTTTTGGAATTAAGAGGCAATGAAAATAGATTTTATATTTTGAGCTTAATGCGCTGGCACTAAATTAATCATTTTTGGGGTGTCAAAGGCATGAATGATACCTGATCTTTGGAAAAGTCATTTGCAAAAGATGATTCTCCCACTTTTGAACGTAAATGTGATTGGTGGAAATTATTAGATCGGCCTCAGCTTTTCCTTGTGAACTACCAGATTTACATATTCAGGGAAGCAAATGCAACTTACCCAATAAATGTTTCTGGTAGCTTCCAGTCTTATATAACTTCACCATTAGGTATGTTCTAAAAAATCCTACTGGAAAGGTACAGTAAGTGATTTCTGAGAAACGCTGTTGAAAATTTAAATCAACAACTAAACAATTTTGGTAATATTTGCTAGATGCATGTTCTGTGTGTGTGCTGAAAAAAATAAGTCCTGGCTGTGTAAATAGGAGAAGAAAAAAACAAAACAAAGTGGATCTTTAATTCACTTGGCCAAGTTAGGCTACTCAAAATTGGCACATCCCAGTTCAGTATATACTGAGAGTTTGGCAAGTCTGTGGTGGTCATTTTTAAAAGTGTCGCCAGAGTTGTTTCATAGTTCACAAGTATATCCTTCAAACACCTGATTGATTGGCACTAGAGCATATTTGCAAAATTGCAACAGCATAACTCTTTTGGCCTCCATAAAATGGAAGTCTTTATTTTGTGATTGAAATTCTGTAGGCACAAAATTATTATTGGTCCAATCTGCAGGCATGAAATATTGCATTGTTTGTGTTTTGTAGGGTTTACCAGGGCCTATAGGAAATATGGGATCAAAAGGCGCACGGGTAAGGGACAAGTGTTTTTGTTTTTTGTTTTATTAATCAGAAATAATTTAGACTGTGCTGGCCATAAATGAATCATCATGTATTCACTGAGTACAAGTAAGATTTTTTGCATTCCATGTTTGTTCCTACAAATAAATTTGCTTTAGAGTGATCGAGCATTTATGTTCGGAAAGTTTTGTAAGGGCTGTTACATATTTGGTATTGAAACCTTGTTTTCCAGTTTGGAAACTGTGAAAGGCACCAGAAAAGGAAATGGTTGTAGACATTTAAGGATCCGTTATTGAGAGTTGTTTTTATTATAAAACCTCAGAACATCAGCTCTGAAAGTATACTGCTGTCAGGGATTTGTCAGCTGGGTTTTACATTATAATTCCACTAAAATTTTAAAACCAGTTTGATCTTGTAAAGTATATGGCAACAGTGTACATCCGAAGTCTTTTCCATCTTGTTATTCTTTTTATTCTCTGCCTTAGTGTCAGAAAGATTTTATTTATTTGTTAGTTGGTTCTTTTTTTATATATTTTTTTTTTTGAGATTTTACTGTATAAGAACACAAAACATTTTTATTTTAATGTTTTAACATTGTTCAATTTTTGTAATAATTTTTTATGTTTATTTATTTATTTATTTATTTATTTTTACTATTATATTGTGCATCATCTCATGTTTTATTTGTCTTTTTCTCTTCATGATTTCATTGTATGTTCATCTGTATTAACCTTGTGACCCAACCTTAGCCATCCTGCTGAATGCCAGTGTGATCCCTGGTGTGAGGGTATGTGCCCTTGGACTACATCGTGGAAGCCAGCACCATGCAGTCCATGGGCATATACACTTGCCTCAAGGCCTAGATCTTCACCAAGCGACCACTGTCCTCAAAAGAACTTTGCAAGTCAATCTGCAGTTTAGCAAGGGATATTTGGACCATATCGCTCTAAAGTCTCTGTTTATTTCTTGTCTTCTTACACTCCCCTGTTGTAGGGCTTCATTGGAATCCCAGGCGTCTTCGGTCTTCCTGGACCTGACGGAGAAAGAGTGAGTTTTGCTGTTGTTTCTGTAATTTTTTCTAATTATGAAAGTTTTACACAAAGAATTGAACAGCAAATAATTTGAATTTGAACAAATGTATAGATGAAGAGTCCAGACATAACAGTCTTATAGAAAAAAAATCTGTTTAATTTTACGTGGAGCAAGTTGCCCCCTCAAGGGTGCGCCATATTGAGATCAGTTGTGTCAAAATGTTTACTTTAAATAGGTCTGAACACAGCAAACAAACCAAACAATATAACAATAAACAAGAGTGCAACTATAATAACTGTTATTAAAGTTTTGCACTAAAAGTCCATTGATGTTCCCTGAAGTCTTTAGTAAAACTGTGTGGCATGATGGAGATATATAGGTTTGGTTTTTAGTTGACCCTAGAAGAAATATTCCTGGAACAAAACCCACACTATTACACTTGTGCCATACATGTACCATTATTCCTTTCTAATGGTGGCTTGTAAATCCAAAGCACTTGCTTTGAATAGGAAGCCTGGTGAAAGGGGCATGCTCTGCTAAAACCACAGAGATCCCCCTTCAAAACAGTAGTTAGTCTCAGTTCTCACAATATTTGCTCAGAAACCTTGAGCTGGTGAATTCTGGCCTGCAGTACTTTGTGGAAACGGCAATATAAGCCCCCGAGGGCTGGAATATGGCCTGCTGCAGATTAGCCAGATCATGTCTCCTATTTTCAGGCCCAGAGGGACAGATTTCATAGAGATCTGAGAGACCCTTTTGTGCCCAGAAGAATAGAAATTAAAGACCTTTCAGCATTCACACAGTCTGTTAAATCCACTGGAATTGGTAATCGATTAATTGCTTTGTTTGTTTGTTTTCTTTTTTTTTTGCCATTTCTGTCTCCTTTTACCTGTCTTTCCTTGCTTTCCTTCTCTCTGCTGCCTCCTCTTAGGGTTTACCTGGTGTTCCTGGGAAGAAGGGCAAGATGGGTAGGCCGGTAAAGTTTTCTCTCACCATCCTCTCTAGACAACCTTCTGTGAATGACTTGCCTCTGTGTTAATTGATTTGTGACCCATTTACACTGTTGAAAAAGACGATGTTTGAGTTAGTTAATTAATTAGTATTAATCCCGAACCATCACGGTACTGACATCACGGTTCGGTGCATACAGACAGACGACGAATACAGTCAGTCACAGGCAATCCACGCTCCAATCCAGAAGGGCGCATGTGTGCGGTAATGCAATGCTGTTTGCTAACCACCACAACAGAAAAAAGCACAGAAGAAGAGGAACAGATGATCTATGCATAGATATGTTTATGTGTAATCTCTCAATGAGCTTTTCAAGCACGGAAAGATATCAATAAAATAGCTTGAGAATAATATCTCATGTAACATTACATTTACCCCAGGCTAGTCATTCAGTGTCCGCAGCATGTTAGTTCACTAGAGAAATAAACTCTAGAAGGGAGCATTTCACTAAATATATGGACTATGTTAACTTATGTATTCATTATATTTACTTTACAATGTCTTAATAAATTTGTCATGAAAACAAGTTATGACAGTAACTGTGTAAATGATTATATTTCATAAATTAGAGTAGAAAAATAAATGAAAAATAATTTTATAATTAGATTTAGAAGTTAATGGAAAAGCTGCCTTATGTGCAATTTATGTTGGGTTTTTTTTATTTGAGTGTTGATTATTATATATAAAAATAAATAGCGACTGAATTTAATAGTTTGGGCTATGTTGTTAATTGTAACAATATTATAGTAATGTGCAAGAAAGTGTTAATTATAATCGAATGTATTTAAAGAGAGAGACAATTTATTAAATAAACCACAGTTTAATAGAAAAGAAGAAAAAATAAGCAATTTTATGTTTAGTTTATGTCATAATACAATTATTTTTCATTGTTCCTGACAATCTGTCCTGGAAGTAGACTGAGCTATCTTATTTTGTCTGGATAAATACTACTAAATTACCACTAATTATTAGCAAAAGTCTTTACCATCTCTACCACCCATAATCATTCTCTATTTACCAAAATTACTTTGGCACTGTGAGTCTGCATATTTTATTTTCAAAAGAACTAGACATTAAGAATTCAAGCTCATCTTTTTCCAAAACAACTACCAATTATGTGCAGTTCAAAGCAAACGTGGTGCCAAACACAGATTCATCTGTTCTTAATAAACAGTTCTCTAACTCTGCAGTTCTGTTTGATAGGCAGCTCATGCACCTCGGCTGTAACGTACTGTTTGCCTTGTTGGAGGACAAAAAAAGATCTCCACACAGCGCAAGTGTTGACTTTGGCTTTCAGACAAGCACACGTTTAGCACACAGTGGAGTGCGACGTCATAGCTCTTGTCCTCTTATATA
The DNA here is from genome assembly GCF_019924925.1 of Ctenopharyngodon idella. Lineage (NCBI taxonomy): Eukaryota > Metazoa > Chordata > Actinopteri > Cypriniformes > Xenocyprididae > Ctenopharyngodon > Ctenopharyngodon idella. Next base: position 13,545,215 of record NC_067224.1, on the reverse strand, counting down.
ACCTAACAGTAGATAGAAGGGAAACAGCGCTGTCAGCGAATCTCTGCCGGTCCTCCTCTTGCTTCTCCTGGCTGTTGCCAGTGCAAGGAAACACTCAGCCATGGAATTTCCTGCAGGGCTGACACAGACGAGAACTGAGGTTGTTTCTGTGACTCGACATCAGGCTCTGTTTTCGCAAAACAAAACTTCAGTGCAGCAGCCATATGCTTTTTTATTGGTACTTTTTATATGCTGTTGAAAAAAAAAATCAGTATTTTTGTCTCGTTTCCCCAAAACTATCTAAACATCTTTTAAAATGTCTTTTAATTATTATTATTATTATTTATTATTATTATTATTATATGTATATACTGCCATTCAGTAGTTTAGGGTCAATAAGATTTTTTAAATATTTTTGAAAGTCTCTTATGCTTACTAAGGCTACATTTATTTGGAATACAGTAAATTAACATTAATTTTATGAAATGTTTTTACTATGTTGTTATTGTTTTAATTTTGGTGCATAAAGTAACATTTCATATAATTATCAATGTTTAAAACAGTTATACTGTTGTTTAATATATTTTTGGGGAAACCGTGATAGTTTTTTCCCCCTTGAAATAGAAATCTAAACGCACACACACAGACACACACACACACACATATTTCTGTCATGACAACTCTTGGAGTGCTTGGCATGGTAATGGGTATGACAGTGTTGATATGCTTGGTCTTGGCGGAATAGATCGGCTACGCTGCTGCTGCTTTTATTGCTGCTGCTGTTGGTTATTGCTGCTGCTGCAGAGCAAGTACAGGACTTGCAACTGCCAATACCTACACAACACTCTGCTGTGAGCAAGTAAGACATGCTGCTGATGTACAATGTAACATACCTGAATTACCCGTAGCAGATCTATACAAGTGGAGCTGGAGAAGGTGGAGGGTTTCTGAAAGCGCGCTGAACTGCAAAGGCAAATGCTACCCATGTATTTGAACGTTGAGCACAGAAGCTCAATGGCTACTGATATAGCAGGAACAAATCAGCAATGTCCTATGGATAATGTGATTACGAGCAGGTTTAGTTAAATAGTTAAAGGACCTATTAGCCTGCGCCATCTAGAGTTTCATACTTATATATATATATATATACATACATAGTATATAGCTGTCTCAGTTAGCTTTTGATTTGAGTTTAAATTTTGTTTTATACCAATACATTCTGTATAGAGCAGTTTATTTATGCATTTATTAATACAACAATTGAGATCTTTAAATGTCTGTTCAGTATTTATTATTTATCATTGCTATATGGGTGCAAATGCAATAGAAAAATCTGGTATTTTGTCCTAACTTACCATACTATCGACGGTATTAATAATACAAAAACATTAATTCCAATTTGTTTTATTCACATACTCAAATAGTGGTAAAACAATTATGGCCACTGACATATCCCTTTTCTAGATTGTGTTGGCTGTATATGAAATATTGTTAGTGGTTAAAACTTATTCTATCCTATTTGTGCTTTCCTGTGGCTGCTTTTTGAGATCCAGTTTTTCAATATCCCATGATTATGGAATGGTTCTGGTATTACAGAGGTTTGTGCAGGATTAAAGCGAAGGGACAATGTTTACCCTGTGGGAAACTGGAAACAGCAATGCACAAATAGTATCTGCCCTGAGTCTAAGTGTGGTTTCTCTACGTCTTGCTCTGCTAAACTCTGCTGTCTCTCACATTTGTGTGCTCAGGGCTTTCCAGGAGATTTTGGGGAGCGAGGACCACCAGGACCTGATGGAAACCCAGTAAGTAGTGCTACATCAACCATTTGGCTGACTGCCATCTGGGGCAACTCCAGTTTTCTAATGCCCTGAGAGTTTTAATGTTTGGGGTTATACGTATTATCAAATTTAGTGTATCAAAATATTGCCACACAGTGGGAGAAATGTTCACCAAAAAGTCATCCCTCCTAGCCTCTGCATACCCTTTTTCTGCCTGTCATACACTGTTAAGGACATACGATTATACAAGCTGACCGGGGCACTTAAACCGCTACACTCTAATAAATACATTTGATTTCTGCCACCACAATAACACACACAAGCCAGTTGGGTGTTCAGTGTGTGCCGATCAGTGTTGAATAATACTGGTAATGAGGAAATCAGCTGTCACTACTGGAGTCTACAGCAGAAAATCTGTTTTTGCCATTACAGGGGTTGCTTCACTTCTGATCGTTTTACCATATTCTTTACCTAATATTTCATCCTTTCTGTGTTATTCATGTTTCCATGTACCATCATTTTGAAATTTGTTATTTGTTCTGTCACTAATTTGCATAATATGAATTATGATATATTTAGAGATATTAGAATTAAGAGATATAAGTATAATATTTTAGTAATGTATAAATGTGTATTGTCAAAAATTATTAGATCTGCAGAAAAGACAAGTGCACACAACCACATTTCACCAGCTTGTTAATGTTATTTCCTAAGCCAATCATCACAATTACTTACGGTTAGGGATTTGAACAAACCTCTAATTTCGAGTATTAAACTTCAGCACATAACTCGTCCCACACCATTTCTGCTTTGGACATCCAGTCTTGTGACTTGTTGAGGAGATGTTAGCAATCAGACATTTGCCTGGCAGATGATCCCCAAATAAAAAATAAAATTCTGTTGTTCCAAACCCAGATGATTTTCTTTCTTCTGTGAAACACAAATGAAAGTAATTAAATATCTGTTTGAGTAATCAGTACAATGACAGTTTATAGAGACTCATTTCATTTCTTAATAAAGCACCCCCAAAAAAAGTGCATGCTTCTCTGACATGCTCTGGTCTTTTTGTTGTTGTTGTTGTTGTTTTAACAGTAAAATAGTAGTGTCCAGTCCAATAGTTGGCAAAAATGTTCTGTTTCTGCTGTTTCTGAGTAGAAAAGTTCTGTTTCTTAACAGTGCCCAAATTTGTGTACATGATATACTGGCTTCACGACCCCTTTCTTACAACTGACTGCAAGCTTGCATCCAGATCTACCTCCATCTAATCAACAGCCGAGTAATAGAATCAAGTCACCACCCTAAATTTTTATTTTTTCATATTCCATTTCACTCGGATGTATGTCACAATATGAAATATGATGTCACTACTTCCCTTACATTGTGACTTTAAGGTTTTTGTAATGTCTGGATGCAGAACATCATTAAGACGTTCTAGTGAGGTCAGTTTACTTGGGCTATTTACAAGCCGCCTAGCAACATCCTAGAAACTATTCACAACTCCCTAGCAATAACGTGGAAACACTTTGAAAACTACTCAGAACCCCTATCAACAACATAGCAACATCCACCCATCCTATCTTCAACCTCTGCACACCATTCACATAAAATGTAGTTTTATTTAAACATTGTGACTACAAAATTCATTCAGTAAGGAATCGTGCTCTTTTGAGTCTTTTGCAGACAGCTCATTTAAAATATACACTCATGTGAACTAACTTTGTCCTCACTAACCCACTTTAGCTGTCTGTAGCTGAGCCAACAGTAGCTTAGCTTAGCGCTAACCTGACCGCCTGACCGTCAACGCTGCTGCACTGTAACCCTAACCATATCACAAAACGGACAAGACATGCACGCCTTCACTTCAATCCCTTTCCTTCATCAGCAGTCACTCGGCAAGAGCAGCCGACCCCCTAACATTTATCTGCTCTTTTTCAAAGAACAAGGAGAGCGAAAATACACAGGGGATTTTTTGGCCTGCTGCTGAGGGAGGAAGTTGGTATGGCAGGTAGCAGCCGTCCAGTCACGCCACACAACAAGCCCCTCTCTGTACTCCACAGCGTGTCTCTTTCATTGGCTCACTGAGGGGTAGATGCAAGCCACAGATTAGCTTGCTATCAGGGAACAGAGGTTTCACCCCCCTTCCCCAGTGTCCTGTTGTGCCAGTAACGCTCAGTATCTGTTCTCCATTTCTCACAGGGAGAGATCGGTGCCCCAGGTCCTGTTGGCATCCCTGGTTTTATTGTGAGTGAACCAATATTAAGTTATTAACATCTAACCTCATAGCTATAGTACTTTCCTCACTGACAGTGATTTCTGTTGGCATGTAAAAATAATGCATGCAGTGTACAATTTTATGCTTGTTTATGCTTTTTATGTTTTATGACAGGGTGATATGGGTCCTGTTGGAATTGTGGGTCTTCCTGGACTAATAGGACCAAAGGTGATTGCATTGAAATTGTTATGAACATCCATGTTGAAAAGTCCATGCTAAAAGGATTTCTAGTCTTAGCTGATTTAAGATGGTTTGGCTGGTCTTCCAAGTATAAAAAAAAACTCATAAACCAGAAAAACACACCAGCCTAACCAGCTTGACCAAGCTGGGAGAAATCAATGGAAATCTTCAAACACTACATTGGAATAACAAAAAGAATTTTAGGATAGAACAATTACTTTGTCACACATCTATGCTGGAAAATCAGCAAAAAATCTGTCATTGCTGGTTACCAACATAAGGTGTGTTTTGCATGCTGGGACCAGCATGGGATGCAGGTTGCTGGTGGTGGACTAGCTACATCATCTCAGTTTTACTTGTGAACAGCATGACTATACTGGTCCACCAGCTAGACCAGCACTATACCAGCTCTAACAGCATAAACCAGCCTGTACCAACATTGAATTCGTGCTGGAATTTTCAGCAGGGAAAGTATTACATAATACTGTGACTTTCTTTTTCAACACATTTAATGACTAACATATTAATATGGATTCTTTTCATAACAGCAAATATTGTAGACATATTAGTTAAATGGATAGTTCACCAAAAAATGAAAATTATTCCATGATTTACTCACCCTCAAGCCATCCTAGGTATATATGACTATCTTCCTTCAGACGAACACAATTGGAGATATACAGTAGTCAACATTTGAAGTGGATCAAAACCTTTCATCAAAGTTGTCCTAAAACCTTCTTCTTAGGACAGGGGTGCCCAACACTGTTCCTGGAGATCTACCTTCCTGCAGAGCTCAGCTCCAGCCCTGCTCAGCACACCTGTCTGTAATTATCAAGTGCTCCTGAAGATCTTAATTAGCTGATTCAGGTGTGTTTTATCAGGGGTACTTTGTAAAGCTAAACTTTGCAGGTAGGTAGATCTCCAAGACCAGGGTTGGGCACCCATGTCTTAGAACAACTTAGTTCTTAGGACAACTTTGATGAACTTTTTTGATCCACTCCAAATGTTGACTACCGTATTTAAAAATATCCTTAGTCCTCCAAGGTTTATAATGGTTGTGAATGGCTGCCCAGATTTTGAAGACAATGACGTTCTACACTTTGCCATGACGTACTACGCTATGTCCTACACTATAACACGTAGTGCGTCGTGGAATTGTGTACTATGTCACGGAAGTTAACGCTTTTTGGACGTACGTCGAATGTGTATGGCTGTCGCTCTGGAAGCTCGTTATTTTACTTTATAAAGTTTTAAATAAAGATATTTGTCCTACGCAAATACATCGATTCGCTTCAGAAGGCCTTTATTAACCCCCTGGCGTCGTATGGATTCATTTCTTCTTTTTTTTTAGATGGATGCATTTTTTTTTTTTTTTTTTTTTTTAAATTTTTAAATATGTCTCAGATTGTGTTCATCTGAAAGAAGATAGTCATATACACCTAGGATGGCTTGAGGGTGAGTAAATCATGTGATCAATTTCATTTTTGGGTGAACGATCCCTTTAGATTTAAAGGTGCAATATGTAAGATTTTTGCAGTAAAATATCCAAAAACCACTAGGCCAGTGTTATATATTTTGTTCACTTGAGTACTTACAATATCCCAAATGTTTCCAACTATTTGTAAATCGTGAGAAAATTGCAATTTTAACCAAGGCTCCGGGACGTGTGAGGAGTTGCTTGTCAATTGCGTCATACCCGCGTTAACCCTCAGTCTGCCTCGGTTTCCGGTTTTATTTTGTAGAAACCATGGAAACACCAAAGACGCTTTCATATATTACACGTTTTAATTGACAAGGGAACAACTGTTTTGATATATTTATAGACAGAAAACTAATTGTTGTTATATAGCTCAACACATTTAGTATTATTGTTTAAATCTAATTTTCTTGATTTTTTGCATGTACCATGCTTTATCATGCCTCGGAGAAAAACACTATTTTGTCAAGTAGCTAACATAGCATAATCAGATGCAGCTTTATTTTTAGTAACAGTAATACAGAATTTTCTCCATCATACAATACATTTTAAAATGAATTGCATGCCATTTATCAACACAAGCCATCCAGTATTTAATATGATATTCTAAAATCGATCTAGCTTACTGCAGTGTGTAACAAGTATCTCACAGCAGCCGGCGAGCAAACGCACAGAGTAACGTTATTACATCATTTTCAACACTCTTAAATGTATCTAATATGATAAACAGAGCTGCGTTACCTCATACTGATGATCAGAAAAGCGGAAGTGGCGCCGGCGACTGTGACATAATAAAAGTACCGCTGCTCACAGCGTGTGTTGCGCAATCGCTCCAGCGGCCTCGTTCAGCTCCCACAACACTCGGTCCTGCTCTGCTTCATACCACAATAACGTTAATAATCGCATCCATGAACATGATTTCTTCCCGAGTCCTATCCCTATTCTTTTGCACCTTCCATTGAGGTGAAGACCATATGTCTCAAGTTTCTGCGCTCAAACTTGGCTTCATCAAGCTACGCCAAGTTTGTTTTGAATAGGCCTCTAGCGACCTCTAGCAGACAGAAATCCTACATACTGCACCTTTAAGTATAAATTTCATTTGTCTTCACGTGGCATCAATTCATAAAACAATGGCTATTGTACCAGTTCTTCTTAATAACATTTGTCTCTTTGGTGTCTTGCAGGGTGTGCCAGGAAACCCAGGGGAGCCTGGACTGAAAGGTGATAAGGTGATCTAAATGCCCTTTATTAGCTTTTGCTTCTTCTGTATTTGATTGCACAGAGCCACTTTTGAGGGAGACTGAGGTCAGCTGTAACATACCACAAGTTATCAGTCACAGATAAAAAAGTTCAAAAAGTTTGGGTTCAGTAAGGTTTTTTAAAAGAAAATTAATACTTTTATTCAGCAAGGATGCGTTCAATTCAAAAGTGACAGTAAGGACATTTATAATGTTACAAAAGATTTCTGTTTCAAATGAATGCTGTTCTTTTGAACTTTCTATTCATCAAAGAATCCTGAAAAAAGGAGCAGCAAAACTGTTTTCAACATTGATAATAATAATTTCAACATAGTTAATAATGACAATAATAATTGTTTCTTAAGAACCAAATCAGCATATTAGAATGCTTTCTGAATGGTCATGTGACACTTAAGACTGGAGTAATGGCTGCTGAAAATTCAGCTTTGCCATCACAGGAAGAAATTACATTTTAAAATATTATAAAACAGAAAACTTGTAAAACTTATAAAATAAAGATGTTTGCACTTTATTTTACAGTACGTGCACTTACGTATGCTTACAGTGTACTTGCAGAAGGTACTGGTAATATAAGGTAACTACATTGGTTAAGGTTAGGTTTAGGGGTAGGTTCAGAGTTAGTACCTACTTATAACCCAGTTATTGCAATTACTATAATAAGTACATACAGTAGTATGTACATATGGAACAGGACTGTAAAATAAAGTGAGTATGGTAACCCATACTCGGAATTTGTCCTCTGCATTTAACCCATCCAAGTTAGTGCACACACATTAGGAGCAGAGTAGTGAGTAGTGAACACACACACACAGCAAACCATGATACACACCCAGAGCAGTGCCCAGGGAGTGCCCAGGGAACGATTGGGGGTTAGGTGCCTTGCTCAAGGGCACCTCAGTCATTTCCTGCCGGTGCTGGAATTGAACCAGCAACCTTTGGGTTACCAGTCGGAATCACTAACCATTAGGCTACGTCTGCCGTCGTTTTCACAGTGTAACTATATATTTGCTACTATACACTATACAAGTGCTGAGTAGTACTAATTAACAACTTGTACTTACTATGGGGTTAGAGTTAGGATTAGTGTTTAGGTTTTGGGTTGCATGTAATTATGCATAATTTACTTATTACAATAGCAAGTACATATAACGTGTAACAAAGACACTAAAATAAAGTGTTACCAATTAATGCATAAATTTGACAATAATAATATTTTTGATCAAATAAATGCAGCCTTGGTGAGCAAAAAAGTCTTCTTTCAAAAGCATCTTACCAATCCCAAACTTTTGATTTCTGTGATAGTCCATGCAGTCTCTCTGCCAGCTAGCCAGGTGCTGACAGCTCTGTACTTAAATGTCATATTTTGCTGCTAGGCAAGATATACATAAGGCTTTGTTTTCATCTCCATGTCTGCAGTTTTCTTCAGGCACATTGTAACATGACCATAGATATAGTAGAACTTGAATAATGCTGTGATTGAACTGCTGGGACATCCTGACTTAACGTGGGCATGAAATGGAAGCTGTGTAAAGGCCATCTGTCATCTGCTGATTTAAATGTTCGAGGATGGATTCTGATTGGCTGTCAAAGTTTTTATCATTCATCAGCTGGAAAAGTAATTCCAACGATATTGTTTCTCTGTGCCATTATAGTTATAGTTATGATGTGCTTTTCTTTTATATTTAGAACATTTTTTTAGAACTATATCTTAATCGTTATAGTTATCATCCGTAGTGTGAACAGGCCTTTAATCTTTTCTTCCCTATTGTGGTGTATATCTGAGTGAAACAGCTTCTCGAACCAGAACAATGTAGGGAAGGGCTTGATTTTGTCCATCTGGAATTGATTGGACCATTGTGGTTTGCTATTGCTGCAATCTCACGTGAGTGTTAGGTTACCTTAAACATGTCATCAGAGAAGAGAAGAGATGTCGCTTGCAAAAAGTAAGGGAAGTTATTTTGATTTAAGATTATGAGGGCACAATAATTAAAATAATAATTATGATGATGTGCTGCAATACTGCAATATTCCATAGAAAACAAGAAGTGTCAATTTAGATTTCATGGTGACATTAAAGGCTAGAGAGTGACATTTTGTTGTCTCTGTTGACAGGGTGAAGTCGGGTTGCCAGGTGAACCGGGGGAACCTGGATTTCAAGGTGACAAGGTATTTCATCTAACGGCTTTACGTTTGATTTATTCACACAGAGTCTATGTTTATATTTAGTATGTGCATGCATTTGTGTTTGTGTGCATTCAAACATCCCAAATAGAGGTTTTTATTTGAATAACTATGTGCTGATGGTTAATTGAATTTTCCAGGGTATTCAAGGCTCACCAGGTTTACCAGGAATTCGAGGAAAGGCAGGACCACAGGTTAATTCATAAGCTTTTTTACATTTCATTGTATGTTACCATGATGATTTATATTAAATCTTTAGTGCTGATTTGACAAAAAGCCAAATTATACCAAGCTCTTTTGACTTTCAGGGAAAGCCTGGAGATCAAGGCCCAGATGGTTTGCCAGGCCCACCTGGCCCTGAGGTAATTGTGCTGTCACTTTAGGCCAAGTGTACTCTACAAAGACAGGTCATCACCTTGTGTGCATTTAAGGACTAACGGTTTCTTGTTCTACAATACACATCTAATCACAAACCAGCTGTGTCTATTATAGGATCATATTCCTCCCTGACTGTAATTCAGTTCTCACACAAACTCATGCACAAAATCACACATAATAAAATTAAGTAAAAGAGCAAAAGAATATGGTTGAGAAAGGCTTTGGAGACATGTCAGAGTGTCTTTCAGCTGCACACAGGTGCTCTTTCATGTTTTAAATCTGCAACAAAATGCAGCCAACTCGCAGACTTACTACATAAAAGTGTGCTTGTAGTGCACTTGGCTTTAGTAGTTCCTTCATTTTGTGTTCATTTAAAATCACTGCGAAGAGATGGGCATTAATTTGCTCACACAGTCCTCCAATAAAATTCAGAGTGAGAAGTTGTAAAGTAGGTAAAGTAGAGTAGCTGTGACAGAGCGAGTCTTCTTAGATCAAGTATAATGAATGTATGAATCAGAAAAGACTTTCTCATATTGTCTAATGTTGTTATGTTTTCTCAGGGTTTTCCAGGGGATATTGGACCACCAGGACAGAATGGCATTGAGGGCCCAAAGGTGTGCATCTCTCTTCTTTGGAATTTGGTTCCCAAAATTTGTAATTGGGTCCCATATTGTAAATTGGTGGCAGATATGCTAATTTTTAGATACTTTCCAGGGGAATGCAGGAGGTAGAGGGATTCCAGGCCCTACAGGAGTTCCTGGACTTGAGGTAGGACCCGTTCATTCCTAAACCAGTGAAGGGCCTGACAAGGAGAACTGTATATAAATCCTGAATTTATAGCTGTAAATCTTAATGTACGACTGTTATATGTAATTATAAACAGTGTTCAATATAAACATGTTTATGTGATAATTAACCTGGGTGTATAACTGTATGTGTCATAAAAAAACACTGTAATTGTATTTTTTTACAGTAAAAAAAACAGCAAATGTGGTTTCCAGAACTTTACAGTAAAAATATGGGAGCAATATTATAAGTTTTACAGATTAAACTTAAATTTACAGTAAAAAAACAGGTCGCATCACTTCTGGTTCAGGCCTTTTGTATGTGCTTCCTTAGATATAGACCTGTTTTACTCGATACCTTCAAAGGAGCGAGCACAGATGAGCAGCCGATGTCCATTGCATATGTAGATTGATTTCTAAAAGTTTTTTATTTGTCTTCTTATCACTAACATTTAGATATTTAAATCAAATAAAATGCAGACAATAAAAAGAACTAGCTAGGTTAGCTGATTAACTTTAAAGTCCATAGATATCGCCATCAGTTCGTAATTCTTCACTGTATATTACACTGCCTGGACAAAAAAAAAAAAAGTCGCTGTTTGGATTTTAATAGGCAAATACTTAAGAATCTATGGATGGATCATTATTACAGTGATTATTATGTTTCTAGCATGTTATATGTTTGCCAACGGTTCTTTTAACCCTTAAAGATGGAGTGTGTAGCTTTTCATTTCTTAAACAACCATGTAGGAAGGCCATATTCCAGGATGACAATGTCAAGATTCACCAGGGTTAAAATTGTGAAAGAATGATTTCAGAGAGCATGAAGAATCATTTACACACATGAATTGGCACCTCTGAGTCCAGACCTTAATTTCATTGAAAGTCTTTGGGATGTGCTGAAGTAGACTTTACAGAGTGCTCACCTCACATAACGTCAAAACATTTATTTCCATCGAGAGGTGCATCATTTTTTGGTCAAGATCTTGAATTGACAATGCAAGAGGTGAGTACTCTGTAAAGTCTCTTCCAGGACATCCGAAAAACTTACACTGCGGTTAAGGTCAGTGCCAATTCATGTGTGAAAATGATTCTTCATGCTCCCTCCCAACAATTCTTTCACAGTTTGAGCCTGATGAATCTTGACATTGTTATCCTGGAATATGGCCATGATACATCTTAAAACAAAATGGTTGTTTAAGAAATGAAAAGCTACGCACTCCATCTTTTAGGGTTAAAAGAACCATTGCCAAACATATAGCATGCTAGAAAAATAATAATCACTGTAATAATGATCCATCCATTGACTCTTAAGTATTTCGCTTTTTCTCTTCCAAAAAATGTACAGCATTTTACTGTAAAATTACATTAAATGTCTCATTAGATCTATTACAGTAATAGACTACTATCTATTATTTCACCGTATAGAGTAAAGGTAACGTACGTACCGTTAACCAATTAATAGGGTTTTACTATACCATTTTTACAGTCTTTTGCCATTCTTATATTTTTTACAGTGTATTGCCAAAAATGTAATGTTTAGTATCTCAGAAACTACACCACATTTTATAAGGATCATTCCTGTTTTAACGCTCAAATGAATGTACACTATATGGACAAAAGTATTGAGACACCTGATCATTACACCAACAGGGATTGTAATGGCATTGCATTCTAAATACATAGACATTAATATGGATTCAGTCCCCCTTTGCAGCTATTACAGCTTTTCTGGGAAGGCTTTCCACAAGATTTTGGAGTGTTTATGTGGGGATTTTTGCCCATTCATCCAATAGAGCATTTGTGAGGTCAGACACTGATTTTGGACGAGAAGGCCTGGCTCGCAATCTCTGTTCCAGTTAATCCCAAAGGTGTACGATGGGGTTGAGGTCGGGGCTCTATGCAGGCCTGTCAAGTTCTTCCACACCAAACTCATCCAACCATGCCTTTATGGATCTTGCTTTGTGCACTGGGGCACAGTCATTCTGAAATAGAACGGGGTCTACTCCAAACTTTTACTACAAAGTTGGAAGCATAGCATTGTCCAAAATGTCTTGGTGTGGTGAAGCATTAAGATTTCCCTTCCCTGGAAGTAAGGGACCTAGCCCAACCCCTGAAAAACAGCCCATACCATTATACCTCCTCCTCCACCAAACTTTACAGTTTGCACAATGCAGTAAGGCAGGTAACGTTCTCCTGGCGTCCACCAAACCCAGCCTGTCAGACTGCCAAACAGAGAAGTGTAATTCATCACTCCACAGAACATTTCCACTGCTCCAGAGTCCAGTGGTGGCGTGCTTTACACCACTCCATCCACCGCTTGGCATTGTACTTGCAGCTGCTCGGCCATGGAAACCCATTCCATGAAGCTCTTGCCACACAGTTTTTCTGCTAATATTAATGCAAGTGGAAGTTTGGAACTCTTCAGCTATGGAATCAGCAGAACGTAGGCGACTTTTCACACCATGCACCTCAGCACTCGGTGACCCTGCTCTGTGACTTTACATGGTCTTCCGCTCTTAAACGCTTCCACTTTCCAATAACACCACTTACAGTTGACCATGGAATATCTAGCAGGGATGAAATTTCACAAACTGACTTATTGCAAAGGTGGCATCCTATTACAATACTATGCTTGAATTCACTGAGCTCTTCAGAAGGACCCATTTTTTTCACAAAAGTTTATAAATGCAGACTGCATGGCTAGGTGCTTGATTTTATACAGCTGTGGCAATGGGTCTGATTGAAACTCCTGAATTCAAGAATAAAGAGGTGTGTCCCAATACTTTTGTCCATATTTGTCCTTATGCGCCAGAGAAACAAGCTCACAGCCATCTTTAGAATTTTGTGTTTTTGGCACCCCCGTCGAAGAGTAATTAGCTGGTGAAGTGGATTTACTTATTGTAGAGTTAACGAAAGTTATCATGAGCATTGTAATGTTTGAAGTAGACCGCGAAGATTTTAAAACGAGTGGTTCATTCATAAATTCGTAAGATCTTACCTTCATACTGTGGAAATACAAACCGGAAGACAGAACTCAACGAGAAAAAAGGGGCAGGGCTACATATGGTCTGTAGTGTATATTATATTATGTCTCAACTTATCAGAAGCTCATTAGAATCCAAAGTGTTTTCAGAAAGGTTTTGCTCATATGCATATCAAAACAAAGATTAAAAAGATTAACATCTTCATCAATTTAATTTTGTAGATGCTTATTACTTCTAAAATAATAATCCTATTTTAAACCACAGGGAGATCAGGGCCCAGTAGGACCAGCGGGGGCTCCAGGACTAGAGGTGAGTGCTCTCTTGAGATACCCACTGGAAATCTTGAGTTAAATGAATTAGACATCTTAACTAATGAATTCATGTCTTGAATTAAGGCCTTTGCACACTGAGTCCGAAACTCGCATGCGAAATTTTCGCACGTAAAAAAATAAATAGGACCTCACGTTATGTCAATCACGTTTGTACACTGCCTCCGAAACTTTCGTCCGTCATAAAAAAATTCAGATCAGGTTCGATTTTCTGCGTTTTTCACATTCACATACATTTTCACATACATTGATCCGCGTCGTCTACAGCACAAAGCAGTAGCACTGAATGACAAACAAAGTGCGGAAAGAGACAGAATATAAAGATAGAGTGTGTCAGTATCGCTGGCAAAGCATCAAACTGAGGCACTGACATCCTGAAGTAAACTTTGAAACACTCGGGATAATCACGCAGCTCCTTGATGAGGTGGAACTCTCCTTCCTCTCTACGCAATCTCAGGATTGGATGTACCCAATATTTCCTCTTTAGTTTTTGTCTTTTTAAGAAGAGAGAGGACAACTAAAATCATGGTCACTGCTTGAAGACTTCATTTTGTATTATTTTGCTAATTTTTTCGCAACGGATTCATTAATACGCATCGGACTCAGTGTGCAAGGTCTCTGTGCATAACGAATTATTAGGATCACGAATACGAAAAAATGCACACAGAAATTTCGGACTCAGTGTGCAAGGGCCTTTAGACATCTTAACTACCGCCACATTAGCGTTACAGCCTTACTCACACTGTAGGGAACTCCACGGCTCATAACCTGAGACTTTCCTTCAAATCTATTGACGCTGGTTCATGTTTTGTTACAATGATAAACTCTGTTGAATGTACATCTCCACATTTATAATGTGGTATGATTACTTATGGTGTTTACAATATCTATGACCAGTCTATTCCAGCCTTTTCATTTTGCTATTGTGGAATCAGTTTGGCTTGCAAATCATTTTGCTTAGCAACTGGCCATAATAGCGGCGGCCTCTTTTTCTTGTATTTTTATAATTTTGTCATGCTACAATTGAGCATTTAGAGTAATAAATAATAGGCTTCACACACTCCTGTTGGTTTATGTCACTCTGCAAAGACTAATGTGTGAGTTTCAAACCCTCCAAATATAACAGTTTTCCTCTCTCCCAAAACAATTTCACAAGAGTTTGCTGCTCTGAACGCTGCATCCAGACTTGACCCAGATTCAGAAATGATAGTATAAATTGTAGTGAAGAATAGTCTGTCCTCATGCCAAAGCCTGTTGTACAAACAAACCTGTACCTGGCAGTAAGAGATGAATTCAAATTAACAGTTCATTACATTTAACCCAGTTTTTCATGTACAGACCTTGCCAAAGAGCCCACAGTTTGGCCTGTCCAAATGAGGGCAGTATGGATAATTTAGCTAATAAGACAGAGGGGTCAGACATTAGCTAATAGATGACCAGAGAAAATCCATCCAGGCTCCAACATAAACACTTCTTTGTGAGACTCAAGGTGACAGATGCTTCTGTTTCAGAGTTATTTAATGAAGCAGCTCTCTCTTGGAGAGCTGATATGTTGGTGAGTGGAGGAGATTGGTCCCAGGAACAGGAGATAATGAGATGTCAGGGAGTAGATTTAGAGGGCTGGGAGTCCAGTACTATGGGTCATTTCTGCTTTCTGTTCAGGGCAGACCTGGGAGGAAGGGTGTCCCTGGAAATCCAGGGGAAGATGGAATAAAGGTAAGAATTCATGACATCCAAATGACCACTATAATTTAGACTCCAGTTTTCCTCTTAAATGTGTTTCTTCAACTATGGCCTATGGCCCTATGGAAAATCTTCAAACTCTGACATGTTGATTTAATTTGTCCATTAACAATGTCAAACAATATAAATACAGTACATTCACTCATTGTTTATTTCTTAAAAAGTTATCTACCACAGTGTTATTTCATCATCACATCATAAATGGTGTACAGTATCATGTTTAACAGCATTCTGTATTTTTGTTATAATGTTTTGTAATAAATTTATTGAAAACTTTCATAGCTAGCTTTTCTGAATACTCACAGACAGGGCCGTATTTAGGGTTTTATAAATACAGAGGTCCCAAAATTGAGCTTGCTGGTAAGTTTGGGGTGTTTTGTAAATATTTCTTGTCTTATCACATTAACACTTGCGGATTACATTACATGAATCACATAAATTATTTATTTTCAATTAAAAATGGTGAAATTAGACAAGTTTATTAGTTTGCATTCCTGATTATTTCTGTCCATCATTTAACATTTCTATCCTGAAACAGCTGTCAAATATTAAATGTTTAGTTTAGCTACTTACATCTTATCTCGCATCTTATGGCCGATAACTGAAGTGTCGCTCTGGAATTTGCAGTCAGCAGCTTGTGTTAACATAAAGCCCACTTATCTTGATTTGATTGGTCATCTCAGACATTTTGACATTGACGAACAGTGTCCACTGAGGCAGCTCAGATGAGAAGGTCAGTTATCTTGGTGTTGAGCAATATCCTTGCAGCACTGAAGCAGAGTTAATAATAGGCTATTATTTCACAACCTTTATTATATACACTTATCAACGGTGGGTACGGCCCTGACTTCACACATTTTGCATAATTTTGACTAAATTAATGCTTGAATGGAAATGACACAAATATAATATTTTATTTTTCATATTTCATTTTTCATTTCAAGCTCTTCACTGACACTGTTGTCTCCTTGGAAAACAAGTTCACTAAGGTTGGATAAAACCCCATTAGCAGCAATATATAGGATCATAGTTGAAGAAACACCCTTTACATTTTTTTTTTGTTACCAATAATGCATGAATGACTCCTCTTTTTAGATGTTATTATGTTGTTAATGATTAAAATTAACAACTAAGTGAGTTTTTGTATTACAAATCTTGGCCCTTTGCTCTAGGGAGAGCCTGGAATCACTGGAAATCCTGGGATGCTTGGTGAGAGGGTAAAGGAATTTTCATATACATTTCTGGTACCTTAATAAACACGTTTTAAACTAGAGTTAATCATCTTTTATTGTTTTTGTCCTTTTTATTGTGTATAAAAGGGTCTTATTGGTTTCATCGGACCTTTTGGTGAGGTGGGGCTTGCTGGAGAAAAGGTCAGTAGGTTGTTTGCTTTCACAGCATTCAACCATGTGTAATCATGTTAAATTCCGATTAATCTTGGTTCCTGTTTCTGTGGCATGTGTTTTAAATCAAACAGAAGACATTTATGTTGGTTTTATATGATGGTCAACGTTGTCTTTCCTTGATGTTAGTATTATCTTTTATTGTGTTTTTTGGCTTAGATGTGTTTCTTGTGCTCTCAGGGAGATCGTGGTGAGATGGGTCTGCCCGGGCCACCTGGAGAAATGGGAGCGATGGTAAGGAGTAAGTCTGGATCTCGTCTCTGCTCTCAGGGGAACTCTAATACCCACTTAACCTTGAGCAGTCAGTATAACTCAAACAGCTACAATGGCTGGAAAGTAGTAGTATGTGGGAAAATGCCTCATCAGCCATTTTCCATTCATGAGATAATCAGCTAGACCACTGCAAGAGTCATTTCCCTTTCAATGACATAAGGAAATTGTGGCTATTTGCTGAGTAAAGTGGTTTAGGCCACTCCAAAGAAATCCAAGAGCAACCTTCTAGCCTTTCCAAGAAGCTTTGTCATCATTTCAATGTTTCAACAGTTCCTATAACAAGTAAAACTGTCTGGATGTATTTGGTGGCCATGGCAATCCAAAAAAATAGTTTGTATTAATTTCCATTGTTAACTTTTGTGCACTTGCCAAACAACATAGAAGTTTTTTGTTACCACACCAACAACCTAAAATGGTAAAATAGCTGTGTTTCAGTTACCCTTCAAATTGAGCAAATTGAAATTGTGAATTGAAAATTCAGACCTCGAAACACCCAGAAACACCTCATATGTGGCTGCTCCCAAGTATAAGGGGCTTTTCTTGCCATTAATGCTTGGATAACATGTCTACGTTTCCCTTCAATTAAAAATAATGGCTAGTGCAGTGGCTGCTATATACTTAAACCTACTAACATCCATTGCCATGACTTTTGGAATAACTTATCGCGAGAGGAAAAAATTACGTTTTAGTCGCATAACATCAGTTACAACTAAATGAATGGTAAATAAAAGGTGTCAGAGATTATTGCTTTAATTAGAGATTATTCTATTATGATGTGTCTGTGATTGTGATTGTTGTTTTAGGGACACCCAGGGGCTCCGGGTGAGAGAGGCCCATCTGGACCAGTAGGTACACCAGTAAGTCAATGTCATGTATTCTATATATATACTGTATATGCCTGGCCAAGAGTCTCTGCAAAAAGTACAGCACAGATCAGTCTGTTTTGTGTCTTACTTTGCTGGTGTAACCTCCAGGTTTCGTGCAATCATCTGGTCTGAATCTTTCTAGGTAAATCCAGAGTACAGAAGCATCTTAAAAAGCCATGTCTGTCTCATTTCATGCGATAATTAAATGAACATTTTGCCTCTGCACAGCACTGTTTACATTCTCCCATTAGAGCTGTCCATGCACATTGATGATAGACACAGACACTAACGTAATTACTGTCCTACTGAATGAAATCCAACAGCTCCTTTCGCTTCTTTGCTCTACTCTCAAATGTTGACGTCATACAAGCGTTTGGCAGGAAGAGGTACTCAGATGACCCTATGAAAAGGGCAGAGTGCAGTGGAGTACAAACAAACACCGGCCTTTGAAGGACAGAGCTTTCGCCCTGTAGTTGTAATCGGGTCAAGTGATGTTTGTTTGCCTGCCAGAGACTCTTGCCAGCTCTAGCTGGGTTTTCTGAGGGAACATTCTCTTGCTGCCTGATTCAGGACTCTGTTCTTGTCCTCTGTTCTGTGTTCTCCAGGGGCCTCCTGGTTCTAGGGGCCTCAGCGGCACCAGAGGACCCAAAGGCAGAAGGGTAAGAACTGTTTATTTTAATTATCAGTAATGATGATCCTTGCATAAACGTGCTTTGGAAAGTAAAAATGTTCAAGAATTAAAAGTAAGACGTAATTTTATAAATAAAACAGTGTAATGTTCAAGCCAAGCTCATCGGCAGAAGTCTTAATTTCACAACTTTATCAATTAAAAGTAGGGGTAGGCAATTTTTATTATACTGGTTGAAACTCTCTTCACATCCTGATAGCAATCACAGAAGTGCTCTAAATATTAAAACATGGGCCAATATCTTCTGTGGAAGTCTCATTCACGTCCTTAGACTCGAATTTTGCATTTCTATGTCATCACTATCAATGCTGAAATGAATCTGCAGCAGTCAGGTGGTACAAGTAAGAGCTCTGTAAGTCATTTACATTTATTATTATTGCTATTTTTATGTGCTTTGAGACATGAGGTAATTTAACGCCGTCTAGTGATGCGCGGATCGCAATTATATCCGCGGGCGCTGCGGATAATCCGCAGGTCGGGCAGTTCGGGTGATAAAAAATAACATTCAGTTAATTGCGGCTGGGTCGCGGGCAGCCATGAATGTGTTGATTTTAATAAAGACACAAACTCTCATTTTACGATAAAATGCAATGAACGTGCATCACGCTTACTTTCGTTTTCAAAAACAGCATATCTCTTCAGGAAAAACCAATAAAGAAAAACATTTGCTGAGAGCAACTCCTAGTGGACATTACAGAACACAAAGGAAGAAAATCTACATGAGATACTGCTTAATACTTGCTGTAATTTTTCGTCAGGCACTAATTTGCAGACTTAATTGCGGGGTTCAAGCAGCAATGAAGGCAAAACACATCCGAGAGAAATTTAAAAAAAAAGGAGAACTAATTAAGTGTTGGGTATGTGATATGTGATGGCTGTGAAACGCTGTATATTAAACAAATGAAGTCTATATCCAGCCTTTGCTTCGGCTGAACGTCGGCTATTTATTGAGGCTGAACACTGAGAATTTGAATAACTGTAATATGACGATCGGGTGCGGATAGAACCAAATGAGGGCAGTATGGATAATTTAGAGAACACTGAAGCAGAGCTGGCCCAAGGCATAAGCGAACTAAGCGGCTGCCACCAGGGGGCCCCCAAGAGCATATGAAATGACAGCTTGATTTTTACAGCTCACAATCAGTTGCACTTTTAGTGCCACTGTCCCAATAATACTGTACAACTCAATGTACATTCGATAGCATTGATATGGCGACGTGCGCATCCAAGATAGTCACATCGCAGGAATTGCAAAGTTTAACCAAAGTTCCACGTGTTTTGGTCCTGTCACACAGAGCCACGCAGACGCACGTGAACACCGAGTTGCGTTTACTTCCGCATCTATTTGTGCTTGAACGGACATATACACGCAGAATAATGTCAAAATGTCCTTGTAAACACAGTTACTTATGGCTTAGGTAACCCAAACAAAGAAAACGGATGTGTATCATTATAAAGGATCCGTGCATTCGGTCTTAAAGTCACAGCAGGCTTGCTGTTTTCTGCGTCATGAATGTTAACAAACAACAAAATACAAAAAGAAAATAACTTTTACAGCTTTAACACAGATTAATTATATTCAATTTATACAGTAAAGACTGCAGTGTTATTTTACATTTGAATATTTATTTTCTGGACCTGAATACCTACCTGAAAAATATAAAACACCCATTTATTTCATTTAAATCACCCCAATCATTCTAGAATTATTCTTTCCAAATAGAGCTATTCAAGTAATCTGTTAAATTTATTTCATATCGCAACATATATCTGCAGAAAAACAAAATATCGCAATGTCAGTTTTTTCCAATATCGTGCAGCCCTGCATCACATTAACGCAGCGGTAGAGTTACACTCATGGGACACTGCACTTATTCACAATCTCTAAAGTTTATTATTTGCATGTGCTTTAAAGCCTTGCCGGTTAAACATTTCATTCATGTGCTGTTCTGATATGTGCTTTTTCTGAGTGCGTACATTCGAAGCACGCACACTAAAAGCCTGTCAAACAGCGCCCGATTACATCTGATTGCGCTAATACTGTCAAATACACACAAGGTTTACATAAACACAGTTGGTTATGTCTAAAGTGAAGTAATCATATGAGAGAAAATCGTATGCTTGTCTTTTTGTTAGATGCGTGCAGGTCTTAAAGTGACAGCAGCCTAATAGTAAACATGCTGCCGCTTGTCCTTAAAGGGATAGTTCACCCAAAAATGAAAAATTCTGTCATTATTCACTCTTTCTCATGTTGTTCCAAACCTGTATTTATTTATTTCTTCTGCTGAACATTTTGAAGAATGTGGATAACCAAACATTGCTGGTCCCCATTGACTTCATAGAAAAAATATACTATGGAAGTCACTGGTGACCAGCAACTGTTTAGTTACCCACTTTCTTCAAAATAACTTTTATGTTCAACAGAAGAAAGAAACTCTTTCAGGTTTAAAACAACTTGAGAGTGAGTAAATGACAGAATTTTGATTTTTGGGTGAACTTTCCCTTTAATGTTAATACATTTATTATTGTTATCTTGTTACAGGTCCATCTGATCTGTTGTCTAGACAGGCCCTCTGTGTCATTATTTAAGTATTTAATTTAATATTGTGCGTTTTGTATATTTACATTTATTTTTTATAGAAGAAGATACTGTTTATCTTAAGTTATTTTAACTGAGGGGCCTCCCAAATAAAATTCTGCTTAGGGCCCCATAAAGGCTTGGGCCGGCCCTGCTCTGAAGGGAGGGTGGGATCTCATGCTTTCAAAGCTAGCTTGCTATTGCTAGCCACTCAAAAATTGCTAACTCTACCTTTACTGTATTTTTGTAACCTCCCTAGATGATTATCACTGTATCCTCAGTATTCTCAGTGAACGCGATTTAAGCTCACACAGGCCTGTAATGAGTTTTTGCATTGGCATATAGTTCTGTCATCTTTGGATAGTTTAGCGTCCTGCTGATGCACTGGTTACTGGAAGCTATATTGGGCTATATTTCCTGTATATTTACAGGCAATGACGTTGTCATGGCAGGAGACCTTGACAGATGGTGTCTTTACATCAGCTCTGATTACATTACCATTAAAAACTAATCAAAACTATAAAATTACACACCACTTTTTTGTTCAGATTTCATGTATTTTAAACTTTATCCTTAAAACTTTGAGTAATGATAATGTCTACAAAGCACAATCACAATACATTAGGACAAACCTGTCACTCATTGGGGAAAATACTACTTTGCATTAAGTAAGTTTATATATATATATATAAAAAAAAAAATTAAGTCCAGCTGCATCTAGACTAGGCATTCTTTAGATGTAAAACAATACTATCACAATAAAGGAGTCAATGCCACCCACAGGGTTCTGCTCCGAATCAAAGCGAGCAACGGGAGTTGAGGGTAAACAGAGGACAGACTCGCATCAGCTGGGGAGAAGTGGCATTACTCATGAGCAGCTTGGGTCATTTTGGATTTACAATAACTGTGAAAGTCAAATTTTAGTCGTTTGGATGTTTGTTGTGCTGGTGGGTGTTATGGGTAATGGAAACCGGTGGGGGTTGCTAAAGAGTTGGGAAAGTCCCAAGCCTGAGGATTGGATTATGTCAATGCTGTCAGATTTATGACTATTCTCAGCAGACGAGAACACTGAGTAGAAAAACCTTTCAAGTCACTATGTGTTGCCATATGCAAACTCATTTTACTTCCGTAGTTTGACGTATTTCAAAATTAAACAATATATTTAATGAGAAAAATTGTAGGATGGGTTGATTTTATTTTTCGGAATTTGATTTATTGTAAAAATTGTCCATTCTATTAGCTAATTGGATTATTAGCCAATAATAGCCTGTACGACCTACATGAAAAGATCAAATTTTATTTTAAAAGTCGCTCGGTGGCTGCTGTGAGACATTTGTTGCACACTGCAGTAAGCTAGATCGATATTAGAATATCATATTAATAAATGCTGGATGGCTTGTGTTGTTAAATGGCATGCAATTCATTTTAAAACATATTGTATGACGGAGAGAATGCTGTATTACTGTTACTAAAAATAAAGCTGCATCTGATTATGCTATGTTAGGCATGATAAAAACATGGTACAATATTCAAACAATAAAACTAAACGTGCTATATAATAATGATTAGTTTTCTGTCTATAAATGTATCCAAACAGTTGTTCCCTTGTCTAATAAAACACATAATACACATAAGTACACAAGTCAACAAAATATATAACTGTTCTAGTGGTTTTTGGATATTTTAATCCAAAAATATTACATATTGTGCCTTTAAGAAAGTTAATAGGGTCTTATGGGATTTCATGTGGACTTTATCATTGAAGCTTCACACTTAAAGTGAAAAAATGAAAATAATGTCATTTATTACTCACCCTCATGTCATTCTACACCCGTAAGACCTTCGTTCATCTTCGGAACACAAATTAAGATATTTTTGATGAAATCCGATGGCTCAGTGAGGCCTCCATTGCCAGCAATGTTACTGCACCTCTCAAGATCCATAAAGGTACTAAAAACATATTTGAAACAGTTCATGTGAGTTCAGTGGATCTTAATATTAAAAAGCAACAAGAATACTTTTTCTGTGCCAAAAAAACAAAATAACGACTTTTTAACAATATCTATATGGGCCGAGTTCAAAACACTGCTTCAGAGCTTTACGAATCGAATCAGTGAATCGGGGCGCAAAAGTCACATGATTTCAGCAGTTTAGCCATTTGATAAGAGATCCGAATCACTAATTCGAAACAAAAGATTCATAAAGCTCAGAGGATTCATGAAGCAGTGGTTTGAAATCGGCCCATTTAGATATTGTTGAAAATTTGTTATTTTGTTTTTTTGGCGCACAAAAAGTATTCTTATCGCTTTATAATATTAAGATGGAACCACTGAAGTCACATGAACTGTTTCAAATATGTTTTTAGTACCTTTATGGATCTTGAGAGGTGCAGTAACATTGCTGGCAATGGAGGCCTCACTAAGCCATCGGATTTAATCAACAATATCTTAATTTATGTTCCGAAGATGAACAAAGGTCTTACGGGTGTAGAATGACATGAGGGTGAGTAATAAATTACATTATTTTCATTTTTGGGTGAACTAACCCTTTAAATGAATTTCACACTCATAATGTATTAATATAATCTCTAATAGCTTGCTGGCTTCCCATCAGAAATTTCAGCACTCATAGCTGTCTTTCCTCACATCACAAAAACACATTTTAAACTAAATTAACCATTACAAATGAAACATTACTCCTTCAACAAACAAAAGATGAACGGCAGCACGGACTGAACTACCAATGATGGAGAACGCTGAGGTCTAGGATTTGAAGCTCATCATTTTCTAAATGATCAGTGTTAGTTCCCATGGACATGTGCATTTATCTCACTGCTCTTCAGAGGCTAACATTCATGTAATTTATTGAGGAATAGAAAGTCGTCTCTCGGACAAATAAAGAATAGTTTGATAAATATTGATACATGATGTCAGATCAACTCCAATTCTTTATTCTTATTATGTGTAAGAATGGGAATTTCGTATTTACGAACCACTTTTTTAAATTATCATTTAAATTGTACAGTAAGTTTTTTTGAATATCGGCTTAGAAGCATGCTATTCAAATTCATCAAGTTTTGTTGGGTTTTTTTCTTCTTCTTTATTGTTGTTGAAAATCTACAGTTGCCATTGAAACCACGCAAGGCCATCTTTTAGAATTAGGATTCAGAAAGACCCTTAAAGAGATCGTTCACCCAAAAATGAAAATTTTGTCATCATTTACCCACCCTCAAGTTGTTCCAAACCTGTATGAGTTTATTTCTTCTGTTTAACACAAAAGAAGATTGAAGAATGTTGTTAACCACCAGACAGTTGACTGTAGCCATTGACTTCCATAGTAGGAACAAAATACTACTAAGTCAATGGCTACTGTTAATTTTCATTTTTGAGTGAACTATCCCTTTAAAGAATGTTTTATTTTTACCCCTTTTATAATTGAAGTTTCTGTCCAGGCCTGATTTCAATCAGTCCAAATGTTGTCATTAGTCCCTGAAAGGTCAAAGGTTTCCTGAATGACATCAGATCAGGAGAACAGAGGCAACAGTGTTGCACTGGCCCTCAAAAAACCAAGTGCTCTCAGAGGAGCACCATGCGTCTGTTCTTCGGCAGGAGCCACAGTGGTTGCAGCCATAATAATATCCCCATTGATCATTGTTTCCACCTTCCAGACAAAGAAATCCCTCAAAGTCAGAGATCACCCAGCTGTGGCTCTACATTTTTCATAAAGCTTATGAATAATCACAATGGAAATATAATGGCAACTTTCCATTTTACTGTAACTGAACTTCCATGATGTGAAAGGCTAATGTTTCACAGAGGTCTTTAAAGCTGCATTCATTCAGGTTTTTGTCCATGGTGAGCCAGAGATTTGACTTGTTCAAGACCATAAGTCATACAAATTACTTTGAATGAGTTGTCCTTTTGTGATATGGGTTTGTCAACCTTGACAAAATGCCATAATGTACATCTGCTAGATAGTAATAGTAACTTGTTCCCTTGACCCAGTGTATCACCTCTGATAACTCAAAATGTCTTTGTTTGTACAAGTGTGCCCTCTGCTGTTCAACTAATTATTTTCTTACACCATATGTGCTTCTTAATGCCATTCTCACCTCCATATATTCTACACAGGGTGAGAGAGGACCAGATGGACCAGTTGGAGAAAAAGGGGTGATGGGAATGAAGGTGAAACAATTTTATATTACTGTTTCCTTGTTTTCACAATTCTTTATAAACACAATTAGTTACTGCATATGATTATTTTGATATTGATCTTCACTGGCAGCTTAACTTTTAGATCTTGAAACATTTAGCTTAGTAATTGTTAGCAAATTTATTCTCATGTGTTTATGTCATACTTTGTTAACTTCAAAAAGTATATCTGGGTGTGCATGATACAGCTGTATGAAGTAAAATAGTGCATGTTGAAAACAGCATTGTGATACTATGCTATGTTTCAAGATGAAGTAACTGGCTTCCGCCATGCTGGCATGCACTGCATTTTCCCTACCACAGAACAAAACAACATATGAAACACATCTAAATTGTCAGCACAACATTTTTATTAACCTTACAATGATGGAAACTGGGTGCATTGAAGATTTATCCAAAACATGTCCAAAATACTTGGTTTTGGTTTGATTAAACAGAATAAAAAAGGATCATTTCATTTGGCTCTCAGTGTGTTGCAATGGAAAATATTTGGTGACTGTTTGGCGTTTTATCCCTTTTCTGCAGGGTCCTGAGGGCCCGCCAGGAAAACAAGGTTTCAGTGGACAAATGGTAAAATTACAGTTTTTATTTGTTTTATCTCTTAAAGGGATAGTTTACCCAAAAATGAAAATTACCCCATGATTTACTCACCTTCAAGCCATCAGACGAATACGATTGGAGTTATATTACATATTGTCCTGGCTCTTCTAAGCTTTATAATGGGAGTAAATAGAGGATGAGATTTTGAAGCCCAAAAACGTGCAACCAAAAGGTAACCACACGGCTCTGGGTGGTTAAAGGATTAGTTCACTTTGAAATGAAAATTAGCCCAAGCTTTACTCACACTCAAGCCACCCTAGGTGCATATGACTTTCTTCTTTCTGATGAACATAATCGCAGAAATATTAATTAATATCTTGACGCATCCGAGCTTTATAATGGCAGGGATAGAGTTCAATGAGTATGAGCTGAAGAAAGTGCTTCCATCCACATCCACCCATCATAAATATGTGCTCCACATGGCTCCGGGGGCTTAATAAAGGCCTTCTGAAGCGAAACGATGCGTTTGTGTAAAAGAAAAAATCCATATATAACAAGTTATGAAGTAAAATATCTCGCTTCCGAACAAGCCACGCCAGTTACACTTTTTCCTTAAGTTGAATAGGGAAGGCGTAGGACGTAGTGTAAGCTTTGTGAACTGCAAGAGTTTTACACTTTCTGCGTACATTGAATACGGAAGGCGGCTTGTGCGGAAGCGAGATATTTTACTTCATAACTTGTTAAATTTTTTTTTTACACAAACGCATCGCTTGGCTTCAGAAGGTCTTTATTAAGACCCCGGAGCTGTGTGGAGCACATATTTATGATGGATGGATGTGGATGGAAGCACTTTCTTCAGCTCATACTCATTGAACCCTATCACTGCCATTATAAAGCTTGGATGCGTCAGGATATGTGTTAATATTTCTGCAATTATGTTCATCAGAAAGAAGAAAGTCATATACACCTAGGATGGCTTGTGGGTGAGTAAAGCTTGGGCTAATTTTCATTTCAAAGTGAACTAATCCTTTAATTAAAGCCTTCTGAAACGCAGTGATGCTTTTGTGTAAGAAAAATATCCATATTAACGTTAAAAACTTAAATAACTGGCTTCCGGCAGACGGCTGTATGCACGTCGACTTGCGCCAAAAGAGTAACCCCATGCGCGATGAAGGAGTAGCGTAAGCTTTGACGCCTCTCACTGTTCAAACAAATAGGGCTGTGTAATAAACTCAAGCTCCTTTTCTCTTATATCGAAATCCTCCATCATTTCTCTTTAAAAATTCTCATTTTAGACTTCTTAATTCATGACCATTTTTTTTGTTTTGCTCTATCCTCTGCGCTTCCGCGTTCGTCAGTGCGCCATGTGTCAGTTCATAGTTCACTATTTCGCCAAAAATCGATGCGAACGACCATCTGTCGGAAGCTAATTATTTTAGTTTTTAAAGTTTTAAATATGGGTATTTTTCTTACACAAACGCATCGCTTTGCTTAAGAAGGCCTTTATCAACTCCCCGGAGCCGTGTGGTTATCTTTTATGATGATGGTTGCACTTTTTGGGCTTCAAAATCTCATCCTCTATTTACTGCCATTATAAAGCTCGGAAGAGCAAGGACATTATTTAATATAACTCTGATTGTATTTGTCTGAAAGAAGAAAGTCATATAAACCTAGGATTTCTTGAGGGTGAGTAAATCATGGGGTAATTTTTGGGTGAACTAACCCTTTAAGTTAACTTCTGATTGGCACTTTAATATCATTGCATGGTGGACAGAGTTTAAGGTTAGCTGATGCTTAGGTCTTCAAAAAATGCTGACACTCTTCCTTATAATAGCATTTCACTCATCAAGATACTTTGTACATTTAAGCATTTTTCATATGCTTTTATCAAAAGCGATTTTCATTGCATTCAAGATATACATTCCCTGGGAATCGAACCCACAACCTAGGCGGTGTTAGGTTGATTCAATGCTTAGTTGCACAAAATGTTCTTATAAGATAGATTGTCATTTATATAACAAGCAGTATAGCATTTAAGTGTGTTTCTGCTGGAGTACTGAGATTTTCTCTTGTATATTAGGGTAAAATTGGTGAAACTGGTGAAACAGGACCAACTGGATTTACAGTAAGTAAATGAAGTAACTAATATCCTTATAAGCATAAACTCTGTTAAATGTTCACAAATCTCTGAAAAACATCAATTTCTAGGGTGTTCAAGGACCAACTGGACCTCCTGGAGCAAAGGGCATCTTAGGAGAACCTGTAAGTACATCTGCTAAAAGGAGTTATTTCTGTCACCATCACTCTTTTTTCAGTGAAACACAAAAGAAGAAATATTGAAGAATGTACTGGTTGGTCTTGTCCATATAATGAATAGAGACTTGGGCTTTCAAGCTTCAAAACACCAAAAAAGCAACATAAAAGCTTCATAAAAGCATAAATTCCAAGTCTTCTAAAGCTACAGTGTCTCACAGAAGTGAGTAAACCCCTCACATTTTTGTAAATATTTTATTATATCTTTTCATGTGACAACACTGAATGACACTTTGCTACAATGTAAAGTAGTGAGTGTACAGCTTGTATAACAGTGTAAATTTGCTGTCCCCTCAAAATAACTCAACACACAGCCATTAATGTCTAAACTGCTGGCCACAAAAGTGAGTACACCCCTAAGTGAAAATGTCCAAATTGGGCCCAATTAGCCATTTTCTCTCCCCAGTGTCATGTGACTTATTAGTGTTACAAGGTCTCAGGTGTGAATGGGGAGCAGGTGTGTTAAATTTGGTGTTATCGCTCTCACTTTCTCATACTGGTCACTGGAAGTTTAACATGGCACCTCATGGCAAAGAACTCTCTGAGGATCTGAAAAAAAGGATTGTTGCTCTACATAAAGATGGTGTAGGCTATAAGAAGATTGCCAAGACCCTGAAACTGAGCTGCAACACGGTGCAACAAGATCATACAGTGGTTTAACAGGACAGGTTCCACTCAGAACAGGCCTCGCCATGGTTGACCAAAGAAGTTGAGTGCATGTGCTCAGCGTCATATCCAGAGGTTGTGTTTGGGAAATAGACGTATGAGTGCTGCCAGCATTTCTACAGAGGTTGAAGGGGTGGGGGGTCAGCCTGTCAGTGCTCAGACCATACGCCGCACACTGCATCAAATTGGTCTGCATGGCTGTCGTCACAGAAGGAAGCCTCTTCTAAAGATGATGCACAAGAAAGCCCGCAAACAGTTTGCTGAAGACAAGCAGACTAAGGACATGGATTACTGGAACCATGTCCTGTTGTCTGATGAGAACAAGATAAACTTATTTGGTTCAGATGGTGTCAAGCGTGTGTGGCGGCAACCAGGTGAGGAGTACAAAGACTACAAATGCCTACAGTCAAGCATGGTGGTGGGAGTGTCATGGTCTGGGGCTGCATGAGTGCTGCCGGCACTGGGGAGCTATAGTTCATTGAGGGAACCATGAATGCCAACATGTACTGTGACATACTGAAGTGGAGCATGATCCCCTCCCTTCGGAGACTGGGCCGCAGGGCAGTATTCCAACATGATAACGACCCCTCCAAGATGACCACTGCCTTGCTAAAGAAGCTGAGGATACCTAAACCCTATTGAGCATCTGTGGGGCATCCTCAAACGGAAGGTGGAGGAGCGCAAGGTCTCTAACATCCACCAGCTCCATGATGTCGTCATAGAGGAGTGAAAGAGGACTCCAGTGTCAACCTGTGAAGCTCTGGTGAACTCCATGACCAAGAGGGTTAAGGCAGTGCTGGAAAATAATGGTGGCCACACAAAATATTGACACTTTGGGCCCAATTTGGACATTTTCACTTAGGGGTGTACTCACTTTTGTGGCCAGCGGTTTAGACATTAATGGCTGTGTGTTGAGTCATTTTGAAGGGAAAGCAAGTTTACACTGTTATACAAGCTGTACACTCAATACTTTACATTGTAGCAAAGTGTCATTTCTTCACTGTTGTCACATGAAAAGATATAATAAAATATTTACAAAAATGTGAGGGGTGTACTCACTTCTGTGAGATACTGTATATCAGCACTGGAGTAAACAGTGATGTCACCATCCAGCTCAGTTCAGTTCGCATACAATGGTGTCAGTGCAGGCAGATCAAAACACTGTTGAATATCAAATGTCAAGTGTCCCCAACTAAGTAAGCCAAAGGCGACAGTGGCAAGGAACCCAAACTCCAACAGGTGACATCAGGTGATTCGGTAGCTGACATCACATGCATTATCAATGTCTTCTGTCTCTTAATAGGGTCCTCAAGGGCCACCTGGAGTATTAGGTCCATTGGGTGAGATTGGAGGCGTGGTAAGATTTTTTACGTAATCTGTTGATATGTTTTATATTGTACATCCAGCAGTATTAAGTCAGTTTGCTATTTACTTCTCCAGCTGTGTTATTACCCATTATACCACTCTGCCCTACTCTCTTTATTGAAAACAAACAATTATCATTACGCCCAAATTTAACCAATGCCAAATTAGTTTTGGTTCCTGTAAACAATTATAATGTCCTCAAGTGGCACTAGGCAACACTTAGCTTGGCTTTGCTAATTGAAATACTTTACCAGAAATAAAAAACAGATTTTGTCCCACATTGTCACTTTGTTTCTAATTACCAATCCATTATTCCCACATGTTTTGTTAGCTGTGAGGGACCAAAGACTGTAGCAAGATTCAGAAAGCTAAATGCTCAGCATTTATTAGTTTCCTGGTTTGTGTGACAGGGTTTACCTGGGAAGGTTGGGGAGCGGGGCTTACCAGGTGAACCAGGAGAGAAGGTGAAATCTGCTGTGTTTTCTCATTTTTTACTGAATGCTGATTAGTGTGTTGTAGCCGTTGTGTAATGATGTCTCGTCCAACATTTACCATAGTGAGGTTACCGTGATCATATGCAGATGTTTTATACAAAGCCTATCTGGATATAAATAATTATCCTATTTGAGAATGTCTCAGTATTGTTATAAAATTAATTATGTTGAAATTTCAATACTTGGTCACAAAATGGAGTCACTTTTTTCCACATTTTCTAGGGTGCGATTGGATCTCCTGGGAATATTGGAGAGCAAGGCTTGATTGGACCTCGAGTATGTTTCTTTATTTTAGCTGCACTTTTTTCAGGAGAGATGTCATATTTAATTTAATAACACTTAAAATACGTCTTTCCAAAAATGTACAGTGGACAGAATAGAAAACATTCCTCGTGAAAAAGAAGTGTGCTTAATTATTTTGAATGTGCGCTTGTAGTATACTTCCAATCTTAAAAGTATTTTTTTAAAAACAGTACTACTACTACTAATGAGTGTATTTAAAGAGAGTACACTGTTAAAAAGTGCACTGTAATAATGTTAAATTAAAATTTTGCTTTAAAGTACAGTTTGATTCATTATGTTTTAATAATCTTATGTTGTACTTTAAAGAAGTATGCTTATTTTGATGTGTTGGCATACTAAAGCACATATAAGGTACTTATAATTTTAACTGTAGTGTGATATTCAGTATTACAGTTAATATACTTTAAATGTACGAAATTGCAACTTCTTCATTACAAATGTGTAATTACACTTTTATTTAAATACATGACATAAAAGTTTTAATAGGAATGGCACTTGAGAATATTTTAGTTTACCATGAATGCCTGTCAGTATATGTATATGGTAGTACACTTATACCATATTTCAAAGACAATTATAAAATTATGTATAAAGATGTACTTAAGTCCTACTTCAGTGGGTCAAAAACACTGTAAAGTTCAGCTATTTGCATTTAATGTAAATTTAAAATATAACATATTTTTTATTTCATTTTAATTAACATGCATTTAAAAGAATAGTTCATCCAAAAATGTCTCAGCAGATCTTGCCCCCCATTGACTACCATAGTATTTTTTTCCTCTTATGGTAGTCAATAGGGGGCAAGAGCTGCTTGGTTACAAACATTCATCCAAATATCTTCCTTTGCGTACATCAGAACAAAGAAATTTATACAGGTTTGGAACAACTTAAGGGGGGAATAAATGATGACAGAATTTTCATTTTTGGGTGAACCTATCTCTTTAAGTGTCCAAAAAATAAAAACCCATTATATTCAGTTCACACTTAAGTATATTTTTTTTAGGTATATCATTTCCATAACAAGTACTCTTTTTAAAAGTAGTCTAAAGTGTACTTGTTTTTCACAAGGGATGGTTTATAGATGCAACCTAGAGACTCTACATGTTTGTCCCTTACAGCATTGTTTTCATTTGTGTCAAGTTAAATATGGCATCTACCCTGATTAAAGTCCATATCTGTCTCTTTAAAGTAGTACAGTGATTTTTTTTTAATGAAGCTCTTGTTTAGGGTGACCATGGACTTGAAGGGGAGGCTGGTCTGAGCGGTCCTGATGGAGCTAAGGTCAGGAAAAACACCAAATCTTTTTTTTTATTTTCGCATAATCACTTTTTGATTTTAAAAAACGTCTGTAAACGTTGTTTAGTTCTTTGCTTGGAGGGATAATATTTTATTGACCCTAAGTCTCAACAAGTGTTGTTGTCTGTAGGGTGAAAAGGGGGATATTGGAATGGAGGGAGAAACAGGTGAAAAAGGAGCCGTCGGATTTAAAGGAACTGAGGGGCGTCTTGGAGATCCTGGCTTAATAGGCATCAAGGTATTTGCTCTTTTCTATTTAGAAATAGCAGATCATTTTGTTGAGTTTTACCAAAGTCCCTTTTAAGACAAGTCATTTCACTCAGGGACCATCTTGGAAACGCCTCTCGGGCATGCAAGTGCAGCTCCTATCTCTTTGAATGGGGAAACATCAAATTCTCCAAAGCTTTTTGCCAAGCTTACGATTAAATCTCATAAATTTTGTTTCTAAATGCTCGAATCATGACAAAAAACTGCATTTCCCTTTCAAGGAACTCACGCTGCATCGAGAATGATGCTGTGGGAACGCTCCGTGTGATTGCGTCATGAATCACATGTGAAATCAGTCCAATGTCGTCATAAGCGGGTGACGTCACAACCAGGAAACTATAAAGCATGCTCAAACAGAGAAACGCTAGCTTCTGTGTCTTCAGTAGCGCACTCTGTGAATCGTTTGTCTTATTTGGTGTTGTTTGTCAGGCAGCAGTTTAGATTGTGTGTTCCTCCCTGCCCATGCTACATCACGAGTTGGGATACACACGATCTTTGTGTTGTTTGTTTGGGAGTGGAGCATCGAGGGTGCTGGCTGTGCACATTGTGAACAGCTTCCATTCTGGACGCTCCGCTCCCGCCTGGCGCTCTTCGAGGAGGGCGCTCAGGCTCGCCTTCCCCTTGGTTGTGGTCCTGCTGCTGCTGAGGCACAGCGGCGATCTAGGTCATGGGGATTGCAAACTGGATGAATGCTTCCTGCCCTCGCGAGCACAATCTCCACGTCGGGGCCTTCCATTTTTTCCCGATCTCCACACCTCAATGGAAGAAACCGGTCTCCTATCATAGTGTTCATAGTGCACAAACATCTCACTATTCTTCGATAGTTGGCCTAAAAGAGCATGGATATGGGGTGATGCCTAAGGTGGAAGAGACGCTAGAATGCTATCTCTCTCCTCAGTCTGCGTCAGCCCTAAAACTGCCCACTAATCTAGTTAGAACAACTTCAGCTTTGGTGGGCAAGGCTTATGCAGCTTCTGGTCAGGCTGCAGCATGTCTACACACTATGAGCATGCTGCAAGCCTACCAGGCTGATCTGCTAGGAGATCTAGATGAGGGCGGGGGTATTGGCCCGGACTCTGTCAATGATTTGCGTCGGGCCACAGACCTTTCTCTCCGTGCCACCAAGGAGACGGCCAGATCCATCGGCCGTGCTATGGCAGCCCTGGTGGCCACAGAGAGGCCCTAAAGGTTAAATTTGAGCTCAATAAAAGATAAAGACAAGAACTACCTTATGGACGCACCGCTTTCGCCTCCTGGCCTCTTCGGCGATGCAGTCACCACTGTTGTCGAGAGGTTTCAGGAGGCCACTAAGTAAGCGGCTGCGTTCCAGAAGCTTATCCCCCACCGCTCTCAGGTCTCAGAGGCTGCTGAGAGGGAGCAGCCCCACACATCAAAAGCCAACTCCTCGTACCGTGCCACTCAAAAACAGAGCGTCGCCACTCAGGCTCCCCCCCAGAAAGCATCAGTCCCCAGAAAGCATATATCCCAGTGTCTGCCCGGAAACGTAGCGGTGCTAGAATGCTTGCCCCTTCTGAGGAGAGTCTCAGAGTGACCAGTTTGGTTGCTCCCTGCCGGTTCGCCACTTCAGGGCACCAGATTGGCTGTGCGAAAAACACCAGAGGCCAGTCTTGAGAGACTGGTACCCTTAGTAGAATATCTGACAGCATGGAAAGGGTTATGCCACTCAGTTCGGGCCTCACCCGCCCAGGTTCATGGGGGTCCTGCCCACAGTGGTGGGCCCTGAGCAGGCTCTGATTATGGAACAAGAGGTAAAAACTTTGTTAGAAAAAGGAGCCATAGAACATGTTCTTCCTCTCTGCAGAGAAACCGGTTTCTACAGCCGTTATTTTATTGTTCCAAAGAAGGATAGGGTGTTGCGTCCCATTTTGGATCTGCGTCATCTGAACCAGTCAGTTATGAAGCTGAAATTCAAAATGTTAACCTTGAGACAAATCATGTCACAGATCAGGTCCGAGGACTGGTTTGTCACGATAGATCTCAAAGACGCATACTTTCATGTCTACATCCTTCCACAACACACTAAGTTCCTAAAACTCGCTTTCGGGGGCAAAGCATACCAATATCAGGTTCTTACGTTCGGCCTTGCAGTATCACCCCACACTTTCACCAAATGCGTGGATGCAGCACTGGCAGCGTTGCGTCTTCAAGGCATTCGCATTCTGAACTACATTGACGTCTGGTTGATTTTATCTCAGTCGCATCAGTTAGGGGTTCGGCATCGAGATGTTGTTTGCGCTCACATGAAAATGCTGGGGTTGAGGTTAAACGCCAAAAAGAGTGTGCTTTCTCCAGCTCAGAGGACCACTTTTCTAGGCATGGTTTGAGATTCTGTTGCGATGCAGGCACATCTCTCACCTGTAGCGATATTAGCTCAAAGGGGAAATATTAATAATTATTCATAACTTATTATGATTATTACTTATGATTAATTATGAATATTTTAATCAGTTAATCAGATTAACTTGATGTAGCTACATTAAAATAACAATTAATCAATCAGTTTCATTCTGTGAACACTCAATATTGATTATTAATTAATTCTAGGAGAAGGGTATTTTTCATGGCCATAGAAAAATAATTCTTTCTTAGCATTTACAGCACTTAAGAGCTGGTAGCAAAATCTAAATCATTTAAGAGGCAATTTATTAGCAGACAGGGAGTCAGAACCAAATATGTATTGTGCACAAGTTTTATTAACTAAATCACAAACACATAACTAAACTAACGGACACATACATACACAAGTCACACATACATAGGTAAAATGATCAAAGATAGAGCTAAACCGGAAGTGGGACAAAAAAATGGAACTATGGAGAAGCCAAAAAAACAGGAAAGAATCATCAGTATTCATTACAAAGCTCCTTTGGTAACAAAGGAGGTTCACAACTTTAACTAGCTAGCAGCAATTTAGTATATTGTACGATACTTGCATTAGGCCTCTGCCTTTTTTGAAGAGCGTCTGGATACATTGTTGCCGTAGGAAGTCCTGAGAATTCAGTCCGATGGTACTGAAGTTGCAATCGATGTCTTCTGCGTTGAATGAAGAAGCGATAACAAACTTGCATGGTTAGTTTGAATCTTAGTAGGAAAGAGTCCTTTTCTCTCCTAGTTAAGCACATGGCTGGGGTGCAGGGCAGGCCTAGGCAGAACCCCCCACTGATGCAGTTTCGGTCAGATCAGCAAGAGAGAGAGGGAGGGAGCACTGTGCGCTGGCTTTTAACCTCTGGTCGAAGCCACACCTCTTAGGGTTGACCTGACCAATGAGAAGGTTGAATTTCCGAGCAACAGCATTCCTCCTGTGGGGGCTTTTACGACCGAGCCTGATTAAACTGGGCCGTGTGGATTTGTGTCCATTTATACTCCCATTAATGCAACAAACACACGCTGCATCCGATGAGGAAGTCACATACATAAAAATGTCAGTCGTGAAATGAGCATTAATTTGATGGAAGACACGATATATAAGTGAGGTTACATGAACTAGTAGTTCTTATCATAAAATATGCATAAAATACCATACAAGAGACATTTTGCAAGACAGTTATAGAACAGTTCATCTATAAATTAATGCAGGAGAGTCTGTTTTTACAGGCTTCATGTCTTGTCTTTGTAGCCTGACTCAATGACTGAACTAACCAGAGGCCTGCATAGTTTCAGATCATAAAACCATGGCAACTAGATTTATTACCTTGGGGGGTCAGGCAGACACCCCGCTTTGCATTCGGTGAGGAGTTTTAAGAATATTTGTTAAATATAACAAATATTTGTGTCTGATTCATCTCAGTCGTTACACACTTGTACGCATAGAGTCAATCCTTTCTACTGTAAGCCAAATAAAGCTAGGCCAGTCACTCACTGTGAAACAATTCCAGAAATTGTTGGGGTTGATGGCAGCAGCGTCTCACTGTCCACTCTGGTTTTCCCTCATGCATCCAGCTCCTCTCGGACTGGATGCCATGGTACAGACGTGGCCGAGGCTTCATCTGTATGCATTTTCCCCGATCGCTCTGCTCCCAGGAGTTCTGGAGAGAGTTCATCAGGACCAAGTCCAGCCGGGCAGAGGATCTAGTGTCTCTCCTCAACGGCTCTCCCTGGGAGATTCCGATCAGGAGGGACCTTCTGTCCCAAGCAGGGGGCTCAATATTTCACCCCCGCCCAGAACTATGGAAGCTGTGGGCTTGGCCTCTGAGGGGGCCCAGCTCATAAACTCTGGTCTCTCAACTGAGGTTGTTGGGACCATCCTTCACTCCAGAGCTCCCTCCACGAGGAAACTGTATGCCCTGAAGTGGAGAGTCTTCACTTCTTGGTGCAGTGGTCGTCAGCTGGACCCAGTTAACTGCCCTTAACTTTAAAGGTCTATGTGGCGGCCATAGCTGCTTACCACCAGTGTTCCCGCGGATCCTTAAAAGGTCTTTAATTAGATTTTTAAAATTTAAGGCCATAAAAAGTCTTAAAAAGTCTTATTTTTACTCATGAGAGGTCTTAAATTTTAGATGACACTTTGATATATCTAATTTACCAAATTAAATCTAATCCACTACTTGCACAACTACTTCCACATTCTACTTATTACGGCTCGAGCATTTCCGGTCAGCGTTCAGTGCACTTATATAAAGAGAGCTTCTCATGAAAACTTAGATTATTACTACGTTTTAGGGCTACCAAATGTTTTTTAAACAATTAATTATATTTTCTGCATTAACATTCAACCTGCTGAAATGTTTATTGATATATTTCCCTTCCTAATGCGCATTCTGAATAATATATAAATATATTTACCCAATAACCTACCGCCATCAAGTGCTCGTCTTCTCATTAGCAGTGTTTTTCTCTTAGTCATCATATTTCATACCTGTTAAATTTACATTTAAATGAATTTGACTGATAAACACACT
This sequence comes from Ctenopharyngodon idella, assembly GCF_019924925.1. Classification (NCBI taxonomy): domain Eukaryota; kingdom Metazoa; phylum Chordata; class Actinopteri; order Cypriniformes; family Xenocyprididae; genus Ctenopharyngodon; species Ctenopharyngodon idella. The sequence goes on along the minus strand of NC_067224.1, from coordinate 13,507,685 downwards.
TAAGAAAGCACATGGTTTTACTATGGTAAGTGTAGTAACTATGGGTGACAATGCATTATCACGATGGCTAGACTATTTTAAGTCACAGTTGCACTGCAAACAAAAACAAGTTAAAACTGTCAAGCATCGCTGATTCCCTCTGACAATCTGTTAACAGAATGACAATCACTGTAAGTCCGTTAGCATTGCACGCTAGCTGCTTTCTGACTGTAAAAGAGCAGAAGAGCATACAAGACATGCACAAACAAACCAAGCTGATGATTAAACAGCAGTATAACGTTGGTGCTCTTTTATTCCAGTGTTTGAAATAGTTGAATGAATGTGATAAATGCGATGTTAAATATTTAATTAATCTTAAAGAATAACGCAATGACAGTGCAACTACTTTGAATATTAGGATTTTTGGCATAAATGTGTGAATTACATACAAATGATTGTCAGTGAAAAACAGAATAGTGACTCAAATATTTTTATTCTTATCTTATTCATCACATTTCACACTGCAGCGTCGCGATCAGAGATAGAGCGCCAGCACCCTGTGGTGAAAGAATCACGGTTTATGTTTGATTAAAACTTAACGTCCCATTGAGTTTGGAAAAGTCTGTACATGGTAATCATCAGAATATCTCTTCTCCTGTCTCTGAATATGTTTGGAATTTAAAATCATCCCAAGGACTCTCATTTTAAGAGGCGTTTAGTTAGCTATGTGATAACAGCGCCTTGAAAATATATATAACCGGAAACAACTGAGCCTTATTATTTCAAACCGGATGTGCGTCACGAGGCTCAGAGGCTCCATTAGCGTATATATTATTTTTATTATTCTTTTTTTGTGGATTTGCTTATTCATGTGACAATTCGCTGCATTTACAACAGCTTACTTACTGTCTCCTGCACACAAAGGAAGAGAGAAGCGGAAGAAAATGGGTAAATGTCAGTTCAGTTGTAAGTTCATTGGCAGGATGGCAGGATCACATGACTAGAATATGACACAAACAAGGCTACATGCACATGGCAAACAGGAACATAAAACATGATTAAACTTCAAAATAAGACATGAAACATGAAACAAAACAAAAACTAGATGTGACACACTGGTTTCAGCAATTTCTCAGCAGGACTGGCATAAATCATTTCACTTTAGGACACTTTATATTGCACATGCTTTAAAATTAAGAATGAGTGATGTTGGATGACAGCAAAGACAAACTGCACATTTTTGTGGTAGTTATGAATGATCAAACTCATAAGTCATTACTGAATGTGTTCATTCAGAGATATCTGTCTGTTAATCTTTGCAGTGTGTCACTTCTGTAATGTAATTTCAGGGCCCTGAGGGCAAACCTGGAAAAATTGGTGAGAGGGGAAAACCAGGAGAGACGGTATTTTAAGTTTGACTTTTTAGTTTACATGGTTACCCATCAAAACTTTTTTTTCCAAATGTAGAGTATAAATGATGCTTAAATTCATTTCAGGGCAGCAAAGGTCACCAGGGTCACCTTGGCGAAACTGGATCAATGGGAGAGCAAGGTGCCATGGGTTTCATCGGGCCAAAAGGAAGCAGAGGCACTACTGGATTTGTGGTACATATTTTGTTGTTTTCAAAGGTTTTTCTTCTGCAAAACCATATTTTTGAATGTTCAACGTCAGTGCAGTCAACCAAAACGGCCATTGATTGCAAAGGTCTGATGATGCCACAGTAGGAAGAGAGAAATAATTAAAAAATGCTTTGCTCTGAAAAAGACTTTTCTTTGCCAGAGATATACTGTTTGATTTTAAACATCTCATATTACATGAAGAGACCATAGAAACTGATGATATTTATGTCATAATAAACAAAAGGAAATATTGTAGAGTTTTTTTATTAATTATGTTTTGTTTTGGCAAGAATGCAATTTCTGATTTTGCTATCTGAAACTAACTCAGATCCCATGGCTATCATTTTCAGGGTGCTCCGGGAAAAATGGGTCAGCAAGGAGAACCGGGTTTAGTGGGATATGAAGTAAGTGTTATTTAACATAAACATGCCTTATAAGACTTTATTTTACCTCAGCATAAAGTGGTACAAAGTCAAAACAGCTGCTCTGCTTTATGTGAAGTTCTTCTGAGCTAATAAGGCTTGTTAGAGCTAGTTGACTTGTCTTTGTGCGCTCAAATGGTTCCATACTCCACTTCTTTTCTTTTATTTTCACATTTACTTTAGGGTCATCAAGGACCACAAGGTCCAATGGGATACCCAGGACCAAAGGGTGAAAAGGTAAAAAAAAAAAAAAAAAAAAGATTGCTTATAACTAGAAGCTAGTTTCAGAAGCCCAATAAATCTAACAGATGAATGTTCTTTGTATTTGCATAAAAAAACATTGTGTTTTTCAAAAAATCTAAATGGACTTTGGAGGTTAACCTTCTTTTAAATCACCTTCCAGATTATCATAAACTCTAATTTATTGATGTCATTTTACCTTAGGATATACACACAGCACATGGCCAAATATACCAGATATTTTAGGTAAAAAATGTAGAAATCAATGCTAAAATCAATTTCATTTTTTTCAGGGAGAGCAAGGAGATGACGGGAAGGTTGAAGGTCCACCTGGTCCTTCAGGTGACATCGTGAGTCAGTCCGCTAGATTTACTACACATTTATGCCTTGTTTTGGGAGAATTCTGGATGCCAACCTGATCAATGTGTTTGGTTTTGATTGGGAATCAGGGACCTGTCGGCAACAGAGGAGAAAGGGGAGAGCCAGGTGACCCTGGATACCCAGTGAGTTTTTTACTTTTTATTTTATACACAAATTTTTTAGAAAAAATCCAAAATAGATGACTAATTAAACATGCTTTATGTCAAATTTTGAATTTCAATTTTAAATCTTAAGGGTCATGAAGGTGTTCATGGGGAAAGAGGAAAACCAGGGGCTCCTGGACTCCCTGTGAGTGATTCTAGTGATATAGTATTATAGTTTTGTTAATATTTTAAATTAGATTTTATTTTATTATTTATTTTCTGTTTTCATTTTTATTGTAGTTAAAGTAATTTATTTAGTCATTTTGTCATTTTTATTAGTTTTTTTATAGTATGTAAATAGTTTTTTATTGTTTTATTAAGTTTTTACTATAACTTAATAATGATTTTTAGTTTTAGTTTATTTAATTTTAGTTATTTTAGTACTTCAACTTAAACTAAATGAAAATGAGAAATGTTGCTTTGGCAACTAGCTGACTTTTTTTTTTTTTTTTTTTTTTGAAGTATGTTTAAGTTTTTTTATTTATTTTATTTCAGTTAATGTTTATTTTATTTCAAGTAATACATTTTTTTTTTATGGTTTTAGTTTTAGTTAACATTAAAAACCCTGCTTTAAAGGATTAGCTCATTTCTGAATGAAAATTTCCTGATAATTTACTCACCCCCATATCATCCAAGATGTTCATGTCTTTCTTTCTTCAGTCGAAAAGAAATTAAGGTTTTTGAGGAAAACATTCCAGGATTCTTCTCCATATAGTGGACTTCAGTGGGGTTCACCAGGTTGAAGGTCTAAATTGCAGTTTCAGTGCAGCTTCAAAGGGCTCTACGCAATCCCAGACGAGGAATAAGGGTCTTATCTAGCGATAAAAATGTATACACTTTTTAACCACAAATTCTCGTCTTGCACTAGCTCTGCGATCCGCTCGCATGACGGAATCACGTTAAGGTCATGCGTGACATAGGCGGAAGTACCAATCCAGTGTCTACAAAGCGAACGTGCAAAGATTAAGCCAAACGCCCTTTACAAAAAAAAGGTAAAACAACAATATCGGACGATTTTGAAGTTGGAGGAGAAAATTAGATTACGTTTTTCGCCCTACCGCGGTACTTCGCCTACGTCACGCGTGACCTCTCAATGTAATGCGTGGCACATCGCAGAGCAGTGCAAGACAAGCATTTGTGGTTAAAAAAAAGTGTATAAATTTTTATTTTTTTAAAAAAATGACAGATTGTTTCGCTAGACGAGACCCTTATTCCTCGGCTGGGATCGCATAGAGCCCTTTGAAGCTGCATTGAAACTGCAATTTGGACTTTCCACCCGGTGAACCCCACTGAAGTTCACTATATGGAGAAAAATCCTGGAACGTTTTCCTCAAAAACCTTAATTTCTTTTTGACTGAAGAAAGAAAGACATGAACATTTTGGATGACATGGGGGTGAGTAAATTATCAGGAAATTTTCATTCAGAAGTGAACTAATCCTTTAAACTGTTATAAATAAACTGTTATAAAATATACATTTTCATCATTTTCTTCATCTTATTTTCCCTGTCTATAACCACAGGGAAATGCAGGGCCAAGAGGGTTTCCAGGGCCTAAAGGATCCAAAGGCAATAAAGTAATTTACCATGTGAACACAAACATATTGTGGATTTTGTTTTGTTTATAATGCACACACACATTTTAAATCATATTCCACTGGTTTCACAGACGAGGCTTAAGCTTAGTCCCAGACTAAAATGTAAGTTTGAGCTGTTTCAACTGAAAGCAACTTGCACTGACATATCTTAAAATATGTCAGTGCCATTGTTTGGTCTCAAGATGCACACCAGTAAGGCATGTTTATTAAAGCTACTTAAATGTCCTAATTAAACTAAGGTCTAATCCTTGCTTAATCTAAGCCCTGTCTGTGAAACCAGGCCAACTGTGAAACGTAATATCCACCTCAACTGAATAGCCGATTTTATTCAGGGTCCAAAAGGCAAAAACGGTCCTCATGGTGAATCTGGAAATCAAGGGTCCCCTGTAAGTAATTTTCTTACACGCTGAACTGAGTTCAGTGAGATCATGATAAACCTACAACTGATGTTAATATAAACAGTTGTGTTTCTCCCAAAGGGTCCCGTTGGTCTTCCTGGCCCCAGAGGAGTTGTTGGCCGTGAGGGTCTTGAGGGTGATCCTGGGGTTGATGGAGCCCTTGGGAAAGATGGAGCTAAAGGAATGCCAGTAAGACAATGAATGTAATTCTCAATGCTCTCAGTGTAACACTTTATATGGCCCAGGTGCTTTTTGTGGTTTGTGATGTTTTGGTTTGTTTTTTCTCTGTTGTGCGCTTTAGGGTGAGCAAGGAAGTGATGGGGAGGTTGGTCTGCCTGGAAAACCAGGTCCTCAAGGAAACACAGGTGTACCAGGCCTGCCAGGAATTCAAGGCTCTTTTGGACCAAAGGTACCTTGCTTAAATGGATAATGACCTGCTCTTTATTTGCATCTATCACAATATTAGCTGGTTTTTGCGTAAACATTTCACTTTGTTGTGACTTAGGGTGACAGGGGCATCCCTGGCCAAACTGGAGCTCCAGGCAAAAGAGGATTTATTGGAGGAATGGGATTTCCTGGAAAACAAGGTGACCGAGGGGTCAAAGGGCAACCTGTGAGTATCGTTTCTCTGTTATGACAAACAATCCATTGCAAATACGACAAACACACCAACAAATGTTGCTCAAATTATGTCAGATTGCTTAAATCATAAACCTCTAAAAATCAAACATAAGTAACTTCTTACACAACTCTCTAAAATACTGGACAATTACAGCATTTTGACTTTTTAACAAGGACACGGTGCACCTGCCTACGCAATATACTGTACCCTACCATTTGGCTGCATTTACATGATCAAAAATACAGTAAAAACAGTAATATTGTGAAATATTATTACAATTTTTATTTTAATATATTTAAATGTAATTTATTCCTGTGATGGCAAAGCTGAATTTTCAGCAGCTATTATTCCACTCCTCAGTGCTACATGATCCTTCAGAAATCATTCTAATATGCTGATTTGGTGCTCAAGAAACATTTTTATCATTATCACTAATATTTTTATGGAAACTGAGATAAAAAAAAATTTCAGGATTCTTTGATGAATAGAAAGTGCAAAAGGACAGCACTGACATATTTTAACATATGTGACCCTGAACCACAAAACCAGTCATAAGGGTCAATTTTGATTGAGCTGGATAAATATGCTTTCCATTGATCTATGGTTTGTTATGATAGGACAATATTTGGCTGAGATACAACTATTTGAAAATCTGGAATCTGAGTGTGCAGAAAAATCAAAATATTGAGAAAATCACATTTAAAGTTGTCCAAATGAAGTCCTTAGCAATGCATATCCACCCAAAAAAATACATTTTTGTTATATTTACAGTAGGAAATTTAAAAAATATCTTCCATGGAACATGGTCTTTACTTAATATCTTAATGATTTTTGGCATAAAAGAAAAATCGATAATTTTGACCCATACAATGTTTTCAGTCTATTTAACAGTAATGAATGAATGACAGTGACATTTCTTTAACACTTACTGTCACAAACCGTTTCTGCTACTGTTCTGTTTAAATTTTTCTTTAGGGTGATACTGGTGAACAGGGATTTCCTGGAGTTCTTGGAATGTTTGGACCAAAGGTAAACTCACTTATTGCACTACCATTATCATATAAATTCAAATTTCAAATAAATTCAATCTGTGTTTAATATGTGTTGGTAGTCTTATTGTGAATGATCTGTGCGTGTTCCAAATAATAAAAAAAGTTTGTCTTCATAATCTTTCATCAAAATGTAATAATTTCCTCCACATCCTTTTTAACCGATGTTACCAGGCCCCTTTCCCTCCAACCACCTGCCATATAGATACTACAAGATTTCTAATCAAGTCCCTTTCTATAATTTTAATATGTCACATTACAGAAGTAAAATGATGTCCTCTCTATTCTGAGTAACTGAAATGATTTCCTCTTTTACCAAAGAGGCTGAAAAGAGTAGATTACACCACAAATCAAATCTATTTCACAAAGTAAAGCTGTTAGGTGCTTTATAATATTTAATGATGCTTACATAAAACCATTGACTAGTCTTGTGATTAATGAACAGTCTACACTGAAAAAAGAGCACTTTTATGTGATTCATCAGAAAACAATTAATCAGGCAAGCATTAATTGTTTTTCCCTTTCGAGGGAACTCGCGCTGCGTCCGATAGGATCGCTTTGGGAACGCCCTCAGCGTGATAGCGTCTGATGCACGTCTGTCAACTAGTCCAATGGCGAGAGTGAACGTCACAGGCGGATGACGTCACGACCAGGAATGGATAAATACACATCCGGCGAGACCGGCTTCAGCTTTTTTGCCTCAGCTAAGCGCTCTATGTGAAACTGTCTTTGTCTATTTATTGTTGTCTGTCCCGATATAGTGCAGCTCAATATATACAGTTATGGCGAACACACAGGCATTTAAACCGTGTACTCCTCCCTGCCCTCGTTTCCTGACGGGTGGGGATACACACGATTTGTGCGTGATGTGTTTGGGAGCGGAGCATGCTCTTTCAGCCTTCGAGGGGGCTGAATGCGAGCATTGTGAAAAGCTTCCTTTAAGGACGCTCCGCTCCCGCCTCGCACTTTTCGAGGAAAGTGCGCAGGCAAGCGTTCCCCACGGCTCTGGGCCCGCGTCTGCCGAGGCGGCGCGGAGAAAGATGTCGTGGGGTTCGCAGATGGATCTGTCAGCGGGGCTTGAGACGGGCATGAGTGCTCTTTCTCAGCCTTCACCTGGCAGATCCCTCGCCCCCTCGCTGGTGTCGGAAGCCCGCCCCGCGGCTTCTTCCGCCCAGGGAGAGGGCTCGTCGCGTCAGCACTCTAGTTCTGAGGAATTGGATGTGCTGAGCGTCGATATGGGGGAAGATGACTCGCCATCACTTTCCCCTGAGTATGAGGAGCTGGTGGATGTGCTTTCTCGCGCTGTGTCTAAGCTAAGCATTGATTGGCCAGCCGAGAATCAGGGCGCTCGTCCGAAAAGCAAACTGGACGAGCGCTTTTTGTCATCAAATAAAGCACTTCCACCACGGGGTCTGCCATTCTTCCATGATCTGCATGATGAGCTAACGAGATCATGGAAGAAACCATATTCATCACGCTTGTTCAGCCCTCATGTCAAGCACTATTCTAACATAAGGGGGCTGAAAGAATATGGTTATGGGACGATGCCCCGGGTTGAACAGACGCTTGCGAGCTATCTGTCCCCGGGTTCAGCGTTGTCCCTGAAGGCCCCCACGCTTCCCACAAAACCACTTAAAGCTACATCAGGGTTAGTGGGAAAAGCGTATACGGCAGCAGGTCAGGCTGGTGCGTGCTTGCACACTATGGCTGTTCTGCAAGCATACCAGGCAGACCTGCTGAAGGATCTGGATGGCGGGGAGGGGATTGGCCCAGACGCAGTTCGAGAACTGCGTCGAGCCACAGATCTGTCTCTTAGGGCCACCAAGGAGACCGCCAGAGCTGTTGGGCGGTCTATGGCAGCCTTGGTGGCGACAGAGAGGCACCTGTGGCTCAATCTGTCTGAATTAAAAGATAAAGACAGGGCCTTTCTCCTCGACGCCCCGCTTGTGCCTTCTGGCCTGTTCGGCGACGCGGTTACATTAGTCGTCGACAGGTTCCAGGAAGCTAAAAAGCAAGCGGAGGCGTTCAAGAAATATTTACCACGCCGCCATCCATCCTCTGGGGCTGCTGGGCGTGAGCAGCCCCAGCCGTATAGCTCCTCATACCGAGCGCAGCAGAAAGAGAGTGTCGCTTCTCGTGCTCCACCTCAAAGACACGGTGGGCCGGGACGGCACTCTCAGCCCAAGCCTTCTAAGCCGAAGACAGACCTGAGGGTTTTGCTTCAGGCGAAGAAGGCTGGGCAGAAGAAGTCCTGACGCCAGGGGTGTCAGGCTTCTGAGGGCAGCCCCGCACGGGGTGGTGCGGTACACACCTCAGTATACGGTGCCCGTTCCACCTCGTGGCCCTCAGGAGGCCGTTCTGCCAACCCCGCCACCTTTGGTGATTCGGGGCGCAGCGGTTCCCACCGAATTAGTGACGCAGTGTTCACAACAACACAACGCTGCGTCACATCCTCTGAGGAGGATAAATTTACATCAAAAATGTGCTGTGAACAAAACACCAGAGGCCAGCCTCGAGAGGCTGGTTCCCTTAGTAGATTTTCTGGTAGAGTGGAAATCTCTTCAAAATATCTCACGTTGGGTCCTGCAGATTGTAGACAAAGGTTACAAAATCCAGTTTTGGTGCCATCCACCTCTGTTCAAAGGAGTGCTGCATACGTCAGTGCTTCCTCAGCAGGCTCTGGTGTTGGAGCAAGAAATAAGAACCCTATTAGCAAAGGAGGCTATAGAGAGGGTTCCGGTTGCCGACAGGGAGTCGGGATTTTACAGCCGGTATTTCCTGGTTCCAAAAAAGGATGGGGGGTTGCGCCCTATTTTAGATCTAAGACATCTGAATCGAGCAGTACGAAAGCTAAAATTCAAGATGCTGACGATAAGTCAAATCGTGACTCAAATCAAATCCGAGGATTGGTTTGTCACAATAGATCTCAAGGACGCATACTTCCATATCTCCATCCTTCCACAGCACAGGAAGTTCCTGAGGTTCGCTTTCGGGGGCGAGGCGTACCAATTTCGGGTTCTTCCGTTCGGCCTAGCTCTCTCACCCCGCACATTCACGAAATGCGTAGATGCAGCACTGGCCCCGCTCAGGCTGCAGGGCATACGCATCCTGAATTATATCGACGACTGGTTGATTTTAGCACAGTCAGAGGAGATGGCGGTTCGGCATCGAGATGTCGTTCTCGCGCATATTCAGAAATTGGGGTTGAGACTGAATGCAAAGAAAAGCGTGCTTACTCCACGACAGAGGACCACTTTTCTTGGTGTGGTGTGGGATTCAGTGATAATGCGAGCATGTCTCTCTCCAGTTCGCATCACTGCCATTCTATCAGCCATGAAAGAATTGAAGCTAGGCCAGTCACGCACTGTAAAGCAGTTTCAGAGACTGCTGGGTCTGATGGCAGCAGCGTCCAACGTGATACCTTTTGGCCTGCTGTACATGAGACCCTTACAGTGGTGGCTCAGGACCAAAGGGTTCTCCCCGAGGGGCAACCCACTTCGTATGATCAAGATTACGCGGCGCTGTCTCCACGCCTTGATCATATGGAAGAAAAATTGGTTCCTGTCCCAGGGCCCTGTGTTAGGAGCTCGATGTCGCCGTGTCACTCTGACGACAGACGCTTCTCTCACAGGCTGGGGAGCGGTAATGGAAGGCCGCTCAGCTCAGGGTCTGTGGAAGACTCATCAGCTCTCATGGCACATAAATTGCCTGGAGATGATGGCGGTCTTCAATGCATTGAAGTTCTTCCTTCCAGACCTGAGGGGCCATCATGTGCTGGTCAAGACGGACAACACATCGGTGGTCTCGTATATAAATCGACAGGGGGGTCTGCGGTCGCGCCCATTATACAAACTGGCGCAACAGATCCTCCTGTGGTCTCTGGGGAAGATGCTCTCCTTGAGAGCTATCTACATTCCAGGGACTCAGAATATTGGAGCAGACATCCTGTCGAGGCAGGGGCTGAGGTCAGGGGAATGGAGACTTCACCCGGAGGTGGTGAAGCTCATATGGGAGATTTATGGCCAAGCGGAAGTGGATCTGTTTGCGTCTCAGGATACGACGCACTGTCCACTTTGGTTCTCCCGCACACATCCAGCTCCTCTGGGACTGGATGCTATGGTACAGGCGTGGCCGAGGCTGCGTCTGTATGCATTTCCCCCAGTTGTTCTGCTCCCAGAAGTTCTGGAGAAGATTCGCCGGGAAGGGATAAGTCTACTGTTAGTAGCACCTCACTGGCCGAGCCGCATATGGTTTTCGGACCTGATAGCTCTTCTCGATGGCTCACCTTGGAAGATTCCGATCAGGAGGGATCTCCTGTCTCAGGCGGGGGGCACAATTCTCCATCCCCGTCCAGAAATGTGGAATCTGTGGGTTTGGCCTCTGAGGGGGCCAAACTCATAGAGGCTGGTCTCTCAACTGAGGTTGTAGAGACCATTCTTCAATCCAGAGCTCCTTCCACGAGGAAACTATACGCTTTGAAGTGGAAACTTTTCACTTCCTGGTGCCAAGAACGGCAGTTGGATCCAGTCTACTGCCCGATAGGTTCAGTACTTGAGTTCCTACAGTGCCGCTTCTCATCTGGGTTAACCCCATCTACACTTAAAGTATATGTTTCAACTATATCTGCTTACCATGCCCATGTGGATGGTACTACTGTCGGGAAGAACCCGTTGGTTATTCGTTTCCTCCGTGGCACCCAGAGGCTGAGGCCTGCGATGCGCACGAGGGTCCCTGCTTGGGATTTGGCCATTGTGTTGGAAGGCCTATCTACAGCTCCATTTGAGCCACTTGAGTCAGTCTCAGATAAGTTCCTGACACTTAAGACTGTCTTCCTTCTTGCTATATCGTCCCTTAAGAGAGTAGGAGACCTTCAGGCCCTTTCAGTGTCCCCAACCTGTCTTGAGTTTGCGCCGGGGATGGTCAAAGCCTTCCTCTACCCCAAACCTGGGTATATCCCTAAGGTTTTGACTAATGTTCCAAGGCCTATTGTGCTGCAAGCTTTTTGTCCTCCTCCGTTTGTTACCCCAGACCAGGAGAAACTGAATCTGCTGTGTCCAGTGCGAGCACTGGACACATATGTCCACAGAGCTGCCCTGTGGAGGAAAGCAGACCAGTTATTTGTGTGCTTTGGACCACATAACAGGGGTCGTCCTGCCTCTAAACACACTGTAAGCAAGTGGATAGTTGAGGCTATTTCGCTCGCTTATGAAGTCTCTGGCCAGCAGTGTCCTTTAGCTGTCAGAGCGCATTCAACTAGGAGTATGGCGGCCTCCAAGGCCTTAATTTCGGGGGTTTCCCTCAAAGAAATTTGCGATGCGGCCGGTTGGTCCTCGCCTCTCACTTTTGTGAGGTACTATGACCTTGACCTGGACGCAGCTCCAGGATCATCTGTGTTACTGTCCTAAGTGTGCCACAGTTTCACACAGACAGGTATTTGTGATTATGGCGTTTTGGTATATCGTTCCCAAAGCGATCCTATCGGACGCAGCGCGAGTTCCCTCGAAAGGGAACGTCTCAGGTTACGTATGTAACCATAGTTCCCTGAGAAAGGGAACGAGACGCTGCGTCGCGTTGCCATACTCCCTGCATCCCTGTGATCGATTTGCTTCGGCAGTTTGAGCTGAAGCCGGTCTCGCCGGATGTGTATTTATCCATTCCTGGTCGTGACGTCATCCGCCCGTGACGTTCACTCTCGCCATTGGACTAGTTGACAGACGTGCATCAGACGCTATCACGCTGAGGGCGTTCCCAAAGCGATCCTATCGGACGCAGCGTCTCGTTCCCTTTCTCAGGGAACTATGGTTACATACGTAACCTGAGACGATTTCTTATTTTAATGCTAAGCTTTCAAGCAAACAAGGCAACCTACTGTAGCATTTCATTACAGCTGTAGAAGCACTGTAGCTTAAGATGAAAAATAGCTTCTTAAGCAGCTTTGAGAGATCTAGTCACAAAGTATAACCAAACACAAGCTTTGTGATGACACTGGTGTCAGTTTAAGGCCAAACAGTTTTGATTTCTAAAGTGTTTCTGTCATTCACAGGGCCCACCCGGAGACCTTGGCCCTGTGGGTATCCAGGGCCCAAAGGGTCCTCAGGGTTTAATGGTAAGTACCACTGTGAGAACTGTTCTGAAAACACCAATGAGATGGATGAAGAGTTCTTGATCAGCAACTACTGTAGGTGTTTCTTCTTTTAAGGGAATGCAAGGAGCTATCGGACCCGTTGGTATCATTGGGCCTAGTGGTAACCCAGTATGTATGATCTGAATCACTCAAGATGTTTCATAGGTGGTTTCTAATTGGGGGCATATTTAAAAAAAAACATCTATCTCTTCCTCTCTTTGTATTAGGGACCACAAGGAGACAAAGGAAATAGAGGGGAAATGGTAAGAATCCTTTTGAAATGCTGAACTTCTAATATGTATGGTTCCCATATAATCCTGTTTTAGACTGGCATTGACTTTGGCATAAGCTCACTTCTGCTTTATCATCTCCATTCAATAACATTACTAAAGGCCCTGATATACTCACCGCGAAGTACTCTTTCATTTTTTGCTAAAGGGTAAAAAGAAGTTGAAATACTTTTGCAGCGATATACTGTTTACGAACGTCTCAACGCCGCTTACACTACTCAGAGTGGCGTTTAGATCAATATGTAAATATGTGCTGGGTGCTTTCCTTTCAATAACAAAATAAACATACTACACAAATGACAGCAGTGAGAAAACAGCAGTTAAGAAAGCATCTAATCATTTATGTTTATGATGAACTGATTGACATCATATGGAAATAGAGAGTGGAATGACACTTGGCCTGAGACACTTTTAAGCTACATTCAAATTAGTAGGGAGAACTATTTCTAGTCAGTTTCCAAGTGAATTCATGGTTAAAAAGGGTTCCCGACTGAAAATAACATTTTGTGTTTCTCCTTTTATTTTAAACAGGGTGTTCAGGGACCCAGGGTATGTTTCCCCAATGTTACTACCACGTCAAGTCACCTTTATTTATATAGTGCTTTATACAATACAGGTTGTTTCAAAGCAGCTTTACAGCGATATGTATATATTTGGATAAATTATGTGGTACTATTTAACCAACATAAAAATGTTCTTTTCGCCACCCTTTAGGGACCTCCAGGTCCTCGTGGACCACCTGGACCTCCAGTAAGTAGTCTTGATGCATTTTAACAAACAAATGAATAGTATGTGTAATGCTTTAGTTGTATTTAGCTGAAGCTCATTGTCAATGCTTTCTGTTTCTTTCTCTCGCATTGGTTTATAGGGGCTTCCTAGTGTATCTTTTCCTCATGTAAGTATGCCTTGAATATATTAAGGTATTTTTGTCGGTCTTGGCCACTTGAGAGCGTGTGTATGCGACAGGAAGTTCACAAGACTGTCTGATAAGTGCCAAAGCTCTGTGCCCTTAACGCACACTAAATCCACATCTCTAATACCACTTCTAAACAGCATTTGAGGCTAAGCAAATTCCATCATTTCTCATGTTTAGAAACTTGCGTGCCCCAAAATCACGAAAATTTGAGTTTTGAAGACTTTCCAGTGTAAGTTAATTAGATTAATTAGATATTACATATAATTTAATGGGAAAATCAGCTAAAGCAGCCTAATTAAACACACATGCCCAGATGAAATTACAAACAAAAGTAATTATTGTCAAGAAAACCACTAGGTGGAGTACTGTATATCCAAGGCTAGTCTAAAAAGACACAAAGATTACCAAAGAAAAATAAATAATTTCAAAGAAAGGGACTGAAGTCAACCCCAACCACCACCTCATATATTGTTCCTACTGTTTCTATTACTTCCATTATAACACTGCTGTTATGAGCTACCTGAAAATGTCTCACCATAGGATAGTCCCTATCCTTCAAATGCCCCTTTGTTTTCCTAAAATAAAAACACTCACACCTACATAATAGCCGCTACACCACATATTGTGTTTTTCTCTTAAATCATTGAACTGTTTACCTTCCTTTATAGTCCTATGCTACTTTGTTTTCTCTTAGGAAAATGAGGCTCTTGGTGTTCCTTTATATGTTTTTGATTCCCGTTCTGCTACATTAAGGTCTGAGGTAGGTGCAAATAGTGTTCAAAATGTGTAAGAACTTCTGTGTCAGAGCTTAGTTTTAGTTTGTGATATCACTGACCTTAGCAAATGAACTTGACCTCAAAGCAGTGACTCGGCCTGTTCTGTGGCATCTTCACTTAACCTAATCAGGTAATAATAACAAGTGTTGGGGGTAACTCATTACAAGTAACTTGAGTTAAGTAATCAGATTACTTTTTAAGTAACTAGTAAAGTAACGCATTACTTTTTCAATTTACAACAAAATATCTAAGTTACTTTTTCAAATAAGTAACGCAAGTTACTTTTTCACATTTTATTGACTGACAGCTCTCCTGTCCCCATGTTGAGAGAAATTGAGTGCAGAGGTGCTGTGTGCGCTGTGTAAACATAATGGTTATTGGATTTCTAGACTAAATATGAACATGCATTTACTCATCTATCTTGCACAAAAACATTCAGTATTCCTCAAAATGAATAAAAACTGTGAAATGCAATCTCAGAATTTTATGCAAACCCTTAATAATTAACTATATTAAATTACACAAATATGCTTTATGTATTTAATTTCACTTTATTAACCAATTTTCTGCTGACCTTCAATTATCTAATTCAACCATATGAATAAGCAAAAATTACTTTAGATTAGATATAGAATTAGAGTGTTGAACTTCCTTCTCCTATATCCTATTCTTTAATCCAGAATGGCAGCACAGCTGAAAGGTTTGTTTGAATTTCCTTCAGCCTGAGGCTTATTCATTTCACTTTTGGTGTGAAAGGGCCTTTACATTTGCCAAAAATATAACTTTTTTTTGTTGTTTTTAAAAAAACAAACAAGCAAGCCCTGCCCAGTTGAGAAAAAGTAATGTTCTTAACTGTTGTTTTCTCACTGCCGTCATTTTTGTTGTGTTTATTTTGTTATTGAGAGGAAAGTGCAGCACATATTTACATATTCATCTAAACGCCGCTCTCAGCAGTGGACGGCATCAGGATGTTTGTTAAAATTATATCGCTGCAAAGGTCCATCCCTAACAATGTGTAGTACCATACTATGGTACTGAACCCAAAACTAGCTGTAGGAGTTGGCCTGAGTTCGGTTGCAATGATTCACGTGAATGTGAAAGCAACTTGCACTCAGGTCCGGACTTGTTCACGAAGTAAAGTAACCTGCGCATGCGTTTTAGCTGATGACAACGTCATTAGTTCAAAAGAACACAATTAGGGGAAGAAAGTGGTCATGATTTACATTGGATACGAACGAGAGTGAGCGTGTAGTGTAATCATGCAGAACGAGTGAAATCTGAGCGGCAAATGAATGACTCACAATCCACAAAGGAGTCCGTTTGTGAACAGCAGTCATTCACTCTGCTGTGCATAATAGCACCAAATTAATTAAAAAAAGAAAAAACTACATATTGACACACGTTCTGTTTTCTATTATGCGGCATTCACTTTAGTGATGATGTAAGATGAACGCAAATGCACCAGGGTTCAATTGAATCAAGTGAGTGTGAAACCAGACCATCACTGCGGGGGGCACCAGGAACAGTCACACTCGGATTCAGACCTCAGCTAACATGCCCAGTGTGAAAGCCCCCCTAGTCACAGGTAGTCTGCAAAACATCATAGACCATCTTGACTTTGTTTCATTCCATTCCACAGATGTATCAAGATACTGACCTTCCAATGCTGGACCAGGGAACCGAAATCTTTAAGACTCTTCACTACCTCAGCACCCTGATCCACAGCATCAAGAACCCGCTGGGCACGCAGGAGAATCCAGCCAGAATGTGCAGAGATCTGTTCGAATGCGAGCAGAAGTTGAATGATGGTGAGTACATTATATTGATTGTAAATGTCATTGTTTTAGCTGTTCACTATAGCTACATTAACACAAGCAATTATGTAAAATAATAAAAGTAGCCAATAGCCAATTGCAGTTGTAGTTTGTCATGTATGATGGGAATGAATAGGATCAACAGACTCATTCATTTTATTTTTACCTTGTTTCTTTACTAAAGGCACTTATTGGATAGATCCTAACCTGGGCTGCTCCTCTGACAATATTGAAGTGACGTGCAACTTCACCAACGGAGGTCAAACCTGCCTTAAGCCAGTCGATGTGTCCAAGGTCTTTAAAACCGACAACAACCATAGAACATTATGAAAATCTGAACCAACAGAATCCCACATATTTCTGTAGAATTTAAAGGGATAGTTCACCCAAAAATGAAAATCACCCTCAAGCCATCCTAGGTGTATATGACAATCTTCTTTCAGACGAACACAATCCGAGATATATTTAAAAATATCCTTAGTCCTCCAAGGTTTATAATTGTTGTGAATGGGAACCCACATTCTGAAGACAGAAAAAATGCATCCATCCATAAAAAAAAGTAATCCATACGGCTCCAGGGGGTTAATAAAGACATTTTGAAGTGAAGGGATGTGTTTTTGTAAGAAAAATATCCATATATAAAACTTTATAAATTCGAATAACGAGCTTCCGGTAGACGACCGTATGCAGAATGTGCAAGTTGACTTGCGCCAAATGAGTAACCCGTGACGCGATGTATGACGCAGGATGTAGGAGTATTGTAAGCTTAGACGCCTCTCACGGTTCAAACAAATACGGCTGGGCAACAAACTCAAGCTCCTCTTCTCTTATATTGAAATCCTCCAACATTTCTCTTTAGAATTTCTAGTTTTATGTGATCAGTGTTTTGTTTTGCTCTCTCCTCTTCGCCTCCACGTTCGTCATTGCGTCATTGCGTTCGGGTCAAAGGTTGTTCTTCCGCCCAAATTGACGTGCACAATATGCGTACGGTCATCTACCGGAAGCTCGTTATTCGAATTTATAAAGTTTTATATATGGATATTTTTCTTACAAAAACTCATCTCTTCACTTCAAAAGGCCTTTATTAACCCCCTGGAGCCGTATGGATTACTTTTTTTTTATGGATGGATGCATTTTTGCCGTCTTCAGAATGTGAGTTCACAATCGATATAAACCTTGGAGGACTAAGGATATTTTTAAATATATCTCGGATTGTGTTCGTCTGAAAGAAGATTGTCATATAAACCTAGGATGGCTTGAGGGTGAGTAAATCATGGGATAATTTTCATTTTTGGGTGAACTATCCCTTTAAATGGCCATATTTCAGGAAGCTCTGCTTTTGTGTCCATTTATATACAGAAAAGTTCACTCGGAAGTGAAAATCTGTCAGCATTTCTTCACCCACATTGTTCCATTGTTCTAATATACGATTATATTGTTATTTCTTTCCTAAAGTTGGAGACTGGAGTAAGTCTAATCCAGATGAACTTCATCCACCTCCTGAGCTCAGAGGCTGTGCAGATCATCACCATCCACTGCCTGAACATCTCTGTTTGGGCAGCAGGGGACTCCAAAACACCTTCCTCTAGTGCAGTGTACTTTAAAGCCTGGAACGGACAGATAATCGAGTCTGGGGGATTCATCGAGCCTGATCTAATAAAGGATGAGTGCTGGGTAAGCATAAATTTATGCAGGGTTTCTCAAAAAAGGGTTTGTGAGGAAACTGCAGGTAGTTTGTGAGCTGATGAAATGGGACTTTGCAATAATCGCGATATAGCTTCGTGCGAATATCAAATCAAAGGCTGTGATTTGATTACAAATCACTGTTTCAGCGTGAAGCACGGCACTATGTTATGATCCGGTGTCTCAGAGCGGCTCAGTTCACAGTAAATGTACAAACTCCAAACCTGCATGTGCTGCGATTTTAACATGCATTTGGGAAAGTAGCATGTGCTGTTGTTTACTTTATTTACACATTCACAATTTCCAAAATTGCCTAAGCTTCTGACATGTTCACAGCATTTTACCAGTATTCCGCCAAAGCAAAAGCTTGAGAATTTGAAATGTTAAAAGCTCTTTGTCTTATAATTATTCTCATATATTTTACGTAAAAATACGACTAAATTATAACAGTAATATATTTCTGTCTTCATTTTAATAAAGTTAAAACAGTTCTTATCATTCAATTTGATAATGTTCTTAAAACATTAGCGTAAATGTAATGTGAACTGAGATTTGAGTCCACTTTAAAGCTACTAAGTCAAAATAAAACAAAATACAAATAAAAAGATTAAATGTTTTATCTATTTACTTGCATGTCATGTGACCATTAATTACATTAATCAAAGAAATGTGAACATGTGAATGTGTTACATAATTGAAATATTAACATAAAATCTCAGGGGGTACTTAAAGGGTTAGTTCACCCCAAAATGAAAATTCTATCATTAATTACTCACCCTCGTGTAATTCCAAACCCGAAAGACTTTCGTTCATCTTCAGAAGATCTTTTTGATGACAGAATGCTGTCAGATTTCCTTACATTGACTGCCTTTGTAACTACCACTTTGACGCTTCGAAAAATTAATAAAGAGATCGGAAAACTAATCCATATGAATCAAGTGATTTAGTACAAATTTTCTGAAGAGAATCAATCGCTTGTTATGATGAAATTATTTTGGACTAAACCACTCGATTAATATGGATTCGTTTTCCGATTTCTTTATGAAGTTTTTGAAGAGTCAAATTGGTAGTTACAAAGGCAGTCAATGGAAGGAAATCTGACAGCATTCTGTCATCAAAAAGATCTTCATTTGTGTTCTGAAGATTAATGAAAGTCTTAAGGGTATGGAACAACATGAAGGTGAGTAATTAATGACAGAATTTTCATTTTGGGGTGAACTAACCCTTTAAAGTAAATATTTTAATGGTTCCAGTCAACAAAAATTTTGGGAACCCCTGGTGTAGCATAATAGTGCTGTTTGGCAATATAAAAACTACTGTCATTATTAGGATATCTCATTATTGCAACTGATCCTTCCATGTTTTATCCTCTCAGATCACAGATGGCCGATGGCATCAGGCACAGTTCATTTTCCGGACACAGGACCCAAACTTACTGCCCATTATGGAGGTCTACAACTTGCCCAGCACTAAACCTGGCTCACATTACCACCTGGAGGTGGGCCCTGTATGCTTTTCATAAAGAAAGCAACAACGGAAGCCTTAAATACCCCTGATCAACAGGATTACAGAGCTTCTCCAGGCCAACAACTGGCCTGAGTTTTGTACCTCTCCTTTCAAGCATGGACCTCAGCATTTAAACAGGAGGAAAGAGGAATCTAGAGCAGCTTTGGAGAAAACAAGACTTCTTATGCGAGCAGCTCGAGATGACAGATACTGCCTTTTCAGAGCAAAACAAGGCCTGGATATGTGGTTAGAGGTGCTTATTAAACTCTGTTAGAAGTCTTAATTTATTCATAGATGTGTTTTTCGCACATGATCCATTTTGGACAAACTAAGGAGCAATTATGACATTTATGAAGTACTTATTTTGTATTCTATAGTTATACATGATCATGTGTATTTATACATGTACATGTGTGTGTGTATGTATATTTTCTGTAAAGTGCAATAGAGAATGAACAGATTGTTTTTAAAAGATGAATCTTCTTTTTGGCTGTTCTAAGTGAGGTTTACTGTCACTCATATCATTCAATTCAGGTTCATTGTCATGTGTACTTGTGTATATCTGCAGGTCTGTTGTAAAAGCTTCAGATACCAACACACGTGCACATACACACATAGACACACATATACATTAATCCATAGCCAGAATATGAGTCAAGGTGAATCCAGACTTGAAAAGTTAAATGTAAACATCTACCTCCCATCTCTAATGTTTTTGGTGTTTTGGGACAAAATATTTTAAAGAAATGGATTCACATGCATTTAACTCCTGTGGTTAGATTTCTGTTTCCATCAAATGTTTTTAACTTAAGTGCCTTTTACACATTGAAAGGGAATATTTTTGTATACGTTTTTTAAAAGGAAAGTTAAAATGATTTTTTTCCAGCCAAAATTGTTTTAATCTTTTATCTTCTATTATGCCTTATTTGTACAAATAGTTGAACTTTAAAGGCACAAGAACTCTTTTATTATAGCAAACGTGGTGTTGTAGCACCCACTGTGCTTTATATCACTCAGCTGTAGGCCCTTCCATTATTAAGTACATATATGCAATTGCATAAGCCCTATCTGACTGCAGAAGTAATTGTTTGACATGGAAAATATGCTCTGCTCTGTCAAAATTACTGATTTTTGTGTTTGTGTTGAGGTGCGTGTACAAATCTGAATGTTACAGTTTAGAAACATTACAAACCCAAATTGTAATATTGCTGTTGCTGATCAAAATGAGAGCACTAGAATCTTCCACTATATTAGGTTTGTCATCAGCAACAGCTAAGACATCATGGTGAGCTAATTATTTCAATATCTGTGACTAAAAAGAGTTATGTATGAAATTCTTGTGAAATATTTCTGTTATTTTGATCAAAACTGTCAGGAGCCATCTTATCTTGCCGCAGGGGGTTGTTAAATATCTGTTCTTTGTTTGTGTAAATTTGAGGTCTCACTGTAATGCATGTTATGATTTCAGAGCAAAGAAAGTGGTGGATATTCTCACAATGAATATTTTTACATTACCTCCAAAATCCAGCAAAAACCAAAGAACAAAGATTTCAGTTTTGTGTAAATTAAATCACATTGATACCACAGAAATATTAGTATGGAGGACAGCAGTCCTTATATCTTTCTGTCTGAAGTTGTTTTGGCCGTTTGAATAAAGAATGATGAAAACATGCCCACCCTCATTTTGTTCCAAACCCCTATGCTGTTGTTTTATCAATAAAAATAGAAAGCTTGAAGAATCTTTATGACACTTTTGACCATATGACAACAGTTCAAATTGACCGTGAACAAATTTATAAAACTTACTGGATTCACAGGGCAATGGACACACCACCCGTTGGGTCTGCTTCTCAGTTGGAAGGCTGCCAAGTCATCAAGCTCGGTCAAAGGACGTCTCAATTTGAAGGATCCTTGGAAGGCAGCCTTTGTTCCGCGTCCTTCATGTGGCTCATTTTGAAGGATGCATGTATCCTCAGCAGCCTTCAACCACAATCCTTTTCCAATTCAAGAAAAAGAATGGACGGAAAACAAGTCGACACTGAGCTTGTCTGAGCTCATTATGAAATGTAAGACAAAAATATTTTTTTCAGAGATGAAGCTATATTATCTTTTGTTTTGATGTAAATTAATTAAATTAAGCCACTGGGAGACCACAGACGGTTGTCATTCACTGTATTGCATTAATAGAAAGCCAGTTAAAGGGTTAGTTCACCCAAAAATGAAAATTCTGTCATTAATTACAAACCCTCATGTCGTTTCAAACCCATAAGACTTTCGTTCATCTTCGGAACTCAAATGATCTTTTTAATGAAATCTGAGAGCTTTCTGTCCCTCCGCTGACAGCTACGCAACTGACACTTTGACGCTTCAAAAAGTTCATAAAGAGATCGGAAAACTAATCTATATGAATTGAGTGGTTTAGTCCAAATTTTCTGAAGAGACTTGATTGCATTATGATGAACATTTAATTTAGGCTTTTATTCACATATAAGTATCCCAAGATTGGCAGCAAAAATGGCTGCCCACTGCTCCGGGTGTGTGTGTTCAGTACTCGCTGTGTGTGTATACTTGGGTGAAATGCAGAGCACAAATTCTGAGTATGGGACACCATACTTGGCTACACATCACTTTCACTTTCTCTAATGTAAAGATTTTTAATAAAAATTATTTTTCTAAAATTAAGTTTTAATATAGTATCTTAGTGCCATGACCGTGGAACATGAGTGACAAAGCCATACACACTTACTAGACCGTCTCATTCTAGCATTTAAATACCCAGGTAGCCAAAACGGTTCGGCCCGATAAAGGCCCAGATCTGGCAGGCCAGAAGAAATAACTCGGCCCGGTTGCGGTTGCCAGACTCGGGATGGACGCAGGATGAATGACACCCCAGAATCGGCCCAAATACACTGGCCCAAGTCCAGCTGCCAAAACTGCCGGTATTGGGCCACAATCATGCTGACAAGAATTGAACACTGAGCCGGTATTGGGCCAAGTCTGGGGACTGAAACTGAGCCGACATTGCCGGCATTGGGCCACAATCACACTGACAAAAATTGAACACTTAGCCGGTACTAGCCCGAGTCTGGGTACTGAAACTGAGGCGACATTGCCGGCATTGGGCCACAATCACACCAGCAAAAATGGTACTCTTAGCCGGTACTGGGCCAAGACTGGGTACTGAAACTGAGCCAACACTGGGCCACAATCATGCCAGCAAAAATACTACACGTAGCTGGTACTGGTCCTAGTCTGGGTACAGAAACTGAGCCGACATTGCCGGCAATGGGCCACAATCACACCAGCAAAAATACTACAAACGAAACAATTTGTTCAAAACTGATAGGGAAAAAATCAAAATAGTCTACACTTTGAAATTGACTGTATGTAACTGGTAAAGGTAAGTAGGCCTAATGTTAACCACAGACATATGCACACAATAACTAAAATAAAATAACAGTCAGCTTTTCAACTATAGCTGTTGGAAATTTTGCTTGTAGGAAACACATTTCCTACTCGTTGGTCATAATTTCAACTAACCCTTGATAAGGTCTCAAAATCGTAATAAGGTTGAGTCATTTATTTTATAGGCCTATGTGTAAACATTTGCAGTTGTGTTACGTGATTGTATGGCCCTCAATAAATCCAACCACAGGGACACACCCAAGGCCTATATACCCAGAGAAAGATGTCCATCAGCATTATCATTCATCTCAAAAGAACGTGCTCGGCTCGCTCAGGACCCCCCAAAATTATTTTTGAAGAGTTGTCACTGGAGAAAAATGGTTTTGAAACCAGATGATGTATTTATGATATCACCAGTAGGGGGTGATGGGGCAATACTAATAAGCAAATTTTTTAAATCTTTTGTCCTGTTCAAATTTAGCCTAAAGTTATTTTAGTAGCCTAGATAGTAAATAAAGCATATTATCCCCTTTGCTTGCTTCGTAATTCTTCCAATCTAAAAATAAAAAAAATAGCGTTTGATATTTAATAATTATAGACAACACTTGATGAACCAGACCTTTTCTTTTAAAAAAGTACACTTTATTGCTATTTCAGGCCAAGTTCACTTATCTATTCATATAATGATACAACACTGCCACCTAATGACAAGACATGAAAACAACAATGACATTTAGAATTATTTAAAAAAAAAAAAAAAAAAATACATTTAAAAAACATCCCCCACAAAGTTTGATGAGGTATGACTCATTTTTCATTTGATAATTTCCTAAAAGACAGAGTTAAACACAGAGTTAAATGTACATTAAATTCATCAGCTTCAATATAAACAATATTTCACATTACATCCATAGTCACATGCTGTCTGTACTGTTGATGTGCCATAACTTATACTTACTTATGTGGAGAGGTATAAACACTCCTAGAGAGATTTCCCATCTTTAATGATGTGGTGTGTGTTTTGCGAGGGACCAAACCCAGGTCTCCAGTTTTGAAGTGAGAAAGATTAATAGATTTCTGTCGGAATTCACTCGGTCTGGAGTTGAAAGCAAATATGAGAGTCATTGCCATAATCATTTCTTCATACTATATAATGGCTATGTTTTCCACATCATTGAAATAAAATACATTTTGTACCTTTTCACGTCAGAGACTTTTTTAAGATCATGTCTGCAAGCCACATCTGGCATAAATTCAGTAAGAGTGGGACCTTTTCCTAAAGCTGCAGCACTGTCCAGCACAGCCAGAAGCTTTTGCATCATCTGATTTCGTCTTACAGTAACTTTCAGTTCCGAGTCTTCCTCTTTAGGGACCTCCTGTAACCAAAACAAGACTACTGTTTATTTACTTCTCTGTAGCACAGAATGATAATGTATCTTTATGTTTACTCTTACCCTTAAGGCCTCTTTTAGCGCTACGGCTGCTTCTTCGAGAACTGTCTTTATCTGTCCTCTCAGCATCCTTTCCTCCTCAAGCTCTTTCCTGTGTGTCTTGGCTTCAGCTTTTGTTTTGTTCAGCACTTCTATAACTGTTGCATGTTTCTTTCTGTAAGTGGTAGTAATACTATTAAAATACATGTAGCAAGTATTTAAAGTCATTTATTTAACTCATAAGTGACTTCAGGAGTCCAACCTGAGAGCATCAAGCTCTGTGCATACTGCAGAATGACTGTCCAGCAGCTCTTGGTGCTCCAGTTTAAGTTTGGCACATTTCTCAACTTCAGACTGCATTTGCTTGCACTTTTCTGTCAACTGATGGACCACCTTGAGAAAGAATTATGTTTCATTTGTGTGTTAGGCTATATAAAATTCACGTGTTTCAAAACAGCAAAAAAGATCACTTAAATTCATGAAAGTACCCAGCTAACAAAAATACAGTATGGTCCAAGAATGTTTTGCTAATGTTCCCATTAAAGGGTTAGTTCACCCAAAAATGAAAATTCTGTCATTAATTACTCACCCTCATGTCGTTCCAAACTTTCGTTCATCTTCAGAACACAAATAAAGGTCTTTCTGATGAAATCTGAGAGCTTTCTGTCCTTCCATAGACAGCTACGCAACCACCACTTTGATGCTTCAAAAAGTTCATAAAGAGATCGTAAAACGAATCCATATGAATTAAGCGGTTTAGTCCAAATTTTCTGAAGAGACACGATTGCTTTATATGATGAACAGATTGAATTTAGGCTTATATTTACATTTAAATATTCATCAACTCACACAACAGTTGTGGAAAACGGAAGCTCAAGCATGTTTGCGTGAACCAATGAGGTTCATTCTCGTGTGTTACGCAGCACGTTTGAGCTTCTCGTGCCTCAATCAGGATCGGTTGAGCTTGTTTATGTTTGCTGATCAACGTTTATGTGAGTATGTGAGTAAAATCCTAAATTAAATCTGTTCACCATATAAAGCGATCAAGTCTCTTCAGAAAATTTGGACTAAACTGCTCAATTCATATGGATTAGTTTTACAATCCCTTTATGAATTTTTAAAGCTTGGAGGGACAGAAAGAAAAGATCTTCATTTGCATTCCGAAGATGAATGAAAGTCTTCGGGTTTGAAATGACATGAGGGTGAGTAATGACAGAATTTTCATTTTTGGGTGAACTAACCCTTTGAGATATAAAAATGTTATTTTTGAATATTACAATAATGTTTTAAAATGTTTAAAATGAATGGAACATTCTATTTGATCATTTTGCAAACATTATGTGATTGTTTCAGAATGTTCAGAGAACATTCAAAAGTAGCAAGTATGTCATTTACTAAAACAATTAGAACGTTCAAATAAAACGTTTCAGGAATAAGGAAAAAAATATGAATGTTTTAAAAACATTATGAAATACCAGATAACTTTGAAAGAATGTTCTGTTAACGTTAGTGGAAGAACGTTTTTGTTCATAACTTTGAGATAACCTTGCAAGAACATTTTCCAAAGTTCTGACAACGTTCCCTGTTAGCTGGGTATAGATGGCTAAATTGACAACCTTTTGATTAGCAACATTCTTCTTGGTTATTTCATGCAGCAGCGGTTCTGTAATGCCATTCTCTATTTTGAGTTGTCTTTCTCTTGCTCGTAGAGCATCATTCTCCTTCAGCAGCTCCTGGGTCTTGTCTGAGAGCTTCTGAAGTTGTGCCGTCACAAAGAGGTTCTCTTGCATGGCCCTCATTGTTGTCTCGGGCATCTTTTGGTCTGATACCCGCCGGAATTCAGCTGCTACAGCTGCAACATGCTGCAGCATTTCTTTCTTTAGCCTGTATTAGCCATAAAGGTGAAATAAATAAAAATGTAATATTTATTTTATTTTAAACATCTTTATTTACCAACTTTATATTTAAAAATATACATTTTAAAAATATATAAATGTATTAAAAATATTTAACATTGATAACACTTTACAATAAGGTTCCTTAAAGCACTTATTAAACTTAGTTCATGTTAATTTCAACATTTTAATTTCATGTTAATTTTATTGCATTATTAAAATCCAAAGCTGTATGTTAATACAATGGCTTCAGACCTCAAATTATGTGCAATATTTATAAATAAGAGTCATTATTGATAAAGTCATATTCAAAGAAGAATGCATCTCCCATGACCTAGATCTCTGAACGATGAGTATGAACATGCTCACCTGTCATTGTCCAGTACAGCTTTTTTCTCCAGATTATAGATTTGTGCTTTATGTTCCTCTTTTTGATTTTGAAGCTGCTCTTCCAAAGACCTGCGTTCAGCCATAAGCTTCTCTCTCTGCATAGAAAAGTCTTCCAAAGATGCCAACTTACTGGCTGAACACAAAAAAAAAGTAAACACATTTTAATTATAGGGACACTGGCAATCTTGATAGGTAGAAAAGTGCATTTATTAATACCAGTCACTTATATGATAGTGCCTCACTCTCACATAGCAGTACAGCTAAGACCCAAAAAACATTCACTTTTTTTTTTTTCTTAGGGTGAAGAATATTGAAATAATCTATAAAACCTTTTCCCAATACAAAGAACCTTTTGCGCAATGGAAAGGTTCCGTGGATGTTAAAAGTTCTTCATGGAACCATAAGGAACCTTTATCTTTAAGGGTGTATCTCACACTTAGTGACAATCGATATACGTTTTCATTTCATTAGATATTTGTATTGTATATATGCAAATATGTGACTGCTCAGAAGCTTGTACCAAGTGCCATGTTCTCAGATGTAAGTTTTTCCTTATTTTCCTGAAGTTCATGTCTAAGCATGCTCAGTTGTAACTCAAAGGACTCTCTCTCAGCCTCTTGGGCTTGCTGGTGTCTTAATAAAGTCTCAGTCAGATCAGTCAGTTCATCCTCTTTTTGAGCCAGTGTGCCTTTCAGGTAGAGAATTATGTCTTTCTTCTCTTTCTCCACATTATCAATCTTAGAGGATAAGTAATTTTCTTTAACCTCCAGTTCATCACATTTATGCTGGTATCTGCAAGAAAAAAGACAAGGTAACAGTTCTTAATAACATGTATGAGGCAAGTACTTCCTGTTGAGGATATATTTGTTGAAGTACATTGGCTGGTTAATTATTAACATTATACATTATAATCCAAAGTCTACTCCATTTTATTTCCCTCAAAGACACAGACATGAGCTAAACGAATACAACACAATTAAACAACTGATTTCTGAAGATGCGATTATAATCTTGTACTGAAACTTAAATCAAGTGGTCAAATCGACATCATCATTTAGGTGAGTGTTTCCTGCGCAAGTGCCCTTTGCTTCAGGTTTACTATATAGGCTACAGGAATGTGCAAATGCGTTTTTGTGTTGTTGTTTTTTCTCAAATAAATTAATTTGAATACCGTGTAAACCCGTAAAAACTCTGTGTAACATAATAAACAGCAAGGTCAGTGGTCGTGATAACTTGCCAGAGCTCTCACCTTTCCAGTCGCTCCTCCAAATCACGTATTTGAGCCCGATAAAAGTTTTTGTCACTCTCCGTTAATTCTTCGTCGTTTTTCTGCTCAGGCTCAATACTTTCCTTTTTATTTGAGATATCTCCGCTCCCCTTTCCATTCTTTTTGGGAGGCATTTACGTGCTTTAAACTAAACAGTCTGAGAAGTAAAAACCTAAACAAATGCAATTGTTTTTTGTTGCCATGGACGTGAGGTTTGAGTTGTGTGTCATGAGCTGCGCAGAGACGTGCGCAAGGCTACATTTTGTGCTCTTTTACATACTTTGAAAACCTGATATTGTTGAAAATATTATACAAATAGGTTTGGCCATATAAAACAAGTTTCACTTTCATTTTTTGATTAAAAGCTGAGTTGTACAACTTCATTTACTAAATCGGCCGATTAGGTTAGCCTAATTCTAATTTTTTATTAGGTAAGCTAGGCTAGCCTATTTCTATTTTTTCTTAACCCTGTTTGGTCAGATTTCGACAAAGAATGCGCAATAAATAGGCTACCAAATGGTGTTTGGCATGGGAACCAATAG
This sequence comes from Ctenopharyngodon idella, assembly GCF_019924925.1. Taxonomy (NCBI): domain Eukaryota; kingdom Metazoa; phylum Chordata; class Actinopteri; order Cypriniformes; family Xenocyprididae; genus Ctenopharyngodon; species Ctenopharyngodon idella. The sequence continues at coordinate 13,479,198 of NC_067224.1, read as the reverse complement.
ACTTTGATCCATGGAAAAGTATAACAAACAAACAATAGGCTATACAAATTGTCCAAAGAATATTTACATTTATTTTGCACATATTGTTCTCAATAGATCAAAGGTGCTTAAGGTCACCTGGGGTAAAAGGCCCTTAAATGTGATTTGCAACTAAATATGCAACAAAAATCCTTACAGCACTTTTCCAAACACCTGTAATACTGAAACCAATTGAATTTTGACCCACGAGTTGTATCCCACATGTTATTTTACACAAATTGTGTTACCATACTCCGCCAGTATTCTTTTAAAATAATAAACTAATAATAATAATAATAATAATAATGCAGTTTCCTAGGACCAGGTTAAAACTGCATGACTGTTGAAAGACATTGACTCATTCTCATTGTTCACATTCTCAGATATTGAGAATTTGCACTAGAACGGCCTTCTTATCTGCTGCAATGTCCTTATTTACCCTTGCAGAATTCCCCTTTTTAATAATAAAAAATTTAAACAGTCCATGTTAAAATTACAGTCAGTCCCACTTTAAGTGTTTTTTATGTATTAACAATTTAAAGTAATCATTTGATACAATGTACTTATTGTGTACATACATGTTTTACATTGTACTTAGCCTATATTTAAAAATACCTGCATGTAATTACAGCTGTAATTAAGTAGTTAGGCCTACATGTATAATTACACTGTGCCCCTTTAACCCACTCGTGTTTTTCTGTAAAACGTTTAATGAGCATTTCTATAAAAGTTTTTGCACTTTATTTAAATTTAGATATTTTACTTTAATTTTACAGTTTTTACAGTTCCAGTTATTTTACCGTTTTTCACTATTCTTTTTTTTTTTTCATTGTGAGGAATATTACCAACTGTCCCTTTGCGCCATCTGGTGGTGATTTCGAGAATTATTATCAACATTGTTTGTAATTTTACATACATTTGTATAAATGAAAAATACTGTATAAATAATAAAATATTTTGTTCTGTATGAAACATGAGAATTAGTGTAATTTGTCGTTAATAGCATAATATTTAAAATAACAACCAACCTTTTTACAGATAGCCTATATTGTTTGTAATTTTACAGAGTTTTGAATACAATTTAAAACAAAGAGAAGGGAGTGTAAAAAATGATTCATTTTCCATATAATTAGGATTTTTTAGAGCGTAACCATGAAACCTGCCCCTAACCTTACCCGTATACCACCAGCAGCAAAAGTGTTTTGCAAATTACAATGGAACATGAACACTATAAATTGTACCTACATTTTCTTGTTTGTTTGTTAGATGTAAATACATAGTTAAAGATGCCTAAGTAGCCTACCTTACAGTATAATCTTAACCAAATCTCCATACATTTCTGACATTTTCATGTAGGCTGTGCTGTATCGTGAATAAGTCACGGCTGAAGGGCGTTGTTATTCACGATACAGCATTAGCCTCGAGTACTTTATTGCTTTTATAAAACGGTTACCACACATTAGAAATATTAAAGCCAAAAATATTTATCAATGCAACTTTCATGAAGTAAACTTTCACTAAAGCATTCCTTCCGCCGGAAAAATAGTCCCTGACTGTGAACAGCAACAGAAGTTACATTATTACGGCATTAGATGACGGCAAAGACTTTATGAGTGTCAATTCAGTAGCGAAGACTTTTACATTGAAAAGACTGAATAGGTTGTTTGCAATCACGTGGTTCTGGTGACGCGCGAAATTAATGTGGCGGGCAAGCAGTGAAAAATTCCTATCACTCAATAAAATAATCACAAAGCTGAGTGTTTTTGAAAGTGTTGTATTTTGTTTGGTTTAATAATTAACATTACATTTGCGAGTATTACTCTCATTCTCGGCTTGTGAATGAGTATAACTTGCACGCAGCCACTTCAAAACTGTTCACAAGCTATATGGCTTTGATTTTGGTTGTCATTTGTTGAAATGAATACAAAACAAACAAACAAACAAAAAACAGTGCGTCGGTGTCTGTGTAAAAAAGGTGTAAAAAAGGGTGTCTGCTGAATGCCCATCCAATTCTCCTCTGTGGTGGTCATATGGTAAAGTGAATATTTACAAAGACAACATTAAAACTACAGTTACATTTACACTCTTCCAACAAAGAAATGGATCTACTTCTGTCAGCTTGTTGAACACATTTTTTATATTTGGACTTTTATGTTTCTACCATATGGCTAAAGCAGCAGCACGTGCCCAGCGCGTGACACTGTTTTCATGGTAACCAGATCAACATTGTAAACGGAATTTTACAAAACTGAAGTGAAAACACCAAATGATCATGGGATAAAATATCTTCTCTTCCCTGCAAACGATACCACGAAGAATGTGATTATTTAACCAAGTCAAAAACAAAAAAAGGTAAGCAGGTAGGCCTATCCATATTCATTTCAGTATCAGCAGACGCAAAACACTAAAAGGTGACAACTTTTAAAGTTAAAAAACGATATAAGTTACATAAACGATAAAAGCTCATTGAAACATATGAATTTTGAGTTTGTGATAGGATTTCTATATAGAAAAATCACTCCTTGCCCTCCAGCCGCATTTCGCGTGCAGCAATGACGTTATGTGCAAACAACCTATTGACCAATCAGAATCAAGGACAGGAACTAACCTCTTTATAAATAGTAAATAAGGTTTATGGGTATTATGTTTTGTTTACTTTTGACATTTTTAAATCCTCACCGTTAAATTAATTTAATAATGTTTCACACACACACACACACAAAGCTTTCTGTGCTCTATATGCAAGGAATAAAACAATGACCTGAATGGGTATCTGCTTCAGTTGGTATTACTGAACTGTATAAACAAAAGTTGCTCTTTTTTTCCGCTTTTCTTTTTTCCCTTTTTCTTTTTCTTTTGCGTACAATAACAGGCGTTTTGTGAGTATGATAAAGTTGCCAAGTTGGAGGGGGAGGGATGCGAAAAATACAGAAAGAAACGACGTCATCATGAGATACTGCAACATTGTAACAAAGAATAATAGACGCTCTGCGTGTCAATGTACTGCTGGTGAAATACACACAAAAGAGTGATGGACTTCCTCTCACCAGGCGGGACCGAGTTTAATGACCATGTTAGTAGTGGTTAATGACAGTTAAAGTTACTTAAACAACTTTAAAAAACGGAATTAAAGAGAAATTCTATAGCAATGAGTTCTACACTGAGCGCTGAGGTGAGATATTACAAAATTATTTGAAATGTTGAACTGACCGGGTCTTCTGATTATGAAACTAATCGTAGCATTTGCATTTTCTGTACAGGTAAATTGTCACATGATAGGGTAAAAGTTACATTGTCAGTAATTCGTTTGTGTTTATAGTGATAGATGGTGCTTGTTTATGGATGTCTGAGAGGAGAGAGGCTCGGGAAGGGGAGTCTGCTCATTATGTAACTGCTGTTTGTAAATGTGTTTTCGCGTTTCGCTTTCTGAGTCTGACATTCCTGCAGTTCCATTGGGATTCCGTTATAAACATCAGAGTGAGAACAGATCACAGAAGAAAACAGCGTGCGCAGAGTACGTGTTCATCCTCATCCTGTCGTATCGAACCTCAATAGGTTATTTGTGGAAGAATTTTGTATCGAGAACAAGTGAAGTGTCTGAGAGTCTAAGTATATAGGAGGATGACTTTGGTGAGAATCCCTTTCTGGTAGGAGGTTATTTTATGGTTGTTAAAAGGGTGTTTAGGAGACTGATTTATACTGTAAACGAATTAAATTAATGGAGTAAGGTGTTAAAGTGTCTTCTTACATGTTTATGCCATATGCCTACTGCAAAAATAATGATTTCACAGAGGAAGACCGCAAAACAAAGCACAGTACGTGCTCGTCCTCATCCTGTCATATCGCCTGTTGTGTTTGTGTCTAAAAAGTGTTTTATAGAGAAGAATGACTTTGATGAGAATCCCTAGGAGGTTATTTTAAATAAAGGTTCTTTAGAAGACGTATGATTTATATTGTAAACAAATTATTGGAGTAAGGTGTTACTAATAGCCTATGTTTATGCCATTTTGATAAACAGCAAAAATCTTTTCTTTATTAGTTTTTTGGTTTGTTTTTAGTTAATATATATAAACATCTATAAAGAAACTATGAAGAAAAATCAGTTTGCCAATGTGGTGGTATGTGTGGTATTTATTACTTGAAAACAACAAAAACAATGGTTAAGAAATTCAGATTTCAGGTTACATTTATAAGTCTCTTACGTTATGTGTCTGACTGTGAACACCATGTGCTGAGGAATGTGTTTTGGTTTTTTTTGTTTTTTTTATGTGCTGCATTTTTAAACCCAGAAGGCTACGTTCTGTACAGAGCGTTAAATATTTGATTGTGAAACCGTTAGAGGGAACTGGTGTTGTAATCTCTAAGATATTCAGACTGTTTGGCATGGAGGCTTTTTGTTTGGGAATGGACACAGCAGGCTGTTACTGGGTGTTGTCAGATGTGTCTATGGTCCAACAGTTAATGTTCTGAACTGTGTAACGGCATCCTCATTATACACAGAGGATATAGTGATCATGGGAAAGAGCAGCAGGTGTTTTTCCTCTGACAGTTTCCTGCCTAAGAGCCACCTGCCTGTCACTTTATACACCAATGTGAAGTTACATTACAAAAAAAGTTACAATTGACATGAGTTACCACACTGGTCTAATTTGATCATTTTCCTGCATTTACAGGCATTCAGGTCCCATGGAAAACAGCGGTGTTTATGTAAAGGTAGGCTACTGCATGATACATGTAATATACTAACTTTTTAATTGACAAATTTCAGGGTGACATTGTGACATTGTTAAGGTAAACTTGGCTTCATGGCTTTCAGTCATGCAGATCATTTAAAGGGATGGTCCACCCAAAAATGAAAATTCTGTCATTATTTAGTCACCCTCATGTTGTTTCAAACCTGTATGACTTTTTTTCTTCTGTGGAACACAAAGAAGATATATGATGTTATATCAACAAAATTCGGGAGGAGCAACATTCAAATAATCTGACTAATCATCACATCATTTCAGCCAGCTGTTAGCAATCAGTAATCAGCATATCTACCCAATCATCATGAGTGAAAGCATATATATAGACACAGTCGACTCACCCATATTCCTCGACAGTTTTGCAGCACCCTCCACCACCCCGCCTCCTCACACTTGCCTGGTTACTTTCTCAACCAGAATACGGGGGGAGAGCTCTGGGTTCGGACCAAATACCGAGCTCGGAGCCCTCTCCTTGGACAGCACGCCAAATACGCATACTATTACACATACTATTTACTATCTGATTATTTGTAAGTGTGAACTCGTGAATTTGAAGAATGATGGTTACTAAACATTTTCGGTTCACATTGACTTCCGTTGTATTTTTTGTCCATATAATGGAAGGCAATGGGAAACAAACTGTTTAGTGTTGCCCAAAGAAGAAAGAAATCCATATAGGTTTGGAATGACTTGATGGTAAATGAAATTCATTCATTTTTGGGTGAACTAATCCTTTTGGTGAAAATGATGAGCAGTGATTATTAAAGAAAAAATAATCCGCAATACAGTTCGTTGGTTATTTTGCTTTTCTGGTGACATTCCTTCACAAAGCGATAGTCACAAAGGAATCTGAGAGCATAGCCATTAAACTCTAATTGAATTAAGATGGGTAACACAAAAGGGCTTGGACTGCTGCCCATGTCTTCAGAATGGTTGAGGACAAACAGGGTTACTGTAGGCAACCAACTGTGCCAAATGTTGCTGTTTATTTTAGGGCAACTGAAAATGGGCTCACATTCAAATAGAGATGCGTCACATTATACCACTGGTAGTTCTGTTGTAGCCTGTCTAGAACAAAGACAGTCTTTTTACCATCACTGTCGTTTGTCTTTTGCACAGTGGTTATTTAACATTCAGGACATTTTCCCATCATTTAAGTTCACCTATATCAGTTTTATTGCTCCAGATGAACATATAAATATATTGGATAATAGGGCTAGTTGGTGCACGCAAGACTCCACACAATGTTGTCAGCGATAATATATTGGCCTGTTGCAAACTGTAAACACAGTGATGTCACCTTAACAACTGACCAAAACCACTGTAGATGTGAGTCACTTGAGTCATTAGTTTCATAGGAAGTTGCTAATGATTTCTTTATTCTTATGATTTTTCATCATTGCTTTTTTTTCTTTAGTTTTCTAAAGAGACATGCCAGCTGAATTCCCCATCAGACAAACTAAAGCAGGAGTTGGAGAAAGAGCTGAAATTGAGCAGCTGTAACCTATCAAGTCATGGCTGGTACCATGGTCGCATACCTTGGGAGGTGAGATTGTAAATATTTTTATATAATATGTTATATCCTTACATGTTTGCAAGTTCTTGGTTTGACTAATGTTTCATCTCAAAATACATATTAATATAATGAACAAATATGACTTAATTTTGCTTCTCACAGGTGTCTGAGTCTCTTGTGCAACGGAACGGAGACTTTCTAGTCCGTGACTCCCTCACTAGCATTGGAGACTATGTCTTAACCTGCTGCTGGAACCAGAATGCTCTTCATTTCCTCATCAGCAAGGTTCAGCTCAGATCTTATGACACATATACTCAAACGCAGTATATTCTGGAGGGGGAAACGTTTGATTCTGTGCCGACGCTGGTTCATTCATATGTTGGAAATAAAAGGCCTCTGACAAAGCAGAGTGGCGCCTACATTTACTCACCAGTTAACAGGACACTTCCACTAAGATACCTAGAAACCATGTTTGGGCTACCAAGTGTGGAGAGCAGCCCACTGAATTCACCAACCAGGCAGAAAGGAAGCCAAAAGAAGAGGGAAAGCATAACTGTGACAGAGGCTTTGGAAATTGAGCTGATAAGACCACAGAGGTGAGTTTTATGATAGAAATTGTTCAGAAAATCTTAATTCGTTGGTGTTAGAGGTAAAGTGTGTAATTTCTTAGCCTTAAAGGGGCACTCCGCCCAAAAAATGAAAATTCTCCAATCATTTACTCAACCTCATGCCGTCCAAGATGTATGACTTTTTTTCCCCCGTGAACACAAACAAGGATTTTTTTTAACTCTGTCTCTGTGAGTCCATATAATGCACTCTATATACGAGACTTATAAACCATTGCTTCCAGCTAACTGCCAGATGAGTTCACTCATGCGAGAAGTGATGGTGAAGTTTCACATGCTTGAGTTTCGCAACACAAATCATATGACAGTTGGGCAGAAGTGATTGTTAATCATTTCACTTCAGAAAGCATGGTATGGACTACCGTCATGTTCACTTTGTTTGGTTTTTGAAGCGTCAAATTTGGAGGGCCTGTACCCTTGTATTATATGGACTCACAGAGATGGATTATTTTTCTAAAAATCTTTGTTGTGTTCATGTGAAGAAAGGAAGTCATGTACATCTGGTACAGCATTAAGGTGAGAAAATGATGAGAGAATTTTCCCTTTTAAGCAACAACAAACAGATTTGCAAAAATAATTACTGTTTTGAAAACATTCCTCCTATATGCCATTGGTCAGTCAAACGCATGGCCATTCCCCAAACACATCTCATTGGTTGAGCCAATGTTGCTGTTGTCAGGCTGGTTGGGATGCTTAAAACTGCACCTCTTAATGGAAATAAATGTTGTGATGTTATTTCCATCAAGAGGTGCATCAGTTTTTAGTCAAAATGTTGTATTGACAATGCAAGAGTCGAGCACTCTGTAAAGTCTACTCCAGCACATCCCTAAGACTTTTTATGAATTTAAGATCTGGAGGTGCCAATTTATGTCTGAAAATGATTCTTCATGCTCCCTCCCAACAATTCTTTCACAGTTTGAGCCTGATGAATCTTGACATTGTCATCCTGGAATATGGCGATGATGTTTGTTCCTACATGGTTGTTTAAGAAATGAAAAGCTACACACTCCATCAATTAGGGATAGAAGAACTGTTGCCAAACATATAACATGCTAGAAACAATAATCACTGTAATAATGATCCATTCATAGACTCTTAAGCATTTGCCAATTTAAAGATGCAATGTGTAAATTTTAGAAGGATCTATTGACAGAAATGCAATATAATATGCATAACTATGTTTTCATAAAGACGGTGTATAAAGACCTTACATAATAAACCGTTATGTTTTTATAACCTTACAATAAGCCATTTCTATCTACATACACCGCGGGTCCCTTTACATGTTAAGTCACCATTTTGTTCTGGCATGTTTCTACAGTAGCCCTAAATGGACAAACTGCTCTACAGAGTGCGTTTGATTGACTAGCTACTCTCTGCTGTCTCAGACGACGACATATTTGTCCTGTGTTGGCCACCATCTTCTCTATATTGCAATTTGCAACCTCACCGCTAGATGCCGCGGAAATTTACACACTTCACCTTTAAATCCAAACAGCGACTTTTTTTTTTTTTGGCCGGGCAGTGTGTATATATATATATATATATATATATATATATGAATGAAAGTATTTTTATTTACACACATTTACCCTTTAAGGTATGTACAGAAATCTAATCCTGTAAATGATTAGGTTTTGTTTTAATAATTGATTGTCCTGTATTGTATTCCACAGCGATGTGGTGAGGAGTTTTGATGGCACTGTAGAGCAGCGCCTTGTAGTGTCAACTTCCCCCATATTAATGAGCACATGTAAGATTCAGTTCAATATCATCAAATCAAGTAAAACCAGAAAATCAGAGAATAGCATTGTGATTGTGCACCTGTTTTTGTCTCCAGTGGCCAGGCGGCGACGGAGCCCCTCCGAAAACAGGAAGTTTGTTATTGTCCCTTCATCACCTGTTCTGCAAAAATCCAGTGAAATACGGCTTTGTTCATCCCCCCCTGAAAACACTCTCATCTATTTGGAACCAACAGTACATCTTCTGTCCTCCATGACACATTCCCATCAAAACAACAGAGAAGCGAACCATCCACAAAATGAGCCAGTGATTTCTCAAACTGACCCTGCTACTACAAATCATCCCTTTGTAAGACATGAGATACAGACTTTGGATCGCAGAGAGGAGTACGATGAGGATTATTTAGTGCCTTTCACCATAGACACAGTTTCCTGTTTCAGACCTAGTATATACCAGTCGCCACTGCTGCCCCCAGAAAATAAACCTTTGGAGACCAAAATGCTGAAAAAAGTGAAGGATGTCCTGTTTGAAGTTGACATAAAGACAATGGCAATGTATATTACCAAAATTGACTGCATGGTAGGTTTGACTTTATAAAGTATTAATCTTTTGCCTATACTTTTCATGCATTAAAATAACTGAAATTTACATTTATCAAAATAAAACCAAAATTGCAATATGGCTTAGTGTGATTATCAAAACACAAAGGCTGCATTTGAATTTAATAAACATATTCAATCATTCAAAACTTTAACATTTAATCTGGATCTTCTGAACATTTTAATATGTTATTTTTCCAAGTAAATTATGCACTGCACTGTGCTCTTAAAGGGACAGTTTACCCAAAAATGAAAATTCTGTCATCATTTACTCATCCTCAGATTTTTTTAAACCTTTCTTTTTTTCTTCTGTTGAACACAAAAGATGATATTTTCAAGAATGTTGGTAACCAGACAGTTGACGGTAGTCATTGATTCCATTGTATTTTCTTCCTACTATGGAAGTCAATGGCTACCGTCAACTGTTTGATTACCAACATTCTTGAAAATATCATCTTTTGAGTTCAACAGAAGAAAATCATACAAGTTTGAAACAATGTGAGGGTGAGTAAATGATGACAGAATTTTCATTTTTGTGTGAACTTATCCCTTTAACAAGATTTCTAATCTTCACTCTGCAGGTTGCTCGAATTCTGGATATGTCTGATGAGATGATGAAAGGAATGGGGGTGAGTTCGGGAATGGAGCTACTTACCCTCCCACATGGACATCACCTCCGTCAAGATCTGCTTGAAAGGTTGGTTACCCCCAGTTTGTCCTATAAATTCTTTCTTTGAGATGTTAACCTCCACATTAAATTAAAATAACCAAATAACTCTTCCTTGTCCCCTCAGGTTTCACACTATGTCCATAATGTTGGCTGTACAGCTGCTGGGCTGCACGGGCAGTGCCGATGAGAGAGCCACCCTGCTACATAGAGCCATCTGCCTGGCCTCTGAACTCAAGAGCAATTTGGGCAATTTGTTTGGCTTTGCCACAGTTATGAAATGCCTCGAATTACCACAGGTTAGGAGACTGATGGAAGCATTTCTCTTGAACCATGAGGGAAAAGTGTATCAATAAAGTAAATAAACAACATTCCAATCAACCAATCAGATTTGAGGGACAAGTTTACAGTTTATGTCAAGTTTGGGCTTACAACCAGGTGTTAGGTGCTTCTACATTAGTGTTATTCACCTATCATTTCCCTTTGATTTTGGGATAGAGATAGGGTTAAGACTGAATTTTCAGACAGGAATGTTGTTCCAGGGTCAACAAAATATGTCTTATACTTGGCAAAATCACAGTGAACTTTTATAATATTCTAATCAGTCAGTCTTCTGCTTTTTTCAGATTGCTCGTTTGGATGAGACATGGACGGTTTTACGTCAGAAGTACACAGAAAGTGCTGTTCTTTATGAGAAAACCCTTAGATCCTCAATGAGGATGATGAATGATGGAGAAGGTATACATTCACACATACTAATCGTCTAATGTAATTCATATTGTGTATGTTTGTAGAGTAATTTACAACGGCTTTGAGCACGGCTCAACCAATTATAAACGTTGACCGGAACTTTCCGTTTTATAAAGTAATGTTTTAAAAAATGATAGGTGAACATCCAACTAAAACATTGCAGACAAAAAAAGTTAGATGAATGATGTATAAATAATGTTTTTGTGCTAATGTTTTGAGAACATTGTAGAACTAGATGAACGAACATTCTATTACTTGAAAATGAATAAAATTGAGAGAACCTTGCCAGAACATTCTAAGAATGTTCCCTGTTAGCTGGGGAGGTCACCTTTGCTTTAAAGATTCTTTTAAATTCTCCAGTGACAAACTCAAACTCTCTTTCAGAGATAAGTGGACCCACAGAGACAACTTTTCCCCATGTGCTCCCCCTGCTGTCCCTTCTTGAAAGGAGTGTTGTGGCTCTTGAGGAGTCCGAGTCATGGGAAAGTGCAGACACTGGAGTGGCCATGGTCTTGAGCCATCTGAATGCTGCACGTACGATTGCGTGCAATGGGAGGATGTTCAGTGCTAATGCAGAGGCCAAACTGCAGGGTAATGGCTTTACAACATAAACAATTTCTAATGGTTACAGAATTTTAGGGCTATTTAGTATAGCTACACTTTTATAAAGACAATAAATGGTTGCATTTATATTTCTTATACCCAAGTCTAAAGTATAAAATGTAAATATATTTAAAGTATAAAATAATAATGTAAAAACATTGGAATTAAGAACAAGTCAGAAGTTGATTAGTGATGCAAAACATAAAATTTGCATGCTATTAATGAAAAGTGATTTAATTAATTCAAACACCCAGTGAACATAAAGGCTATGTTATAGGTCATGAGGCTTATTTCTGAATTTTTATTTGCAGGGTTTCAGGAGGAAGCAGATGTTCGGGAGGTCTTCCTCACAGAGTTTCAGATGCGTCTCCTGTGGGGAAGCCGTGGAGTGGAAAGAAATAAAGATGAACGATATTCAAAGTTTAATGAAGTGCTAACAGCTCTGTCCCATAGGCTTGAGCTTTCTCACTCACCAAAATGACAGAAGGGATGATAGCTATTCACATATTATGTACAATATATCCACTATGTTTTGTGAATTTATTTACAGTTTTTTTTTTTTTTCATGGAATATAAAGGGCATGTATGTCTGCCACTGTACATAAACTGAACACATTCTGCAATTTTAACTTATTTGATTTTGATTGTTATTGGGTTTTTGTTCGTTTGTTATATTTTCAAGAGGAAATAACTGTAACTATACTAATATTGTTAGCTTTGATCTTTGAAGTATGTATTTAATTGCACTTGTTATTGGTTCATATAATCAATGACCAAATAATGGGTAATATTTACTCGTTGGTAGACTTTTTGGAGATTTTAAATGCATACATTTAACTCTACTATTTCATACTTACATTGTTTATAAATAAATGTAGTTATTTCAGTTGACTGTGGTACTGTATGATATCCAAGTGAAATGTTTGTTTATCTGATTTACAGCATACTGATTTGAAATTGTATCATGTACTTTGATACCAGTCGCCACATCACAGTCAAATAAAGCTTGCGTCAAGTGAATATATTACGCTATGCCTAATTTATTTGTTTAAAAATAATAGATTCAGAAGCATCATCCTTGGTAGCCTACTAGTAGTAATTCTTAATATCGTTATTTTGAATGGATTGTATTAATAAAGCTTGTCTGAAAAATTCGTTTACAAACTAAATCAGTTCTAGCGGTTCACGAATCACTGAACCGAGAACGGTCTCGTTCGAACATGTCCGATTCGTAATGAGTCGAAAATGAGCTGACTACACTACAAACGCTCTGATAGGGCGAAATGTTACTTAAATAGCAGAAAAATACATACTGTAAATATATTTACGACTTGATGTATCACACATACGAAGAATGGTTGTATTTAATGGCGTTTTATTAAAACGTGCGAAATCATGCTAAGAGATGTAGGCCTAAATAAAGCGTCTAAATGCAAATTGGGCTATATTTTATAATTTTTAAATTAAGTTTTTTTTATGAGATGAATCATGGCTGCAACACGTAAAATTAACATTATACCTTTATTTAGAAAACTTGATTGAAAAGAAAATAGGCCTAAGCATAACCGAGGGGTACATAATCACATTATTAAGATCAGAAAGAGAAAAAAATAGCCTACATAAATGTTAGTGCTTTTAAAACATTACATGTTTTCAGCGCATTTTTGTTTTTAGTTTGTTCCAGCTTTATGTACAATTTAAATAATTTATAAAGTGTGAAAAAATTGTCTTGCAAAGAGCCCACTTTTCATTTATATGGTGTTTTCATAACAAAAAAAAACTGCATAATATATTATTCTTTACATTCCAAATAAGCATCCTGATAATACAAAAGCAGATCAAATGGCCTATACACATTTCTATAATACACCCCAACTTAAGTAGATACAGTGACAAAACAGAAGCAAAACACTTTTTTTCCTTCCACAAAATTCTCAAGTATAAGCAGAAATATGTGCTTTTTTTAAATCATAAACGCCGGAAGTAAGGCGCCACGTAATGGCGCAATTGCGTCATGACGTAAAAGAATCAATGAATTGTCCTTTGAACTGAACTGAACTGAACTGCTCGAAAGAACCGATTCGCGGAAATGTGTGAAATCAAATCAGTTGTTGCCCTCTAGTGTCCGGCATATGTAGTTGCTCTTCCGTCATCCAATTCATGGAGCTGTGCTCCGAGGCTGTAGCTACCATGATATTTATAATATTCTTAATTTATTGTGCTCCCTTAGGTACCGGTTTTGAGATAAAATCTATTTTTTGTTCAATATCTGAGAGCTGCGACTGTGACTACAAACCAGACATAAAAGGTAAGGTGTGTTTGATAATAACAGCTGTCTCTTCAGCATATAGACAGTTAGCGTTAGCTTCTGTAGTATTCAATAGAGTTGCCAGCTTCAGCAGAGAAAACTACGGGATTTCTTTCAACATAAATGTGGGCCCTATTTCTTTATACTTAATACGCCAGATTTAACTTAACCATCGGTGGTAGGTGACAGCTGATCACACTGTAAACAAACGAAATGCTACATAGTTGACAGTATGTCTGCATCTCTGTATGTGTTTAAAACAGATCACTGCTTGACTGACATTCTAATGAATAGTAAAAAAGAAATATGTTAGATTATGCTACATACTTGGTAAGCTTAGCAATCCAAGTAGCTATATTTAATACGTGTTGGGTAACAGTAAATGTCATGAGACAAACTTCTGCGTTGAAATGCTACTGTTTTTCTCAATATTTGGAGAACTTAATGAATTGCTGTGTAATGATGTCATTCAGTATGTCTGTCAAATGAAGATCTTGTGACAACTGTTCATGCTTCAGTGTAACAGCTGTAAGTAACAGCAAGCTTTTATTTACAAACCCCTTCACTCATCCCAACTGTGCCTGTTTTGTTTTGTTTTTTTCTTCAGGTTTAGAGTGGGATCTTTATAAAAACGTTTATGGTCAGCATATGGTTCAGGACATTGTCTCGGAAGCAGTGGTGAAATTTTTACAGAATGAAAACCCAGACAGACCACTAGTGCTGTCTTTCCATGGAGCATCTGGGACTGGAAAAAGTCTGGTCAGCTCTATGATTGGACGACATATCTATGGAACGGCCATGGGCAGTCCGTACATCCATCAGTTTGTTCCCACATTACACTTTCCCTTAGCCAACCGGGTGCAACAATACAGGGTGTGTGTGTGTGTGTGTGTGTATTTCTTAATATATATCAGGGTTGCCAGGTTTGCATAACAAAACTAGCCTAATGGCCAGTCAAAAATGGCCCAAAACTAGCTCATTGACCCTATCCCAAATATCAAAACTCAAAATATGCCACTCTCATGCCATAAATACATATTTTACAGTTGCTGTTATGTGTTTATATTTCAATACAAGCATTTCAGTCGAATACAATTTTTGTAAACCCGCTGCAACCGTTCAAAAGTAGCCCAGTTTTGAGGGAAAACCACAGACTTGGCAACTCTGGATACAAACACAAATGTTATGCACTTTAATATTTATATCCTTTAAGATAGATAAGATATATCTTTGTATATTTTTTATTTATTTGTTCTTTTCTTGTATTGTGCACAGTCTGATCTAAAACGTTGGGTCGAGAGAAACCTAACCGCTTGTGCTCGCTCAATCTTTATCTTCGATGAGATGGAGAAAATGCCTCCTGGTGTGATTGACGTTTTAGAACCGCATTTAGGCCCCTTTCATGTTCTGTTCCAGACAAACTACCGTAAGGCGATTTATATATTTATCAGGTAAGTCTGAATGACTGATTAATAAAGTAATATTTTATATGCTTATTATGGCCAGACTTCCATCTTTCAGGGCAATATTACATTTTAAAGCAGAACAAATTTCACATATTAATGAGGATTTTCATATCTTCATCTTTTTTTCAGTACTGTAGGTCAGGAGGTAGTTAACAAACTTGCGCTGGAGAGTCGACAGGCAGGTAGAGATCGAGAGGAAATTCGCCCTGATGAGCTGGAGGAAAGTATTGCTGATGCCGTGTACAACAACAAGGACAGTGAGTGTCGTAGGTCTTCAGCTCCATCATGTTAATAATAGCTGCTAGTTACAGTACTTGATACATGTTGCACAATTTTCAATCTAATCTGTGGATGAACTTTGTTTTGCAGGTGGGTTCTACCACTCCAGAATAATTACAGAAAAGCTTATCACTCGTTTTGTGCCTTTCCTTCCCTTGCTTCGGCGACACGTGGAGCGCTGTGCCCAGCGGGAGCTTTGCCAGCGTGGGGAGTGTGAGCGTGCAGATGTGGCATCATCAGTAGGTGGCGCCATGACTTACACACCAAATGACAGCCAATATTTCTCCAGCACTGGCTGCAAATTGGTACCAGCTAAAGTTAACCTGTTCCTTTGAGTGCCAAAGGTAGATCTCTTTAGGACCTTTACAGCACAAAGCCTTTCGGGAAGCCAACTGAATTTGGGATTTTGAGACATTCTTTCAGTTGTATGTTTCAGCCATGTGGATGAGTTCTGATGAAGAATGTACATGATTTGATAAACATCTCAGGTTTTTGCAGTTTTTAATCAAGCAAGAATAAGCCAGTTGCTAGTTAATACAAAGGCAAATTCACAGAGCCGACCTCTGTTATACTTCAGAGCTCTCTGGGCCACTGAAACAACCTACAAAACACTCATTTTCTGTGTGGAGTTCATTACAAATCAAGTGCTCTCTGAACTTTAGTGATTATTTATTTTATCATGGGGTGACAATGAAACTAATTGCTGTATTTCTTATGCTGACCACAGGGTGGCAGCAGTGCCTATTTGAAGCAGGGTTTTTTTTGTCCCACAATACATTTATTTTTTATTTTTTTCCATTTTTAAAAAATTCTTATTAAATATGTAAATGATGTTGTTTAAACAGATTAACTTGTTAAACTAGAGAAATCAGAAAGTGGAATCTATCAGCTCTTTTTGTATGATGTACATAAGGATGTCTTAAAGTGACAGTTCACCCAAAATGTATTGTTTATGAACCATCATTCCTTGTTACAGACTTGTATGACTTTATCTTTTTATGTTGAACATAAAAGATGATATTTTGAGAAACGCCTCAGTGTTTTTTTGTTTTGTTTTTCAATGGATGTCAGTGGTAACCAAAACTGTTTCATTCAACAAAATTTTTTTTTTTTTTTTTTTGTATTCAGCAGAAAGTCATACAGGTTTGGAATGATGTGGGGGTGTCCCTTTAAGCAACCTTAAGACATTAAAGCCACTGAGAATTTTATGTGGTATGTTAAAATAATTCCAGATGCATTTTGTTCTCTTATCTGAAAAGCCACATTGTCTAATTTGATCTGAGGCAAATTGCCAGATTTTAAATATTACTTAAACTATTATTAATATTTGTTCTCTTTACTATATAAAACTCACTGAATGGTTCTAACAAAGAACAACGGTTCCTTTATTTAATTTTAAACGCTAAAATATTTAAACATGAAGTGCCCTGAAATTCAGTGGAATTGTGTTCATATCTAATTCCATTGTTGTTCATTGTTTACATTGTACAGTTATTCTGCACATTCATTTAGAATAGTCTGCCATGAGATGTAAATATGTTTTAAAGGATTTAAAGCATTTTCTTCATGCATCTTTCTATTCATTGATCAACCATCTTTTTCAGCTATGTTATTTTGTCTTTTTTATTTAATTGAATACATGTACAGTAATACAAAATGCAAAGAAGAAACACTTCATCAAAAGCAAGGCAATAAAATCAACTTTCATTTTTTTAACTTGTGTATTTAATCTTTTAAAATCAACAAGATCATTTTTCACAATGCTTTGAGCATCATGAGTTTAAATTGAGCTTTTCATATATTTCCAAACCCCATATATGACCATTCCTAGTCCCTTACTGTGTGAACATATAACTGTTAAACATGGACGGAATGACACAAAGCCCCCCAACTCCTTCTGGCGGCCCTTCTTCCTCCACTTACCAAAGGATATTAAATGTTTCTCAGCAGGAAATGTTAGCAGGTGTTAGGTGGTCTGTTGAAGGTCCGTGAAAGGGACACCGTGACTGTGAGCTGGACATTAAGCCCTTTGAGAATGTGTTGAATTTTAGTGGATAAGCTCTTAAAGCTTTCCCTACCATTTCACCTGCACACAAAGCACTAATACCCACTCTGATGTCTTCATCTGTCCCATCCCAGTATACCAAGAGGAAGTGTAGCGACAAGGCCCTCACCTTGGGTGGCGTCAAAGGAAGGATTTTCAAACGTTGTGGGACTGTTACAAAAAGCAAGATAATAGCAGACTGACCCCCTCCCTCCTCCAAACCTCTGCTCTTAGTTTGACCCCCATGCTCTCGTTCACACGCTCTCCAAAGCGGCTGCCCTTGCCTGGCCACTGGCCCCTTCATTTGGACACCTCTCTCCATTCTGTCCTAAATCAGGTCTAAAAAGGCACAACATCACCCCCTCCGCCGGTCCCTTCTGGCCTGGCTACAATGGACCTCCACCCCCCTCAACATCTGTGAGCACCCCTCTGTCTCCTCATTTTCTCCCTAACCACCCCATTATTGGCTGTCTTTCACTTGTAAATGTGCCCAGCCACAGTGCTGATGAGGCTTTCATCTGCATGGCCAGGGTCAGGCCAGAGTTAGCGGCCGACTGATGGGTGGGACGGAGGATGCAGCGGGCCTTGTGTGGCCCAGAGATGAAAAACAATCAGCACACTGAGGAAAGTCCTTTTAAGGTGCATTCAGCTGAGACGCTCAGCTAAACCAACTTTTTTTTTTTTTTTTTTTTTTGACTGTGCATCAGTTATTTGGTTTTGTTTCGTATGGTTATGCATTATAGAGACTCAGTTTCATTATTAACATACTTATTAAACAATGTTTTAATATTAGAAACTCATCACTTTAAAAACAAATGTTTTGACTAAAAAAAAATGCTACCTGGAACCAATTAATCTTATCTATTTCAGTTAAAATCAACAGATACCACTGCAAATGCTAAATGTAACATGTTTATCGCGTAAATTTACGTGACCTTTTAGAACTTTTACACGACAACGATGTACTAAAAACAAAGTTTTTCTTTGCGCTTTTCGCGTACAGATGACAACGTTGTCAAAACGGTCCCTGTTCACACGGATCCGCGAAAACGATTAAAAACGCTGTATTACTCATGGCATGCCAGACCAGTAGGTGGCAAGGTCACGTTACGTGCCTATAGACTGAACACGTAATACGCATGCCCATGACGTCACAGTTTTCACAAATTCGCGTTTTTGTAGTTTACACCGTGACAATAACGGTATTTTTTTCCCAAGAACTTGCACTTTGAAACCCGTTTTCAGGCCCCTGAAACGACGTTGTCGTGTAAATGAAAGGCCAAAACGCATAAATGTTTTCCGTTTTTAGTTGAAAACGGTGTATTGTAAACGGCCCCTTGGTTATAGAGACCAAATTGAATTTTACATTGACGAAAACAAGGCTGGCATGGGCTGTAAACAGGTCCTACAACACATAATATTCTCAACAAAAACTGTCTTGTGAAGTTTTTGTCTACTGAAAGGTTTTTTTTTTTTTTCGTAGAGATGTTTAGTCAGCTGAACAATAGGTAGGCTTACAGTACAAACCATTGAACGCACTGCATTTCTATTCATCCATGTCAGAAATTAAATATAGCCTATATGGTGCTACCCTGGCTAAGTTATTGCAAAATCAATTAATGCAGAAACTTCAGTTTAAATTACACACAATATTAAGTGATGTCATGATCAACGTTAGGATATGTCAACAGAACTCAACAAAATAGCTAATGTTTTCAACTTAAAATGTTAAATTAAATCAGTAAATTAGAATAAAAGTTGCAATCATTCATTTATTAAGTTGTGGTAGGCTAATAGGTATCCTGAATTTCTTTTTAGGGTGCATTTAGATGTTGCAACCTCAAATGCATCCCACTTTCTGTCATTCCGATTTCAAAAGTCAATATTGGGTCATATGCTGATTGTGAGATTATTTGTGGACTGTGTCTCTTCATCTCTGTTCTCAACCAAACAATGGGTGGTTACCGCAGCAATGGAGTCTCCAGGACAACAGGTGAACAAAGGGCGAGAGGAGGGGGAATGCTGGGAGAGGGGTGGAAGGGGCACCGGGGATGCCCTTGGCCTCTGTGTGGTCAGTGGGGGACATGGGCCTCTGGAGGATGTATACGAAAATGTCTGTCCAAAATCTGTCCCTCTTTGCAAGCATGAAATGATTGATAATCCTCTAACTTACTAAGACTCTAATGCTGACACTGTCACGTCTTCCCTCTACATGATATATGGCCTCATTTGCTTCCACGTGAGGTAGTTGCAATGATAAGTGCAAATTCCACTAACACAGCATAGTCTTTCATATCAGCTCAGTGACTCTATTCTGCTGGGGACGTGAAGCTCGCACAGCAATGCATGGAGAGTCAGTCTCTAGGACCAATGCAGTTCATTCAGAGGAAACTGTTCATTTTTAACCATATATGGTTTAGTTGATGTATATTTTTAAAGAGCAGAGGAATTTGATTAATTTTAGTAGAATGCCTGAAATAAACATTTTGTTTAGTGAAAGAAGTACTTTCAAGTAAAAAAAAAAAAAAATATATATATATATATATATATATATATATACTGAATTAGTCAAATAAAGATTTAAAATTATGTGCTGGCGCTAAACAGGCTAATAATAATAATAAATAATCTTCTAAATTATAACACAGGTGAACAGAACATTCCAAAGTTCCTAAACAAAAACTGTAGGCTATTTTGTTTTTTATATTTAAATTGTATTTTGATTTAAATGTCAATTTCTTGTTTTTTTAAGTGACCTAAATAAAAATAAAAAATTGCTATGATGGTTATGAATTGTTTATTGTAACGTTATGGCTAGAACCAAATCTTTATTTTATTTTATGTGGTTTAAATCTAAGAAAACGATTTAAATTGCTATTAAATAACTAGGCTATCATACTATACTTGCATTTTAAATGTATTCCAGCAGAAGTAACCTACTGATCTCACGTGGAAAGAAAAAATAAAAAAGGCTAATGCAAATGGATGACAACTATGTATTCGTTTAATGCTACTCGTGCTGATTTCAAAAGATCAAAAGATCTGACCTGTGTGTAAAACTAATCTTGTTTAATCCTATTGGATTAACATGCCATTTCTTTGTTATCCTAAAGTCTGTAGCAGACGCCTCATACAATAAATGTGACAAAATCGTAAAATCCTGTCAGCTCATTTTGAACGAGAAAAAGAAACAATAATATCACAAATGAAAACTTTATTAAAGTTAATTTAATAAAGTTAATTTAATCGACAAATCAATTAATTAACAAATTAATTTGATAAACATTTTTCGTTCTACTTTACTAAACAATAATGCAGGCAAAATCTGTTTTCGTGATATAAATATGTTGATTTTATTATATTAGGTTAGCCCTTAAAAACATCTGATGGTGTAGTGCTGAATTTACATTATTTTAGGTTACATTTATGGTAATACACCAATCAAAACAAACCTACCAACATACAAAAAAATCTGATGTGAAATAAAAACAGCTATAATAAAACAGTTGTATGCAGTGTTTACGGGCCATGAAGTTAACGTTCAAGCTAAATTTTCTATTGTTAATTCAAAACATTACCAGCACATAACGAAAAATACAACAAATGTAATCTTGCTAATTAAAATTAAGTCAGCTGTTTTCTTCAACATTGCATTTTAAATCATCAATTTCTTCATTAGAGTTCTTCATTATTTAAATATAATAATAATAAATCCCACGGATGTAACGGAGATGATGATCAGAGCTGATTGGAGACGCGTGGGAGCCTCCAGCAACAGATGTCCAGGCACAATTCTCGACTGATCGCTTGACATTTCACAAGAATTGCGTTTGGACAATCAACTGCTTGAGCTCATATTTCCACAAACAGCACAACTGTGTGAATATTTACTGTAGGCTATAGGATCCATGCGTTTGGGTCCTCGTGTGTTTTCTGCTCTTCAGTGGGAAAAGGCCTTCAAGCACATTGTTTTTTTCTTTACATAATTCAGGCGTGCTGCCTTTCAGTATATCGGCGGTTTTTCACAAATTCCTTGGCAGTAAAAATTACATCATAATATTTTTCGGTCCACTTTTCGTTATCTACAGAAATATGTCACAAAAGCACGAGACGAAATTGACGCTCAATATCCTACTGTCCGTGTAAGCCTGTAATGTTGCTTTAAGACTCTATGTTATTTTACCAAAAAATAAAAGCACATTTCCACAGACCTATTTTTTTTTTTTTTTTTTTTTTTTTTTTGGTTACTTAAATAATAACCGCAAAATAAAATCGGGTCTTACCGGGTAAATAAGGCTCAGATTAACCAAATTAATGAAATATTTTATCAATTAATTCGTTCCAGTGCAATAAATAAATGAGCAATTGTCATTCACAAAATCAAAATTTCCCTCTGAAATAATCGAGGAATGTGCTGGCGGAGCTGCTCTGTCGATGTGGTCGGTGATCTTTAGGAGGCTGTGCTGCACCATCACGATACACTTTCTTCAGAAGGCACTGAGGCAGCGATTCGCCATGTCTGCACCTGTGAGATGTTTCTGATCAAGTATGGAAGACCAAAAACGAGCAAAAAAAAAAGAGAAACCTCCTGATGTGCGTCAAATTCCTCCAGAGGTGTCGTTCCGCGGTGCTGCGAGTCTCCAACTTCAATGCGCAGGATAAAATAAAGTTGTTTAGCGTGTTCAAGACGCGACGCGATGAATTCATTTATACATAGCTTTTTATCAGTCCCGTCCAGATGACTGTGGTAAATGAGGACCAAAACACACTGGCAGCGTTTCTGGCTAAAGGATGCGCGGAGGCTCGCGTGACAACTGCGCAGCTTTCTAAATAAACGGCGAGGGGAGTGGGGTCGGTGGCCGCTTGGTACGAGATTTGAATAACACACCAGTGAGTGATAAATGGCCATTGTGGTGAGAAGGGGATGAGTATCCACTGTCTCAATCGGCGTACTGACCAGCAGCTGCGCTGGGACCAGTAACCTCTTAAAGAAACAACACTCTATTTTTTGCCCATTGCAATTACAATCCACCAGTGTCTACAGTGCCATTACGCTTTGTGTCCTCGATGACGTTTCCTATCTCTCAAAAGCCACTAGTGTAAGGGATTACCTGGCACTTTACCACAAAGGAATCGTTCATTAACACTTCATAAGTAAAGTGTTTTTAAAGGCGCATAATACAGGGTTTCTGAAAACACTGAAGTAGCCTATAGTCAAATATTAATTGCATGTGTACCTCATAAAAACTACAACCTTTATAGCAGTGCTTTCATATATATAGCGTTACTTAAAGCCCCTTTTCCTTTAATTTAAAACGTATATTGGGGAGATATTGCAAGAATTGTTCAAATACTGTAGATAAAGTCATGTGCACGGAATTAAAATCTAGACTACATGTTTTAAAATGATATTGAACATTTACATTGTTATTGCTCAGAACAAATACAGTTCACTGATATTGTAACCATTTAAATGGGGTAAACTTTTACATTGTAACCTGCTAAAGCAGTATATTAATAATAGTATTTTTTAACCACAATTTAAACAGTAAAACGGTTACGAGGCACATAATTTTTTTTAATGAAAAAAGTAAAATGTTAAATGTAACAAAAATATCAAACTACTTTTTTTGGCCAAAAATATTTTTGTGAATAGTAAATTGTATAAATTTATAGCAAACATATGAAAAAAAAAATGTTCACAAGAATTCATAATTTTATTATGTGTTTGAAACAAACATTTATATATATAACTGTATAGAAAACACTGATTTGTGTATAATGACTTTTAGTTACTTAGATAGTTTAGGCATTGTGTATTAGGTGGTATTACTTTAAATATTTTTGTAAAACAGGGAAGACCCCCTAGAAGGCTCAGAACATTACCCTGAATAAATTTGCACTTTTGTATTAGCTGTGTCCAGCCGTGCCAGTAACCTCTGACCTTAACTATTGTTAGTGCTAAGAGTGGACCAAGCAATCCTGACCATTCACAGAAGATGGGAATGGTCCATTGTAAAGGATTGCTCAGGGAAAGCGTATTTGTCAAGCTTGAATGTTGAAAATCTGCCACAAGTGATATTGTCTTTGAAGTTTTCAATAGTTCTCTTATGCTGTGGTATTGATGGAAATCTTCGTAGTCTTCTCAGATGAATTCTCCACATCTGTCAGAAATCTCCACACAGCACTGATTTTTAAGATTTGATCATTCTCTGTCTATATTTCTTTTTTAATCAGTTATGGAGTTAAATACATGAGTTCGTAACTTGATAATTGCACTGAGCCCAAAAAGGAATGATCACATTTTTAAGTGTAACTAAAGCCTATAGCCTAATGATATACAACCAAAGAGCTGACATTAAACTGGCTCTGTGTGCAATATCCATTGTTTGTATTTGAGTTGCATTGATTGTGTTTTGTCGATTCAGTGTTCATTCAGCATTTGTTAATTCACTGACGAAACAAGTGATTCTTTAGACCTACAAAACTTTTGTTCATGTCAGAGCAATAAAACCCATTTTAACAATGGAATTCCTTCATTACTGTCTTTATTACATTTATATGAGTTGATGAAAGTATTTATATTATTGATATATATCTATATATATATTGTTTAGAATTCTTCTAATTACAAGAAGCAAATTATTTTTATTATTATTTTTACACTGAATTTCAGAATGTTGTAGCACATTTTTTGCTCTCTTTAATGAGAGGATGCAGCACTCGAGCTCCATGAACTCCACAAGTTTGTGTGAGATCTGATGATCTTGTTCTCCAGCATGATTTGAGATGATCCAAAGAGCATCTTGAGCTTCAATGGAAGAACATTTGAATGTCTGTAGTCACATGATTCAATTCAATTCACATTTATTGTATATTTGTTCTAAGATAATACAAATCAAGCAGTTAGCTAATATCATGTATTAATTTAAGCAGAAACAATGATCTCATTAAAGCAATTATTACAAGTTGTGATCATAATGATTACAATATATAGAAAATTTGGCAGTGGTGAATGTTGATTCAGAGTTGGTGTCATCTCTTCACAGGTGTTGGGGCATCTGAAATCTTCGTAAGAGGCTGGATCTAAACTACAGCTGGCGTACTCTCTATAGTTATGGGCATCCCGAGGTACAGAAAAGCAATTGGAAAATAATTAGCGTAGCTGCTGTTCATAACATTTCAAAAAAAGATAACCATGTGCATTTCATCTGATATAACTGGAGTATAAGGTTATGAAGTGTATTATGTGAATGCTTGGCTAAACAGATGTCTTTAATCTAGATTTAAACCCGGGAGAGTTAGTCTGAGCCTCAAACATTATCAGGAAAGCTATTCGAGAGTTTAGGAGCCAAATGCGAAAACGCTCCTCCTCCTTTAGTGGATTTAGATATCCTAGGAACTACCAAAAATCCAGAGGTTTGTGACCTTAAAGAGCATGATGGTCTGTAGGGTGACAGAAGATCGGTTAAATACACAGGAGCTTTAGGTCAGTAGCAATACTTTGTAATCAACACGAAACTTAATAGATAACCAGTGTAGAGATGATAAAACAGGTTATTTGATCATATTTTCTTGACCTAGTAAGAACTCTAGCAGCTGCAATTTGGACTAACTGTAGTTTGTTTATTGAGGATTCAGGACAACCACATAGTAATGCATTACAGTAATCCAGTCTAGAGGTCATGAATGCATGAACTAACTTTTCTGCATCAAATACAGATAACGTTCTGTAGCTTAACAATGTTTCTGAGGTGGAAGAAGGCTGTTTTTGTAACATTCGAAATATGACAATATTTCGAAAGACAAGTTGCTGTCTAATATAACACTCAGGTCTTTAACTGTAGAGGATGAATAACAGTACATCCTTCTAGATGCAAATTGTATTCTAAGAGATTCTGTATACAGGTCCAATAAGTAATACCTCAGTCTTATCAAAATTTACTAGAAAATTACTGGTCATCCAATATTTTATATCTTTAACACACCCTGTCAACTTGGATAATTTAGAGATTTCATCTGGTTATGATGAAATATAAAACTGAGTATCATCGGCATAGCAGTGGAAACTAATTCAATGTTTTCTAATAATATTACCAAGATACAACATGTATATTGAAAATAGCAGAGGGCCTAAAACAGACCCTTGCAGCACTCCATAATGTGATCAGTTACATAACTTATTTGTGTCCTATTAAATACTTTTTTACGTCACTTTCTTAACTATTTTACATCATATTTTATTAGGGCCCAAGCACCGATGGTGTGAGAACCCTATTGGAATTGCTCCGTTTCTTATTATTATTCTTCCGCTTCTGGCAAATGAATCACTTTTTTGAGGGCCTAAACATGCTCAAAAACTCATTAAACTTTGCATACGCATCAGAAATGGTGAAAATTTACGTCTGAAATGGGTTTCAGAATTAGGTGTGGCAAAATGGCTCGATAGCGCCACCTACAAAATTTCAATGAAGTGCCCCTCACGCTATGTTTCACATACAGGTATTCGGTACACACATGTAATGGCCCAATCCCTACAAAAAAGTCTTTTGGTACGAAATCTGAAAACCAACAGGAAGTGAGATATTTTGAATTTTCTCTGCAATTTTGGCCATTTCCACACGTACTTGAACAAACTCTTCCTAGAGCATTAATCGGATCAACATAATATTTGGTCAGTCTAATCTAAAGGCCTTTGCGATGTCAAATTGCGAAGATCTAGACTTTTCACTGGAGGGTGTGCCCGTGGCGGCCTGACAAAGTTCGATATTTCGCCATGAAATAGGAAATTGTTGTAACTTGGGCATACAATGTCTGATCTGCCCCAAACTTCACATGTTTTATTAGAGTCCTGGCCTGAAGACATCTACATGGCAATATTCAATCACAGTCATAGCGCCACCTGCAGGCAACAGGAAATGTCATATTTTATACTGTGATTAACTCCTCGTAGAGATTTAACCAGATCAACATCATATGTTGTCAGTCTAATCTTAAAACCATAGCGATGATAAAAATCAAAGATCTTGAGTTTTCGTTGAAGGGAGTGTCCGTGGCGGACTGACAAAGTCTGATGTTTCGCCATGAAAGAGGAAGCTGTTGTAAATCAAGCATACAATGTCCGATCTGCCCCAAACTTCACATGTGTGATAAGAGTCCTGGCATAAAGACATCTATATGCCAATATTCAGTTAGTCATAGCGCCACCTGCTGGTGACCGATGTCTGATCTGCGCCAAACTTTACATGTTTGATAATACTTCTGGCCTGAAGACATCTACATGGCAATATTCAGTTATGGTCACAGTGCCACCTGTTGGCAGCAAGAAGTGTGGCACTTTGAAATTACTTTGCCATAATTCTCTGGTATTTACTCGCTCACATGCATTTCGCCCACTGTTCACTGTTTTCCTATGTCCAACGGGTGGCAGTAAGCCCGGGTGCGAGGGCCCTTTCATCGCTGCTTGCAGCTTTAATTTGTTATAAAATTTTGAAACACTTTTTTGCAGGTTTAAATTAGATTAAGCCCTGCTTTCTTATTCTGTAAATCAATATTTATTGATGAAGCATACATTTATGAATTAACACAGTTCTCTGAATGTCAGAAATGTTTGTAAACCTATAGCTGAACATAGTAATGGGCAAATATTTTTTAAAAGCAAAACACCACAATACAGTGAAATTAACACATTTAAAATCACCCAGTTACATGAAATGGCACTATTAAGATTATAACGAGGTCAGTGTTGTCCAGGTTTTAAAGGGGTTTCCAAACTGTTTTGTCACATTAATGCCTATGAATTAAGTTATTTATATGAAAAACAAGTTTATATTTGAGGTAATGTTATCTTATGCTTATTATATTTTAATAAACCTTTTGACATGTTTTTTTTTTAAATATTATACTTTAATTTAATACAGCATAGGTATTTCTATTCCAATGCTACATACCTTCTGTAGTTCCTCAGGAACCTCTAGGGGTTTGCAAACCCCAATTCTGGAAAAGCTGTTATAGAAACTACAAAAGAACATCTAATGCAGGCTGCTGTATCCTAATGTGTCTTCTGAACTTTAAAAGATGGCAGAGACAGTGCATTCTAACAATCTGTGTAGCCAATCGTTACAAGCTTAACTCCTTCAGAGCAGAGTTATCAGAAAATTACTATGTATTGATGTCAGTTTTGGTTTTGCGCTCCATGTCCTTAGCTTTGCTAAAATGGAGCTCCTTCACAACAGAGAAACAGTTATAAAATATATAATGTGTAGTAACAGGAGGTCAGTTCTGTTTGTGCTCTTCTGTGGTGTCCTGAGGCGGTGAAAGTGTCCTTGCTTTATTCTTGCGTGACGCTCTCCTTCCCTCTGCTGGAGAAGTCTGGGATTGCGAGTCTGTGAGAAATGTCAGCAGAACGTCTACACTCTGCTTCATGACAGAGTCTAGAATATTTTGTTCCTCTTGTGAAAAACGTCCCAAAACGTAACGGTCGACAGGCGTTTTTCCTGACGGTCGCCCAATACCAATGCGCAACCGTGGCATCACCTGCGGGCACAATCAGCGTGTGTTATAATGAACTCATACAGCAGGTCACTAGTACAGCTAATGTTTTGCTCTATAAAATATTTGCTAACTTACATCAGTATGAAGGCAGTCCACACATGATCTCACACCATTGTGACCCCTGAGAGGAAGAGACATGGTCCAATGACCAATGAAGTCAAAATATCATATTAGAGAGAAACTTAAAAGGTTAGTTCACCCAAAAATGAAAATTCTGTCATTAATTACTCAACCTCATGTCGTTCCACACCTGTAAGACCTTCGTTCATCTTCAGAACACAAATTAAGATATTTTTGATAAAATCCGATGGCTCAGTGAGGCATGCATTGACAGCAAGATAATTAACACTTTTTTAAATCCGAAAGGTACTAAAGACATATTTAAAACAGTTCATGTGACTACAGTGGTTCAACCTTAATGTTATGAAGCAACAAGAATACTTTTTGAAACAAAATAACGACTTTATCGTTATTTTAAACACTGCTACATGATGCTTCAAAGCTCTATGAATCTTTTGTTTTGAATCAGTGATTCGGAGCATGATTCAAACTGCCAAAGTCACGCGAACAATTGAAATTTCGAAACATTTCAAAACACTTATGACATAATGAAGTCACATGACTTTGGCAGTTTGATATGTGCTCCGAACCACTTATTCAAAACAAAAGATTCGTAAAGCTGCGAAGCTTCATGAAGCAGTGTTTTGAAATCGCCCATCACTTGATATTTTTGAATAAAGTCGTTATTTTGTTTTGTTGGCGCACAAAAAGTATTCTCGTCGCGTCATAACATTAAGGTTGAACAACTGTAGTCACATGAACTGTTTTAAATATGTCTTTAGTACCTTTCTAGTGATTTGAAAGTATTAATTATCTTGATGTCCAAGAAGGCCTCACCGAGCCATCTTATTTTATCAAAAAAATATCTTAATTTGTGTTCTGAAGATGAACAAAGGTCTTATGGGTGTGGAACGACATGAGGATGAGTAATTAATGACAGAATTTTCATTTTTGGGTGAACTAACCCTTTAAACTAATGTTATCAAAAAAGAATGAAAAGTTCACTCACCTTGCACTTCCACCATGTTTAATGCCGAACTTCCCAAGCGGCTTGTCAAGCTCATCATGAATCAGGAGAATATGTTCAGGTGGAATTAAAAATTTGCTGGCTGGAAATTTTTTAAAAAAAAATGAAGAAATAAATTGAGATTTTTAGCGATATGACCAAAATCTTATTTCACAATATGAGAAATCTTATTTCACAATAATGATATATATCACAATATATTTTATTTTACCTAAAAAAACAAAAAAAGAGAGCAAATACACAAATTAAATGTAAGTTCTTCAGGTACAGTAAGTTTATTTAACATGTAGTAAGAAATAGTAAAGAAATTGAATAATCAGATGTAAAAAATAAATACTGCATTGTCTTTACTGTGTGAATTAAATATAAACTGATTATTATTATTAAAGATACAATTGTGATTCAGTCAAGAGAAGTGAGTGATTTTCTCGTCTTTTGTTTGATTAACATTAATGACATTATATTAGGCTGCTGTCACTTTAAGACCTCATGCACAGATCTAACATAATGATCCACTTCTGATTTTCACCCAACTGTTCACGTGTATGTGAATAATCCACCTGATGGCCATTTTGACATAATTGTGTGTGTATTTGACCATTTAAGAGCAATAAGTTGCAAAAGAGAATTGAATTTGGGATCACGCAATATATGTTGTCATACTGCCCAGCCCTAGATGGAAATGAGGAGGGTACAGTTGAAAATCTGTCTCACCTGCTTTTGCCACACTCACACCATTGATGTTCATGAGCAACTTAGGTCGAAGAAGAACCAACTGGATGTCTTGAAGGTGCGTTACAACAACCTCTCCTGAGACTTGTCGGTCAGACCTCCAGCTGTCTGGCGTTCCCAAACGTTCTGCTAATGTTGTAAGCACAGCCATACCAACACTATGTCGAGAACCACTCATACCAGGGTTTCCCAGCCCGACAACCTGAAACACAACAGCAATACACAAAGTGATTCGGTAATAGGTTTATATAAGTCCTGATTAAACTAGTACTTAGATTTTCTAATATTTAATAGCCACCTATTTCGACTGTTATTAGTAGCCTCATCTCATTAGTTAATTCTGTTTTTACTTGTCATATACAAAGACTAGTCAGAATGGCTTAATTTATTTTAAAAAATAAGTTAAATTACTAATATTTTACTTTTAAAATAAAACATGTTACTATCAACAAATGAAATACACACTAGTGTTAAATAAGTGAGTTACTGAAGAAGATAGAAATTGATATTTGTTACTGTAGATACTTGCCACTATTGGGAAATCAACTTTTGACAAATGAAAATGTTGTAGTTTGTTATGAGTACTCGTGACCAACTGAAAATATACTAGTCACTACTGGAATAAGTAGCCTAAAGTTACTAGAACATAACGAATAAGTACTTTAACGGACAGGCGTAAAACTAGTGGTACTGAAAAAGAGACTTTACTGGATTAATAAACAGTAACTACAACACAGGCACTGGTAACTTTTTTGAGAAAAGTTGTTAGTCATAACCTGTTACAACAATGCCAAATAAAAGACATAACCTACCATTTTCCTTCTATTACAGTCAACTATCGCTTGACCAGCCATCTTCGGTGATGGCAGCGTGCTCATCAACACTCGGTTAATCAGCTTCGTTATCATCCGCCTTATGAAAGCCATTGGCAGTTTGAAAGCTTGTGTCACAGCAGCCCAGACTTTGCTATGAGCTGTGGTGTTACTCATTATGAGTCATGTTAAGATACCGATACCGGTCTATTATACAGTTTCGGAACGACTTTCATCTGACACCTCTCGATTGGTGGACTTTTATATTACGAATAATCGTGACTGCAAAGCAACTACAACTTATATAAAAGCATAATCGGTAGGACCTATAGTTGATTTAAAGACTTTTTGTTTGCGATTCATTCACATGGATCAGCGGTCTTTACCCTACCACACGTTTTCCTGTCCACGTACATCGAAAGGTTGCCAGATTTCACCTTTAAAACCCTCCCCTAACGGGGCAAATCATCAGGGCGAAGTGTAACATTTATCTCGGACCATCCGAGAACGATTTTAAATATATGTGAAACAGAAACATTAAATGATGTAGCTGGGATAACAGTTGGTGTTTTGACCAGTTTAGGAAAACATACATTTTTATACGTGTTTTTTCATATATTTGGCAACGCGAGGGTGACTGACCTCAGAGAAGCGAAGGAGTTTTTTAGTCCTTAGAACCCCACAGCGCCATCTATCTTGATGGTGGATAGTAACCTTTCGCAGTGCTCAGACAGTGACATGTAGGAGAGATGGGAAAAACAGTATCGGAGACACATTTCCAAACCAAGGTTATTATAGTTTTGCATTTTTCATTAGTTTTTATTTTTATTTCGTTTTGACTTTTTGTTTTCAAATTCAGTTTAGTTTTAATTAGTTTTTAAAGTGGGTTTGCTAGTTTAGTTTAGTTTTAATTTTTTGAAAATGCTTAGTTTTAGTTTAGTTTTTATTAGTTTTAGTCTTTTTTTGTAATTTGGGTTATTTGTCAGGGGCAAGATTCAAAAAGGTCAGAAAAAGTATTGTGGAATAATAACTCAACAAAAACATCATACAATTTTAGAAAATATTCATTCAAAAATAAAACCAGTACATAAAATGTACAAACCCGATTTGAATCACAGCTTATATAGTGTTTTGACATCGACAACCCAAGTGCATTTTACCTCAAACTTGCGACTAGTTAACTTTCTAAAGTAGCAATTGCTTCTCGGGTCGACATTAACACACTGACAAAATTATATTTAGAATTAAAAATATTTTTATACCACTTTTTAATGTGTAAAGGTGTTCACGAAATACCAACCTTTAGCGAACTTGCTTTCGACGTCGAACACTCGTTCTCATGGAGACGTGGTGTGCAAGGAGGGGAGGGGCTGTGTGTGTGTGTGTGTGTGTGTGTGTGTGTGTGTGTGTGTGCGCGCACACGCGCGTGTATGTGAGAGAGACGCGAGAGTGAGAGACGCAGGGAAAGGGAATGCAGCTGAACGTTATTTGCTCTATGAAAGACATTGACAAAGACGAAAACTAAGGACATTTAATCTATAATTTTATTTTATTTTAGTTAGTTTTGCCAAATACACATTACAGTTTTGGTTAGTTATCGTTTTTTTGTAATGCCTCGTTTTTATTTTTATTTCAGTTAACGACAATGTTTTTTCCCACCTAGTTTTCGTTTTTTCGTTCGTTTTCGTTAACGATTATAACCTTGTTCCAAACACGTTTAAAATTTTGGGGGAAAGAATACTAAACCCCATACAGCTTACATTATCATAGTTAATTTCTAAATCTTCTAAATTATCATGATCAAAACTTTGTTGAAAAACCTGTTGTATACAATCTATTACATGCCCTTTGCCCTCTGATGGATAGTTTATACTTTTTAGCAAGTAAAAAGCCTTTTAGTATAATTCTAAAAAGTATGAATCTATTTCATTTCATGGTATACATCTTTGTGCTGTGAAATCTTTAATGATTTAATGATCTGTAAACATAAGTATAATTTTTTTTTTTTTTTTTTTTTTTTTTTTTTTTTAAATATTATCTTACTATGACATATTGGGAAATATAGAGTGACAACAGATATTTATATGCATTTTATGCAAGTAGTCTGCTATACTGTTTGTTATTAGAAAAGTTCTTGAAATTTTATCTTACTTTTTAGCCATGAATAACAACATCTGCATCAAAATGCATATTTTTGCTCAGTTTGGGCCTCTGAATAAAATTAAGGTGTTTTTTTTTTTGTTTTTGTTTTTTTACTTCTTGAGTGTGAGCTCCATGTCCTCACTATATCACATGGGCCATAAAAGCCAGATTTATAATTTTATACATCTGGCTTTTATGGTCCATATGATATAGTATTTATATATATATATATATATATATATATACACTACCGGTCAAAAGTTTGGAAACATTACTATTAAGTCTCTTATGCTCATTAAGGCTGCATTTATTTCATAATAAATACAGAAAAAACAATAATATTGTGAAATATTATTACAATTTAAAATTATGGTTTTCTATTTTAATATACTTTAAAATATAATTTATTTCTGTGATACAAAGCTGAATTTTAAGCATCATTACTCCAGTCTTCAGTGTCACATGATCCTTCAGCAATCATTCTAATATGCTGATTTGATACTCAGTTATTATCAATGTTGAAAACAGTTGTGTTGCTTAATATTTTTATGGAATCTGTGATACTTTTTTCAGGATTCATTGATGAATAAAAGGTTAAAAAGAACAGCATTTATTCAAAATATAAATCTTTTCTAACAATATAAATCTTTACTATCACTTTTTACAAATTTAACACATCTGTGCTGAATAAAAGTATTAATTTCTTTAAAAAAAAAGAAAGAAAAAAAATTACTGACCCCAAACTTTTGAACGTCAGTGTATTGTTACAAAAGATTTCTATTTTAAATAAATGCTGATATTTTTAACTTTTTATTCATCAAAGAATCCTGAAAAAATATAACAGGTTATAAAATAATATTAAGCAGCGCAACTGTTTCCAACATTGATAATAAATCAGCATATTACAATGATTTCTGAAGGATCATGTGACACTGAAGACTGGAGTAATGATGCTGAAAATTCAGCTTTGCATCACAGAAATAAATTATATTTTAAAGTATATTAAAATAGAAAACCATAATTATAAATTGTAATAATATTTCACAATATTACTGTTTTTTCTGTATTTATTATGAAATAAATGCAGCCTTAATGAGCATAAGAGACTTTTGACTGGTAGCGTATATATATATATATATAGTAAAAATGTGATATAGAAAAAAAAAATTGAGCCGTTTATTGAACCTTTAGACAAAACATAAAAAGAAACTCTTAAAAAAGTTTGCGTGCTTTATGTTTTATGATACAAAACATAAAGCATGCACATTTTTTTTAAAAAGTTTCTTTTTATGTTTTGTCTAAAGGTTCAATAAACTGTTCCATTTTTTTTTTTTTTTACTGATGTATTCGTGTATTCAAATATAGATTTGGAATTAAAAAGTATAGGCCTATTTACTGTATATTGTTTTAATGAAAATCATTTTTTATGTAGGCCTATTCATGTATCGAGGACACAATAATAGAGCAGAAAACAGAGGTTTGAGTACATTTTCCTGGTGCTTTCAGTTGTAATTTCTTATGGATGGTGCAGATCCAGTAAATCTTTATGGATAATCAAGAAAATGTAGGCCACACACACACAGTAATTGTCTGGTCTATGACTAGAACCCACTAAAGCATTGTGTGATACAAATGTACTATTTATGTTATGTCTGTGTTATTCTCCTCGTTACCACTCCCTCCGGATTCCTTTTCCAGTCTCCTATTTCCCAAGAGTGTGTCTCCAAATACCTGTAAGACAAAGAGAATCCTCAAGTCATTGATTACAACTACATACTGGCGTTATATACCTGCCTTGGACTGATCCCCTTCATCTGCTCAGTTGCTGTTAACTGCAAATACTCTCCTTGTGCACTTCTGCGTCAGATCATTAATAAATCTGTGTTATTGTTTACTCACTACTCTCAACAAGTCTGTGTTTCCTGACAGGCTTACTCATTACATAAAGGTATATTTAACTTTAAAAATGAAAAGAAAAAAGTCTGAAAAAATGATTAGGCTATTAATGTGAAAACATATGAGTTCCACTCAGGTTCACATAGGTGTCATAGCAAAAGTGTAGGCCTAGTTCTTCACATTAGTTTTGAAAAATGTATCTATTTTTTACCATTTGAAACC
Source organism: Ctenopharyngodon idella (assembly GCF_019924925.1). Classification (NCBI taxonomy): domain Eukaryota; kingdom Metazoa; phylum Chordata; class Actinopteri; order Cypriniformes; family Xenocyprididae; genus Ctenopharyngodon; species Ctenopharyngodon idella. Next base: position 13,444,386 of record NC_067224.1, on the reverse strand, counting down.
TAACAAACATGATATATGAAATGCTTTGCTAAAGTGTGCTTGAGACAATAAATGCTACACTTTGTTTGATATTGTGTTATAGGCTAATGCAAAGACATTCATCCATTTTGGTGGTCTTAATTGCCCAAGTATAGCCGGTTGCAGGCATCCACTGTGGCTGTGTTTGCTAATCTGCTTGCTTCTAATGGGTTAGTCAAATCTCAAATGGCATAGTTAAAAAATAGATAGTGTCCCCTATTTACTTTATCCCTGCTGATAATTGGTTTGTACAAACCTGACTAGGCTCATGGATGGATATGTTCAGATCTGCCTTTATATTTAAGTTATTGGCAATACTTGTTGACATTAGATAACTTAACTACATTGGTTGACATGAACTAATAATACTTATAACGCATTTATTAATAATACTTAAAGGTACACTATATAACTCAAAATTTACATACTGAGCGAGTACATCATGAATCAATCTTCCAAACCGTGTTTCTGTCTTATCCTGAAACGTACGGTAACGTTACGCCTAAATAAGTGTTTATATTCGGACTATTTTAGACGGGCGTGGCGATAACCGCTGCGGAGTAACCCAGTACCTGCGTGACTCGTCATATCCAAACAGAGAGCAGTATGTTAATGTTCTTCCGCAGCCGGTAGAGCGCCAAAACTTAGGCTAACAAAGATTAATAGCTTAACTAGCCTACTGTGAGAAATATAAGCCTATTGCTAATTATTTGTAAATGTTATTTAATTCATTAACTGATGTTAACAAAAGAGACTTTACTTTTGATTTCTTACCATTATAACCTCCTCTATAAGAACCTCGTAGGTCATCGCGACCCAGCAGAAGTAACTTAGTAGGCTAATATCCGTTGACTTGCTTAGTTGAGTGATCTGTCTTGCTTATAGGCCTAAATAATAATAGTAATAATAATAATAATAATAATGGTTTAAGACCATATGCACGTGTACAAAGACCAACATTTACAGGTTATCTTTAGATGTTCGTTTTATTCGGCGCTGGAATGCGCTCTGTGTGGACGGACACCCAGGAAAACAAATCATTTGTATGTATATATTTTTATATTTGTAAATAGTTTTATATTTATATTTTTTATGAAATAAAATTGTTTAGAAAACTATTTATGACAATATACATGAATTGACATAATTTGTTATATAATGTGCCAAGTTAAGCCAAAATTAATTTTCATTTGCTTTTCTTGCGCACGTAAAGAACATTAAGCAAGGGTAGTTTTTTTTTTTTTTTGTGTGTGTAAGATTTATACTGCAGTTTACCAGAACAGCGGAATATTTCAGGCCTAACGATATGTTTTAGTAGTATGTTTTAAGTTTTTAAGTCAAATAACTACTTGGTAAATGTTTTTCTAAGCTTGTGAAATTGACAGATGAAATCAGGAGGTTTTCTCATAACTTATGCTTTTGTAAGACAACCCGTTTAATCACTCCCTATGACACACCAGATTTTAAACTGATACCTGTTACCTGAAATTGTAAAATCAAATTATTATCTTATGCTTTAACTAAATTCCAAACCATAAGAATGGGGAATGTATTTAAATGCAAAGACAATAACAAGAATTAAAACGTGGTTGAGATATACTAGAAAAATATTTTTATTTTGAAAGGAACCATGAAACACGTTTGAACCGTTAGTAAACAACGTTTCTGAACATATTTTCACAACATACTTCGAAGTTCGAACACAGACTTACAGTTTCACGTGAATAAGAAAGTGTGAGAGTCCATCGGTTTACATTCTGTTGGTCTTCGATGCTCTCCGAGGACAGTATTGGCGCGTGTGCGCCCAGTCTCCGGTCGCAGAGCAGAAAGGACAGACATAACTTCGTAGGATCGGGCAGAGGATCCGTCCGTCTCGGGCTTTCAGTCTATGACTCATGTACACCTCCTCACTCTCTCCATTTTGCAGACAGAAGCCGCAGGTGTCACGGCGGTGGTCCCGGCTGGAGGAAGAGACATTGGTGCTGGAGGTGCTGCTGGAAGAGTCGGTTCTCTTGATGAATCGCTCCGCGGGGCACTCACGCGCAGTTACGGCTTGCCTTTCGTCGCGATGCTCCTCCAGCAGTTGGGATAGAGTCCTGCTAAGATTCATATAGTCCCGCCACATGAGGAAGTCGTCAGCTGCGGGGATCGTCTTGCGAAGATCGGTCGGAGAGGAGGACTGCATCATGTCCAGTGTCAGTCAGTCAGGTGTGTGTCACCCATGACCCCTGATCAGTATTTATAGAAGAATCGTCTAAAGATTCCAGACAGGAATGCGGTCTGTCTGGGGCACTGAACACCTGTCTAATTTGCGTGACCCCCTGGACGTCTTGCTTGACCGAGGTCCTCACAAGGTCACTGCGTCAAGCTCGCGCTTCGGTTCATTGTTTTGATCAATTAGCTGCACGTGCCAGACTGAGTGCACGACGTGCGTCTAGGAACATTTAAACATTGTATCATTTTCAGAACCGTGCACATTCATTTTGGGGGGCAGGTGCTCAAGTGAGAAAAAAAAGCAGTCTTCTCATAAAAAATACATAAAAAATGAAGTTAGTTACGTACTGTAATACTTACAATTTTAAATTAGGCTACATTCATATATATTTATTTATTTATTTAAATAAATAAATGTGTTTTTTTTTGTTCAATTCGCACAATCAATATTGTGCATTATTGACAGAAATTACTATTTATTATTACTGTTATTATTTAGATGTATTTACACTGCAATTACAGTAGCAGGAAAAATGTTATGAAATTAATGTTTTAAATGTGAAAATTATAAATATAAAATGAAAAATAAAATGATACTTTTCTGTAGGCTATATGATACTTTTATATAAAACTGAAACCGCCAGTATGTTATGTACTAGCATAGCATACAGATACCTGATTAACCCGATAGCTTAGCTTATACATGCATTTGAACTTACCTTACATGTATTCACAATAATCTTTCATGTAATTACGTATTAAATTAGGTGTTAAATGTCCAAATATTTCAGTTAGCCTATGAAAATAATGTAATGATGTTCAATTATAAACTTAGGCTATTATTATTATTACTATTATTAACAGTTTATGAAATGAAATAAATTATGTTCAGTTTGTTTTATTATGCACTATATAAAAGCTACACAATATTTTAAATTAAAGGGTTAGTTCACCCAAAAATGAAAATTTTGTCATTAATTACTCACCCTTATGTTGTTCCTATCCCGCAAGACCTTCGTTCATCTTTGGAACACAAATTAGGATATTTTTGATGAAATCCAAGAGGTTTTTTATCTTCCATAAAGCAACGAAATTGCCACATTCAAGGTCCAGAGAAGTAGTAAAGACATCGTTAAAATAGTCAACGTGACTGCAGTGGTTCAACCTTAATGTTATGAAGCGACGAGAATACTTTTTGTGCTCAAAATCAAAACAAAAATAACAACTTTATTCAACATTTTTTCTTCTTCCCTGTCAGTCTCCTATTGGTTACACATTTGTTGTTGGTGTCGGCCCGACTATCTTCCAAACAGTGTTGTTGAAAAAAATACATACCCCACCTGTAAATCCCCCTCGAGAGTTGCCGCTTGCAGTCAGGGAGGAGCTGAAAACAGAGACGTAAAGTCAAACACTTTCTGCTTGCTGTAGTGAAGCTTGTGTGGTGTTTGCATACTTTATCAAAGATAAGTGACGTTTCAGAGATGTTTTCATTCAGTACTTTATGTACAGCTTAACAGACCAATTGTGCACATAGTGGTGGCAGAAAAATAGTGGTAACAAGTGGGGGAAAATGGGCAAAATCCACAGGATAAGAGAAAAATGTTTTGTTGGATGTCAGAATCGGAATGCAGAAAATATAGTCTTCATTTTTATAGAATACTGTCATTGAAGACGCCCTTTGAAGCTAAACGCAGACACTTTTGTTGCAAGTCACAGACTGGACTGATGAGACCTGCAATGATTAGTCTATTATTAAAGCATTAATTTGATGTAAACAGTAAGTCTACATAATATTCACAAATGCAGTTCATAGGGGACATAAATACACAGCAGTTACAGCATGAAATAATATTTAAACCTATAACATTTTACACAAATAACTTTTAAACATAGCCTATGACAATTCTGGCTTTTTTCTTGCATCTGTGTGTTTATATTTCCCAATTCAGAATTTATTAGTTTATATCACATTTCGGAGCGGAAAAAAGCAGGATATAAACTTGCAATTCTGAGGAAAAAAGACAGAATAACCAGTATATCTCACAATTCTGTTTTTCCTTCTAGCAATTGTGAGATATAAACTCGGATTTGCGAGAAAAGAAGTCAGAATTGTGAGATGTAAACTCTATATTAATTTTTTTTTTTAAATAATTCCATGGCTTCCACAGACTGCTACTGTAGAACTGTCATTTTCTGCCACCAGGTAGGCTCCGCCCACAAAAACGTCATTGCTGTTTGCAAACACAAAATAGGTCTATACAGCATCTGTTTGTACAAGAATAAAGTTCAGCATAAGCCTATACTATTTAAATACCATTGAAGTTGGGTCTGTTTTTTATAGACCCTCAGCGCTGCATGAAGTTGAGCCTAAAGTGTTCATTGAATGCCCCCTCAAAGCCACTTGAAGGCAAGCCTGCAACCTTACCCAAAAAAAGCGTAAGGCTAGATAACACTGCGGTAAGCAGGGAAGGAGATCAGAGGCCATTTTTTTTAAATGGATGTCAATGGAGAACAGGCTTAACTATGCTGAATAAACCGTGTATAAAATTTTGAATATAACTTAAAAGGCTGATTCAGAGAACTCATTTTGAAAACTTAAACTCAAAATTATGTCAAGGGAATCATATGTGAAAAATTTGTTTCTTTTTTTTTTCTTTTGTATTGTTTATGATCGTGTCATTTTTTTTTTTACAAATTGAAACAAGAAGGGAAATGTATTGCATAATTTTCAGGAAGTACCAAATAAGGTAATTTACATTTAATGATTATTTCCAGAGTGAATTTATTACTCAAAAGGTGAACTCAGAGTATCACTAGTGTTGGTTCGTATTTACGTCTTCAGTTCAGAGTAAACTGAAAGAAATAAGCGAATAATACCTAGAAGGGAAGAATCAAGTGTTAATACCTCAAGTGATGTAAACATTATTCAAGAAAAGGTGAATAGTATTTGAGTCCTCCTGAGGCAATCTGAAGTCATTGCAAGTGCAACCTGTATGGGAAAAGGAGAAAAATATTTAAGAATAGAGTGGTGGAACTATGATGCATTTTTGTAGGCCAAAACCCAGAAGCAAGTTAGCATTTTAGCACTTCTGGTTCCATTGTCAAAAGTCATTGAGTTTTTTGAATGGGTTTTTGGTTAAAAGGCTGAAATAAAGTCCATGGTTAACACAAGCTCAAGATACTTTCATGTTTTATTCTACAACATAAAATACATCAGTATTAACCTACCTGTGATTTTTTTTTTTAAGCTGTTACATGTCTTGAAAATGACGGTTGCTAACAAGTGGCTAAATTGGACTACAGAGGCTGTCGGCGACATTAAACGTCATCACGCCGAACAGGTAAGCTCAGGCCTTAGATAAAGACTGAAAGAGTTGTCGGAAGCTTAATGGTGGTGATGCTGAAATCGTGCGACCGTGATGTAGTTCGCTTATAGCCTACCTTTAGCTTTTTGCTTGTGGCGACTGCATTTAGGCTTCAAAATTCATAAAAGCTGTGTTCATCAGTGAAATTATCTTGATGGACAAAACTTGTAAGTATCATAAACTTTTGTTGATGACAGAACTTATTTTTTGAGATAATCCAAAAGCCTATTGGAAAATCCTATTGGGATTGTGTCGAGGGAACTAGCGTGATGCTAACTGCAGATTGGCTGAGATGGTTCTCACTGCAGAACACAAGATCCAGGGGGCGATCCAGATCCAACTCTTCCCACTTTACATATAAGAAGCGTCCCGCTGCAGCCTGCGGTGAACATCTAACCCGGCCCACGTCCATGTGTGACGTCAGAAGCCAGGCCAATGCCATCCTGCAGCTGATTCTTAAGATTTTATTGGTCATGTCAATCACAGTACTAATTGCCTACACCAAACACTGATCCCTAAACCTACCCATCTCCACCCCCGGATCTGGATCCAACCTCGCCCCCTGGGTCTCGTGTACTGCAGCGAGGAGCTACTAGATTGGCCTACAAAGTGACGTCATAGTTTCACCACTCTATAGACCTTATGCGCCAGAGAAACAAGCACGCCGCCATCTTTATAATATTGTCTTTGAACTTCCGTTTTCGCGGTAGCTCTGTATATTTCTATGGTATCGAAGAATCAAAGAATAATTAGCTGGTGAAGTGGATTTACTTGTTGTAGAGTTAATGAAAGTTATCGTGAGCATTGTAATGTTTAAAGCAGATGTCTTAACAAATGTCAGTCGACCAGGAAGATTTTAAAACGAGCAGTTCATTCATAAATATGTAAGTTCGCTGTGGAAATACAAACTGAAAGACAAAAGACAACGAGCGCAGCGCTGAAAAGGGGCGGGGCTACATAAGGTCTATATCAGAGTAATACAATTGATATCGAAAAAAAATTTTTACTTTCCCCCCCTTTTCTTTCTTTCTTATGAGATATTGTTTTTTTTTTCTCGTTTATGCATTCCAGTTAATGTGTTAAAATATCAGGTTCTAACAAAATAGATAATATATTCAGTTGAACATAATTAGTGTCTGAGTGATTCATTATTGTTGTAAGCTTATTCTCTATAGGCGAATCAGATTTTCTGATAGAGCTGGTCTGTACTCAGATCGTACTGTGTCTGCAGCAGATTTTGCTAAGGGTTACACTAGGTGCTGTCACGATAACCGCAAAATTGTAGTACCACCATACTGAGAAGCCAACCGCAGAGGAATGCAAGCAACTGTGATGTTCACGTTTTCTTTTTCCATAAGTCTATGCCCTCTCCGAAGAGGAAAGCATTACATCTTTCATAACTCAGACTAAAAAACCTGCCACCTTGTACTATTAAAAATATATGTGCTGTCTAGTCACAGTCCAGTCGCCCCGTGACACAGAAAAATGATACTGTTCACTGAACACACATTGACCCTTTAGAGCAGGGGTGGGCAATCTCGGTCCTGGAGGGCCACTGCCCTGCATAGTTTAGCTCCAACCCTGATAAAACTCACCTGCCTGTAGTTTTCTAGTAATCCTGAAGACATTGATTAGCTGGTTCAGGTGTGTTTGATTAGGGTTGGAGCTAAACTCTGCAGGGCAGTGGCCCTCCAGGACTGAGTTTGCCCACCCCTGCATTAGGGGGACATGCTATCATGCTGGAAAGTACACCACCATCATAGTCACACACTACAGCGATACTGCAAATTTGATTCCAATATTTTAATATAGAGCTCGTGATGGTGTCTGTAGGAAACTCAGAAGCGAATACCTGGAAACTCTGTGTATCTTCAGCAGGATTTTTTTATTGAGTACATGCTGTTTGGTCACTGCAGACATCAAGTATAACTAGGGATCTGTACACTGTAGCTTTATATACATTTTAGAGGGCAGTGCTTGGAGATAGAGTCAAAGCACCTGGGAGACAACCTTAAAGCAAATGAAGAAGCCTCACTAGTCCTAATCTAATCAAAGAAGGACCAATTAACTCGATTAGAAAAAATCGCACGATGGCGCTGTTCCATAATACACTACTGCGGACTGTCAGCACACCCTCTTGAGAAGTTGTTGGTTGCTTTGGTTGCTAAGGAAGTCAAGTAAGTTTGCCTCTTCAGCGAACTAGAGGTAACGGAGAGTTATTTCATATTTAAAATGCGTCAGTTTATTCTTCACACAAATGTATCTTAATATATTTTTAATCCCATCATTTCATTATTTATATTTTGCAAAGATAAAACGCTTCATCTTACAGATGTGTGAGTGACCATCGTGTGGCATCAGTGAGTTTTACATCGCTGTGAGGGACAGAGATTTCAGTCAGCTGTAATCATTGATCATAATGGTTCATTATTAATGTCTTTTAGTCTTAATTAAGTATTAGTTAAAAGTTGGATACCAGTATTAATAATAGTAATGTTTTTGTTGGTACTGTTTGTAATGTTGTTACTAGTAGCCCAATGATTGTTGTTGATAATTTACGACGTCCGTTTAATACGTTTTACGTCTTCTGCTAAATAAACATTTCGGTAGATTAATAATTAATGTTTATTATTCCGTTAATGTTTTTCATGTAGTCTTACGTAGGACTAATTGTCTATGGTTTATGTAATTCTGCAAAACTAGCTGTTAACAACAAACAGGTTTATACGACACCTTTTTCAACTAAAACCGGAAAACTTTTTATCCATTTTGGCCGTTCATTTACACGACAATGGCGTTTTGGGGGCCTGAAAACGCAAACTTTTGAAAACGGGTTTCAAAGTGCACGTTTTTGAAAACGATACCGTTATCGTCTGTATGTAAGCTAACGTTACACAAAAACGCGAATTTGTTTTGAGAACGTTATCTTTACGCGAAAAACGTTTCCGTTTTTAGTACTTCGTTATCGTGTGTAAACGTACCTTGAGTTTGATTATTTAATCCAATTTTCAAACTGAAAATGTAAAAATTGTAAGGCCGGGTCAAATTTCCACAAGGAACATTTTTCTGTTTTTGTAGTGCCGTTTTCCAAGTAAAGCTTTTTGGAAATTATACAATTTTTTTATTTAATGACTTCAAAAGTTTTCTCCCAATATTCTAATATTAGGTAGAACAAAACTTATTTAGTGGAGAAAATTCCATTTACATTTTCATTTATCAGACCCTTTTATCCAAAGCTACTTACAATAGAGGAGCATAAGCATTTTGCCAAATATATAATATAGAATGTTAACACAAAGAGAACTTAAGTTAGTATTTTAATAATGTATTGTTAAACAATTAGATCAGAATAATCAGAATTTATCTATAAAATAATTTCCTCACTTTCTCCACAGGATGTAATCAGTTGAGTACCATGGGGCTTGTTTACATCTAAAACCAAGTTTGCCAATAGGATGAGTGAGCATGGAGACAGCATTGTCCCGTTTAACCCCGCAGAACTCAGGTCAGGAGAACCAGCTTGTAAAACAGATATTACTGTTCTAAGTGTAGACCTGAAAACAGAGAAGAGCAACAAGGAAGAGCTCAAAGACATCAAGAAGCCATATGATGGTACCAAACTGCTTCAGGATGAGCATAACAAGGACACCAAGTTTAGTCCATATCAGCCTCGACCTCCCTCTCTTCCGAAGCCCACGGGATTGGGCATGGGGGGTAAAAACATCTCATTTGAGGAGAAGGTGAGGGGGAGAAGATTGAGGAGCAGCCAGGAGAGTCTCACGGACCCAGGAGAGACGGGCTCTTCCACTGATTCGCTTAAAGACACCACCTCAGTGAATGGCCAGAGCCTTGCATCTGGACGTCCACTCGATCTCCCACCCATGGAGACACCACCGTTCATGATTAGGACCGGAAGCTTCTCCGAGACTGACGTGTCCCCTTGTGAGCATTTTGATCTGAATAAAGAGCGAATTAAACCATCCAGAATTATTCTGTCCCCACTGCAGCTCACTGGGACATGTCCTCCTCTGGAGAACAGCGCAGCCTCCGTGTCCTTAAGGACAACTAATCGGATTGACAAGGATTGTTTGGATTACAGTGTGGTGGGGAGAAAGGGGCGGTCGGAGAGGCTTCAGAGGAATCTGAGCGATAGCCGGCTGTTAGACACCATGGTGTCAGACAATACCTCTGTCCATTCCATGAAGTCCACCTATAGCGTTCTGAACCCCATCAGACCCCGGGATGTGAGGAACAGGTGAGAAACTTGTGTTTTTTCATTCGTTTCTTCTTTTCTGCAGCTTACTTGTAGTTACCGCTCAGCATATCCTCTGTTTTAAGATCACATGATCACGTGTCATCTTGATGAGCGTCTGAAGAGTTCAAGTGTTTGAGCTTTTTTCATTTTGTTTAAAGCAGAATGTGAGAATTATTGTGTGAATGCATGAACCAAATTCAATGTTTCACAAGGAAGTAAATCATGAATAATGTTCCTGCAGGAATGAGCACAGGCACTTGGTGTTAAATAAGTCGCTACTTAAAGAGTCACCTGAACAGTTTTAGTTGTGTGAAGTGAAAAGTGAAGCTGGATGTTTAGAGAGAGATTGAAGAGGAAGGGTGAAGCAGTGTAAATGCAAAGGGCATTAATGGATCAGTGAGATGCTTGTTCAGAGCACCTACTGTAACTGCATCAGACCATTCATTCATGTTCTGCTTGAAAGTGAAATGACTAATACAAGGATGATATGAAATACAGTATCTAACTATTAGACAATTCATGTGCTGATTAAAGTAATGGTTCACCCAGAAATAAAATTCTGTTGTCATTAACTAACCCTCATGTCGTTTCAAATGCATATGATTTATTTCTATGGGACACAAGTGGAGATGTTTTTAAGAATGTTCTTACTGTTCTTTTCCATACAGTAAGATCATATTGTGACCAGGGGCTTACACTAAGCTATCCTAAGCACTGATATTACATTTTGCCCGATACCGATAAGCTGCTTATCAAAAATTAATTACTTTTATGTTATGGCTGGTGTTAAAGGTGTATACTATTTTGCATAAATAAATAAAAACTTAACTAAAACAATGCTACAAGTAAGTTTAGTCATATCAATAATGTGCAATATGAAAAATAGGTATTTATGATGACATTTAACAGTCTTATTAATTCTTAAGTTCTTAATAAAGTTCTTAATAAGTTCTTAATTAAATATCCAGTCCGTGTTGTAGGGGATTAAAGGCAGGAACACACCAAGCCGACGCCGACGAACTAGTGGTGACGAAAGCAGACTGTGGGGTTGGCTCACGTCGGGAGCATCTGGGTCCAAAGTTGCCCTGACACACCAAACCGACGCTCGACAGCCAATAGCCAAATAGCACGTCCGTTCTGCGCCTGCATAAGATGAAATGCCTTTCCGTACCAGCAGGTGGCAGTAGCTGAACAGCCAATCAGAATGATCAGATGGCCCGACGGACCGACGAGCTCCGACGTCGAATCGGCCGAAAAAAAGCCGACGAGGAACAACTTCAGCCAACGTTGCGGAACACACTGAGAAAACTTAGTCAGCCGACGAACAAAAGCTGCCCGACGGCCAACCGTCGGCTTGGTGTGTTCCTGCCTTTACAGTTAAGACCCAAGACCAGATATGATGAATGATGACCAGAAGTCAGAGATGCAGTCAACTGAAGAGAATTTTACTGAAGAATAGTTTGCAGTTTCATCAGCAGAAGTCAACTTCACACTCAGCAAGGAGATTGTTGGCCGCTGTCCATACACAATACTCAATACAACAGCAATTATACTTCTACACAGGTCACTAAACTACATCATTACTTTAAGTTGAGTGATTCTGATTCACGAATCGGAGTTTCTAGTCTCCAGTTTGTCTGTAAGATGATCATTACATCTCCCCTGGGTGTCAGTTGTTCACCTCACGAAAATCAGGTCCTGTAACAAAGAATACTAACACACAAATACAGATGCATAGTAAAGAGTCAAGCTCTAGCTCTCATCAGGAAACTTTACCAAAACATACTGATAAGCTGTAGTTTCTCTCAGTGAGAGGTTCAGATAATATAGTCATTATTCTCTAGTGACTGAAGATGAAAAATAAAGTAAATGCTTTAACTGTGAATTGGTCGCATAGGATCCAGGCCTGAGTGACCCCAGTGACCTAGGCTGTCATGGTCAGCTAGAAGAATAAATATGTTTTAACATGTGTTAGTTGCTTCTCTCACAAAGAGAGACCACGTTCCAGTGAACAGACATGTAATTCTATAACGACCTAAATTTCATAAGCTTGAAGAAGTTATTCAAATCAGTTAGTATTTAGAAGGTTAAATATTGATTTAATAACTTGATCAACAAATCACTCAAAAGGATATATATTGAATCAGTAGTGGATTCCAGAATTCAGCCCTTGAGTATCGACTCCTATATCTAAAATTGGGCAGTACAAATACATTAAAAATTCTCTAAAGTTGGCTAATAACCAATATGGTACTGATTTATCTTGCATCCATATTTATATTTGCAAGGGTTTACTATACTTGAGAGGTTTGGTTCCCACAATGTAGGGTTTACCCAGACCACACACAATCTGCAGTTTTTATGGTACTTTTACTTTTTAGATTAAAAAAAAAAAAAGTAAATCCTAGTCACTGCATGCTTTCATTGTGTGGAAAAGGGCAGCATGACCATTCAAAACATTTTGGTTAAGTCATCCTAATGCAGTTTATATGAATACATTGTCACATATTATAGAAAAAGAATTTCACAAAACTTTTGTTCTTATTTATTGTTTTCCTGAAAATATACCTGCTTTTGGTTTTAGGAGCTTTCTGGAGGGCAGTGTTTTGGGTAATGGTGCCTTGCTGGGGGCAGAAGAGCTAGACCGCTACTTCCCAGAGAGACGACTTGGTATCTACGTCGCCACATGGAACATGCAGGGAGAGAAGGTGTGAAACAATACTGTCATTTCTCATGGTTGGTTTGTTGAAGTGCATAGCAGCTGTAGCTTAAAGCTCTCACTCTCGGTCTCAGGGGCTTCCATACAACCTAGATGATCTTCTGCTCCCAACTGACACAGACTTTGCACAGGACGTCTACATTATAGGAGTTCAGGAAGGTTGTCCAGATAGGTAAGATTTTGCTTTTCACAGCTTTTTTTTTTTTTTCTTGTCTTTTCGTGATGCTCAGCACATTAACTCTCTTCATGTTTGTCCACAGGAGGGAGTGGGAGATCCGCCTGCAGGAAACTCTTGGGCCGTATTACGTGATGCTGTATGCAGCAGCCCATGGAGTTCTCTGTCTCACTATATTTGTCAGGAGAGACCTCATATGGTTCTGTTCAGGTAAAGCTTGTTTGTTTGTTTGTTTTTTCAAATTAATATGATATATTATGCAGTACCATTCAAAAGTTTGGGGTCTTGATGTCTAATATTTTTGTAAGAAATCTCTTATGCTCACCATGGCATTTATTTGTGTCACAAATACAGTAATTTTGTGAAATATTATTACAATTTAAAACAAGTTTTCTGTTTTAATATATTTTAAAATGTAATTTATTCCTGTGATTGCAAAGCTGAATTTTCAGCATCCATTACTTCATTCTACAGTGTCACGTGATCCTTCAGAAATCATCTAATATGCTGATTTGTTCAAAAGAATACAATTGCAATTTTTAATGTAGGGGTGTGCACGAATAGTCGAGTATTTGATATATAATAATTATTCAAAAAATAGAAATACTATTCAAATTTTGTTACATGTTGCTTTGCTGGGCGTAAATGCAGTGAATTCATGATAAATCCTGAGCACGCAGACTAAAACTCACAGTTATAACTAAGTGCATTGGGTGGCGCTGTAGGAGCGTGTAAACAAGATTGTATTTCATCACAGAATGTTGTTCTGCCTCAAGGCGCAGCAAAGTTTGGAATTACTTTGATCAAATGAATCAGCATGTCGTTTGGAAACATTGTCGGGTGAAACTGAGTTTTATCATCACCACCACAATGAGAAATCACATGAAATCCAAACACAGAACCATCATTATTGACCAGTCGAATGAGGAAGACAGCTGTCCATTACTGCATTCATGACAGCCGTACCCCCAGCGAGATAAGAAGATAACTCTTCTGATAGCAAAATGATCTTGTGACATGTTTCATCGAGGGAGACTGGTTTAAGAACAGCAAACACAAAGCGCTGTAAGAAACTTAGCACACCGTTATCTTTGTGTTTCTGCAATTTCTGTGTCGGCGGAGCGTGTTTTCTCTGCAGCCTGAGCAGCCAACTTTCACCCGAGCATGTGGATAGTCTTGTTTTTCTCTACATGACTACAGTATCTCACAGAAGTGAGTACACCCCTCACATTTTTGTAAATATTTTTATCTATCTTTTCATGTGACGACACTGAAGAAATGACACTTTGCTACAATGTAAAGTAGTAAGTGTACAGCTTGTATAACAGTGTAAATTTTCTGTCCTCTCAAAATAACTCAACACACAGCCATTAATGTCTAAACCGCTGGCCACAAAAGTGAGTACACCCCTAAGTGAAAATGTCCAAATTGGGCCCAATTAGCCATTTTCTCTCCCTGGTGTCATGTGACTCGTTAGTGTTACAAGGTCTCAGGCGTGAATGGGGAGCAAGTGTGTTAAATTTGGTGTTATTGCTCTCACTCTCTCATACTGGTCACTGGAAGTTCAACATGGCACCTCATGGCAAAGAACTCTCTGAGGATCTGAAAAAAAGAATTGTTGCTCTACATAAAGATGGTGTAGGGTATAAGAAGATTGCCAAGACCCTGAAACTGAGCTGCAGCACGGTGGCCAAGATCATACAGTGGTTTAACAGGACAGGTTCCACTCAGAACAGGCCTCGCCATGGTCGACCAAAGAAGTTGAGTGCACGTGCTCAGCGTCATAGGTTGTGTTTGGGAAATAGACGTATGAGTGCTGCCAGCATTGCTGCAGAGGTTGAAGGGGTGGGGGGTCAGCCTGTCAGTGCTCAGACCATGCGCCACACACTGCATCAAATTGGTCTGCATGGCTGTCATTCCAGAAGGAAGCCTCTTCTAAAGATGATGCACAAGAAAGCCCACAAACAGTTTGCTGAAGACAAGCAGACTAAGGACATGGATTACTGGAACCATGTCCTGTGGTCTGATGAGACCAAGATAAACTTACTTGGTTCAGATGGTGTCAAGCGTGTGTGGTAGCAACCAGGTGAGGAGTACAAGGACAAGTGTGTCTTGCCTACAGTCAAGCATGGTGGTGGGAGTGTCATGGTCTGGGGCTGCATGAGTGCTGGCGGCACTGGGGAGCTACAGTTCATTGAGGGAACCATGAATGCCAACATGTACTGTGACATACTGAAGCAGAGCATGATCCCCTCCCTTCGGAGACTGGGCTGCAGGGCAGTATTCCAACATGATAACGACCCCAAACACACCTCTAAGACGACCACTGCCTTGCTAAAGAAGCTGAGGTTACCTAAACCCTATTGAGCATCTGTGGGGCATCCTCAAACGGAAGGTGGAGGAGCGCAAGGTCTCTAACATCCACCAGCTCCGTGATGTCGTCATAGAGGAGTGAAAGAGGACTCCAGTGGCAACCTGTGAAGCTCTGGTGAACTCCATGCCCAAGAGGGTTAAGGCAGTGCTGGAAAATAATGGTGGCCACACAAAATATTGACACTTTGGGCCCAATTTGGACATTTTCACTTAGGGGTGTACTCACTTTTGTGGCCAGCGGTTTAGACATTAATGGCTGTGTGTTGAGTTATTTTGAGGGGACAGCAAATTTACACTGTTATACAAGCTGTACACTCACTAATTTACATTGTAGCAAAGTGTCATTTCTTCAGTGTTGTCACATGAAAAGATAGAATAAAATATTTACAAAAATGTGAGGGGTGTACTCACTTCTGTGAGATACTGTATGTGAAACAATATAAACCCGATAACTATATGCTGACTCGAGTATATATGTACGTTCTGTACGATATTTGGCGCAGTCTGCTTTTTTTGCTTTTTTCATTTGCTCTGTTTGAGCTTTAATGCTTTTGTTCTGTGTGTGTGTGTGTGTATATATATATATATATATATATATATATATATATATATATATATATATATATATATATATATAAATTTTTTTTTTTTTTTTTTTTTTTTTTTTTTTTACACACACATTGTTTAATGTTTTCAACTAAAAGAAAACCTCAAGAAATAATGTAAGCTTGTTGTGTATATTGCCGCCTTATAAGCTTGTTCAGAAACCGTAAAATAACTTTATTATTATATATATATATAACTAATTTCTCATTAAACTTCATTTAAATAAATGAATAATCAAATATTCATTTTTTTATGAGCCCAAATATTCAAATACAATATATAAAAATGCCCATCCCTATTTTAATGTATTCTTGCTGAATAAAAGTACTAATTTCTTCTAAAAATGTACAGACCTAAAATGTTTGAATAATATAATATAATATAATATAATATAACATAAAATAATATAAAAGTGTCTTTTTCTGCCACTGCAGAGGTGGAACATGCTACAGTGACAACCCGAATCATATCTCAGATTAAGACTAAAGGAGCTGTGGGTATCTGCTTCACTTTTTTTGGGACATCCTTCCTCTTTATTACATCACATTTCACCTGTAAGTGGAATATTTTATACTTAATCCAAGGGCAAACAACCCAATTATATTTTATATGTTAAGTTATATGTTTAAATGAATGTTTATAATGACTATGGCATTAGATTTAAGCCCAGCTAGGAATAAAGCCAACCCAGTCTTTGTGTTTGTTTCAGCTGGAGATTCTAAAGTATATGAGAGGATCTTAGACTATAACAAAATCATAGAAGCTTTGGCTCTTCCTAGAAACCTTCCTGATACCAACCCTTACCGCTCCACCACCTGTGAGTGTTGCTGCTTTTGCCATATTTAAAGATTTTATTGTATATTTATTTTATTATTTAAATTTTATGAACAAAAAATTGTTTATTCTCAGGTGATGTCACAACCCGTTTTGATGAAGTCTTCTGGTTTGGAGATTTCAACTTCCGCCTGAATAAAGCCAGAGCAGAGGTGGAGGCCATTTTGAATCAGTGTATAGGTGCAGATATGAGCCCACTATTACAACATGACCAGCTGTTGAAAGAAATGAAGGAAGGCAAGTGCGGAAAGATGCGAAATTTCAGTCCTGTGTAATTTATGCATTTATCATGTTCCCTTTTAGGGAATATTTGTTCTTTGTACTTTGATTTAACAGGAAGAATCTGTTTGTGCATGTGCAGGTTCCATTTTTAAAGGGTTTCAGGAAGCATCTATTCACTTTCCACCTACTTACAAGTACGACATTGGTTGTGACGTCTATGACACCACCACAAAGCAGAGAACACCCTCATATACAGTAAACTTTTTTTTTTTGCTAATTATATGCTAATATGTCACTATATATCCTATAGTATCGTAGTTGATTTTTCCTCTTGTGTTGACAGGATCGGATTCTTTATCGAAACAGACAAGCAGATGACATTAAAGTCATCAAGTACACGTCTTGCTCATCCATTAAGACATCAGATCACCGGCCTGTTATCGGCATGTTTCAGGTCAAACTTCGTCCGGGTAGAGATAAGTAAGGAGCTGTTTATAGTGGCACATTATAACAGTTGCTCTTGCACTCATTTCTACTTGTACTCTTGAAAATGCATAGTTCGCCCAAAAATTAAAATTCTGTCACCATTTACTCACCCTCCTGTTGTTCAAAACTTTCATTCATCTTTGAAACACAAATGAAGATGCGTTTAATGAAACCTGAGAGATTTCTGTGCCTCCGTTTCACCAAAACTTTCACGGTTCGAAAGTTCATAAAGGCATCGTAAAAGTAATCCATATGAATCCATTGGCTTAATCCAAGTCTTCTAAAGAAGATATGATGAGCAGATTTAATTTATTGATATAATTTTATTCATATGTAAACACTGATTAATGCACATACACAGAGCTTGTCAGATATGGTCAACGGAAGCTTTAGAAGCTGCATTTGTGTTTTGAAGATATGTCATTCCAAACCCATAAGACTTGAGGTTGAGTGAATGATGACAGAATTTTTGGGTGCACTAACTAGTTAAATGACTCTCCAGTTTAACTTTTTTACATTCATGTCATTCTAAATATTTTGGTGGTGGAGTTACCTTAAAAAAGATAATGACAAGGTCAGGTCACCTTTATTTATATAGCACTTTTTACAATACAGATTGTTTAAAAGCAGCTTTACATTGATAACAGGACAATTATGCAACAAAGTTTGTTTCGGCAGCTCTAGAAGAAGATAGTGTCATTGTCCAGCTTAAGTAAGTTCAGTGTTGATTAATTTCCGTTTTAAAAATCATTAGTTATTATTTAGTTCATATATCTATACAGCAGCTCTGGATAAAACAGTGATGTCATCATCCAGTTCAGTTCTCATACAATAGTGTCAGTGCAGTCAGTCAATAATATTGTTGAATATTAAGCGTCCCCAGCACTGGGACAACCTGCTGTTGTGTAGCACTACAAAACAAACCAAGGCAAAGTCAACGCTAGCTTTTCATCAGTTTTATAGAATGGAATGTTTATGTTTCATGAAACATTTTCATGCAGGTTTGATAAACCACTAACTCAGTCTGTTATCCTCCCCAGCATTCCTTTGGGTGCTGGCCAGTTTGACAGGAGCCTGTACCTCGAAGGAATCCGAAGGAGAATCACAAGGGAGTTGAAAAAGAGAGAGGCAGCCATGAAAAACCAGAATAACAGTACAGTTTGCACCATATCCTGATCTTGGACCAATGTGTGAGAGCCATAGGGTGCTAAAACTGATCATTTTAAACACCGAGCTACTGATTTGGAAAGCTGGACTTTCAGGACCAAAGGATAACTCGGTTACTACAGATGTCATGGCACTGAAGTGCACAGCCCAGGGACCAAATGACTGCAGCTGGATGTTTAGCAGCTAGTGTTGGAACTATAAAATATTATGACTTTATGGCCAAGTTTCACAGACAGGGCTTAGATTTAGACAGGATTAGACCTTAGTTCAATTAGGTCATTTAAGTAGCTTTTATAAACATGCCTTAGAAAAAAACACATTATTGGTGTGCATTTAGACAAAACAATGCCACTGACATATTTTAAGATATGTCAGTGCAAGTTGCTTTCAGTTAAGACAGCTCAAACATACATTTTAGTCTAGGACTAGGCTTAAGCCTTGTCTGTGAAACCAGGGGTATAAATGTATAAATTATACTGATCAGAGTAAATTAAGTTAACTGTACTGTACATCCATTATTCCTAATTTGTTTTTTTTTGTATTATTTCATATTCTGGTATTTAACTTGCAAGCCGAAAGTCTGTTCTTTGTATGGTTTTAACTGATAGTGTTTCATGGTCTTGTTAAACCATTAGCTCAACTTCTAAACTTTAACTGACACTCTAAACACCTCATACCAGTACTGGGTAGCTGATCCTCCTAGTTTTATTGGCACCTGGGTCTCACTTTTAAACAGTTTAACAATGTGCTAACAGTGGTACAACTTTTTAAAAGGAAACTGTACTGTAGCATCATTACCAGCAAATATGAGGGAGAATTGGTGTTAGCAGCTGTTTATTTATTGATTGTCATTGATAGGTGAATGTGGTGTATCATGTAGAGAAGCTGACCTTTGGATAAAATGTGTGCAAAATCTAAGTGAAGAGGCACAGACTATACTTGTTTACTGCCTTAACTGTTAAAATTCAGCTTACTTGATGTCAAGTGCGACATGCGTATGGGAGCGGGAACGAACATAGTATTGGTATTGCTTGCGCATGGATCTCAGTGACTGTGATGTAACAGTAAGTCACGCATTCACATCATGAATTTCAGTTCTATTTGTACTGAAAGTGCCTGCGATCTTGCTCATGATTGCCTCAGTGACTTCAAATACATTCTGCTGTTTAAAACCAAATAATAGCCTGTTACAAATATTTGTTTACAATGTAAAGTAATACAAAAACTGACTCATGTATGGTGTTATTTCTTATTTTGTTTCAAGCACACATTTGGTAAAAAAGGTTGTTATTCAAATGAAAACCAAAGAACATGTTACTGAATTTTCAAAATACACATAATGAAAGCTTAAATTAGGGTGGGAAAAAATAGAAAAGATCAAACTTTTATTTTTTCCAAGGGACAACAGATTTACCTATTCCCATCATCTTAATGTAAAAATCTAACCGTAAATGGAAGTGCAAGGGAATAAATATGTTATTTTAGGGTAAACCAACATAAAGGGATACTGACAGTAATTCTGGGGAGGAATTGTGAACAGTGATTTAGCAACAGAAGTAGGGATTATATACACTTAAAATCATTGGTTGATGGTTCTGTTTTCACTGCATTTTGATTGGATATTTTAATATCTAACACTTTAACTAAAAGTGTTTTATAGAGCTTTGTGGGAAAATGCTATGTCACATGAGAAATATCTTTCTGGTTTGCCCAGTTTTACACAGAAGAGCACAGCCTATGAACAGCAACGCAGACTTGAATGACATGGGGAAACTCCACTTGTCAAGCCAAATAAGATGGAAATGTGAAAAATGAGCACATTAATTCACTTTAAACATGGTGGGTTCAACAAAATCATGCCAAAAAACAACAACGTGGATATGTGAATCTGAACTCGGCCATCACATCAGCATTTAAAATTTAAAGGAATTATCCACCCAAAAATGAAAATGCTGTAGTTTACTTATGTCATTCAAAATCTGTTTGACACTCTTTCTTCTGCGTAACAGAAAAGATATTTTGAAAAACGCTGGGAACCAAACATTCAATGGACAGCAAACTAAGACATTTATCTTTTATGTTCCACAGAAGAAAGGCTACAGTTTTGGAATGACATGATGGTGAGTAAATGACAGAATTTCCATTTTCTGCGTAACTATCTCTAAGTTACCTTTTAAACACTATACAGATGAAATGCAAAGACAGTCCTGCTAAGGATTGCACTTAAATTCCAGTGAAGAAGAATATTTGTTGGGTCAGTTCTCCTATTTGTCTCTAGATAGTGTCAGCCGTTGGCCCCCTATCGGAACAGGCGGTATATGCGAGGCAGACGTCCATCTTTACTAGAGAGAGCGGCCTGAATGTCCTCATATGAGGGCAGCTCTGTCAGATCTCCCAGCGCAGCTACTGCAGGCTTGCTACGCAGCATTTTCGTTGTAACTCTCTTGATATCACTGGCTGTAACATTACCTAAAACAAAGAAATTGTTAATTGATTATTTTATTTCATTTGTTTTGTTTTACAATGGAAAGTACAAGTGAATAGTTTGATCTTTTTTGTTTTCTCTAATTTTTATGCCTGATAACATCTGGCAAAGGGACCAATGAAATTCATGCTAATTTGGGTACATTTACATTCATGAATGTTGATTAATGTACAGTGTCCCTTTTTGAATAAAATAAAAATGAGGCAAAAACATACTGATATTACAGATTCAAGCCAAGTAATGTATCAAGTCAAGAATGCACACAATTTCGTTCAAAATAAAAAGGGATTGGTAAGATTTTTTTTCTTTTTTTCTTTCTTATGCTCAACAAAGCTGTATTTAATAATAATAAAAAAAAATGTATTATTGTTAAATATTATAAGTAATAAACCATTTTCTTTTTGAATATATTTTAAAATGAATTGAATGAATTTTCAGCATCATTGCTCCAGTCTTCACTCTTCAGTGTCACATGATCCTTCAGAAATCATTCTAATGTGATGATTTGGAGCTCAGGAATCATTTCTGATTATTATCAATGTTGAAAACCGTTAAGTGCTGCTTAATGTTTTTGTGGAAATCATGATACTTTTTTTTGGATTCTTTCAAAAATGCTGTTAATTTGAACTTTCATTCCATTCATTTAAAATGGAAATCTTTTGTAACATTATAAACGTCTTTACTGTTACTTTTGATCAATTTACTGCATCCTTGCTTGATAAAAGTATTAATTTCTTTAAAATATATATATATATATATATATATATATATATAATTTTTTTTTTTAATCACTGACCCCAAACTTTTGAACGGCATTTTAAGTATTAAGTAAACATTGTAAACATAAATTTAGAAGCTGAATTAAGCATTCATATAGACATTAAATGCAGTAACATCAGACTTACTGATGAGGTCACACAGCTCATGAGGCAGCTTCCTCTTGCCTGTCGCAAGTACTTGTCGACCTACATCTTCAAAGATGACGGGTCGAGACTCCAGGTTCATCATGAGCATGGATTTCAGTTGTGTCTTGGCTCTCTCGAGCTCCATCTGCACAAGTGAGAGATTTCAAGTTATGAATGCAACAAATTCAGAATGAGTAACAATAACAAAAGGAAGGACATTAGAAAGGTCTTACTTCTCCTGCTGTCCCAGTCATCTGAATAAACTCCCTTGTAATGATCTCCACCATTTCTCGCACCTAAAAAAAAAAGTAATAATAATTAAATTAATGTGATGTATTGAAGTAATACAGTATATATCACATAAACTTAACTACAGTACCTGTCTAGGATCTGCACTTGCATGGATGCACAGCAGACCACTATCTTCATAGCTGTGGTGGTACGAAGTAGCATTGTACATCCAGTGATGCCTGTCCAAATGACAACAAATTGCTAAAAACAGTTCACCACATCAATAACTGCAGAGTTTCAGAGCATAAAGAGATGATGCCACACCTGTTGAGCACATTAAGGTAGAGACGGGTGAACATGCCTTTTCCTGGCCCTCCAGCAGAGAAAGACCCTCCGCCTCCCATCATCATATTGAGGACCGCAAAGGGGATGAAGTCATCCTCCTATCAGTCACACAAAAAAAAGCTTATATTAGCACACAACCAGTTTCAGCAAGTGTGAAATTGAACTGATTTGATTTAATGTGTAACAAACCAAAAAGGAACAGCTCTCCAGCCCAATCATGATGTGCGTTAGTTCAGGAATGGGCGTCGGACCCAAACTCACATCAGACATGTCCTTCTCCATCTGAAATGAGACAAGCAGCTTAGCTAAAGTATTATAGGAATATTAAAAATTCTTGCTGGTGTTAGGGCTGTGACACTCCATGCCGGCGGTCGGCAATCTGCGAGCGTTTGACAGGTTAGTGTGCTCTACATGTCAGCAGCAGTTCACCCGATCTAGCATGGGTCATCGGTGAGTGAGATCGCTCTGATTGGCTATTCAGGTTAACGAAAGTGTCAGTACACGTGCTGAAAGAGAGCAAAGTCAAGAGTCTTCTAAATTTTACTTCATCTTACCAGAGTATTACAATAGCAAATATTTTCATTAGGGCTGTCAATTTAACGCGTTAATTTAATTATGGAAAAAAATTAACACGTTAAAATTATTAATTCACCCGGGGCAGTTATATGCCCGTAAAATTCAAATATTGGGGCAAAAATGCCTCTGAATGCCCCAAATGTTTTTGTCTCATATTTATATCATATGATATAGTTAAGCAATATCACACCAGTGTTGTTTTTGTTCCAAATAGCACGAGTGCAAATGTGATACTGATTTTGTACAACAGTTCAACAAATAAAAAGTTCATATTGTGTTATATTTTAGACACATATTGTCTGCTTTTGTTATCTATAAACAGTGTTGGGGGTAATGCATTACAAGTAACGCAAGTTATGTAATCAGATTACTTTTTTCAAGTAACTAGTAAAGTAATGCATTTCTTTTACATTTACAACAAAATATCTGAGCTACTTTTTCAAACAAGTAACGCAAGTTACTTATTTACTCGTTCTTTTCCTGCATCCTATTCTTCTGTATTCCAGAATGGCAGCACAGCTGAAAGGCTTGTTTATTTGAACTGCACCCTCTATTGTACAGGTGTGAATTTGCATTTCCTTGAGCCTGAGGCGTAATAATTTCACTTTTGATATGAAAAGGCCTTTACATTTGCCAAAAATAGAACTTTTTTGCTGTTATAAAAACAAACATCCCAGCCCAGATGAGAAAAAGTAACATAACATTCCCTTCCATAAAAAGTAACTAAGTAACGTAATTAGTTCCTTTTTTAGGGAGTAACGCATTCTTCAGGAATCTATTCACCAAGGAATCAGAGGGAAAAAGAATTTTGCTTCTAGCCCTTACGTTTCAAAAGTTATTAGCATAAATGTGAGAGCAACACTGGTGTTTCTGAATGAATTTGCATTCTGAACGAATAGAATTAATGAAAGACTCAATCACTTACTCATTTAGACATTTACCGCCACCTACTGGCAGTTTTAGTTTCTTATTTAGAGTATTATTTCATTTTTAAAAAAAATCCATATTAATAAAAAACCCATTAAAGGTATAGTTCACACAAAAATGAAAATTCTGTCATCATTTACTCACCCTCATTGCTGTTGTAGCCTAAAAGTTCATGTAATAAATTCTAAATATAATATTTCTTTCTAAAGCTACTTTTTGTAAGGTCTATTTGATGCTTTTGTCATTTAACACAATAATGACTTTAAAGTATCTTTTGGGGGTAATTTCTCAGCCAAATTTGATGTGCGATTAATTAGATTAATTAATCACCACATCGTTTAATTAATTAGAATAAATATTTCAATCGCTTGGCAGCCCTAATTTTCATAACATGAGCCGCCAGGAATGAAGAAACTGACTGATATTCAAAATGGTAAGCAAGCGCTGCTTTGTTTACGGTTTGTTTATCTGCAGTCCTAGTTTTGGTTTCTCTTTTTGAATGAGGAATATAGACTGTTGATACCTTCTGATACAGACAGTTATTTCCTTACACGAAGGCGCAGAACGCACATGCTAGTTAACAGTTGCCTGTAGTCCTTTTGGTGTGTTTAAGCGCAGCCTTCTGGCCCAGACGCAGGTGACAACACAATCGGCTTTCATCGCCGTTAGACATTGGCTTGGTGTGTCACAGCCTTTAAAAAGGTGCTCACCTTAACAATGCCGCCTGTGTATTGTGCTACAGACAGGTCGACGTTGGCAGGTGTGCTCACGCCCCATACAGGTTTAACATTTAGGAGATACTTCCTGGCACACTGAACAAGCTGCTCATGTTCAATCCCAACTCCGGCCAGCACCATGCGCTCCGGGCAGTAATAGCTCTGTAGGTACTTATGAAGCAGCCTCCTGTCGATCTTCTCAACATTGTTGGCAGGGCAGAAGCGAGGCAGGCCCACGGTGTTGCCCCTGTATGCTGCCTAAACATTGAAGAGACATTAAAATAAGACTTACAAACTCATTTCAATGATCTACAGCAAAGTATTGATATTTGTAAAAGTGGTCATACTCACAGCATGAATCATTTCTGTTAGTAAAGGCTCTGGGTCAGGTCTCATGTTCAGATCCTCCAACTCAAACCGAACAGCCATTCTGGTCATCTCAATCTCCTCATCTGAATAAAATAACATAAGCTATTTAGTCAAAAGTTTGGAATAATTAAGTTGAGCACCAAAACAGCATATTAGAATGATTTCTGAAGGATCATGTGACACCTAAAACTGGAATAATGATGCTAAAAAATTAAACTTTACCATCACTGGCATAAATTACATTTTTAAATATTTTCAAACAGAAAACAGTTTTAATGTGTAATGTTTTACAATTTTAGGTTTTTTACTGTACTTTTGATCAAATAGATGCAGCCATGGTGAGCATAAGAGACTTCTTTCAACATTAAAAACAAAACGGAAAAAAAAAAAAAAACAAATTGACAGGTAGATTATCTTTAACCCTTTCAAAGATTGAGTGACAAGTAAAGAATCTGTTTAAAGAATCTGTTGTGTTTCAGATGCCCACCTAATAAACGGGGCTGCAGAACTGCATCTGACAGGAGGTTCACTACAGTTTCCAGACCCTTCACTTCAGCTGAAACTGCATACATTGTTGTGTCCCTGTAAATGACAGAAATAAAACATGAGGTAAACAGAAAAGGATCAAAACAGTATTGAAAAACAATTCCCTTTGGATTTAAAAAAAGGAATGAAATGCAAGACCTGGATGTTTGGCAGTCACATATGCCTCCATGTTTCTCAAGTGTTAGGAGAATTTCATCTTTACTTCCAAACTGGGCTGTAGACTTACAGTAAAGAAGAATGAGTTGGTTTATGCACTAAAAATCAAAACAGTGTCAAAGCAATTTAGTAATTCGACACTTAAACACTGACAGACTTACAGAAAAGGACAGCTTTTCCAAAAAGTGTGCGATTCCACTGGGATATTTTGCTTCATGACGCGAGCCTGAGTTTACTAAAACTAAAATCAAGCAGGTGAAATAAAACACTCAGTATCTGATTCAGCTCATTAGAATCAAACAGCATCATCTGCTACACATTTTACTTACTTCCAACTGTACAGAATTGACCAAATTTGTTCTGAGACGCAACTTTGAGTCCGTTTTCTAAGGTGGTAATTTTAGTCTCGTATTTCTCATGGCCGTCCACAGAAGCAAAGACAGGTTTGGGAATCCCGGGCAGCGGCGTGGACAG
The DNA here is from genome assembly GCF_019924925.1 of Ctenopharyngodon idella. Classification (NCBI taxonomy): domain Eukaryota; kingdom Metazoa; phylum Chordata; class Actinopteri; order Cypriniformes; family Xenocyprididae; genus Ctenopharyngodon; species Ctenopharyngodon idella. The sequence continues at coordinate 13,418,222 of NC_067224.1, read as the reverse complement.
GGACACACTGGGATACGCGCTGCCACTGCTGTACTGTCTACATACTGCGATGCCATACCTGCAACACACAGACAATAAGCAATTATCATATACTGACTGTACTAACTACTTTGCTTTTACAGGTATCTCAACAGTAAACACATATGACAACAGTTAAATCACGAGCAATAATAACAACAACAACAACTTCTCCACACAGGTAATTGTAATATTTGCTGTCAATACAGTTTAATTACTGAAGCGCGAGAGAAAGCACGCGAGATCTTGAAGTTTATCACATGTACATCACCGCTATACAAACGATTTTATAAAGTAGAGAGAATACCTAATATATATTATTTAAGAATAAAGTCAGAACAAACATGTGGCTACGTCTCTATACATATGACACACGTCCTTACAGTGCGTGAGTAATTAAGACATTAGATCAAACCTTTGAGCTCGGCTCCAGCCCCGCAATCTGGACATGTGAGCAGCCATGTTGGATTCTATTTGACCATGAACCTTTCCCGGAAATGATTATTAAACACTTCCTACTCTACTTCCTTATTAGTAGTGTTGTTACGATGTTGCCTAGAAACAAACAAACAAAATGTTAAAATCTAAAGACTGCCCACACATAGACGGCATATTATGTAAATATTGAAGACAGATTTAGAAACAAAATATATATTTACATTGGTACTGTGATGGGAAATATACAACAACGTGGTAGGCCTATTTGCACAGTAACAACTAATTTATATTATGATGCCTACATACTTACTGTACTAAGCTTGCATACTTAACATGTAGAAAAGACTGGGACTGGTTTTCACAGAAGAGCTATATCTCAAAAATTATAAAGGTTTAAATCATAAGTCCAGTTAGACTTAGGGGTTGCCACATGTGTTCTACTTGCTGTAATTTTATACAATTTATTAATTATATCCATCTTTTGTCCCAAACAGATACATTTTATGATTTGCTTTCTCATTAATCATTATATGGTTCATAATTTATTTTTACTGTTTATATTTTGCTTGCTGAAAAGCCATTAAATAGACTAAAACAGATGAATGGCAGGGTCAAAATATGACAGCATGCCCCCAAAAGCATGTGTGTTAAATAAACTGTATGATTTTTTTTTTTTTTTTTTTTTTTTTTTTGTGGTTGTGAGGTATATTACCATACAAAAACTGAAATACTGAAAAAATGAAATATTCCTTGGAGTAAAAATTAGGGCCACTCTCCCTATTTAAAATATATAATTCAAAAAAACAAAAACAAAAAACACTAAAGTAGGCTACATAAAGCAATCTGTTGAGATTCGTGCCTGACATTAAATAAGTAACATTACATTGTGAGGCTTTCACAGCAGTTTTCTTTCACGCTACTACCTAAAAGAGCTTTGTATTTAGAACAGTGTGTACTTACAGCTCGTATTGAGACCAAAAGAAATGGTGCATGAGAATTGGATTGATTTGTAAATGTACGCATCAGCTCTAAGTGCTTTTTGCCATGCGTTTGCAGGCCACACAAGAATCAGTTCACTGAAAGAAGTGTGCAACAATTTCTACATTTAGAGAATGACGTTTTCAGTGCATCTGGGACTTATTTTGTTGACCATGTCTTTTATACCACAAATGAACTTTTCATATGAACTTCAAGATACAATTCACACTCTGAGGGAGGAGAATGCGTACCTACATCACAGACTGAAAAACCTCACGCAGACACTGCGAGAACTGAGGAAACTGCTTCTGGATCACTCGCGTGGTGAGAATAATGCCTAATTGTTCATTTAATGAATCGATAGGTGTTTATATGCATTTTTCTATTTTGTTTAAAGAATTTTTCTATCCATTTCTGTACTTTATTAAAAGAGTTTATATGTCCACAGTGTCTACTGTGAATCATGATAGTGACAAGATACATGCATGGAATGAATGGATTAAGAATGGTAAGATGGCACCTTTTCAGCACTATTAATCTGAAAAGTTTTTTTTTTTACATTATGTTGCCATGTGTGATGAATTGTGTTTGCTGCTGTCAATTGACATAATATGTAGTAAATCAGTGCAGTAGTTATAATGTGCATTGTGAACATGAATATGGGCTTACAAACAAGTAAAAGTAATATTATTACTTCCTGGCAACAGTAATTTGTTACACTTTTTATGTTACTTTTCCATTATTAAACGTATTACTGCCCAACACTGCTTGAGTCCATGTTATAGAAGTCTGTAAATGTTGTATCAAAGCAGACTGCTCCTCACACTGTGCTGCCAACTGAGATACTGTATGTTTTTCAGGTATCAGCGCGGAAACTCATCTCATGTTAGAACAAGCTTTCTGCTTACCAGATCTTCATGCCAGTGCTAATTTATATTTTCCACAGGAAATTCTTCTTGTTCTGTCAGGTCTCACTTGGATTGGGATACTTTTCATGTAGATATGGACATAATATGCAAATCCAACATTCATCAGGAAAGCTCAGGCTATAATTAAAATGTGTAAATATTAATGTTAATAGTAAAGTTTAATTTGTTAACATTAGTTAACTAACATTAACAAACAACACTGCTTTCATAAATCTTAGTTAATATTAATTTCAACATTTACTAATAGATTTTGAAAACCAAGTTGTATTTGTTAACAATAATTAATGCACTGTGAGCAAGAATGAATTTATTTTATTAATGTTATATATGTTAACTAATGTATTACCTAATGTTAACATATGAGACCTTATTGTGTTACCATATAAATAAATGAATAATGCTTTAACATTTTATATAATCGTCTCAATTAAAAAGCAATGTCCTTGATTAGTCTGCTGACTTAGGCTTATTTTAATATGCTGATTTTAATATCAGCATTTTACATTGAGTCGATTTAGGTCACAGAACTTTGAGAAAGAATCAATAGCTTACTTGATTAATAATACTCATGACGCTTGGTTATAAAATCATGTGAGGGCGAATAAATGAGATTTGCTTGTGAGAGAACTGTTCACACAAACACTTTCCAGACACTTTTTACAGACAAGGCTTAAGCCTAGTTCCAGACTAAAATGTATGTTTGAGCTGTCTTAACTGAAAGCAACTTGCACTGACTTATCTTAAAATATGTCAGTGCCACTGTTTTGCCTCAAAATGCACACCAGTAATGTTTTTGTTTTTTTCTTTTTGTTTTTTCTGAAGCACTTTTATAAAGGCTCCTTAAATGTCTTAATTGAACTAAGGCCTAATCCTGGCTTAATCTAAGCCCTGTCTGTGAAACCAGGTCTTTATGTTTATATTGAGCTGAGTGTGTCAGGAATCCAGACACAGCCCACAGCGTTACACTGTGAATAATGACTAAATATAAATAAATATACATAACACTTGATTATATGAATTTGCTGTCTTTATTAGCTGATTTGATGGACAGATGTGGATTAAAGATCATCCATGGCAAAATGTAAATAAAGAATAAACCAGCTTGTGGTTCTGCCAAAGATGTTTTCTCTGTTGGTTCTGTTCAGCACATGAAGAGGTAGCTTTTCGCTGATAATTACTGTAGCAACATGAAATGATTTGGAGCAGACTTTGTGTGTTTGATGTTCCACACTGCAAATATCACATTAGCCAACAGAATTGGCCTTTGTTCAGTTAATTAAAATCACCCTCTTGCATAGATTAGAAATCAGGCTATTTGTTCTTAAATTTACATCTGATTGTGCTGAATTGATAAAAGAAATGAAGACGATTTACATTTGCAAAGACTTGCTACAATTTGACTGAAAACACATGGTAGTTGATAACTTTCTATTTATATTCCTAAAACTGCATATTGTAAAATCATTATTTTTGTTTCTGCTATCTGACTGTTTACATTAAAACTTAAGATCAGATTCACAGATAACTTTACTGCAGCTGAACATAAAGTAAATGTTGTCAAAAATTGCCTATGGGCCAATTTTTTTTTGTCCAAAGGCCTTAATAATAATAATAAAAAACAAAGATATGACATCCAAAGTATGTAAGGCACTACACCTAAATCTCTTTCATCAAATCCAAAAGGTTTTAATTATATTTTGCTACATATAAAGGTATTTTAAAGATTTTGAAGTGTCAAAAGGTCATTCGGTTTAACCGTCCAAAGGCCAATACAGCCACTTCATTTGTGATTAAAATATCTTAAAATATAATAAATGTATATATTTTATATTCTGGCATGATTATATAACATTATATATTAAGACAGTGCAAAATGGTATTAAAATTATGGTATTAAAGAGCTTTGTTATGAGAAAGAATGTCCGGAAAAATGAATTTCATTGATGTCATTCGGAGTAACCAATCAAGTTATGCGTTCAATATCATGTGACAGGACGTGACATCATTCAGACACCTGCAAAGGACCACATGGTTGTGAAGCAAAGTTACTAACACTCTCTTAACTATTTGAAAACTTCATGTTTCAAAATTCATGTCCCAAAACAGGTCATTCGATACAACCACTATAACACATGGAAAATGTAATATTTTAAAAACTTGTACTAAATATAAAATGTTTGATTGTTCTTTTGCTAGCTAGATAGCAAGCTAACTAACTAAAACCGAAATTTTGGCTAAACCGAATGACTTTTTTAGTGACAAAAAATGAAAAAAGCAGAGTTAATTGATTATAAAAACCACATAATCTCATTGTTAACACTTAATAAAACTTCAAAATTAATTATATCTCCATTATGATTTTTCACACTTTTAAAAACCTTATTCGTCAATGACCCATATACTGAAACACAATAATTTGTTAATGGATTGAACATATTGTACTTAAGCCCTAAAGCCCTGTTGCTGTTTTTCTCTTATAAAAGTTTTTTTTTTCAACCAGCTCTAATATGGAATGGAAAAATATGTTTCAATAAGCTAATTTTAAAGCATATGTGACCCTGGGCCACAAAACCAGTCATAAGTCAGACAGGTATATTTGTAGCAATAGCCAACAATACATTGTATAAAACATGTGTATGTAACAAATCATTATTATGAAGTGGATGGTATTTTAAGTGATATTTTAATACTATAAATATAGCCTATGGTATAATATAATTAATAATGCAACCAAACACACATACAGGTGTGAAATGATTTATGCCAGTATGTACAACAAAAGCTATTAGACTTGTGGACACCTTTTTTGAATAACCATTATGAGAGAATTGGAACACAGTTGTTCTCATTTTTCTCAGACTGCATGTTTTAGTTTTTTATTTGTGGCCTCATTCATTTTGCACAGTGTCTGAACACATGCAGAGTGGTGCTTTAGTCCGCTCATATTGTTCCTGGCTGCGGAGGGGTGGTGCTCTGCTCTCCAGGTTACGTGACAGAGCCCATCTGTGTGTATGTGTGTCTGCTGCTCCATCATTAGATCAAGCCTGTTGCATTGATAAACCAGAAGACACACGTTGGCAAGCGCTCACTGACAGAGATGCTGCACTGAGGCTTAACACTTCTGCTCTGCATGGGTAAGTACAGTATTTTTGCAATTGTTAAAGTAAGGAAAGGCAATTTATTCATAAAGCACAATTAAAAACAACAGCTACTTGACCAAATAATTAGTAATTCCTTTGAAGGATTTGGTAATACTTGAGTCATTATAGTGGGTTACCATGATCTTCACTTTAGAATTAATTATACATTATACATTATTCATGTTAATAATATGAACTTGTATATAGTAGTTAGTAGTCCTATGTGAGGTATGAAAAAAAATAGTAGTTATTGATTAGCTAATAGTGAACTACCACATTTGACTAAGCACTATTACTAATTCGTTAATCAGAGTTTCTTAGTTAATAGTAGTTACTAGAATGTTATTATTGCGTTACTCATTTGTTCCCGTGTAGTTATTCATTAATGATTGCACAGTATTCTGAAGTGTTAAAGTAACGCATTACTTTTAAATTTACAACAAAATATCTGAGTTACTTTTTCAAATAAGTTATGCAAGTTACACCGCATTCCAAATTGTAATGATGGGTCGGCAGAGCGGGGATCCATTTGCAAGCTTTATTAAGAACAGTATTTACACAGGTAGACAGGGGCAAAGGCAGGAACATAAACAAGGACAGGCAATGGTCGAGGCAGGCGGCAGACAAACAGAATCAGGGTACAGGCAAGGATCAGGGCAGGCAGCAAACAATCACAGTCCAGGAAACAGGCAAAGATCAGGGCAGGCAGCAAGGGTCACAGAGAATAAACAATCCAACGGTAACAGGGTAAACAGTCCACAAGAAAACGCTCAGAGTTGATCACCGGGGCAAATCAAGACTTCGCCAACAGGTGGTGTGTGTGTGAGTCTTTTATAGTCCAGGTAGTGTGCTAAACTGTATGTGGCAATTGGTGATTGGTGTGGAGTGTGCATGTGATTGGAAGGGAGGATTATGGGAAATGGAGTCCAGGAACTGACAGGAACAGACGGTGATCGTGACACAAATTATTATGCAAGTGACATATCAGTAAGATTTCAGTAGAATAAACATTCAGATTTTAGTTTTTCTAAGAAAATGTTTGTTTGTTTATTTATCCATGTCTTTTTAGATAACTGGTATCAATCTCAGACAAAATAATTTGCCAGGTCTATGGAAACACTACTTAGAGGTTGTTCCATTCTTTATTAAGCAAGTCACAGTTCTCATGCAATATGGGGAGGAAGGAAGATCTTTCTAAAGATGAAAAGCATGAAATGGTGCAATGTTGTGCAAAAGGCATGAAAACAACTAATATTGTGTGAAAACTGAATAGAGATTTATCATAAGATTTGTGAGTGATTTAGAGCACAGCAGAACTCAGTCAGATAAAGGCTTGTTAATGAAAGTTCCTGTCAAAAAAATTAATTGTATTAAAAGGGCAGCTATAAAAAAAAGCCAGTGTTGAGCAGCAAACAGGTTTTTGAAGCTTCTGGTGTCTCTGGAGTCTCAAGAAGCTCTCCATGCAGGCTGGCAGTTCTGCATAAAGATGCATTTTAGCCACTCCAAACCAAAGCTCAAAAAGAGAAACATTTACAGTGGGTTTAGAAATACATGAAGACTCATTTTTAAATAGTTTTATTCACTGACTAATGCTGTACTACAATGGATGGTCTAAATGGATGGATTTCTGGATGGTTGGTGAATGGCCACCACGTTCCAACAAGACTGCGACGTCAGCAAAGAGCTAGCGGGTGATGATTTGGGCTGGAATATTGGGAAGTGAGATGGAAGGTCCCTTTAGTGTCTCTGAGGGTATTAAAATGACTTTTGCAAGATATGTGGAGTTCATAACTGGCCATTTTCAGGTATGGTATAAAAAGGAGGATAGTGCCTTCTGAAATACAATGCACTATGCACTATCCCATGCTGCAAAAAAAAACACCACAGCAATAAAACTGTTTGAAAATGTATTTCTACACCCACTGTAAATGTTTCTCTTTCTGAGGCTTGGTTAGTGGTGGCTAAAATGCATCTTTACGCACAACTGCCAGCCTGCATGGAGAGGTTCTCAAGACTCCAGAGCAGCTTCAAATACCTGTTTGCTGCTCAACACTGGCTTTTTTTTTTTATAGCTGCCCTTTTAATACAATTAATTTTTTTGACAGGAACTTTCATTAACAAGCCTTTATCTGACTGAGTTCTGCTGTGCTCTAAATCACTCACAAATCTTATGATAATTTGATAATCTCCATTCAGTTTTCACACAATATTAGTTGTTTTCATGCCTTTTGCACAACATCGGACCATTTCATGCTTTTCATCTTCAGAAAGATCTTTCTTCCTCCCCATATTGCATGAGAACTGTGACTTGCTTAATAAGGAATGAAACAACCTCTAAGTAGGGTTTCCATAGACCTGGCAAATTATTTTGTCTGAGATTGATAGCAGTTATCTAAAAAAACATGGATAAATAAACAAACAAACATTTTCTTAGAAAAACTAAAATCTGAATTTTTATTGTACTGAAATCTTACTGACATGTCACTTGCATAATAATTTGGAACGCAGTGTACTTTGTTCTCCCATTTATTGACTGACACCTCTCCTGTCCCCAAGTTGAGGGAAATTGGAAGTAGGTGCAGAGCCACATGTGTGCGTTATGTAAACATGATGGTTTTTGTAGTTCTAGAACTGGGGTCTCCAATCCTGCTACTCAAGAGCTACCATGCTGCAGAGTTTAACTGTAACTCTAATCAAACACCTGAACCAGCTAATCAAGGTGTTCATGGTATATGGCTGCATCCGAAATTGCATATATAGTAGATGAAAAACAGTATGTGACAAAAACAGTATGTCTGAATTCACCTGTATTCATAAAAGAGTAGGCAAAAAGACCTACTTCTTTTGGTGAGATTCTGAAGTGTACATACGATGGACACTTTATTATCCCATGAGAGGATTTGTGAATGGTAGTGAAGCAACGTAACTGACGCTGGTAAGTGACATGATAAGGGCAACATGGTGAATGTAGTATACATTCATACTATACACATTCATACTATATAGAACATACTTTTTAGTGGTCCTGAAGTAATTACTTATTCAAAATAAGTACCTGTTCAAGAGAGTGCCATTTCGGTCGCAGCCTAACACTGTTGGAGCAGGGTTGGAACTGAAGTCTGCAGGAAGGTGGCCCATCAGGAGTAGGGCTGGCTACCCCTGTTCTAGACTAAATGTGAGCATGCATTTACTCATCTCACTGGCACAAAAACAGATTCAGTATTCCTCAAAATTAATACAAATAGTATAATGGAAACTCAGAATAATAATAAAACAAACCTGCTATAATTAAATGTTAAAGGCACAATATGTAAGATTTTTGGATTAAAATATCCAAAAACCACTAGAACAATGTTAAGTATTTTGTTGACTATTGCAATATCCCAAATGTTTCCAAAAAATTTTAAATCCAAAGAAATAAGCAATTTTAACCAGGACAGGGACTTTGTCCATGCGTCACCTATCAATGACATCATAACCGTGTTATCCTCGGTTTCTGGTTTTATTTTGTAGAAACCATGGAAACACCAAAGACGCTTTAATATATTATGTTTTACCATGCCTAATATCGACCTAGCTTACTGCAGTGTGCATTAAGTGTCTCATAGTATCCACCAAGCGAACGCAGAGTAGCACTATAACAACTTTCAACACACAAATGTATCTAATATGATAAAACAATGCTGCTTTACCCCACATACGCTTGACCTGAAGAAGCGGAAGCTGCGACTGCGGCATAATAAAAGTTCCGCTGCTGTCGAGGCGTGTCGTGCTCATCTCTCATTACCAATCGCACCTCATTCAGCTCGCACAGCACTTGGCCCTGCTCTGCTTCATATTACAGTAACATTAATAATCTCATCCATGAACATGATTTCTGCTCGAGTCCCGTCCCGATTCTTTTCCACTGGCTGTAGACGTGAAGACAACACCTCCCATGATTCTACGAAATCAAGGCATCATCAACACTGTAAACCCTCGTGCTCAAAATACTTAATTGGTTTGAGTAGGACAAACTTAAATTGAACACATTAGTTCAGTTAAATTAACTGCTATGAGTATTTAGAACTTTCTTTTTCTTTTGAGTTCACAGCACTGACATATTTCAAGTAAACTGAACTGTTTCAGTGTTTTGAGTTGTATGAACTCATTTCTTTTAATTTAGACTAACTTAAGTTTAACTGAAACTGGACTGGGATTTCTATTTCCCATGGCACTCCAAAGGGAGAGTAAATGCTAAAATGAAGTGTTATATAATGTTTTTTTGTGCAAGATTAATGGTAAGGGAGATTTAGTAGTGATTAATGTTTTGTTATGCTAATTTAGAAGAGTTTCTGTTAATGTGGGTTTTTGGAGAGCTACCATCATGGTGACAAGTAGCGCATTTGGCTTGGTTTGAGAACAGGTAAGTTACATGTTTAAGTTGTTGTACTCATTCAGCAAGTGCTATACCGTGCTATTGTTAACATGTTGGCATTTATTTCTTAGAGTTTACAGTGAAATAAATAACTCATTTGATTTGCAAGAACTCAAAATAAAAAGTTAATTAACTAAATATTTTATGTTATTACTATCAAAGTGTATGAGTTAGCTAACTCAGTACTTCAAGTTAGGAGCATGCATGACTACAAACTTAAAACTTGATAGTTCTGCTTAAAATTGGGAACATCATAACTCAAAAAATTTGATGTAACTGATTACTTCAAATTTTTTGAGTTAGCCCAACTTATTCGGGTTTACAGTGAAGCTATGCCTTTGTTTTGAATAAGCGACTGCTAGCGGCGTAAATTTACATATTGTGCCTTTAAATAACACAAATATACTTTATGTATTTAATTTCACTTTATGTGAAATGTCTTTGCTACTGACCTTTGATGATCCAATTCAACCATACCAATAAGCAAAACATTTTTATTGTTAAGAGTGTTGATCCTGCATCCTATTCTTCTGCGATCCAGAATGGCAGCACAGCTGAAAGGTTTGTTTGAGCTGCGCCCTCTACTGTACAGGCGTGAATTTGCATTTCCTTCAGCCTGAGGCTTATTCATTTCACTTTTGGTGTGAAAGGGCCTTAACAATTTTTTTTTGTTATTAAAAAACAAACAAGCAAGCCCAATCCAGGTGAGAGAAAGTAACGCAAAGTAAAGTAACACATTACTTTCCATAAAAAAAAAAAATCACCAATTAACGCAATTAATTACTTTTTTAGGGAGTAATGCAATATTGTAACATTACTTTTAAAAGTAACTTTCCTCAACACTGGTTATCAGTCAGTAAGTCTAAATTTACAGATCCATAGATTTATATAAATATATAAATAATGAAATTTTGTTTTTTGCTGGGTAATTTTTCTTTTTACTCTTTCCACTGATGACTAATGCCACACAAATTAAACTCCTTCTCTGGAGTGCTTAGATGGTATTTGTAAGAGGATCAAATATTCAATACGTTAATGAATTGCTAAACTGCTTCTTCATTTAATGGGGTGTTGTTTGGCTAAAGAAAACACACCCCCGGTTCCTGGCATTAGATCCCATTAGCTCACCCACCTGCTGTCTGTGGCCAATGCCAGATGAGTCATAAGGCTGAAGCACTCATTCATGGGATTTCTGTTTGCCTTGGAGTACTCACCTGCTCTCCCAACATGGTACACGATCATAATGGCCTGAAGTGTCTAAAAATGTGAAATGTAACAACAATAATAATACTAACATATGAAATGCAGTCAGAGAAAGAGGACATAAGCACACATTCAAAAATAACTAATACAGTTGTGCACAAAATATGAAGCAATAAGAAAACATAATACTGGCACACTGTTGTTCTCATTTGTTTTTTAAATTTTCTAATAAATAAATAAATCATATGAGGCATGAAATAAAATATGCACCCACAAATTTACCTGCCATTTGTATTTAAAACAACAACAATAAAAATAATCAGAGATTATCACTAGAATTTTTTTTTTTTTTGTACCATTTCTTTTGATTTTGAGCTCTAAACAACTATGTGGAATGGAAAATTATCTTTGAATCAGCTAATTTGAAATATATTAGACACAACATCACCCACAACATCAGTAATATAACACTTATATGTGCATCTGTTTTTAATTGGTATTTTAAGTGATTGGTATTTTAATGCTTGCATGCAACCAAACATACATACATTATGTATGTGTGCATAATGCTCCCAATTTTTTTTTCTTAATGTTTTTACAAAATAAAAAAATAAAAAAATACATTAAGGCATGGAAAAAACATGCCCCGCAAATTTACCTGCCATTAGTCTTTAACCTGTTAGTGTTCCACTGTACCGCCCGCAGTACACATACCTTTCAAAAGAGACCAAAACCATGCATATACTCCAAGAGTATATGGAATTCAAGAACAGCATGCAATTCACTTTGGGTATGCGTTTTTTAGGCATTTTAGGCAAATTTTACAGGAATGCTAGGGGGTTAAAACAGTAATATTTCCTTAAAAATAATCAGACGAAAAAGATCAAAATGATGGCATCGCATTATCATCCACCCCTTCCCCCAAAACCACGTCCTCAGACCATATATCTCAATATCACATCAGAACAGTGTTGACACATACTGAGTATTTTGTGTATGTGGAAAAAAAATAAATAAATGGAAGAAGCAGAAGAACAGATTAATCCAAAATAACTCCTTAATATATAAATAATCACTTGATACATACTTTTCTTTATTTTTTTAAGTTTTGTGGCCTGTCCAAGCAGAATTTATGTTAGTACCAGTGTTTTGTGTAACACATTACTAAGTAATTAATTACTGTAATTTAATTACTTTTCCCTTTTCAAAGCCAAAAGTAAAGTAAAGGATTACTCTTAATTTTTCTGTCATTCAATTACAGTTAGTTCTGAAGTAACTGCATTAAATACTGTATAGACTATAGAACAAGCCTATAAAAAAAGTCCATCTGGATATCTTCATGACATTGAACACACTCATATACTGAGGACTCTGATGCCTGTATATAAGCATATTTACAGCATCATAACATCACTCATTTTTGCCATGTACTGGCCATGTTAGGGAAGCATTAAACTAAGACCGCCCTACATGGACACAGTAGCAAGCAATGAAAGCTTATGTGATCAGGTACAAACCTTTCCTTACAAGCTTTCTAACTGATCCTCTAAGTACAAAGCGCTTCTGCTCTTTTCATGTTACGATCAGTAAATGGAAGGTTTGCTGCTGTGTGGTGTAAAGTGCTCAGTCTATTGAAGAGAGTAAAGAGGTCTGTAGTATACAAAGGCTGGCTGTGATGATAATAGTGGTAATGAAACACAACCAAAATAGGAATATGCAGTGAGAGAGAGAGAGAGAGAGAGAGAGAGAGAGAGAGAGAGAGAGAGAGAAGGTGGAAGGTGCTGCTGGCTGTGTGAGAGTTAGTGATTTGCACTCGTTCTTTGAAGACACGCTCACACCAATAAATGAGGCACAACCACAAGTATGTATGTTTTTAAATATTTGATATACTTATATATATATATACTTTTTGACTGAAAAAAGATCGAATCAGTAATGATTATGAAACGTGAAATACAACAGTTATGTTGAAACCTGCATTAGTATGAGAACTTGAACTGTTTGTCTTGCAGTGCATGAATGCATTTGGTCAGATGAGGAATGATGCTATGGACCATTATCTTCATTTGAAAGGCACATATGAAGAGGGCTAGCATGTCTCGTCCTGTATGGAGTTCACTTCAGATGCTCCTCCTTCTGTCCTCTTCCATCAGGATAAATCCTGTTGTGTCTGAATTAGGTGAGTATAACCTGTGTAGTATTTTGGATGCAAGTGTGCTTATGTGATTTTATTGAATTTTATTCTGCTGAACGGGCCCATAAAAATGCATGTGTGCCATGCAAATGTTTTATACGCTTGCATAATTTGACAAAAGGCTTGCCAAAACATTGTGCTTGCTCCACTGTAGCCTAGCAACGGTGGACTTCAAACTACCCCTGCTTCCTCAAAGTGATGCCCATTTGAAGTGAGATTTAATGTGGTGAAAGATACACTGAATATCTGGAATAGCTGGGTATTACTTTGCAAACAGTAATCAAATGCTAATGCCATATAAAATTATTTATGCTACAGATAACATAATTCATGTAATGTGTTTTTAGTAGGGTAGGTTGGGGTAAGATGCCCCCCGGGGCAAGATGTCCCCCCACTTAAATTTTTTTTCCTGACCATAGATGACACAAAATCTCATCTCAGCACTTTAGATGAATGGCTATGCTATTTTTTAATTTTGTCATTTCATCTGAATATCAACATTTGTGAGGTTTAGTCAGTCAAAACAGTTTGAGGTTAATTGATCTAATTTTGTGTCTCTGGAAAATAGTGGTTTATGACATTGTATTACGTTGAATATCATAGTTTTTTGTGTCTATTTTTAATGAGGGATTTGTGGACACATTAATGTTTTGTGGAGTAAAAGTTATAGCTTTTATTTTGAAGTAAAAAGATAAAATTAGATGAAAACCAAAATTAGTTAGATGACCCCCCCCCAGATTTGGCACAGAAGGCCCCAAGTGCATGTTGTTACTAGTGTTATTATTTTTAAATTGAATAATTATTGTAATTAATAGGGTTATTATTCAGTACCTCCACGAATTAGATGTACATTTCAGACATCTTTGTTTTCATTAAAACCTATATGTTAGTTGAGTAAAATCATCAAATTTGCATTCATATACTTGCTATTATGACATCTTCAATTAAAATATAGGCAATTAAATAAGTAAATATTCATATGCTTGTATATAAGTTATAGAATAATTTTACCTTTCAGATTAATCTCTTTTACTGGCATTCTGCTTTGTCTGTCATCAGTTATTCAATTATTATCAACTAAATTGTCAAAATTAAATTTTAAATACAATAGTTTATTTAGTATTTTACATTAATGACATTTAAAAAAAATATTTAAATATTAATAAGAATGATATCAAAAGTAATTTATATATTATGTAAAAGTTTACCCTATAATAACACATTGGCTGATGCATCACCATCCTGCACATGCTAAACTTATATCTCAATATGTTGCAATTGAAAAGTAAATCAACATTTTTTTTTTTTTAAGGGGGAATCTTCTCCCATCCTATCCTACCATATTCTATGACATACAGTACAGTCCACAAGCCTGACACCACAATAAAAATACGGATTAATAATCTAATTAAAACTGTAAATAAACAGAGTTTTTACCACAAAGTGTGGTAAAGCAAATATGACATATTTACAATTTTCTTTTTTACTCAGATTTTAAGGTTGATAATGTAGTTTTTATTGTAAAAAAAAAAAAATAAAAATAAATTAGAATAAATGTATTTTATGCATAATGTAAGAAAGCACTAGTTAATAATTTGGTAATGTCTTATAATTTCTTTTTTGTCTGGCCAAAAACATCTAGCATCTAAAAAATTAATTGTTTTTACAAGTCAAATATATTATGACTGAATCAACCTGACTATATTAAGGTACAGCAGCAACACTAATTTTTCAGAGGAGGTATATGGCTTCTCGAGGTAATAACACACATTTCATGCTTTACAGTGTTTTTAGAACATACTACATTTACTTTATATCTCTAAAAAAATCATATTATACTCTCTTTATATTTATATATCATCTTTTCATATTAATTTATTTCCTTGCACACTTTTCTCTTTTGCTTAGTATTTTCAATTTTACCTGAAGATGGCGTTGGGACTTTAAACAGCTCTCTGATGCTGCACTGCACAGTGTTTGACTCTGGCCTAAAGGCTCCTCTACCAGTGAAATGGGAGAGAGACGATGGTATTCTGGACAGCAGGATTCATCAAATGGCCAATGGCTCACTTTACTTTCCCCGCTTAAAAGAAGACGACTTTGGAAACTATTCATGCAGTGCAAAGAGAGGGAACAAGCAGATTCAGACCACTGTCATGATCAGCAAAGCATGTATGTATCTTGCATTAGTAACTATTGAAATATGAGAGATGATGTTAATAGTTACACACAAGAACTTACACACATGATGCATCTAAGGTGTCCATCACAAATGGTCATAGATTGTAATTTGTGTTTGTTTGTTTGTTTGTAGGCCTGAAAGATGTGTTCTTTCACCCTCAGTCCATGACAACTGAAGAGGGACGTGATGTTTTTCTTCAGTGTGTTTCTGGTGATAGTTTTCCTTCTGCTCAGATTTCATGGTTAAAAAATGGCAGAGTTCTTACCAAAGGAAACCAGATTCAGGTAGCTACAGAACTAAAAACACTTTTATAGTACACACAGTTATATCATATAACTTACAATCAATTACAACTAAAGGTTTTTAAGTTTTACTACTTGTTTAAAGCTGATAAAAACCTTTACGAAATGAAATATTGTTTGGTGATATTTTTCCTGTTCGTCTTGACCAATGAGAACTCGGCTATTAGAAGAGCTTTGATGATTTGTTAAAACCGTTCATGGGTGTGGTTTGAACGTGACGTTTTTTTTTTTTTTTTTTTAATTATTATAATTTTTATAATTACACATGCCAGCTGAACAGTCACTTGAAGCCCATCTCTCAGAGATTGTGCAGAACTACAATATTAATATAATTCACAGCACAAATTCCACAAAGAAAGCGCGACCACGACAAATGCGTGGAGAGAGATCCGATGATTTGTCGCCAAAACTGGAAAGCGCTCCGTGTCCGTGACAAGTTTCATAATATTTCTTTGCTAAATACAAAATATTACCACTAGGGACAGTATGGAGGAGGGAGTCAGAGGAAGACTTCAGGCACTTTGCACTTGGCTAACATCACCAAAGCAGACCAAGGAATATATATCTGTATCACCCACAATCCTCTGCTGAACATAAGCAAGGAGAGTCAAGCAGCAACTCTGACAGTACATGGTAAGACATACAACTTTGATAGATTTTGCATATACACATCTGACCTTCTTATTATTCAGTGTCTTTATTTTTAATGCACAGGTTCCAACGTAGACATAAAGATTATTGAGGGCCCACAAAATGTCACTGTACCTGTTGAAATGGAAGCGGAACTCCACTGCTTTGTTGAAGGCTTTCCCATTCCCACAGTGCAGTGGTTTAAAGATGGACGTCCATTACCCAATTCTTCTAGATGGGATCTGCAGAAGGAAGGACAAGTTCTGATTTTTCAGTAAGATTTTTTCTATTGCAGATTATGAATAAATAAGTGTGAAATTAAAACATCAAAATATATAATGATGTGCATGGATAAATCATTTAGCTGCAATATACATTGATTATACTGCAGTATTCCATAAAAAAAAAAAAAGAATTGTCCATTTTGATTTCATGGTGACCTTAAAGGATTAGTTCACTTTCAAATGAAAATTACCCCAAGCTTTACTCACCCTCAAGCCATCCTAGGTGTATATGACTCTCTTCTTTCTGATGAACACAATCGAAAAAATATTAATAAATATTCTGACGCATCCAAGCTTTATAATGGCAGTAAGCGTTACCAAACGAGTATGAGCTGAAGAAAGTTGAATAGGGAAGGCATAGGATGTAGGATAAGCTTTTTGAACTGCAAGAGTTTTACACTTTCTTCGTAAATTGAATATGGAAGGCGGTCTGGCGGAAGCTATGTATTTTACTTCATAACTTGTTAAATATGGATATTTGCTTTACGCAAACGCATCGCTTTGCTTCAGAAGGCCTTTATTAACCCCCCGGAGCCATGTGGAATATGTTTATGATGGATGGATGTGGATGGAGACACTTTCTTCAGCTCATACTCATTTGGTAACGCTTACTGCCATTATAAAGCTCGGATGCGTCAGGATATTTATTAATATTTCTCTGATTGTGTTCATCAGAAAGAAGAAAGTCATATACACCTAGGATGGCTTGAGGGTGAGTAAAGCTTGGGGTAATTTTCATTTGAAAGTGAATTAATCCTTTAAATACTTGTAACACAAGGCAATAAAATTGTGAACATCTTCTTCCTAGAAGAGTTTCGTCACAAGATGAGGGGCTGTATTTCTGTGAAGCCCGCAATGAGAAGGAGAAAGTGAAATCCCAACCAGCCTACCTACTACCTGCAGGTATTTCCTTTCGGATGAATCTACTTTTGTTCCAGGTTGTAGCTGCTCACACATGTCCTCTATTTAGCATACCCTTTCATCCCTTCTCACGCAGTTATGGATTGGAACTTTATGCTTGAACCTGCCAACCTAACAGTGAAGAAGGGTGAATCTGCGACTCTTTCCTGTAGGCCTCCTCACAGCAGACCCCAAGCACAAGTGTCCTGGTTTAAGAACAACAGACTCCTCAACCCAGGACTGCATTATACTGCTGATCCTAATGGAGACCTGCTCTTCCACAGGTGTGTTGTGTGGTTCTATATAGTATAGGTGTGTGTAGTATGAATGTAATCTGGATGTACTACATTCACCATACTGTCATTATCATGTGACCTACTAGCGTCAGTTACATCACTTCACTGTCATCAAAGTCCATTTCAAGGAAAGTCTGTTCACTAGGTGGCCATATTTGCAACGCCTCTGCAAGTCCTATCTATTTGAATGGGGGAATCCAGAAATCTCAAAAACTGCTTGGCGAACTCACAATTAAATAACATTTCAAATCAGCAACAAAATCTGACATGAACAGTCCCATAAATGTTGTTTCTTATACAGAGATAGCGTTCCATATCACTTTGCCAAATGTTTTCAGTTATTTCAATAGGTCCTACAGTCTACAACCACAAAAGAACCAAAACCCACAACGACACCGGCCAAGCAAATAAATATAGTAAACAAATGGATGAAAACGACAAATTATTGCCACAAAATACGTTTTATTGTGCCCTGAAAGTGCATTCTCTCTCCCGCTCTCTCTTTCAAACGTACACACGTCACATACTGTATAGTACGGACACACACTCGCACAGAAACGTTTTGTCAGTGCTGCTCTGACGAATTAATCAGTAAAATAGTTTAGCAACTTAAAAGATACATGGCATTTCTCACCAGCGAGGTAATAACTGTGCGGTTCTTGAGGTAGATAAACTTATAGTTTCGCTATTAACTTAGTAGAGACACTGCTGCTGTGAGAGACGCACAGATTCAGGTGGGCTAATTCACAAGCTTATTCTCTCTCTCTCTCTCTCTCTCTCTCAACTGCGGTAATAACTGTATCAACTGTATTATTCTGCTATCAAGGCTCAAGCCTCCGTTACTAGTTCTGAAATGACGTTTTGAAATTAGCATTGGAGGCTTGGGATGAGATGCGTAAGAAATTAGTCCCACACACAAGAGTGTTTTAAGTACAAAAACCTGACAAATGTCTTGAAATACAACATCGGTACAGTGTCTTGAGGTGTAGTAACCATAGTATAAGCGGAATAATTGACGACAGGCCGTTGAATTCTTGGTGTACTCCGCTTCACGTCGTGGCCGCATTACCACATCGGATGTGCACTATTTTCTAAGAATTCAACGGCCCGCTGCAATTGACGAGGCAGCGCTGCTGGGAGAGGATGCGACTTCATCTGCATCCTCAGGTCCATCGGCCAGTGCTCTTCCAGCCGAGCAGGAGATGGCTGGGGAAGATAGAGAAGGTGAGTTTATTGATGTTACTGAATCCTCTCAGCCACCCTGCCCCGCGTATGCCAGTTATTGGAGGTTGTGGAATGACGGCTTGACGATTGGTTTCTCTCCGGCCATAGCCCTCCAACTCTAGTGAGCCTTCCCGACCTGCATATTGAGGTTGAGAAGGTATGGAAAAACCCATACTCGGCGCGAATCCATCGAAATCAGCGAGCAAATTTCGCTGATGTCGAGGGATTGGCAGATTATGGGTATGTATCGATGCCGTATGTATCGATCTCGTATCGGGGCGGACATCGACACTGAAGGCTCCAACCCTGCCATCTAGACCTCTTAAAGTGACATCACGTCTAAATGGCAGGGCATACGCGGCAGCAGGCCAGGCTGGCGCTGCTCTGCACACAATGGCTGTGTTGCAGGCGTACCAGGCGGACCTGCTGAGGGACTTAGACCAAGGGGCAGGGCTCTCCCCTGAAGCGGTCATAGAGCTGCTCCGCACCACGCATTTGGTGCTCTGGGCCACCAAACAGACCGCTGCCTCGATCGGTCGATCAATGGCGGCAATGGTGGCCCTGGAGCGCCATCTGTGGTTGAACTTGGCGGACATTGGGGAGAAAGAAAAATCCTTTCTTCTCGATGCCTCGGTTTCACCCTCTGAGCTTTTTAGGACCTCCGTTGAAGCAGTGGTCGGAAAGTTCAGAGAGGCGAAGGCGTGCTCTGCAGCTTTCAAAACCTGTATACCGCTGAGGTCTGAGTCCTCACCCAGACAGACTGTTGGCCCATCCCGGCCCGAGGGTCGTAGACAGGGCCAGAAAAAGAGTGTTGCCTCTCGTGCGCCCCCTCCATGGCGGAGTAGGTCGCAGAGGAGGCGAGACTCAAGGAAGAAGAAGGATCTGAGGGAGGTGATCCAGCAGAAGCACGACCAGTGTCGCTGATGGATCTCCTTTCTCTGAGGGTTGAAAAGATCTAAACCCTCTCCATCCTTCTTCAGCCCAGGAGCTTCTTATATCAGGCCTGTGGCTGGGCCGATGATGAAAATTATTCTGACGGTCTGCCCGTGGCTTTGATAGTGAGAGACCCTTTCAGGCTTGTAGGGTGGCAGACTCCACAGTTTTCCATGGTGGTACGCCTTCTTAAAAGCAGGCCGCCTTAATAGCCACCTCAGGTTAGGGTAGTTGTCTCCTCTACTCATGGTTTGGAGAGTTTTATGTATCAAAGAGACGAGCCCTTTGCTTCAGTTAGATTTATGTCCAGCGTGGGCCCGCAGGATGTGAGCCTTAACAGGCTTCGCTTCAGAGTGAGTCCCCACCATGTTGGGCCCCTAGCAGCCAGCACATGCGTCGTCAGGTAGCTGGCCTTAACAGGCCTCCCTGTTAACAGCCCCAGTAAATGGGTTTAGTAGCAGGCTTAGCAGGCTTCTCTGTGAGCGAGTCCCCAGCACTTTGGGTATGTGAAAGCTCAGCTAGCAATGACTTTGTTTATGGATAAGTAGGCTTAGGAGGCCTCTCTGTGAGCAAGTTCCCTATTGTGCGGGTACTTTTTCAGTGTATTTAGCCACTTAGAACTGGCTACCAGGCAGCTGGCCTTAACGGGCTGCCCTGGAAGCTAGTCCCCCAGCAGTATTGGGGTCTCTGGTAGAGCTGCATGTAGAGCTTTTCAGTTTGTTGGCCTTAGCAGGCCGCTCTGAGAATTAGCAGGCCTTCCTGTGGGCGAGCCCAAGGTTGCAGGCTTTGTACAGCTAGCTAGTCTTCTTATCAGGTAGTTGGCCTTAGCAGACCTCCCTGAGAGCCAGCCCCTAATAAGTGGGCACATGGCAGCTAGCAATGACTACATTCAGCTAGTGAACGTTCTACATCGAGATGTTTGGCCTTAGTAGGCCCCTCTGAAGGCGAATTCCCCATAGTATAGTTACTTCTCTGCCAGTCAAAGACTCAATACCAGGTGTTTGGCCACTGTTGGCCTCCCTGATGCGTTATGAGTTATAATTATTATAATAGGCTGTAAGCATTCCCCTCGCTAGGGTTCCTTTTAGAGTGCACTGCATCCTTAGCGCCTTGAAACATAGGTGCTTTGTAGATCCTAGGATCGAACAGATATACTCCCCTTGCTTGCAAGGGTCGATAGCACTTCGCTGAGTCCTGCTCTCCAGGATGCCCGTCTCTAGGGTCAGGTCTGAGTTGGTTTACTGGCCTTTCTGCAGTCCCTCTTTCTGGATGTCTATTCGTGAGACTTCTGTGTCTAGAGACTCTGTTTCCGAGGAAACAGACGGGTTGTTGGCAGACTAGGTTACTAGTTCTACTAGAAGCCAGGTCAGCCTCCCTTCATTCCCCTGAGAAGTGACTGGCTGGGGTGCCTTTGGGCCCTCTAGCCACGCTCCCTAAAAGGGACCCCTTCTGTTGAAGATGTTGGTTCCAGGCCTTTGTGCGGCCTTGACATGTCTTCATATGTAAAATATGGAGGCCGCTTTGAGGCTTATAGCTGAGGTTTTGACTGCTGGGAGCGCTGTCACTGACATCCCATTTGTGACTCGTAGGGTGAGTGGGTCTAGCATTTCAATTGAATTGCTGGATTCTGACAGTTGTCGCTGCCATGCATGGCATGCACTCCCCTCAGCATGGCGGCGTTGGTATATCGTTCCCCTAGCGTGTTTACGCAGCGTTGAGTTCCCTTTCGAAAGGGAACGTATCAGGTTACGCATGTAATCATTGTTCCCTGAGAACAGGGAACGAGATGCTGAGTCTCTTAGCCATGCCTCGGGGCCCGCCTGCTTACAGTCCCTTCAGACAATAAGCGGATGACATGTTATCTGGGCGCCCCTTATATACTTATGGGTCGCATTATTATGATGTCATGGGCTGTCGCCGGTCAATATGATATTGCAGAGATTGGATATGTGTTTCAGACACCGGTTCCCGCGGAGGCGGTTCCCCTAGCGTGTTTATGCAGCGTCTCGTTCCCTATTCTCAGGGAACCATGGTTACATGTGTAACCTGAGACATTTTTCACCCACTATAAAGTTGGGAAGTATTTGGGGTTGGAGCTGAACTCTGCAGGACAGTGGCCCTCCAGGAGCAGGATTGGACACCCCTGATTTATGTTTTCTGTTTTTGCTGAACTGTGATGTTTGTGTATATTTTAATTGTGCATGTCCATATTTTAACTCAGAGAGTATTGTCTGTAAATTGAATCTTAATAAGTTAAAACAGTAAAAATGTAAAATAAATATCTTTAATATATTTCTAGCTGTGAGTCTCTGTGTTTCAGTGTACAAGAGACAGACAGTGGATTGTATTTCTGCAGAGCATCTAATTCCCTTCTCAAAAGGGCTCTCACCTCGAAAAAAATCTTCCTGGATGTTCTTGGTAAGGAGTTATTTGACTTTCTTGAAAGTAACTCATAGATCGATAAGATCACTATGTAGGTGTTATCCAAGAAAGGTTTAGACCGAACTATGAAATCATAAACATTTCATTGCACATATAAACCAGGGAGTGATTTTATGTCTATTAAAACCCATCAGGTCTAGACAGAATCTGCAGAATGACTTTCAGTCATTTTTAATACTTTTTTAAATAATTTTTACAATTGGTAGATGGAGCTGAGTACTACACTCCTCTTGATACCTGAAAGAATAGCAAAATGAGCCAGAATATTTATTCAAGAAACATGAAAAGGCCAAATGTAAATTGTGTAAAAAATGATCCATTTAAATTATGTATAAATCTGCAGAAGAACCTCTTGTGATTTTTGTAGTATTGTTCTACCTGCCATATAAATATTAAGATATTGATATGATACTTATCATTATTATTACTTATGAGACCTTTTATTATTTTTGTATATAATATCAAATGTTTTTTAAGTTAATTTATTGTAAAAAAAAATTATATTACATTTCTAGGAATTTTTAAATATAGTATAATTCTTAATCAAGTTTATTTGGCATTTAGTAAGAAAGCTTTATTTATATGGCAACTTTTAAAAACAGTGTTGACAAAGTGCTTTACAGAAGAAAAATACATGTGTGCATTCACAGGAATGAAAAAAAACATATATAATAAAAATAAGATAATAAAAGAAATCATAACAATAAAATAAATCAAGAAAACAATGTGTTTCAGGAAACTGTGATAGTGTAGTTCTATCATGATCCAAAGGGGTCCACTAATCCATAAAACCTTGGCTAGTCATTTGTGAATTTTGAAATCTCCATTATGTTTGCTCAGCTTCCGTTATTATATTCTTTTCTCTGTTCAATCTGGCCTTATTATTTCAGAACCTCCATCCGTGACTATCTGGCCAACAGTGGTAACATCTCGTGTAGGAGCTGAAGTGACGATTCACTGCCAAGTGTTAGGACAACCTGCTCCTTTAATCAGGTGGTCAAAGCAAGGCCAATCTGTCCAAACTGGAGGCAAAATTATCATGGGGTAAGTTTTGCAGGAAGAGTTTATTAACTATAATTGTGGTTATTGTTTACTGGGTGGTGCTTGTAAATTCATTTTGTTCCCAGGTTAAGAAATACAACTCTCTACATTTCATCAGTGAGAAAGTATGATGAAGGATATTACACATGCACAGCCTCCAATACACTGGGTCACGATGAGAAAACCATGACTCTTCGAGTTGCTGGTAAATCTTCTTATAGATTACTAATAGTATACTAAAAAAAAAGTACCAACATGTACAAGTACTAACATGTTGTTCTGTGGTATTCTTTGAGATAAGAGGATGTGAAAATATATTTTTTTAAAGTAATCACTTAGTACCATGGTATTATCAACTAATACATCACTGTATTATGGTACCACCTTAGTACTTTTTTGTTAGGGTGTTTGTGATGTCTTTAACTTCAACAGACTGACAACTGGATCGAATTCCAAACAGCGCTTTTGTGCCCTTGAAAGGGCACTTTACGAAGGGAACGCCATTTGTAGGGGCTTCCAAACAAAAGCGAACACCTGAATCCCTTCATGAAGGGCCCTTCCGTTAGCGAAGGGTACATGCGATGGTCGCTTCAAGGAAGTAATTTTATAGTTTATGGTCACATGACCCAGAGTGGCAAATCCTTGCGATTCATTTTAAAGCTAGATGGCGGGAGCGGTTGTGTTAACCTATAAACAGAATAATTAGGTAGTGTTGACTACTTGCAGGTTTGAGAGCAGCATGCAACGGAACATACACACATGAAAAGCATATTTTAGAAACTTCATTATAAAATGTATATTTTTTGCAACAATTAAATTAACAGCAATAATAATAAATTCTTCTTGTAAGAACAGCTAATGGGTTGATGGACACCACACTGCATTGAGAAAATTATGTTGTCCTGCTCCCTCCAAAGTGCCCACTTCAAGGGCCCTGCCCTTCAGAGTGAGTAGGGCATAGGGATGCTCACTTCCGATTGGAATTCGCCTCTGATCTAACTTTGTATTTCTTTTTGTTTTCAGTGAAACCAGTCATTGTTTCCTTCATTGCATCACTCACTGTCTCAGAGGGATCTCCTGTTAGTCTTCCTTGTCGAGCCGTGGGAGATTATCCTGTCAAATACACTTGGATTAGAACAGCATTGATACAAAATTCACCACAACTGACTGGTCCAAAGTCTCTGGTCTCACTCCCACAACAGATTCACATTGATGGTTTGTTACATATGGAACAGACTGTGGTTTAATATGATGCAGGTTTTCCCTTGTTTTTAAAATGTTACATTTAATTTTACAGATAATGGGACATTGGTCATCTCAAACATTCACCGGTCTGATTCAGGAGAGTACCAGTGCACTGCAGAAAACAGAGTCGGTCAGGATGTGAGAAGTGCCATTATATCTGTAACTGGTGAGTAAAATGCATGAGAACTAAACTATTACTAGTTCTCATGCCTTCAGTAAATATAGATTAGTTTCATGTTTGCATCTCGGTTTGATCTAATCATCCTAATGCTCTAACTTAAAGCTGACTCTGATGTCCCACGTGATAAAGAAGCACTGAGTAAAACGATTATAACCACTGTGAGTAATGCAGTGTGCAGAGATAGTCATTCTGGTACCATCCATGACATTAGACTCATAATGTGTAACTGTGACTCTGTGATTGTTTTGTGAGTACTATGGCATTTTCATCAACATTCTCCACCATTTTGACCATTTTCAGTAGTTAAGTCCATTGAATAATTTCTTGCAACACATGCATCTGGTAACAATTATGGGTCTGAATTTGTATGTTTATCTAATCTTGCAGGTTCCAGAGAGTGAGCAAGAATTATTTACTAATTCCTTTTTGCATGGTTCAAACAATACAGAGATGAATGAATCCCTTCTGCAGACAACTGAAGATTATACAAAGATATCTTGTAAGGATATTAACATACTTTAGAGCAGGGATTCTCAACTCTGGCCCTCAAGGTCCACTTTCCTGCATAGTTTAACTTCAGCCCTAATCAAACACACCTGAACAAGCTAATCAAGGTCTTATCAGGTCATACTAGAAAGCTAGAGCAAGGCCACTTAAAGGCAAGCCTGCAAGGTTAACAAAAAAAAAAAAAAAAAAGCGTAATGCCTGCTAACGACCAGAGTTCGTTTTTTAAATGAATTTCAATATAAGAGAGGCTTAACTACATTGAATATACTGCTTTTGTGGGAAAACAGCTTATCATTTCATGAATCAACAGCCCATCGGCTAATCTTCAACATGTTTGCTCTTAAACATTTATTTTGGACTGAATATTTTTAGATTTTACTCCAAAAAAATGCTGTTTTATAAGAGAAGTCACAGACAATTGTGCAATAGGTATGATTCAGTTTCCGGCACTTCTTATTCATTTCTATGGTATCCGCAAATGGTGATTGACTGTTGCACAACTCCGGCACCATGTCACGAAGGACACCATGTTTATTCTCGCCTATTTATTGGGAAAATCGCATTAAAGCTAAAATTATATTTAGTCTTCCATTCACTGACAGTCATATAAACATTCACCATGCTATCAAGATAGTCAGCTTGCTGACAATTCTGGAATTTATGTAATACAGGCTATAAATACAGGCTGTGTATAAAACATACAGTATGCTTCAAATGATTATTTATATATATATATAAATATGCACTGCTTTAACGACAATACAAGGCGATGTAGCTATTGTGAGAAAAAACTAATAAAGAATAGCAGTCACAGCAGCAGTCGTTTTCCCCTCCGCCATGTTCAAACTTTATGGCATGCCCATAGGGAACTTGGGTATCAAAATTATCCCAGAGATTCCCAGTAGTAGGGGAGAGCGGGGTAAGTTGTCACACTTTTCACACTGTCTAACATTTACTGAGCACCATACATCACAATGGTATAAATGTCATACCAAATGAAAGAAGGAGGTCTTGGGCACATATGTTGTATTCATTACATTTTGTTACGTACAGAAGGGGACGGAGACACAGATACGGGTTTAACAGGTTTATTGATGGTAATGCAGAGCGTGAACAGGATGCAGGTAAGTGAATGCAGATTGACAGAGCAGAATGATGAAGAGCTGGCACTGATACTTGGCTGGATGTTTCTTACAGAGAGCGTGGATGTCAGGAGACGAGGGAGCGAAGACACACTGGAGGAACACTGGAGACGAGGAGACACAGGGAATTACGGAGAACGCTGGAGACAGGTAAACGGAGAGCAAGGGAGTCCAGGAGGTAGTTAACACAAGGTAAGTGTAAACGAGACCGGACAGTGACTGTGTGAACTGGTGTGTCTTTTATGTGGCTGTAGTGATGACTGTGGATTGGCGTCAGGTGAGGCTTGTTAGTATTCAGGAGAGGGAGTGCGATGTGATTGGGTGACTGTGGAGCCTGGCGTGTCTGTGACATTACCCCCCCCTCCACGGTCCGCTCCTGAGGACCGTGGACCCCGACGTCGTGGTGGCCGACCTCTACTTCGGGGGGCAGGCTTACTGGGATGTCTGGCGTGGAAGTCGTCAAGGAGACTGGGGTCTAGAACATCATTTCTCGGGACCCATGAGCGTTCTTCGGGACCATACCCTTCCCAGTCGACTAAGTATTCTAGGGAACCACCACGGCGCCGGGAGTCCAAGATGTCTTTCACTTGATAGGCCACTCCGTCTTCTACGATGAGTGGAGGAGGGGGATCTTCGGAATCGCCAGGCTCTGTGGAGGGAAGGACAGAGGGATGGTGAGGCTTTAACAGTGACACGTGGAAAACTGGGTGAATGCGATACTCAGGAGGGAGTTGCAGGTGATAGGTGATGGGGTTGATCTGCCGGATGACGGTGAAGGGGCCAACGAACCTAGGACTCAGTTTCCTACAGGGCAGGCGCATCCTGATGTCCCTGGTTGACAGCCAGACCTTCTGCCCTGGTTGGTAGTTGGGTGCGTGGGAGCGTCGAAGGTCAGGCTGTCAACCGGCGCCTGCGTAGGGCTCGCTGGAGTTGCAGATGTGCTGAGTCCCAGACCCTCTCGCTCTCCCGGAACCAGTAGTCCACTGCCGGAACGTCAGAGGGTTCCCCATCCCAGGGGAAGAGTGGGGGCTGGTAGCCGAGCACGCATTGGAAAGGTGTAAGGCCAGTAGTGGGTTGACGGAGGGAGTTCTGGGCGTACTCGGCCCAGCCCAGGAACTGGTTCCAGGAGTCCTGGTGGCCGTGACAGAAGGTACGTAAGAAACGGCCAATCTCCTGTATCTTCCTCTCCGTCTGCCCGTTTGTTTGGGGATGGTAACCTGAGGAGAGGCTTACGGTCACACCTAGGAGCTTGAAGAAGGCCTTCCAGACTCGGGATGTGAACTGGGTACCACGGTCCGAAACGATGTCCTCAGGTAATCCATAATGACGAAAGACGTGGTTAAATAACAGTTCTGCCGTTTCCATGGCAGTGGGGAGTCCTGGCAGGGGAATTAAACGGCAGGACTTGGAAAAGCGGTCGACTATGACCAGCACACAGGTGCAACCATCGGAGACAGGAAGGTCGGTGATGAAATCTACTCCTAGGTGTGACCATGGACGAGTGGGAACGGGCAGAGGTAGGAGTTTTCCGGAGGGAAGATGGCGTGGGCTCTTTGAGATGGCACATTCCCTGCACCCTTGTACGTACCTTCTGACGTGGGATAGCATGCTGGGCCACCAGAAGCGCTGTTTCAACAGCGAGAGGGTTTCGTTGACCCCGGGGTGGCCAGTGCCCAGTGAAGTATGTGTGGAGTGGATGAGGGGTGTGCGTCGTGACCGGGGTACATACTTCAATCCGGGGGGGCAACCCGGCGGAACGTTGGTGGAGGCATTGGTCTTGGGGAGCGTCTCTTCCGACCAGGAGATGGGGCTCACGATGAGTCGTTCGAGGATGATGGGCTCTGGATCTTCGTTATTCTCTTCTACACAATGGACACGGGAGAGAGCATCAGCTTTTACGTTCTTAGGACCGGGGCGGTAGGAAATGGTAAAATTGAACCTGGTGAAGAAAAGAGCCCATCTGGCCTGGCGGGGGTTGAGTCTCTTGGCATCACGGAGGTATCCTAGGTTCTTATGGTCAGTCAAGACCGTAAAAGGGTGTTTAGCTCCCTCAAGCCAGTGCCTCCACTCCTCTAGGGCGAGCTTGATGGCAAGGAGCTCGCGGTTGCCGATGTCATAGTTAATTTCCGCCGGGTTGAGTTTCCTGGAGAAGAAAGCACATGGATGGAGTTTGCTGGGATTCCCCTGCTGCTGGGATAACACCGCTCCCACTCCGGTGGTTGAAGCGTCTACTTCGACTACGAAGGGGAGCTCAGGGTCAGGATGAACCAGGAGGGGAGCGGTTGTGAAAGCGGTCTTGAGGGTCTCAAAGGCTTGGGTGGCGGCTGGGGTCCAGGACAGAGACTTGGGCTTACCACGGAGGAGGTTGGTGAGTGGACCGGTGATGGTGCTATAGTTCTGGATGAAACGACGGTAGAAGTTGGCAAATCCTAGGAATCTCTGAAGTTCTTTAATCGTGGAGGGAATGGGCCATTCTCTGACTGCGGTGACCTTCCTCTCGTCCATGCGGACGCCACTGTGGTCAATGATGTAGCCGAGAAAGTGCACAGATGGCTGATGGAAGGTGCACTTCTCGGCTTTCAGGAAGAGGTGGTGGCTTCGTAGGCGTTGAAGGACCTCCGCAACGTGTCGGCGATGTTCGGCCAGGCTCCGGGAGTAAATCAGAATGTCATCAATGTAGACCAGGACAGACCGGTGCAGGAACTCCCGGAGCACCTCATGCATGAAGTCTTGGAATACGGAGGGGGCGTTGACCAGTCCATACGGCATGACGAGGTACTCATAATGGCCAGTAGGGGTCACGAAAGCTGTTTTCCACTCGTCCCCCTCACGTATTCTGATGAGGTTGTACGCGCTGCGGAGGTCCAGCTTGGTGAACACAGTGGCGCCGCGCAGATGTTCCAGGGCCGCTGGGACGAGAGGAAGGGGGTAACGGAACTTGATGGTGATTTGATTTAGTGCTCGATAATCTATGCAGGGCCGCAAGCCTCCGTCCTTTTTCGCCACGAAGAAGAAGCTGGAAGCAGCAGGGGAAGTGGACGGACGGATGTAGCCTTGCTTGAGCGCCTCGTCGATGTAATCCTCCATGGCTTTCTCCTCCGGAATGGATAGGGAATAGATTTTCCCTCTGGGCACTGGCTCACCTGGGATGAGGTCAATGGCACAGTCCCATGGCCGATGGGGAGGCAGCTTGGAGGCTTGTTTGGGACAGAAGACATCTCTGAAGTGGGAGTAACAGGCGGGGATATCCGTGGAACGGTTCTCGAGGGGGCTTTCCACAGTAGTCGCCCCAACTTGGATTTTCGGGGACTCAGGATAACTGGACGCGGGGAGTTCAGGGAAACAGTCTTGGAAACAATGGTTACCCCACTTCAGGATCTCTCCTGTCCTCCAGGAGATGGTGGGGTTGTGCTGCTCAAGCCATGGGCGCCCTAAGATCACGTCAGTTGTAGATTCCTCCAGAACCAGCAGCTGGATCTCTTCCATGTGAAGCACTCCCACCTGGAGACGAAGAGGTCCCACGCTGTAACGCACTTTCCGTAGTGGTTTTCCTGTTATCGCGTGGACTTGGTAGATCTTCGGCGTGGGAGTGGTTTTGAGATGCAGCTGGCGACAGAGGGCTCCGGAGATGAAATTTCCAGCTGACCCAGAATCGAGGAGCGCGCAGGCTGAAAAACAAAGTTTGGTGGCAGTAAGTGTTACTTCAATTGTGAGTGGTTTCATTCTATTCAGGGCAGGCAGAATGGCACTCACCATGGGCCGAGCAGGACGTAGGGGGCATTCGGCGATGTAATGCCCGGCACCACCACAATACAGGCAGAGATTCTGGGTCAGCCTCCTCTGTCGCTCAGCCGCTGAAAGACGTGAGTGCTCTACTTGCATGTTGTCATTAGCTGGTTCTGGAGGGCTGACGGACTCTGGCTGGCGGGAAAACGCAGGGAATAATGGCTGGCCCTGGTGCTCTTCTAAGCACAGCTGCATACGAGTGGCGAATCTGATGGATAGTTGAATAAATTTCTCGAGCCCGATGGAATCCTCATATGCAGCGAGATGCAACCGCACACGTGGATCGAGGCCCTGACGATATGTCGTGATGAGGGCCTGCTCATTCCAGCCACTTGCAGCAGCGAGGGTACGAAACTGGAGGGCATAATCAGACACAGTTAGTGCACCTTGTTTTAAATTGCATAATCTCTCACCAATCGACGAGTCCCAGGCGGGTTTGCCAAAAACTTCCTTGAAATGAGTTGTGAAACTGGACAAGGATGATACAACAGGGTTGTTCAAATTCCATAAAGGTTCAGCCCATCGCAGTGCTTTTCCATGGAGTTGAGAGATTATGAAGGCTACTTTGGAGCGATCGTCAGGGTACAAGTGCGGTTGCATCTCCAGGACCAGCGAACATTGCAGGAGAAAACCGTTGCAATCCTCCGCCAGACCAGAGAAGGGCGCCGGTTTGGCCATGGGACTGGCGACCACGGGAGGTGAAGGAACTGCGGCGGTGGATGCGGAAGTGTTCGCTGGTGTTGTTACCGTGGAGGTGCTGGCGAAAGTGCGACGAAGAACAGTGACCAGCTCTTGAATGGGATCCGGGGTGCTCATGCTGTCGGTGTTGGTCCGGTCTTCTGTTACGTACAGAAGGGGACGGAGACACAGATACGGGTTTAACAGGTTTATTGATGGTAATGCAGAGTGTGAACAGGATGCAGGTAAGTGAATGCAGATTGACAGAGCAGAATGATGAAGAGCTGGCACTGATACTTGGCTGGATGTTTCTTACAGAGAGCGTGGATGTCAGGAGACGAGGGAGCGAAGACACACTGGAGGAACACTGGAGACGAGGAGACACAGGGAATTACGGAGAACGCTGGAGACAGGTAAACGGAGAGCAAGGGAGTCCAGGAGGTAGTTAACACAAGGTAAGTGTAAACGAGACCGGACAGTGACTGTGTGAACTGGTGTGTCTTTTATGTGGCTGTAGTGATGACTGTGGATTGGCGTCAGGTGAGGCTTGTTAGTATTCAGGAGAGGGAGTGCGATGTGATTGGGTGACTGTGGAGCCTGGCGTGTCTGTGACACATTTTCATATCTTATCTCATTATGGAGTTGTAGACTGTTGAATAGAGAATGTGCACTTGTGACAATTTGCCCCATCATGCCTAGAGAATTTGGAAAAACAATTATTTCAATCCAAACAATACACATTTCAATCAAAACACATTAAGTGGCAAGACCACTTTACTTTGAACTTTAAACTAAAACGTTCTCTTGCTTGCACATAGATTCATGATAACTAAATGGAATGCTGCAGATAACTCGCTTAACTTAACATGTTTAACCTCTGAACAAAACAGATGCCCTGTATCTGACTAATCAGACAAGGGGGTTGCAGCCAGAGGATAGGCAATTGCCACAATCCCAGGAATGTCATAAATTGACATTGTCTTCCCGGGGTTGTTCCTCATCCAGGCATCACACACAAATAAATTACAATATCACAATGTTTTTTGAGCATATTCTATGTGTTTATTTGTACTGGGGTCATTGAGACAACTTGCCCCAAACTGACATGTGTGCTAATGTTGGCTAAATCTCAAGGTTAGCTCAACATAGTGTCAGCTAAAGTGTCAAAAGACACGTAATTGTCTCCTCTATTTTGTGCAAAAGAATAATTTTTAACATTCATACCTAACAAAGTTGTATTGTATAAAATTTAAAGTGCAATTTTTTTACTTTTTAAGCCAAAAAATAAGAAAATTGTGCTAACCTCAGATAAGAGCGATCTTGACCACATGTGAACAGGAAGATGACTATTGAAGAAGAAGTCACACAAAGTGGCTATTTGATTTTTGAGATAGAGCCTCTATGTTGGAGTTATGAACAGTGTGACAACTTACCCCGCTCTCCCCTACATACAACTTTAGAGGGCGTTCATGTCCAATTTTTAACTAGGAAACTATTTACGATAATTCTGATAGCATGTGAAGGCAACATAAGACTATATCTGATCAGGGTTGGAGCTAAACTCTGTAGAAATGTGGATCTCAAGGGCCAGAGTTGAGAACCCCTGCCTTAACTGTTTGTTTTGCAAAATGAAAAATTACTGTTCTTATTCTTATTTTTTGTGTGTGTGTGTTTGGTGCAGTGTTAAATGCTTTTGTGGAGGACTCACCCACATTCTTGAATCCTGAATCTACCCAGGACACTACAGAATTTATTTCACTTAAGCCAACTGGCATTAGCATAGGAAGCAATGAGATCATTAAACAACCCATACAAACACAAAATCCAACTGCTGTGCCCGCCAAACCTACACCAAACCTACACCATCAAGAGACTTTTATACAGGATACTCATCCACATATCCAACCAATGGACCAGGTCACTAAACCTCCACTAATGAATCCAAATGCAAACAGCCCCTTGCCAGCAGACTCATATTCCCAAATTAAAAACATTCAGAGCTTTTCCCAGAAAACTGCCCAGTCCTCAAGCGGACAAACTCAGACTCCAGGCTTAAATGTAATGGATGTGGACAACTTCACCGCCTCAGCCCCTTTGGAAAAGCATCAAAATAAGAGTCAAAGCATTAAACAGTCTGGAGGTATGAAGTCATCGGTGACAAATGACACAGAACTAGTTGAATCACTCAAGAAAAACACCTCACAGGCCCCTATGAGGACCACTGACAATAATAACAGGTTGGTAATCAAATGAGCTTCCTCATTAATCAGCTTCTCATCCCCCCCCATTTATTTTGTTTAGATATGCTTCTTAGATATAACCTTAAAGAGTCATGACACACTACATTTTTGAGACATTAACTAATTTGTACAGTATGCGTTACACAGGATGGAAGACAGTTATACTGTGATTTTTAATTTCAGAAAAAAAGATTATTTTAGAGATTTGTTTGATGCCATTTTCGTGGTTTTAAATCAGTGATAAGCATAGATATATTCTTTACAGCTTAAATCTTTACTTCAGCAGTACTTCAACATTAACATGAGAAAGTGTGGCATGAGAGATTTTTTTCAATTTTTTGGCTTTTTTTTTTTTCCTGAAAAATTGCTGAAGCATGCTGAGATGTTTTTGTTTCATGCTTTGTTTGATGTGTGATTTTTAAACAATATATGACCCTCTTTTCTTCAGAGAAAAGGAGAAATCTCAAACTTGGTTGCCTGTGATTGAGAAACATGACATTCCCATTGTGGTTGGAGTAGGTATTTCCTTGGCATTTATCTTCATTGCCATGGCCTTTTATTCTCTGGTTCAGAAAAATGATCCTACAGCTGTACCTACAGGGAGAGCAGGTGAGACTTCAGTGTAATAAAAATAAACCTTGACACTCATTATACTTGCATAGACCTGTGATGAGTTCATAAATGATATGTTGAAATAATGAATTTTTTTTTCCTTATAGCTCTGAGGGGTATATGTGGGCCTTGCAGACATGGGGAACGTCTTGTGATGGAAAGGACATATGATAACAAGTTAGTTTTGTTAAGGGCTTGTGTTCATTGTATAATGTCCCTGTCAACGTTGCATTAACTTAATTTGTAACATTTTTAATGACGACATTTCAGAGCATTTGAGGATGATAATTTGGTGGCTGTTATTGAGCAAAGCCCCAACACATCAGAGACCAGAGCACTCCCAACAGAAAGCAGCCCATCCACCTTGATGATGGAGCCACCATCAGATGAAGTGCAAGAGGGTGTCCAGTCCACCCAGGACCTGCCAGTTATTGTGGAGACTCACCCGGAGCCTAGAGAGGAGGACCAGGTCAGTACAAAGTCGTTTACTTTTGTGGTGCTTTTCACCAGTTACATTTTTTTTTTTTTCAAACATATAAAGTAGAATATTTTGATACCTGACACTGAATATGCAATACTGTTGAAAAGTTTGAGGTCAGTATACAGTGGGTACGGAAAGTATTCAGACCCCCTTAAATTTTTCACTCTTTGTTATATTGCAGCCATTTGCTAAAATCATTTAAGTTCATTTTTTTTCCTCATTAATGTACACACAGCACCCTATATTGACAGAAAAACACAGAATTGTTGACATTTTTGCTGATTTATTAAAAAAGAAAAACTGAAATATCACATGGTCCTAAGTATTCAGACCCTTTGCTCAGTATTTAGTAGAAGCACCCTTTTGATCTAATATAGCCATGAGTCTTTTTGGGAAAGATGCAACAAGTTTTTCACACCTGGATTTGGTGATCCTCTGCCATTCCTCCTTGCAGATCCTCTCCAGTTCTGTCAGGTTGGATGGTAAACGTTGGTGGACAGCCATTTTTAGGTCTCTCCAGAGATGCTCAATTGGGTTTAAGTCAGGGCTCTGGCTGGGCCATTCAAGAACAGTCACGGAGTTGTTGTGAAGCCATTCCTTCGTTATTTTAGCTGTGTGCTTAGGGTCATTGTCTTGTTGGAAGGTAAACCTTTGGCCCAGTCTGAGGTCCTGAGCACTCTGGAGAAGGTTTTTGTCCAGGATATCCCTGTACTTGGCCGCATTCATCTTTCCCTCGATTGCAACCAGTCGTCCTGTCCCTGCAGCTGAAAAACACCCCCCACAGCATGATGCTGCCACCACCATGCTTCACTGTTGGGACTGTATTGGACAGGTGATGAGCAGTGCCTGGTTTTCTCCACACATACCGCTTAGAATTAAGGCCAAAAAGTTCTATCTTGGTCTCATCAGACCAGAGAATCTTACAAATCTTATACACCATCTTGGAGTCCTGTTTGACTTGACTCCAAACATAAAGAACGTACAGTCTATCTGAGTGTTAAATCACAGAGATAAAGGAAGAAGTAACAGTTACTTGTTTTCTCTTTAAAAATATTGTCTTTTTTCCATTATGAATTAGCTGGAGACTATATTTGAGGAGGGGAAGGTCTCTCCCTCACCACATTCTGACATTCAGCTGCAGTGCATGGAGGACTGGAGAAGCAGAGAGTTTGAACCATGTCAAGACGCTCCCTCACCTCCTCCAGCCAATCCAGCACCTGCCCAGGAAGAGGGTCTGCGGTCTTCCCTGACCCTCCAGACCACCGATCCCTCCTCAACTCCTGTGCGCCACAGCATCAATATCTCCCACGGTCTCTCTCCCCTCCTGCTGTCCCACTGCGTGTCGCTGGGCATGACCTCTGTGGCTGTGGATGTGCACTTCTACCCTTCGGCCCCAGGCCAGCAGGTGAACACAAGGCTGGAGCATGAACTGTCTGCACCCTCTGCTAGCCACAGTAAATAACAAGAGTGTGTGACAAACGTTGAAGTCATGATTTTAAAAATCGCTCATTTCATAGGGCTACTGTCAGTTAGTTTAAAGATGGTGCTGATGCTTTTTCTCCCTCTTTTTTAATGATTGTCATTTTTTATAATGTTGGTTTAATGAAAGGCCACCTAGGCAGCATGAGCTCATATGGAGCAATTGGTTAGAATAGATGCGTCTGAATTCCTGTACTTTCACAGTATGTACTGAATTTAATTTGAAATTACTTTGCATACTACATCTGCTGTACTGCACAGGAAAAATATTCTGTTAAATTTACGGTAAAAAAAAAAGAAAAAGAAATTCACCATAAAAATACAGTGACAATGTTTCCAGTATCACTGGATTGTATGTTGGTAATACATTACTGGTGGTACATTACTAATAATAAAAAAGAAGAAACAAAACACTGTAAACTATATGGCAATTCATATTTCCAAAACCCATAAAGTTTACAGTATTTTACAGTAAAGTTACATATAGTGAAATGTTAAACCATTTAAAATGTTTCACTATAAATTGTAGGGTATCTTAAAAAATCTTTTTTGACAGTGTGGCATTATGTCAGGGAGACATAACTAAAAATGTATTTTAGCAAAATTTGATAATTATATTGATCATCTCAGCATTTGTGAATTAGCTTAAAAGGCACTTTTATAACTATAATATTTTTTTTATTACTATTTCCTTTTTTTCAATCAGAGGAACCACTATTTCTTCCAAACAGCTATTGTTGCCACATAGCAAATAATTAATGTTATATGTTTAATAATAAAGTAAGAACAGAAGTAAAAATCTAGTTTAAATATTCAAGGATTTTTTTTCACTAAATTAATTAACATAAAGAATGATATTTAATCATTTTCATTTATATCCACTGATATAACAATATATAGTAACAACAATATTTACCTTAATTCATTTTTACTAAGATATTTTAATATATGAAATATGTAATGCTTTAATTTGCCAATGACACTAATAACAACCATGAAAACTTAGAGACCCAACTTGAGATTTTGTGTTCTGTGTGTATGACAAATATATTTCACATACAGCTTTTTGTATACTTTGTATTTTTGTAGAAGGGAAGTACACATATTCAGACGCAGGGAATAATTGCAGGTAACATTTATCATTCATCAGGTTCATAGACACTTTCTTCATATGCCAAGGAATTTATAATACTGTGTATTTAAGAGTAATTAAATGTATATGTTAATGTATTTCTGAAAATTAGATACTATTCAGCAATTTTTCAAGCAGTTAATACTTTAAGAAATTACTTCTACAAACCTAATCATGGTATTGTGTAAAATATTGTTGGAAAAGGTCTCCACTTTAATGCAGTATAAATGCAATGAGATCATGGAACTTTAAAAAAAAGTTGTTAAATGGTTTATTTGTGCAACAACTCGACTGTTACTTCTGCTCGTGCCAAAGGTTAAACTACCCTTACCATTTGTTATTTCTGTGACCTGTATTGTTAAACATTAATCTTAAGATTGGAAGTATTGTACTTCATGGGCAACCAACTGTTATAACTTTGTTTTATATAGAAGTAAAAGTTGCCAATTAATACAGCTATGTCTCTTGTTGACTTTCTTGAACTCAGAAAAGTCATATTATAGGAAGCTGAGACACAAGCATCATTGTATACTATTTAAACTATATCATTTTATTCAGAACAGGTAATAGTGTAATAAATATACAGCATGAATTAATTTGTTAAATGTTATTGTATGTATTAATGGCCACAAATATATTTTTATTAAGATTATGGCAATATTTCACCTAAAGAGACAATCAACTGTACAATTTAAAAAATTGTTGTAAAATAGATTTTGTTTTATTTCAGTAAACGGCTTATAACAGTGATCAGGCATACAGATAAAGTTCTCTTTGACAAACAAAATCATATTGCAGAAAAATCTCATAGTAATGATGCTACAGATGCTCGTCTTTTGCTTGGAAGGACAGGAATATTATAAGGTTACATTCATTTCTATCAAGGAACAGAAATTAATACAACAGTAAACACTGAAAAAAAAAAAAAAAAAAAAACTGGCCTGTCACAGATCCAAAGTTCAATGCCAAATGACTTTTTAAAAAGCTATACAGTGCATTAGACAGTCAATTTACTTAACAGAACAAACCATGAGGCAGCAAATACAATTGATGTTTTTTTTTAAATTTTTTATTAAAGCTGAATGTTTTTTTGGCCTGCGATGGACTGGCCATCCATTCATCCAGGGTGTTTCCCTGGGATAGACTCCACCGACCCTACATAGGACAAGTGGTTTGGAAAATAGATGGATGGATGTTTGGCAACACAGGTGCCCGTAGGGTACGTTTACACTACAACGATATACTAAAAATGGAAAAGTTTGTCGTTTGTACAGACTACAACATTGTCAAAATGATCCCCACTCACATGGATCTGCGAAAATGACTAAAAAGGCTATATTATGCATGCCAGGCTAGTAGTTGGCAATGTTGCTTTGTAAAGAAAACTATGCGCATGAAGTCAGTTTTCTCAAATTTGCGTTTCTGTAGTTTACACGGAGACAATAACGGCCAAAACGCTTAAAACGTTTTTTGTTTTTCTTGTAAACAGCCCCTCAAAGTCATTTGCACAATGTAATGTATTAATGTTCTGATTTTATTCAAGTAAAAAATGTTTTAATGTGACGGAATCAACCTGGCAATATAAGGTTATAAACCACCAGAAGCCATTTTTAATGGTTAAATCAAGTAAATAACAAATAAAGTAATAAATGCCCATGTTTACTGTATAAAGTAAATAGTAAACCATACTGGTAACACTTTACAATAAGGTCCCATTAGTTAAAGTTAGCGTTTTTGTAGTTTACAGAGACAATAACAGTATCGT
This sequence comes from Ctenopharyngodon idella, assembly GCF_019924925.1. Classification (NCBI taxonomy): domain Eukaryota; kingdom Metazoa; phylum Chordata; class Actinopteri; order Cypriniformes; family Xenocyprididae; genus Ctenopharyngodon; species Ctenopharyngodon idella. Next base: position 13,379,423 of record NC_067224.1, on the reverse strand, counting down.
TATGTTAACTAGTATTAACAAATGAAACCTTATTGTAAAGTGTTACCAGAATATTGAATCACCAATATGCGAACTTGTCCTTTAACTGATCTTTCGTTTAAGCTCCACCCCCTTAGTTACGGTTTCAAACTTTCCATAAAAAATTCATCAAATGAATAAGGATTTTCGTGAATAGCATGATTTTCAGTAATACATGCTCATTAAGTGGGCGGGGATGAATTATGGCGTTGTATTACAAAAGAACAAAAGTTGGCGAATGGCAACAGTTGCTCCGGTAAGATTGGCCAGTAATGTTTTTAAGACGGGGCTTAGCAAAGCGTCAATTAAGTCCATAAAATACTCATGTGTGTTCTTTCTGAACATTATTTCATAATGCAAAAGCATTAATTATATGGTAGTATTATGAAAAATGATTCTTCAATCACCTTGTAACAAATAACTACTCTCTAATAACTCTTATTACTAATTCGTTTCTGATTTACAAGATAATTCATTTTGTCCAATTACTGGAATAAAATTAAGAATCTGTTATTAAAGATCAAATTTGTGGTCTGTGATTTAAAACAGATTCCAGAAAAACACTGTGCTAAAGTTCACCGTGAGATGTCCTCTGTTGTTTATAATCTGATGGAGGAGTATGGAAAGATACATACGGACACCATTTTGTATTGAGACAAACCAGTTTCTTCAAAGAAGCAGAGTTTACTATATCAAATCCTTTCTGCCCCCCAAATGTACTGGGTTTCCAGTAGTCAGGGGAACAAATGGGATTTCCCATGAGGCCTTTTAGGGAAAATGGGGCCCCCATTTCCACCATGCTTTCGCCAAATATCGCACCAGGTCGTGTCTTCTCTAGCATAAGTGCTGGGTAGAACTCTAGAGCATCAATATCACCGTAGAGTTCCTCTAGTTCTTTAGCCATTTCCTCCTCTCCTGTAAAACAATAAAGTCAGCCATTAACAGACAAATAACTACTGCCTAAATACTTAATGTGGGCAGATAGGTAGAGCATGTGTTGTGTAGTAAGCATCCAACCATTGCTTAAACATTATCATCCAAAACTTAACCCTGAATTTTCAGCCTGTCCTCATTTTTTCTCATTACACTTTAAAAATAATGATGAATCAATTACATTCTGACCTCTTAAAAAGACAGTGCTATAGGGGTGTCACGATATACCGTATTGACAATAACTGTGATATATATATATACTAGTGTTGTCAAAAGTACCGGTACTTCGGTACCAAGTCGGTACTGAAATTTTGAAAATGTGACGATACCCACATTTCTGTAGTACCGGTAATACCGAGAATCCGGGTATATTCGGTACCCACTGATAGGGCTGTGGCAGTATTTACTTGAATATGACACGAGTGAAGCACAAAGCTTTGTTTACAAAAGAAATAATAGGTTAGCAATTAAATGTGACATTGCAGCCATGGAAACATTTTGGTTCATGCCGAATGAGAGGTACGCGAGTCCATAAATTTAAGCTTTGTATTCTGTTTTGCGAATCGTGATCTGGTCACCTGATAAGCAGAGAATTTAACAACATTTCCAATAATCTGTTTCTTTTCCCAAATCTTCACTCACAAAGGGGATTATAAACGTTTCTTTCTTTCGTTCGCATTTAGGCCTATTATAGGCTATTCGCATTCTTTACTGTTGTAAAGTAGAAAAAACACAGTAGGACAGAAACCTTTTTGCTTGCACGTCAATTTCTATTTAACACAGTTTGTGCTTGTTATTAGACTTCATAAGGCGCGTCAAGTTTATTTGTTTTTTCTGGCAGCGCAAAATCAAACATAGCCTGAATGTCTTGCCCCTGCGGAGGATAAAACTCGCTCTTCAGACCTTTTACAACAAGTGTCAGTTGCTTGTAACATCAGGAGATAACATGAAGATATCATTAAAGAGAAATGGTCTCTTTCCTGCTCGTGTCCCACATCCCTCTCAAAGAGCAGAGCGGTAGGCTATATGACGCATCTTTGTGTGGAAATAAAAAAACGAATGCTTTTAAATGATATTTAACTTTCTTATTATTTAGGTTACCATTATTTACCGATGTTTATTTCATAGTTTTACAGGCTGTAGTGTGTTGTTTCACTGACGGAATAACTAAAATAAACACACACGTCTGTTACCCCTGTTGAAAAAAAATCAGCATATGCTGGTAAGGTAGGTTTTGAAGCTGGTATGCTGGTTTGAGCTGGACCAGCATAGGACCAGCTTAGGACCAGCACCAGCATAGGACCAGCATGGACCAGCACTTGACCAGCATAAACCAGCTCAAACCAGCATACCAGCTTCAAAACCTACCTTAACCAGCATATGCTGGTTTTTTCAACAGTACAAAATGGATGTTTGAGCATTTATTAATTTTTTTTATATTTCAAAATTTATTTAATTGAGGTAGCCTATATATACACACACAAACATACACACATGCTCCAAATCATATTTTAAAATAGGCTATATAAAATAGTAAAATAGTTCCAACAGATTTTGCTGTGGTACAGAGGACCGTAAAATGTTTATGGGATTGGTACCGACTACTGGAATTTTGGTACCGTGACAACACTAATATATACGGTTGTCGCAATATACTGGTAATATTTAAAATCAATAGTACATGTATGAAATTATGACAAGTAAATAATCCAGCGCCAGTATCATCCCAACGCACAGTAGGTGGCGGTATTGCACCTTAACGCTGGTTGCAATCTGTCATAAAACAAAAGCAGTCACAGCGCACAGCTGCTATTGGCGCATAAAAGCATGTCGGATATGACAGACGAGACACTCTAGACACTCCAAGAAAGTTAGCTCACCAGTGTGGAAGTTTTTTGGATTCTGCGAAAATGGCTCCCAGTGGCCCAGTCTGCAGGACCTGCCGATCAACAGTAAGCACAAAAGGGTGCAATACCACCAACCTGTTCACCCACCTCTGCCCCCATTATTCTGCAGATTTGGCCACTGTACAGAGAGTAAGTTGCCATTATTGTGCTAGTCCTGAAATGGGCCATGTTACATTAACCACTGATGCCTTTCTGTGTTTTATTGTATTTACATCCCTTGGGGCTTTTACAAAAGTGTGCTTATTCAGATAAAAACTTATGGATTATTCTATGTTTAATTAAAATATCTTAAGAGAGTAGTATTTTTTACTGTTTTTACCAAAAATTGGGTGATGTGAGCATAATGGAGAGCTAAACTCTCACAAGTAATTTGTTTCATTCATACTCGATGCCAGAGAATGCCTTCGTGCAGAAAGTCCACAACAAGACTCATGAGCAAAGACTTTACATATTTAGAAAGACGATACACTCGTATTACTATGGGTGCTTCTCAATACTCAAATTGATGCTTCCTCGTTTCCTCGCTCCTCTGTCCTCCAGGCCGTGACCCAGAAACCGATCGAACTCAGCCATCTTGAAGGACATCTCAATTCTGTAATTGCACCGTGAGGAGGTGAGGAGCGAGGAAGCTTTCTGAGGAGTACACTTTACACAAAATATGTACTTTACACACAAACTGACCACCGACCTAAAATTTTAGATGCCATCATTATTTTTAGCTTAACAGCCAGGGAATGGAACGCGCAGGATTGTGGGATATCAAAGGCAGCGAAGGATACGCACTGAGCCTGTGTTCGAACGTAAACACGGAAGCTCTGCAACAAAAATAGCTACTCTGAAGTAAGAGCTAATTTAGTTCCCCCAAAAGGAGTTTCTGCGGTGCGAACATGCCAAAAAGCGGGTACTTCCCCCAATAGCTCAAGGAACTATGAAAAGCCCCTATAGATTCTGACTGATTAAACATGAAGAGAATTAACACACCATTATGATAGTATATGGTTTATCTGTGTTCTTCAAACCATCTCGGGTATTTTCATAAGGATAATGTATATTTATTAAGCAAAGCCAATCGACACAGCCTTTATCACTGTATATAATACTATAAAATAATATAAGTTCTTTTTCATTTCTATTTGACTGAGCATTTTTTTTTCTATAGATTTCAATAGATATCTCAATATATCGTTATCATGAATTCTTTTACGATAATTGTGCAGTGAAAAATGTGATATTGTGACAGCCCTAGTGCATACTGAGCATTCAAGAAATCACAGGAGCTCTTTATAAGCATCAGTGATGATGCTTTGTCCATGATTCATCCCTTGTACTTTTAATTTTAAAATGAAGCTTTAAAAAAGTGTTAGTCCAATCATACCTGTAAATTCTGAGAATGATGTGTAGGGTTTCAGATTGAATCTCTTGCGATACTCATTGAAGGGCAGAAGTCGAAGCTCCCTCGATTCAATGATGACCCCCTCAGCTACTTTGCACACCACTGGGTGAATATTATGACCACCTCCAATCTATTCCAACACAGAGATTTAATCCAAAATAAGCCATCTTTACCATAATTAAAAACATTTAAAAATAACAAATATTGTACATTAAACCCCTTAGTGAAACATTATACTGTGTATATAATATACAGTATATATATATATATATATATATATATATATGTGTGTGTGTGTACATATAGTACATACATACATACATATATACAGTACCTGTCAAAACATTACATTTTTTTTGTAATGTTTTTAAAACAAGTCTCTTATGCTCACCAAGGCTGCATTTAATCAAAAATACAGTAAAACATTAATATTGTGGAAATATAAAAAAAAAAAAAAAATTATTTTAATATATTTTAAAATGTAAATTATTCCTGTGATGACAAAACTGAATTTTCAGCACCATTATTCCAGTCTTCAGTGTCACATGATCCTTCATAAATCATTCTAATGGTGGAGAAACCTTTCTTCTTATTATCAATGTTGAAAACAGTTTTGCTGCTTAACACTTTTTGGTTATATTGTTTTCAGGATTCTTTGATGAATAGAAAGTTCAGCGAACAGCATTTATTTTCATTTATTAATTTTAACGAAGCATTTATTAAATAGAAATCTTTTGTAATTATATTTGTCTTCACTGTCACTTTTGATCAATTTAATGCATCCTTGAAAAAAGTATTAATTTATCTCTCCCCCTCTCTTTTTAAAATCTTACCACAAATGTTTGAATGGTATCTTTGTTTCCACAAAAATATTAAGCTGCAAAAACTTTTCAACATTGATGATAATAATAATAGATGTTTCTTCAGCATATCAGCAAATCAGCATATTAGAATGATTTCTAAAAGCTCATGTGACACTGAAGACTGAAGTAATGATGCTGAAAATTCAGCTTAGCCATCACAGGAATAAGTTACATTTTTACATTTATTAATGTAGAAAACAATTATTTTAAATTGTAATAATATTTCACAATATTACTGTTCTTACTGTAGTTTTGATTAAATAAATACCTAGTTCTGGCATGAAACACTCTGGCTGATAGGTCCTTAACTCATTTGGTAGCGATCACATAAATATCTACATAGCGCAGTTGATCGGTTGCTGTTGCATCAGCGGCCAAGGAGCTGTGGCTCACCATTCAAACAAATACCGGTAGTGTTTCTGTTACTGTAGCAGCATGCAGCGCACTTTCAGAAACCCTCCACCTACGGGGTTATTTCATGTATGCTATATGTGCAGCAGCAGCATGTCTTACATGCTCACATTCACAGCTGCATGTCTGTGAATGAATTGGCATATCAAGTCTCGGTACTTGCTCTGAGGCAGCAGCAGTTTGCAACATTGCAAATGTTTCTGTCTAAAATTGTTCAGCTAAACTATTGTACAATTAAAGGGATACTCCACCCCAAAATGATGTCCCAGATGTCTATGACATTCTTGCTTCAGATAAACACAAACAGAGATTAAAAAAAAAAATCCATCTCTTTGAGTTTATATAATTCAAGTGGATAAATCCCTCACACTTCAAAAACCATGTAAAGTGAACACGACGGTAATCCATACGACCCCAGTTAATTAATAAATGTCTTCTGAAACGATAGGTATGTGTGTGAGAAAATGACAAATATTTTAAACTTTGTAAAAAAAAAAATATTTAAAAAAAATATTTTAAAGTGATTAAGTTCTCCCCCACGACCCTCATGGTGCCATTACCTGTCCTGCTGGTTGAGTTGAGAAGGCCTCAACCAACTTCTCCACCCCGAAGTGGGTGAGGATAGAGGTGTTGAATATGAACTGAGGGTACTGAATCTCTTTTCCATCGATGTGGAAGCTATCAGGCATGAGTGGGTGCCAGTGGTAAAGCTGATTGAACTCCACAGCAATGCGGTTCTGGTACTGGAACTGTGAGGTGAACAGCAGCGTGGGATCAAACCGGAGCTTCAGCCGGTAACCGCTCAGATGCTGCACATAGTCCTCGATCACAATACGAATGGTCTCGCCTTGAGTTCATTGAGTCAAAATTTTACAATAAATTAGAAAACGCTGACATAGTGTACCACAATGGAAAACTGTGAGCACTTTTGAAAAACCTACAGTTGATGGAATAGCACAGAAGATATTCAGTGTTTCAAGAAAATGATCATATAATAGATTTGAATAATATAATATAATATAATATAATATAATAATACACATATTGGAATAGCATTTGAATTAGATAACAGGGTTGGGGGAAATTCATCATTTATGAATTCTCTCTTTCAATTCATGAGTTTACTTTGACAATAAAAGAAAAAAGTTATGGCAAGTTATAATTACACTGAAATATCATATGGAAAAAAGAATAAAGTCTCTTGTATGAAAACAATAATGCATTCAAAATATTAAATACATTTATTTGTATTTGATTCATTATAATTCTTTAATTACAGTTCTACATCCTAATTTAATTAATTCCAATTCAATTTAAGTTCAGGAATGGAACATTCTAAACAGTACACAGCCAAGTATTCTCTCAACATAATTATTGTTATATGGTTCTGAGGAAATCTTTACCTATAATAATGAGCCTGGCGGTCTGAAACAGCTGCTCATCCCCCCAGGTCGGATGTTCTTGTTTCAGGATATCACACACACGGTTGTGCTCACGCAGCCACAAGGTGGCGTACATACTGAGACCTGGTAGCAGTCCATACACCTCTTGCCCGATGGCCAACTGCTGCTCCGGAGGGACAGACGGGGGGTAGCTCATTTTGACCTGTGCATCTTGCACAGTGGGGGGGTAAATCTCACCACTGATAACCTACATCAGAGCCAAACAGAATAATGATGGTAAAACGCAGAACTGCGAACATGTTTCAATTGTTGTTCTCTTATTTCTTAACAAAACAAGTAACTAAGTGAACTTTCTGTTCATCAAAGAATCCCAAAAGAAAGTATCATGGTTTCCACAAAAACATTAAGCAGCACAACCGTTTTCAACAGTGATAATAATTAGGGCTGTGACGGTGGCAATTTTTTACTACCGCGGTGGTAAATCACCAACAACCGCCGGTGTTGCGGTGGTGGGGTTGGTTGGTTTATATCAGTGGCGTGCAGTGGTGTTCTGAAATGAGGAGGCAATTTTTTTATTTATTTATGATGTAAATTCATGTGCATTACTCTTAACGTTGACACATCTTCCTTGTTAAATGAACATTACTTGACATTACATCAAAAAAGAAAAAAAGAAAGTCAAAACCAAAGTCAATCTCATAAAGTTAATGTTTTAAGCATTTCTACATTCATTCCAAAATAATAACTAAGGGCAATAATAATTTAAACAATATATTTTGTGTATTGATGTTTTTCTTTTTAATAGTCAACTTAGGCTATTTTGGATCATCAGTTATGCTCCGTAAACACCATCTGTCACAGACACGAATTGTATTTTTAATTTCACCAAGCTGATTGCACTAAAAAACCCCGCAGTCATCGTGTTTTCAGTCCATTTCAAGTTTGGTTTTGACGTGACATAAAGCAGTGATATCTAACTGGGTGATCTGTTTACTTACTTTTTAATTAGTCTTCCCACTGACGCCATCATTTGTTCATTCAAACTGACGCGCGGAACATGCACATAAACAAGAGACGGGATTTATCGCACAAACCAATCATATCCAATCATAACCAATTACATCAAATCATAGCGCGATGGAGACGTTGCCTCCTCTCACGTGACATTTCCCCATTCATTCTCAATTACCCCCCAACAAAACCCACCGCACGCCGGTGGTCTGATGGTTTTCTATGAGAGCAAAGGAGGCATGACTCCTTGTGTAACTTTACCTGCGGGTGTCGCTGTTGGGCAGTGTTCCTTAAGAAATACGAGTGACTTGCGCTCTTTTTAATGTCATAATTCGTAATATTTGTGTTGTTTTATATGTAATATGGATTAATTTCTCATCCTATTTTTTTGAGGAGGCACTGCCTCCCTTGCCTCCTCGGAGGAAACGCCCCTGATATATATATATATATATATATATATATATATATATATCAGAGGTTGCGTTAGACTTTCGCACTCTTGACGGACAGTAAAAAAATCCGTCATAATCAATTATTACCCGTCATTTTAACTTTTATATTTTAATAAGAATAGCTTCTGATTTCGTCCACATTTTCATTTTTATTCACGAACTTACAGGGTAAGTAAATAGGCCTAGGCTATGCATTTATTTATACTATGAAAAGAAAGTTGAACAAAGACTGCGTCACTTTTCAGTTTTCATCTTTAACACTTGTAACGGATCGTGAGTGAACGCGATCATCCTTTCCTCTTTACAGAACGAAATAAACATGAATGAAAATCAGAAAAAAATGTTGAAAGACACAGTAGCTTACCGAAATCGTCAGTTCAGTCAGTGTTGCAAACAATGTCACGCAACATTATACCTCGGAAAGACCATTTGTTGACCATAAACTTGATAGTCAGCAAGGAAAATAACAAAACGAACCATTTAAAACAAAACGAACTGGATTAGAAACTTAATTATGTAAGTATTATAACTTTATTATTATAAAATGGATTTAAACTGGGTGCTCGCCCGTGTGTAATCAAACGCATCATTTTATTCTGGAGACTGAACTCGCGCTCTGCAGACACACTGGAGCGCACTCACCACCAACTGGACAGGGGTGGGAATTACATTTACAAGCTACATCAGCCTGTAGCAACTCCACCACCGCGGTGGCGCGGTTGTCATGCCGACCGTCACAGCTCTAATAATAATAAGAACGTCTCTTGAGCAGCAAAATCAAACTAGATTGATTTCTAATGGATCATGTGATACTAAAGACTGGAGTAATTCAGTTTTTCCATCACAGGAACAAAAAAAACCTTTAATATAACCTTTAATATCGTAAACTACAAAGCAGTTATTTTAAATTGTAATAATACTGAAATATTAAAATTTTTAAATGTATTTTTGAATGAAGCCTCGGTGAGCATCAGAGACTTCTATCAAAAACTTTGTACTTTGTTGTGTTAGTTTTCACTGTTACGCTGATGATACTCAGCTCTATATTTCTTCGTGCCCTGACGAAACTTACTAATTCACAAAATTAACGGAATGCATAGCTGATATAAAAAATTGGATGACCAGTAATTTCCTACTACTAAATTCAGAAAAAACAGAGATTCTAATTATTGGACCAAAAACCTCTGCACGTAATAACCTAGAATACTGTCTAACACTTGATGGCTGTGTAAAGTCTTCGTCGTCAGTTAGGAACCTGGGTGTGCTCTTTGATACCAATCTTTAATTTGAAAGCCACATTTCTAGCATTTGTAAAACTGCATTCTTCTATCTTAAAAATATATCTAAGCTACGACATATGCTCTCAATGACAAATGCAGAACAGTTAGTTCATGCGTTCATGACCTAAAGGCTAGATTACTGTAATGCTCTACTGGGTGGTTGTTCCGCTTGCTTGATAAATAAACTACAGCTCGTACAAAATGCAGCAGCTATGTTCTTACTAGAACTAGAAAGTATGACCATATTAGCCCGGTTCTGTCAACACTGCATTGGCTCCCTGTTAAACATCGTATATATTTTAAAATCTTGCTAATTACTTACAAAGCACTAAATAGTTTAGCTCCCAAGTACCTGAGCAAGCTCCTAATTCATTATAGTCCTTCACGTCTATTGTGATCTCAAAATTCAGGCCAGGTGATAATACCTAGAATATCAAAATCAAAATGGTAGATCCTTCTCCTATTGGGCACTTAAACTTTGGAACAGTCTTCCTAGCATTGTTCGGGAAGCAGACACACTCTGTCAGTTTAAATCTAGACTAAAAACGCATCTCTTTACCCTGGCATACACATAACACATTATCAGTTGTTGTTTTCAAATTTTAAAGGATTGTTATTCTGCATAAATTAAGCCAGTTGTACTTGTTACATCAGAAGAAGAATGGCATCTACGCTAATATTAGTCTCTCTGTTTATCCCGAGGTTTACCGTAGTCAGCCGGATCCGGGTGAGATTGAGGACGTGCGCCTAGACACGACGACAACGCAGCTCTAAAGTGTCAGCAGAGATTGTCAACTAGATCATCCCCTTTGAAGGCCTCATTGACACAACAGCCAGTGGCACAGATCCTCAACAAACCGCCCCATAGCGGCGTGATGAATACGATCCTCAACTAGATGGAACTGGAATAAATACTTTGTTGCAATCCCAATCGGACTTATTAAAGCTGCCTGAATCATAATCATGCACTGTTCGCTGTTGGCCAGAGGAGAACTGGCCCCCCAACTGAGCCTGGTTTCTCCCAAGGTTTTTTTCTCCATTTTAACACCTGTTTGCCACCTGATGTCACCTGTTGGGAGTTTGGGTTCCTTGCCGCTGTCGCCTTTGGCTTGCTTAGTTGGGGATACTTGACATTTGATATTCAACAGTGTTTTGATCTGCCTGCATTGACACCATTGTATGCGAACTGAACTGAGCTGGATGATGACATCACTGTTCACTCCAGTGCAGATATAGATAACTAAATTAATAACTATTGATTCTTACAACGGAATGAATCAATACTGAATTTACTTAAGCTGGACAATGACACCATTTTCTTTAAGAGCTGCTATGCAGCCAAAAATTATATACCAGTTATCACTGTAAAGCTGTTTTGACACAACCTGCATTGTAAAAAGCGCTATATAAATAAAGGTGACTTGACTTGACTGACTTCAAATCTTTGAACAGTATAAAAAAAGTGTCCTAAAATCTCTTTAAAAGTTGTTTTAATTAGTAAACTATATGCCCACACGAACTAAACAAGCACAGTAGATATTTACTGCCACTAGACTAAACAGTGTGCGGTCTCTTAAATTACATCACTGAGGCTTAACAAAAACCACATGTTTAAACTATAATCACACCCACAGTGAGGTTATTCATATTCAAAAGGAAATACTTGCACACAGCTGTGAAATGGAGCAACTGAAAATGCACAGGATCTCATTCATTAACCACAAGCAGAATGAATATGTATATATAATTTGTAAAACATGTAAATATGTAAATATAAAAATTGTTGTTTTATGGTAGAAGAATAGTAAAAGTGAGACTATTAGGTGCTGCAAGTAATTTGAATCTGAGAGACTCTCTGTAATGTAAAGAAACAAAATATTTATATATAGCAAATAATTCTGCTTGTGTTTCATGAATGAGCGATACACAGAATGACATTTACTTAGAGACATGCTCAGCCTAGCATTACTGATGACTCCACAGCATGCCTGACGTGAACAGTACCTGGTACTTCAATTTGCCATCTTTGTGCAGTCTGAGATCCAGCTGGCGTTCAAGAGTATCTCCATAAATGTGTCCAGCATCCACCTAGTTTTCAATATGCAATCAAAAATGTTATTTTTTTAATACAGACACCCAAGCTAATACAGTACAAAACAGTTATTTTTAGTTTTCACTGCATACAACACTGATTCAAACAAACAATCATAAATTAATTTCCTCCTCCCCTTAAAATAAAAATGTACAAAAACGAGGTAACAAGGCTGCATATAGCCTATACTGAAATAAAAATATGAACCTAGTATGCTTGTGTGCTGACAATGAGATAGTATTTTTACCCTCCCCCCAGTCCTTCCAACATTATGTGTAACATGAGTGTGGATGCGGTTCCTGCATATCCTACTGTGAAAGAACAGCGTTAAGTTATTTCTTCGCTCCAGCAGCTTCCTAACAAACATGGGCTTAGTGTCTAAGAGAAACATCTTATAGTCTGTCTTTTATTAACATGAAAAAAAAGAGCTATCAAACAATTTATTTGATAAGTTTATTAGGATATATATTTAATTTAAAAATTGTGACTCACCCCGTGACCCAGACCTTTTGTGAACCCAAGTCCCACACGGTTGTGAGTCTTGAAAAACTGGTGCGTGAAGTGCTGAGCGAAAAAGGCGAACATTAAATTTGTTCCCTGAGGGTCTGGTCTGAAATTCCGTCTTAACATGAACTTCTCTACAAGAAGCTTGGGGTCTGGAAGCATCATTTTCCCTGAGAACCACATTGAATGATTTTACAACAGCCTCAGAATACAAAGGTATTTCCGACTTTGGTATACTGGAATGCTTGCCTTGAAGCATTTTAATATTGCTTCTTATAAGAAAAAAAAACATTTTCAGATCATGTGTCCTTCAGAGGGAAGAGGTTACACTGATCTGGAGTAGACTTGCATGACCAGAGTCTCTTACCTTTGGTTCCCATTGGTGTGGGGCAGTCCTGAGGGACTGGTGGCAGAATCCTTGTGTAGTAGGTGATGTTGGAATACGCCTCCCAGTTCAAGTAGTCATATTTCGAATTGTATGTCGGGGGACTTGGGATTAAGTTGGCTCTTGCTGTGAAGGGAGAGTATATTCAAAAACACCGTAAGACAAAACAATACCAAGAAAAACACAAAACTAGTGATAGAATGAAACAGGCCAGGCTGTTTAAATTCAGCAATTATGCGTATACATTGTATTTTCTATTATCACATACATACACGCACATCGGATTGGCATTGGAGTTGGCCACTACACTGTGTAATGTTTATTTCTCTGGTTGAAGGCCAACAAACTGATAAAACATTAAGGTTTTTACTCACTATCTGGACTACACAAATATTTATGTGATAGAATTCTTGTACATATTCCTTCCCATCTAAGGGTGTAGAAACAAATGATTTGCAACATACAAATCTAGCAAAAATATTACAATATTAATAGTAAATATTATTTAATCCAACAGAACAATTCAAAACAATTTCTCTCTCTGTGGTGGCTCAAATCCACTTTCTGTTTGATGCGGGAAGTGTGTGCATGTGTGTGTAAATTAGTCTCCTAGACAATCTTCCTTAACGGTATTTATGCTTAATAAAACATGTGATTGTCTAGAGACACTGTTTGTGTGTCTAAGTGAATATTCTCAGTCAGAGTAACAATGGTGAGAAATGAATGTTGTTAACTGTGGAGTACATACTTGGTAGGCCTATAAACTGCATAGGGCACATTTTACCCACACTTCCTTTGGCTTTGAGTTTGAGGTCTGAGAATCCTCACCACTGGCTTTCAACATTTTCTTCACAGTTAATCTGTCTAACCTGCCATTCTTCGAAACAGCATAATTTCCTTTTACACTGGAAGGCGCATCTCTATCTGTATTTCTTTTCTTTCTTTCACTGCCTAGGCATTCTGTAAAATTATTAGAAAAGAAACTGTTCTTAGTTGTATGTAAGGGGGTGGTTATAACACTAGCCGTTTTAGCATAATGGTTTGAAATTAGCAGGTTAAAAATGCATCACATTTTGCCTGAGAAACTACAATTTAATCCCTGATTGGTGGAATTGGTGGTGTTATAACTCTCCCCATGTTACAACCAGACCTGGTCTCCCCTACTTTTACAGGTATGTTTAAAATCACCATCCTCTCATCCCACATTAAAACATCATATGGGTTTGAAGAGACATTATAAGGAAATTACATGATTTTTATTTTTTGTGACAAATGGTTTCTTTCATTTCCTATTCCCTTCTTTTTATATTTCATACTTTTTATTTTTTCAACTCATTGGATTCACTATTAGCTTGCTTAAATGATTTCAAAAGCCAGTCAATCTTAGAATTAAATTTAAAATTTTGACTTTTGTGCATAAATCCTTAAATAATCAGACTCCCCCTTATCTTGCAAATATAATGACTCCTTCCAGATTGAGATCAGAAAATCAAAATCTGCTAGTAGTGTCCAGAACAACATGTAAACAAAAAGGTGATCAATTTTTTGCAATAATGGGTCTGCAAAACTGTGGAATGAGCTGCCTTTATCCATTAGGTCTGCACAGTCTTCACCAGTGTTTAGAATCTGCTCAAAGCACATTTGCTGTTTATAGCCTTTAACACATTTTAAAATTATATGTTGTAACTGTTGGTTGCAACATAGGGAGAGTTGTAACACTACCATTCAGGGATAAGATAGGAGTCCTATGATCATTTCAGTGTTTACCCACTTCCTCCCAGATCCCATTTAAATGATCGTCAAGGCTGGAAATAGGCACATGCAGATTTTATAAAGAAAAAACAGATGAGCTAAAAATTTAATTTTTGACTAAAACTACAGTATGTTTTATTTAGTACTTGAAACTTTTGAAGATAAAATAATTAAACTTAGATTAAACTGTAGTTTCTCAGTCAAATGTGATGCAATTTAACCTGCTAATTTCAAACCATTATGCTAATACAGCTAGCTAAACAATGGCTGACAGGGGTTAACACATCTTTAAAAATTGTTACATCCCCTTAGATACAACTAAGAACTGTTTATTTTTTAATAATTTTACAGAATGCCTAGACAGTGAGAGAAAGAAACGACAGATAGAGGTGTGCCTGACAGTGTTTTAAAAGAACTGATGAGGTTTAGCCAGATCAGTGGCGAAGAAAATGTTGAAAGCCAGTGGTGAGAATTCTCAGACCTCAAACTCAAAGCTAAAGGAAGTGTGGGTAAAATGTGCCCTATGCAGTCTCTGGGCTTACCAAGCCTGCACTCCACAGTAACAACATTCATTTGTCACCATTGTTACATTGTTGATTGAGAATATTTACACATAGATACACAAACATTGACAGTGTTTTTTGTTAGACCTACATGTTCTTTACACAGGTACACTGGAGTCGAGTTGAGTGTTTTATTAAGCATAAATAATGTTAAGTTAGTCTGTTCTAGTAAACTACTTTACACACACATGCTGTTACATTTGGTTGCAGCATGAGGAAATAAAAATTCAGGATTTAACTGTAGCAGTCTTCCCTTTATTAAATGAAACAATATACTCAGAAATCACCGTCTTGAACCATGAGAACAGAACAACCATACATACTAAGATGAGAATGGACCAAGAACTGAACCAAACACAGGGAATATATACAGATCAAACTAATCAACGGAATGAGAAACAGTTGACATA
The DNA here is from genome assembly GCF_019924925.1 of Ctenopharyngodon idella. Classification (NCBI taxonomy): domain Eukaryota; kingdom Metazoa; phylum Chordata; class Actinopteri; order Cypriniformes; family Xenocyprididae; genus Ctenopharyngodon; species Ctenopharyngodon idella. The sequence continues at coordinate 13,364,046 of NC_067224.1, read as the reverse complement.
ACTAATCAAACAATGAATAACAAGAAGACTCAAACAGAAAAAAAACAAGACATATCCCTGACACATGCAAACACTCTGCGTCAAACAGAAAGTGTATTTCAGTTCTGGTCAGTCACAGAAGGGTTTTTCTCACACCACGCCTAAGGGCGGGTTATCATTGTTCTAAACACAGCTTTTAACACCGGGTAAAGGAACATTTCACACTTTTTTCCCCAGAGTAGGGTTAGCTTGGCTTTTGCAGTGTTAACCCCACACTGAGGTGCCAAACTTGTACAGTGTGAAATTATGCTGTGTTAGAACGTTACAGCTAGACCCTTAGCAACAGACAACCAATCACACACTTATATTTACATGCTTCGGACAGTCACAGAAACACTGTGCTGTTGCAAATTAATATTATAATCAATTAATCTGTTCGGCCAGCGAACACTCGTCTATAAACTTATTCAGAAAGGATATTTAACGATAGCCACAGAGAAAATAACTTTTTCTTACATAGTTGTGATCGAATCGTTATCAGTGACATTGTTTCTAAGCAGATCAGAATCAACTCGTAAGAATATGCACACAAGTTACATTTAACTAAATCACGAACACATAGCTAGACTAAACAAACATACAATTCACGCATACATAGGAAATGAGAGAGTGGAAAATCTTAATACTAAATCAATAGAGAACAAACATTTGTTTATGTTGCTAAGAGTGGTTGCTAAGACAGACGCAGCAACATACACACTCAGTGGCGCATCAATACTTATGTAATGCGGTCAGCTGCATGTTTTCTGGAATTTTACAAAGGCTTCGAACGCGGCTCAACCAATCAGAATCAAGGGCTGGAACTATCCGTTTTATAGTTGATATTAAACACTACCTAGATGGGCTACAATATCAAGAAGTATCATCACATGCATTTATAACACTTTACAATATACAAAAGAACAATATACAAACAGATACAATAAACAAAATGTACTGGGGAGATGCATGTTCATTCATTTAGACAAAGTTGTCAATGAATTAGTGGCAAAGAATCCATTTTTATAGACTGAATGTACGATTCTAGTGGCCTGTGCTTTCCTGATAAAACACTGTCTTTGATGTGTGTGTGTTTGAAACAGAAGGGTGATAGAGCTCAGAGGGAGGCAGACCTTACGGAGTCTGCATGCTGTGGCAATTGACTTTTACATTGTGTGTTTGATTACTCCAGACCAGGGATGGGCAACTTCGATAGTGACGAGGGCCAACATTTTTTCTCCTTAATACCAGGGGGCCAGATTACTAACCTACACCTTTTAAAGATTTTATGAACTGTTAAACTTGTGCAATTTTGCTTATACAAATGGGAAACTTTGTTTTCAGTTAACAAGCAATATTACTCCAACAAGCAAATGTAAACATCTCAATTGCATTATCTGTAAATTTGCAACAAACAAATGTACAGAAGTCCTATTTTTGATTACAAGCCTAGAGAACATTTTCAACTCAGCCTTGTTAAAAAGTGCATATTTAAAAAATAGCTGTTCCATATGGCATTACCATAATCCACATCCACATATTGCCATGAAAAATACTATTTTTTTTTTTTTTTTTAATGTATCAGAACATAATAAGTGCATACATTTCTGTCATTCATTTGGCAAAAAATGGTTTTGTTGACCTTTGAAATCTAAGACAAGGGCAACTCTGGCGTCACATGTGTATTTTTCCATACCTCTCGTTAGCCGCTTTTCCACCGTCGGGCCAAACCGTTCTCTTTGCTTTACTGTTCCATTCCATGCCGATCTGATCCGAGCCGGCCGGTACGGATATGGTTTCGTTTTTCACTGTGGGGCTGATAACGGAGCTCTTCAGTCGTTGCCTTAGTAACGCAAGAGTTTACACACGATATGCGATGTAAATAGTGACCGCGTTATGTAGGATGATCAGTTATTTCTTTTAATTGTATGATTAATTTGTCTTCATGTTGCTCAAATATCATGTTTAGCAAGCTACGGAGAAACCGGCAGCCAGGCAAGTGACTGATCCTGAGTGACGACGTCACGCCACTACTCGCATTCTAGCAGAACGGTTCGGCACGGTTGGCTAATTCCGGGCGGAGAACGGTTTGTAATCATGCCGTGCCGTGCCGTACCGGGCTCAGTTGGAAATACAACTGGAACCGTTCCTTACCATTCATCCGTTCGGCCCGACGGTGGAAAGCAGATTTTGTGAGCAGTGCAGTGGTGTAATGGCAATAAAATCTTTAATTACAGATTTCGTTTCCAAACAAATCAAACATATAGGTGACCCTAACTTGGTAAAAAGATAATCCCTTAACCATCCTGATTGGATGGTGAAAACGATTTTTATTTTTTCATTTATTTTTGATAATTTTAGTAAACTTTCAGATTAGCGTGCACACCCTATGCTGTTATTAATACGGGGATCGGCTGGAAATAGCGGCCTCTCCTGGATTGATTTAGTATTAACATTATAATCTAAACGCAATCTTTACATTGCTTGCTTTTCAAATGTCCAGCGGGCCGCATTTAAAGACATGACGGGCCGTATGCGGCCTGTAGGCCGCCAGTTGCCCATCCCTGCTCCAGACGCTAAAGTGCATTGTATATAAACAGTAAATTAAGCATTTGAGAGGAAAAATGTCAAATGCTGACAGAAAGCACAGAAATTTGAGTGAAGAAGAGACATTATTTTCATTCTTCATTTCATTCTTACCTTTATAGTCCGAAATATCCATTCAGTATAAACTTGATAGTACAGTCGCCAGTACAAGGATGCAATGTTAGAGCTTATATGTAAACAGGTCGCATATTGAGTTAATCCAATGAATGACACTGACAAATATGCAAATAAGAATGTTAACCCAGGGTAATGTGAAACGTCAGCTTATGAATACCCAGGATTAGTTGTTAACCCTGGGTAAATTATGAGCAGTGTGAAACATGAATCAAGATAAGCCAGGACTCATTACCCCGGGTAAACGGGGTAATGAGTCCTGGCTTATCTTGATTCATGTTTCACACTGAAACATGAATCAAGATAACATTGAAATAGTTGAAATAGTTAACCCAGGGTTAACTATTTCAAGTGTTAAAAAACCTAGAGAGAGAAACATTGTTTTGGATTGTTCTTTTGCATTGTTACAATAAACTCTTTTGTGAAGCACATTGCATGGCCTCTGTTTCTCCTTCTTTAGTTAAATTGTTACAACTTACCCAAGCATGTGTTGGGTGGAACGATATTCAAACTGAACTGAAAAACTGCAATACACCACCCATGGTACGTACCGCGATACTCTCATAGCGTACGGAACTTGCCACACCCACTGCTGCCCCGCCGAGCCCTGGCTCATTGGATCTACACGACGAATACAGCGTTGTAGCCTAGCCACGAATAATTGCAATAAGTTCCGCGTTTTGTTACTTTCGATAAGAAACAATGTGTCATCTTTCAAATTCTGTCCATTTTATCACAAAATTCAAACAAAAAAATGCCATTTTGACGTTCTTTAATGTGGCGTGACAGATCACTGTACAGGCGCCTCATTTCAAGCGGCAGCGCATTGTGCGAGTGAATGCAATCATCTCTTCCTCTTTAAAAGTTAGAGAATAAACATGAATGAACATCTGCAGGTATATTGAAAGATGTAGTACAACTTACTGAGAAGTATAATATCTTGTGTTTAAAGGGTTAGTTTCGGTCACTGATTTAACTGATTTAAATATGTTTTTAGTACATTAATGGATCTTGAGAGAGGAAATGTCATTGCTGGCTATGCAGGCCTCACTGAGCCATCGGATTTAAACAAAAATATCTTAATTCATGTTCTGAAGATGAATGAAGGTCTTACGGGTATGGAACGGCATGAGGGTGAGTAATTAATGACAGAATTTTCATTTTTGGGTGAACTAACCCTTTAAGTGTCTTTAACTACTTTGTATTAACATTTAAATTAATAATTTGTGCATATATTTTAAAGGGGTCCTTGATTATGATTTCACTTTTTTAACTTTAGTTAGTGTGTAATGTTGCTGTTTGAGCATAAACAACATCTGCGACGCTCAAAGTTTAATGCAAAGGGAGATATTTTCTTTTACAGAAATCGCTTTTTAAGGACTACAACAAACGGCTGTTAGGGACTACAAAGAACTTCTTCCCGGGTTGGTGACATCACAAACCCCAAAATTTACATAAACCCTGCCACCGAGAACACACAACCAAAGGGGTGAGGCCATGTTGGGCTGCTGGATGTACAAACGTGTAAGTTTTCTTAGACTCTCTGCATCTGAGTCACTGAGGACGCTGTGGTTGAATTTCAATTATGAAGGAAATGTGCCGAAGAATGTTGGTAAAGTCTTATATATTTGCGCAAATCATTTTACGCTGGACTGCTTCACAAACGAGGGTCAGTTCAACGTTGAATTTACACAAAAGAACAACATGACGGTACATTCTAGTCGATGAGTTGAATCAGCTACATAAATTTATCTACTAACCATCCAGACACGTTGCATTCTAAAAATTGTAACTTCTTCCCGAGTCTCTCCATAAGTGTCCGACTCCGATTTAAACAACGTAAGGCTGAACACCACTACTGATGATCGTCATTTTGGCTGTGTGAGATTCTCCAGCTTTGTTGTTGTTGAGTATCTGAAGCGGGAGCTGTTAAAGCTTCTTCTGGAAAGGGGGCCGGGAGCAGCAGCTCATTTGCATTTAAAGGGACACACACAAAAAAGGCTTGTTTTTGCTCACACCCAACTAGGAGCGAATTTGACAAGCTATAATAAATGATCTGTGGGGTATTTTGAGCTGAAACTTCACAGACACATTCTGGGGACACCAGAGACTTACATCTTGTGAAAAGGGGCATAATAGGTCCTCTTTAAAAATACCTGCATGTAATTATAGCTGTAATTAAGTTCAGTAAATACATCTACTGTACAATTACACTGTTGACCTCCCCTTACACCATAACTCACCCTTAAACTTAACCATACCATCAAACCTGTCCCTAACCTTACCCGTATTTCACCTCAATTGCAGTAAAAGTGTTTTGAAATACAACAAAAAATTGAGCAACACCACTATTCAGGTAGACTTATTCTGAGTTAACATGCTCTTCAGTCCATTACACTTTGCTGGAACAATATCCCAGGGAATTCAGTAACTTGGCTCGCACAAGGAAATCTTTTGGCCAACAGCAGTGTGAAGGACATGAGGAATTTGAGGGCCTCTTGCAGAGTACACAAGCGTTGACATGGCAACAGGCGGCTAGACTCATTGACATGATAGCCTCTGACTCTGGTGTATCTTTCCACCACATTTACATTATATAAAGCTTAAATTACTTTAATGTCTGTACAGGAAAACATTACAGAGCGCCAACTAGGAGGAAATGATAAAAAAGGGGCTGTACAAAATAGGGGGCCACTCAAAACAGAGTAGTGACTGAGTAAATATGGGAAGAATACTGAGTTAAAGGAGACTTCCTTTACAAGAAAAGCCGAATTCATTGACACCCAGCCATTTACTCTGATAACAGCTGCAGAGCACAATCACCCACATAAAGCACAATAATTTAGTGCTGCTCAGATACGCCACCATCTGAATTAAATCCAAACAATTTAGATTATAAACAGTTTTGCCAGAACAAAGAAAACAGATAACATCTACCAACCAAGACTTCAAGCAGAATTTCTGTCTAAACTATACATGTGTGGTCTGGAAGTACTGTAGATACTCACTCAGCCAAAGACTTTGATGTCTGTGTGCTAATAAAACATTGATATTTACACTCTTATTCTCCTCTTCCCCTAAAATAAGACCAAGCTTAAAGGGATAGTTCACCCAAAAATGAAAATTTGATGTTTATCTGCTTACCCCCAGGGCATCCAAGATGTAGGTGACTTTGTTTCTTCAGTAGAACACAAATGATGATTTTTAACTCCAACTGTTGCGGTCTGTCAGTCGTATAATGCTTGTCAATGGGTACTCCATCTAGTCAAAAAAACATGCACAGACAAATCCAAATTAAACCCTGCGGCTCGTGACGACACAATGATGTCCTAAGACACGAAACAATCGGTTTGTGCGAGAAACCGAACAGTATTTATATAATTTTTCACCTCTAAAACACCACTATGTCCAACTGCCTTGCGCATCCGGTTGGTGAGGTCTGAAAACGCGTTCTGATGACGGAAGTGATGTCTCGCGTTTATACTTCAATGAGTGCGAGACATCACTTCCGTTGTCAGAGCGCGTTCAGACCTCACCAACCGGATGCGCAAGGCAGTTGGACATAGTGGTGTTTTAAAGGTAAAAAATGATATAAATACTGTTCGGTTTCTCGCACAAACCGATCGTTTCGTCAATGTGTCGTCACGAGCCACAGGGTTTAATTTGGATTTGTCTGTGCATGTTTTTTTGACTCTTATAGATAGAGTTACCATTGACAAGCATTATACGACTGACTGACCACAACGGTTGGAGTTGAAAATCATAATTTGTGTTCTACTGAAGAAACAAAGTCACCTACATCTTGGATGCCCTGGGGGTAAGCAGATAAACATCAAATTTTCATTTTTGGGTGAACTATCCCCTTAAGCTATATTTGCATTGGTACAGTGGTTGTGAAGGGCTGAGAAAAGTGAAAGTTGTATACAATTTAGGCTGCTCGGACACCATGATAATCAGAAAGAATTTAATTCTGTCTTTATGTCAGCTCATGTCACACAACGTCCAGAAGGTAATGGTGTTTCTTACCCAAAGCTCATTAAATTCATGACATTGCATGCAATATGACCAGTTTACTAAATTAGTTTGCAGAGTGACACGGACATTTTGGATATTTAAGGAAAGGTGTTAGTGTGGATGTGCAAAACTACAGTGTATATTGAAAGTGCATTCAGTAGTTTGGTGCTAATCAAAAAAGTTCACACATTAAAGGGATAGTTTACCCAAAAATGAAATGTGTGCTATTATTTGGCCAAGAGTTTGTCACACCACAGAAAAATGTGTTATTAACCACCCAGCCAAATTTGAATGATTAAAAAAAACATCAAGTAAATGAAATAAGTTATCAGCAGTATTTTCTGCTCTCAAACACTGGGGGCATGTCCGCTTTTGGCACTGAAACCGCAACCACTCAAGAAAGATGCCGTCTCTCTCAACTTACTTGTCCAATGAGTCAAACATACTGACACATATAAACAAGAGAATCATGTTAGAGGGTTGCAAAATTTAGTAGAGTTACTGTGGACTACCTACTAATTATAACATAAGCACACAAGGCAACTTACACTCATTATAATTTTCCAGCAGCCATATCACCCTGTAGCCCAAGACTGGTTGCCCACTGAAGCTAAGCAGGGTTGAGCCTGGTTAGTATCTGGATGGGAGACATCCTGGGAAAACTAGGTTGCTGCTGGAAGAGGTGGTAGTGAGGCCAGCAGGGGGTGCTCACCCTGTGGTCTGTGTGGGTCCTAACACCCCAGTATAGTGACGGGGACACTGTACTGTAACAAGCACTGTCTTTCGGATGATACGTAAAACCGTTGTCCTGACTCTCTGTGGTCATTAAAAATCCCATGGCACTTCTCGTAAAGAGAAGGGGTGTAACCCCAGTGTCCTGGCCAAATTCCCTCCATTGGCCTTTACCAATCATAGCCTCCTAATAATCCCCATCCATTGAATTGGCTCTATCACTCACTCTCCTCTCCACATATAGCTGGTGTGTGGTGAGCGCACTGGCGCCATTGTACTGTGGCTCCAAGAGGATGCCGCACACTGGTGGTGGTTAAGAAGAGACCCCTGATATGATTGTAAAGCGCTTTGAATTAAAAAAAATTGTGATATACAGTATATACAGTAGTATATATGAAAGTGCTATATAAATGCCTCATTAATTCATTCATTCATTGGTGGGCATGTGGTGGACATTGGGCGAGCCACTGATGCTAATACGCTGTAGTTATGATAGTGTTAGGGGCGTCATCAAGCCACCGTTTTAGCCCTCCCCAAAAAATCCTGGACTCAGAATTGGTGAAAAACTGTTTAACGCCTAACTCCACAATTCAGTACTGCATAGTTCAGAGTTTGAAATGTGTTTCAGCAATACATTTGTAACATTTATAATGTGTTTAGAAACAATTCTCAGAATTGACTTTACAAGGACTTTAACTTAAAATACTCTGCATTTATGCATTTGTGAAGATTATCTTGATGAACAAAACATGTAAGAATCATAAACTTTTGTTGGTCACAGGGCTTATTTTCTGCAAAAATATAATAGCCGATGGAAAATTCTGGCTTTTTTTCAAGAGAACTAGAGTGATGTTAACTTCCAGGTTGGCCTACATGTCATCTCTGCAGCACTCTGATGTGACCCGCAGTATCACTTAATACTGGAGAGAATGGAGCAAACAATCTACTGGTCTGAAAAAGCCCTAAAACATGCTAAACCATGTGGATAGATGGCAGTGCAGTAAAGTTGGGCCAAGACCTCGATTAGTTGTTCAGGTGTGTTTAATACGGGTTGGGAATAAACTTTACAGTGGCCCCCAGAAAACAGCACATGCGACCCGTGACAGAACACAGACTGGCTGAATGACACTTTCATTTAAGCAGAAAATCTGAAATGAAGGTTGCTAAACTCCAGTTTACTTGTGGGCCGGTGTTTTCAGATTATCAGCGGGGCGTTTCCACAGTGTAGAGAAAGCGCGTGAGCATGGTTGCCAGATTGCAAATATTAAGCAAATCACCGGGGAGAAAATGACTTTAGAAAGATGGCAGGATCATTATTTTATTTTTACACAGAGATTGGTAGGTCTGTTAGTAAAATCTGTTGACTTTAGTAATCCTTCTTACTTTACATGCCAACGGTGACAGTTAAAAATGGCAAAAGGCACTTCTTGTTTTTTTTTGTTTTTTTGCCTCAAGTTTGCATGCCTGTAACTCAAGATTAAAGATATCTTAATATCCTTTTAGATTCTGGTTCTTAACAAACTTTCCTTTTGGTATCTTCATTTTAAAGGCCCTTGATGGTTCAATCCCAGAGATACGGAGATCTTAATGTGGCTCCATGAGTAAATTGGTAAATTGTACACATTTTCAGTGGTCAAAAACCAAATGTGGGCCACTTTGCATACAGCAGATATGTTTTTTCTTTTAAAGAGGAATATCTGAAGAACAAATAATGTTGAAACTAGAAATGTATCTCGTGTTTTTCTATCAACTCAACTGCATAGAACATACCTGTCTATGCCATATGGAGAAAGAATATTCCTTTTCCAAAGTTTGCATGTCTGTAACTCTAAAAGTATTCAAGATATCCTAATATCCTTCTAGATTCTCAATCTTAATAAACTTTCCCTTTGAAATCTCTGTGTTTCATCACTATTTATGTTTGACTTTCAACAGAAAAAAATATAAACAAAATCAAAAATTTGAGCCGGGGACCTCTGGTTGAGTTGACACGGAATGACCCTTTTGACATCTGGTAACCACAAGCATGAAAGCTCGTAGAGGCTTGTACAGCAGTCTGTAATATTTTGTCTCCTCTTTTTATTCGACAAAAACAAAAGAGATTTTGGTAAAGTTTTTTTAAACTACATTTTAGTCTCGACTTTTTATGTTAAACATATTCCATGTTGATATAGTCAGAGTTATCATTTAATGATGTTGATGTCGTCTTGTCTTAATCATAGAAAAAAAGGTTGTCAACGAACATTTTTCGTCATAGATTTTGTTAACGAAATTAACACTAATACAAACACAGGAATGTAAATTAATATAATTGTGAATATAATTGACAGCAGGATAGTGGCCCTCCAGGACTGAGTTTGGACACCCCCTGCATTAACCAACTAGGTGGTTGGTAATTGACTCCCAACCCGTCTCTAGCTATAAGTCCCCTTTAACAAATGTCTTAACAAATGTCCAAGTCTGAAGGAACAGTGACACAAGGCATATCATACTGTGCAGTGCATTACGCAAGAGACAAACTGAACCTAACAACAAGCCAAATAAATGTGTACACTTTGTAGACACTGCCATCTAATAACACTCTAAAGCTGTGTTATACTATTTATGCCTGTAATAATCCCACATAAATACACGAGCAACATTATGAATGCAAACACACAACCCATGCTGAGTATGTGCAAAAAAACCAACCTGTGAGCACTTTGTGCATGAGCCAATCCCTGAGGAACGTCCTGTTGATGATGCCCCATAGCCATTCGAAGTGGGTTAGGATATAGTGGACAACATTAGGACTGGGCTTCAGGAGGTGATAGACTCGAGACCAGAACTCAGCTGAAGAACAGATAGGAGAAAGAGGTTAAGAGTGTGAATGTAATGAAGAATGAAAATGTGCAACTGTGTGGGATTATGATTACACCCTGAATTAGAACAATATATTCCAAATACAATGGACATGTGTCCCAGAATTCCTTTGAAAACTTGTACTCAAATTGGTGGACACTAATTAAGCAATCTAATTATTCCAGAAAACAAAGCTCTTTCATAACACATGCATCTTTGTTTTTTTGTCTTTTACCTAACACAATCATCCTACCACTGCTGAAACTTTGTGCAAAACCTTTTATTGAGCAAGATCACTTGTGCCAAAAAGTTGAGAGAGACAGGAAGTAGAAACATAAAAAGAGAAACGGAAAAGAAGACAGACAGCAGGGCTGGCTGACATAGATGGGGGGGGGGTTGTAGGAGAACAAAAATTGGTCTTGAGCCTTTCTCTCTGCCAGTAATAGGTTGGCACAGATGTTGAACTGTGTCAAAAGAGGTATTTGCTTCCAAAACATTTGTGATAATTTATTGTTCTGTTTAAATCATTCAGCCATTTCACAGAGATTTATGTAACGCTATTATGTTACACACAGCTTAATTTAATATCAAAATGGAAGAAATGTTAGCCTTAATTTTCAGGTTAGGGAAAAACATTATTATTACCTGTATCTTAGCCCATCATTTTGTTTTGACATCATACAGTCAAAGAGTACAGTACAAATATACAGTCGGAATGAGATAAAAGCAAGTTACATACGTATAGTGCAATTTTCTCCATAGTATCCTGTTCTGGTGCAGTCACATTCATATCTGTCCAGGCCATATCGAACACAAATTCCTCGGTTTTGACAAGGGTAATAGCAACAAGGATTAACTGGGAAAAACAAGCCATAATACAGTCAAAGTTATAAAAAGTTTTATTGTTGTTATGAGTCTAATGGTTCCATAACACGGCTTTACTCGCAAACTACAGTTCCTGTTCATCAGTAAGGTGAGAATCAGACCCGTTATAAACCCAAATACACTCAAATTAATTACATTAATTGATAAGTGTACTATCCAAGTAGTAATAAAGATGTTTTCCGTCATAATGATGACAGTAGCACACACAAAAGTAGTAGCTGTTCCATACTCTGGCACGGTTAGCGTTCACACTGCATACGAACCGCACTCGAGCCCAACTGAACCGCGCTCTGGCCCACCTCTCCCAAGCGGACCAGGGCCGGTGTTGTGCCGAATTTTGACTCCCTGCCAAATTATTACCCCCCTCGTTGAGGTTGCTACCTGATTGCCTAATCCTAACCCCTCCCTCACACCTACTAGGGGGGTAATAATTTGGCGGGGGTCAGAATTCGGCACAACACCGGCTAAACGAACCGCTCCCGGGCACGGAACGAAGCGATCACACTTGTCAAACGAACCGGGCTTTGGGTTGAGTGTGTTAAAGCAATGATATTCATCTGATATAATGATATACATCTCTCACAAATGTCTCCATGGTTGCAAGGCACGCTCCCTGTGCAAGCAGGGGGTCACAGGCGCTGTGTAATATCATTGCGCCTGCTGCACCCATGGTACGGCAGCAAAGTTCCTTGATTATTACGCCGGAATGAGAGTATAGTTCCTAGCCATATCGGCCTAGAAAATCGCAACTTTTCATTTTCCGTTGGTCTTAGTACACAATGTAACTACAGAAGAGTCAAGTTTTAAATAGGAAAAATATCGAAACTCTTTGGTCATTTTTGAGCGAGATGCTAACGGTCTAATCAGATTCAATGAACTATGCTAAGCTATGCTAAAAGTGGTGCCGCCAGACCCGGAGATCGGCTGAATGGATTCGAAAACGGTAAAACTCAACTGTTCAACTCTAGGGGAGTTGGAAAATGAGCCTATTTTCAAAAAAAGTGGAGTGTTCCTTTAAGTACATTGTAGAAGTGTACTTTTTTTTCACTTTGGGATAGATGATTTTGCAACCATGACCAAAATGGCATGAACATCTGCACTAATTTCTTTCATGGTGTCAAATGTAACATTTGAAATAAGTGAAATTATCAGTATTGTACAGTGAATTGTTAAACTATGCTCTCAAATCCATTTTTAAAGACATTTCTCACAATACTATTCATTTATTCTCGTTAGAAATAAAGCAACAGGCTTCCCCTGATAAGGCTTATTCATAAATACAAGACACATCATATCTTTGCTCATGGTTGTCAGTGGCATGACCCTCTACTTCTCTTGACAACATTATGACAGACAGCCTAAAAATAGAAGAAATTTTGAATGAAATGTGGTTACTGTGCACAAATTGTGTGGCAGATAACCAGAATCTTCCATTTTCTCCAGTACTTTCCACTCATTATACAAACATCCTCTAGCTCACGCACATGCAACAGTGAGCAGAGAAACTTGACCAAAATTTTTGGTTAACTACTAGTCTATTCACAAAACACAAAACAACATGTTAGCGATTCAATTAACTAAACTATGTAAACAGAGAGACTGATACAAAGATAGCATACTACACAACCAAGACCAGACTTGTTCACTGCTGCTTACGCATACCTCCATGAGGACGAAAGGAAAAGGAGAGTCATGCTGGAAATCTCTGATAAATTATTTGAAGCTGTTGTGTGATTTAACAAAATTCGAGGTATGTTAAAGATGTTATACTATATACTATATACTTTTTTTCATATTCTGAAAAAAAAATGAGTTTGAGAGAAAATATAGAGAAATCAAAATAAGAATTTATTGTCACTTCTAAATTGTCAACCTCACTAAAGTTCAGTTTACGTCTCCAATCTAAATAAATACTGGCATATGCACTGATATCTTTTTTTTTTTTTACCATGACACACATAATGGAGATATACTTACCAGTGTTTGATGAAGTTGGGCTTTCTTCACCAACACATAAAGAGAGACTCAGCAGCAGGATAAACGTCCACTTCAGGCAAAAGCTAAACACTGCAAAGCAAGATATCTGATAGGGCTTGCCACAAAAGTTGATATACGTTATATAAATCTAAGAGATTTAAAAAAGTTAATTGCTCACCTTTCATTGCAGTTTAGAACGCAAAATTAATTAAATAAAAAAGTACGAGTACAAAAGAATTCAAAAAGTGGTGTTAAATATTTCCATGTCGTTTATCTGCCCATGCAAGCCTTCATGCCAAAGTCAGTTCGTGCACAGAGACCCGCGGAGGATTTTTGCAGACTGATAAGAAAAAATCGTTCAAATGGAACTTTTAGAGCGAAAATAAAATTACAATATCAGGAAACTCCACCCTTTCCCCTCAGACTACACTCGCGATTAAAATACCAATGCGAAATAGAAATGGATCTCGTCTTGGAACAGTTGTGCAGTTTTGAGATGAAATTGAGAGAAAAAAAAAAAGAAAAGAATGAAATTACTGGAGCGCCACCGTGTGTCTGAATTTGTTGAGCAAGAGCATCACTAGACGCGCTTTATGCGGCGGGTGGTCTTGTGTTGTGTTTTACTTCAAATGTATTTGAAGTAATTCGCTTCATTGTAATGCAGTCACATCCTAATTTGGCCCCAGTAAATTCTTTACTTCAAAACAAGGGTTTTATAAGCGGAACAAGGATTCATGAAAATTAATTAGCAACATGTTAATGTTTAATTTTAATCACAACAAATGAAGATGAACTCATTTAATTTCAGTGCTCTGCCCGAACTGAATGACTGGTTCCACAATGTTACAAATTGTGCTTTATTACAATATTTTTCAATGTTATTATAAAGTCTGCAACAAAGTATCCAATACAGTCCAATAAGCATAACATTGTTACTTCTGAGTTAAACATTTGATGGTCCAAATAGCCAAATTACTTTACAACAACAAACACTATGCAATATGGGATCTACAAATGTATCATTTTTAAGCTCGTTATAATAATGATAATATTTTATAGTCTATTGTGGCTACAGGAGTAAACAAGATGAAAATATTATGCCTATAGGCCTACAATTTTCAGAAATGTTGCAAATGCCAAAGAAATTGTGCGTTGCTGTAAGGTCATATGCAGTACATTTAACTGGAAATATCAAACATTTTTAATCCTGTTCGAGCAGGATCCATGTTAACATGGTTCAAAATGATTGCTCACCATTCTGGCTGTATGCCCTGGAGGCTGAACTTCAGGGAAATTAGAAAGATGATCACAAAAACTGCCCTCTTTTCTAAAAGGAAAAGAACATGGCATGCATGTAAAACGATAATTTAGGCAATACTAATAAAAATTGAGTTCTATCAGATCTAGCATAAAAACAACCTTGGAGAAGTAGGTGTGAATCTTTAATTGAACTTGTTCACACACTTATCAGTTTTGGAACTGACTAACACATTGTAAACTATACTGAAAGAAATTTCCAAGCTAAATAGCTTAACTGTTTGACAATAGTTAAAAGAAGCCCTCAAGTAAAATGCCTCCCCAACTTTTACGACCAGACTTTTTACAATCTCTGTCAGCTCCACAGCCCAACTATCACACTCTTCAGCCCCTCCAGGGTAAGTTTCTCATAAATTACCCTATTGTAAACATGCCCTGCTCCTCTCTACCACAAAATCACAGAAAAGAACATCCTCACAACCTTCAGCTGAAGGGATTTGAGCTTTTCAGCATATAAGATCAAATCATCTAATAATCCTGTACTTCTAAATCTAACAATTTATTGCCTCATATTAGAGACTTAACTTTATAATTTAATTCCTGAATATACAGTTGCAAGAAAAAGTATGTGAACCACTTGCAGAATCTGTGAAAATGTGAATAATTTTAACAAAATAAGGGAGATAATACAAAATGCATGTTCTTTTTTATTTAGTACTCTCCTGAGTAAGATAATTTATATAAAAGATGTTTACATATAATCCACAAGACAAAAAAATAGCTGTATTTATTAAAATAACCCCATTCATAAGTATGTGAACCATTGATTCTTAATACTGTGTGTGGTTACCTGGATGATCTACGACTGTTTGTTTGTTTTGTGATGGTTCTTCATGAGTCTCTTGTTTGTTCTGAGCAGTTAAACTGAGTTCTGTTCTTCAGAAAAATCCTCCAGGTCCTGCAGATTCTTCGGTTTTCCACCATCTTTTGCATATTTGAACCCTTTACAGCAGTGACTGAATGATTTTGAGATCCGTCTTTTCACACTGAGGACAACTGAGGGACTCAAACACAACTATTAAAAAAGGTTCAAACATTCACTGATGCTCCAGAAAAAAACATGATGCATTAATAGATGGGGGGGGGGTGAAAACATTTGGAATTTGAAGATCAAGGTAAATTGTATTTAATTTGTCTTCCGGGAAACATGAAAGTATCTTCTGTTGCTTCCGAAGGGCAGTACTAAATGAAAAAAATGTATATTTAAACAAAATAAGAAAAATTTGGACATCTTCATCCTGTTCAAAAGTTTTCACCCCCGACTCTTAATGCATCGTGTTTTCTTCTGGAGCATCAGTGAATGTTTGTCTTGTGGACTATATGTAAACATCTTTTATGTAAAATATCTTACTCAGGACAGTACTAGATAAAAAATAACATGCATTTTGTATTATCTCCTTTATTTTGTTAAAAATATTCACATTTTCACAGATTCTGCAAGTGGTTCACATACTTTTTCATGCAACTGTATATAAAGCAGTTCTGAAAACCCAGATCTGTATGATGCTGTCAGCTGAACATTATTTAGCACCACAACACCCAAAGGGCTAACAGGATATTACTAGACATGTGTTTAATCATTACAGAGCTGCTATACAGCCAAACATATTCAGACATAAGTGTTTGTGGAATAACTGACTCTGATCTGATCAACAGGAAACTACATGTAAACATCTCTCTGGCATTCAGCTGTATGAAGCACTGTATGTAATTGATGATTTGTCATTCGGGAAGCACCTTTAGCCACAAAGTGGCTCAGAAGCAGCATATTGTTCCAATATCATTCCAGTATTACTGATTTTGTGGTAAGACATTTGATTACACATCATTTCTAAAAATAATTATTTTTTAGGTCTTAAAAATCATAAAAATGATGTAAAGACTTATGCTTAAATGCTAGTGAAGGAAAAAACAAGATACATAGATAGATAGATAGATAGATAGATTACCACATAACCAAGTTACTGAACAAATAGAAGTCATTGTATTCAACATTAATTCTTGAAGTCTGCTATAGGCTAATTAAAGATATTTGTTGGCAGTAAAGAGGTTAGAGATCTAAATCTCTCAGATATTTAAAATACAATGAATACAATAATATAAATGCATTATATAAAATAAAACTTTCAACAATATAACAATAAATCTTTATTATTAAGGATTTTTTTTCTTGTGAACTGACAAAACTCCATGATATGTGTCAAGCTGGCTTGCAATGGCACAAAATGCTTGCATTGAATTTCCTGTCTATGTTCTTTGATGATGGCCTTATTGCCTGTGACTGACAGCTGAAATTTACTCTTTGGTTGTCTCCAATCATGAACATTTCAAGTCATCCTAATTGCATGGACTTTCTCTGTTCTCTTATTATATGGCAAATGATAATCATTCTGAAGGGCTTAGAGGTTAAGAGTGTAATCGATAATTCTGTTATAATTGGACCTAAGTGTAGCATTAGCTTCCATATTCAGGATTTGTGTGAACGAGTTTTAAATCCCAGTCTCCTCATCGCTTCAAGTAGGCTATCCTCGCGCACAGAAATGGTAAGTAGCTAGAATTAAGTCTTGTCTTATTTTAATTTGACTACCAAACCAGATAAAATCTCATTTATTACGAAATACATTTTAACGTAGGTATTCTAAAAATATTTTTTCCAAAGTCGAACCATCATTGTCGGAGTTTGAGGGAGAAAGGGCCTGTTTTGACATCAAAGTGTTCATCGCTATCGTCCTCATTCATATGCGCGCGCTGCGGGACGGAAATTGTGGACCGACAAGTGCTGAAGGTGCTTATGATCCTCACAATGACGGCGAAAAAAAAAAGGATAAAAAATAGTTATAATACGTTTGTTAACATATCTTGTACATTTAATACTACTATAATTAGTATAATAATAAATGAATACGACAATAATAAAATATTTTTGAGCGTTTAAAGACGATATTTAACGTTATTTCTTCTCGCAGGTGAATGGATTAACGTGGCATCTGAAATGTTTGCAGTGCTCGGTGTGCGCAGTGTCCTTGGGTCACCATAACAGCTGCTTTATCAGAAATAAAGAGATTTTCTGTAGAACGGATTATAACAGGTAAAGTGTTTAATCTTTTTCACCAAGGTTTCCTCCATTTCTGAAGATTTTCATTTACATTTATAGTGCGTTGGTTGACAACATAGCCTACTGCATGTGCTTATAACATTATACTGTAAAACTGTTTTTAATAATTTTATAGTAAACAGAAAACTTTCCATTTATAAAAAGGTAAAAGGTTTAATTTTAATGATGAAATAGGCAACATTTTATCTTAATATATTATGTTAACTTATAAAAAGGGTTTAACATCAGGACTTTCACTAATGTCCTCTGCACTGTTTGTTCTGTAGGCTATATTGTTTAAACAATTCCTAAACACTAAACTTTAGTTTAACTGTATTTTTTTTTTTAAATGAACGTGGATTCAAAGTTGCAAATTGCAGCCGACTTAAATTGCCAAAGAAGAAGAAAATTGAGAAAACTGAAGCTTTGTCACAAAATTATTGTGACAAATGTCATGATTACAGAATGATGTATACCAGCAAGAAAATGATACATTTTCTTTTCAGTACTTTCGGCATAAAATGTGTTCGATGTAGCCATCAAGTCAGTGCAAATGACTGGGTTCGGAGGGCAGGAAATGGCATATATCATCTTACCTGCTTCGCTTGCATCTTCTGTAAAAGGCAGCTTTCTACAGGGGAGGAGTTCGGCTTGATAGAGAACCAGGTTCTCTGTCGCATTCACTACGACATAATGCTACTAAACCTGCAGCGCTTGTCAGACAATGGTAATTTTTATTTTTATTTTTTTTCATACATAATACCAGCGGAAAAGGACATTAAAACAATATCTTGCATACACCGATCAGGCATAACATTTTGACCACCTTCCTAATATTGTGTTGGTCCCCCTTTTGCTGCCAAAACAGCCCTGACCATGTTGAGGCATGGACTCCACTAGACCCCTGAAGGTGTGCTGCAATATCTGGCACCAAGATGTTAGCAGCATGGGCACCCTGACTGGTCTGCTGCTATGCAGCCCCATACGCAACAAACTGCGATGCACTGTGTATTCTGACACCTTTCTATCAGAACCAGCATTAAATTCTTGAGCAATTTGAGCTACAGTAGCTCGTCTGTTGGATCGGACCACACAGTCTTCGCTTCCCACGTGAGCCTTGGCTGCCCATGACCCTGTCGCCGGTTCACCACTGTTCCTTCCTTGGACCACTTTTTATAGATACTGACCACTGCAGACTGGGAACACCCCATAAGAGCTGCAGTTTTGGAGACGGTCTGACCCAGTTGTCTAGCCATCACAACTTGGCCCTTGTCAAACTCGCTCAAATCCTTATGCTTGTGCCTATTTTTCCTGCTTCTAAAACATCAACTTTGAGGACAAAATGTTGCTGCCTAATATACACCACCCACTAGGTGCCGTGATGAAGAGATAATCAGTGTTATTCACTTCACCTGTCAGTGGTCATAATGTTATGCCTGATCGGTGTATGGTAACAACATCCTCTCAAGAATACACTAATACAAGGAACATTTAAAATAAGGTAATTTGTATCACAACAGGAAATGATCTGTACGGAGCTATACCCATACAGTATCTCCCAAAGCCGCCTAAAAGACCTCGTACATCATTTACTTCAGAACAGCTACAGGTACGTTTCAGATGCTTTTTCTCCACCTGTGGTAAAAGAGGGAAAGGGACTGTAACAGAGCTACTGTATTACATACTTTAATATGGTTTTACGAGCAAAACAAATTCCAAGGACTTGTCCTAAACCACAAACAAATGTTTAATACTCATAAATCTTTGCATATCAGATTGGGCTTATATATGTATTTGATTTCTACAGATTATGCAAACCCACTTTATCCAAGACAAGAATCCTGATGCACAGACTCTGCAGAGGCTGGCAGACATGACTGGGCTGAGCAGAAGAGTCATACAGGTACAGAACATAAGCTTAAGCTTTTATGCCTGGTTTCACAGACAAGGTTTAAGCCTAGACCCAGACTAAAATGTATGTTTGGGCTGTTTTAACTGAAAGCAACTTGCCCTGACATATCTTAAAATATGTCATTGCCATTGTTTTGTCTCAAGATGCACACCATAAATGTTTTTTCTAAGGCATGTTTAAAAAGGCTACTTAAATGTCATAATTTGACTAAGGCCTAATCCTGGCTTAATCTAAGCCCTGTCTGTGAAACTGGGCCATAGTGACTCGCTTAATTGAATTGTTCTTTTTAGCATGTTAATTTTTTTTTTTTTTTTTTAAATGAAGAATTTAATTGTAACTAGTACTGAATTCCTAGGTTTGGTTTCAAAACTGTAGAGCCAGACAGAAGAGGAACCCACTTCATGACAGCATCTCTCCACGGGACAGATACCAGACCTCTGCAAGGCCCTTTCTGTCAGATAACCAGTACTTCTTGCCCTCAGAGACCTGAGACTCACTGAGACTGTCCACTATTTCAGCATCTGTGCTACTTGATATCTTTTGATGTATAAAAATTTATTTGGGGAGTATTTGATTTAAGTGCTGATTGAATACATACTGTTTAAAAGTTTGGGTTCAGTAACATTTTTTTTTTTTTTTTTACAAGAAAGTATCACTTTATTATTTAGCAAAGATGCATTATATTGATGTGACAGTAAAAAAGTGACAGTAAAGTGATGTTAATAAAATGTTACGGAAGATTTCTATCATAAATAAAATGCTTTTTTATTCTTCAGCTGTTTTATTTTTCAATCCTAAAAAATGTGTATCACACTTTTCCATAAAAATATTTAGCAGCACAACTGTTTTCAGCATTGAAAATAATAAGATACGTTTCTTGAGCAGCAAATCAGCCTATTAGAATGATTTCTGAAGGATCATGTGACACTGAAGACTGTAGTAATGATGCTGAGAATTCAGCTTTGCCATCACAGGAAAAAATTACATTTTATTAAAATATAAAACAGCTATTTTAAATTGTTATAATATTTATTTATTTATTTACAATATTACTGTTTTTATTTTGGTCAGACGAATGCAGCCTTGGTGAACATAAGATTTTTTTTTTTTTTTTTACAAACATTAAAAAATAATGCTGACCTCAAACGATAGTGTAATACCACATTTAAAAAGTTAACTTTTATTAACAATCCATCAAGAAACATCACTTCAGTTTAGATGGTTCTGTATTTATTTATTTCCAATTATTAGATGTAGCAGGTATTTACAACTGTATAATCTTTATAAGAGAATATTGAGTTGAAAGGACTTTGAAAATTATCATATTATTGACTGTAAATTGTAAAAAGCGTGTCTCTTTAATAATACTGAACACATTTGTTTTTAACAACAATTTGATGCTAAAAGTTGCTCAAAACATGTGAGATGGATAAAAAGAAGTGTGAAACATTATTACTTGATTGGGATTAGGCTATTCTAATTGACATGTAGTTGAAGTGTATTCTTTTCATCTTATGTATGCACTTGCCAGAAAAAAAGAAGAATGACAAGCTTGACATCTTTCTTTCTAGTCTCTCTGTCTGATTGCTAAAAATTGGGACAATTTTCTGACTGCATCTTAAAATCCACAGCCCTGGCGATATTTGTTTTCTCGCACTCTGGCAATAATTGTCAATTATCTGTCAGTCCATCTAATGACCCAATATAATACAACCATCAAGCTCTTTTATTCACTCATATTCATTGGTATGTAATAATTCCAATGGGCGTTGAAAGACACCAATTTTTTTCTGTGTTTAGTGGCAATCACAATTCATAAAATGTCCAATCAAATAATGACCATTAAACTATTCATCCAGTGAGCAATTCAGTGGTGACCAGGCAGGCAGTATCAGGCACTGAATACTGCATGATGCATTGATTTACTGCACTGTACATCAATGACACCATTTCTTAAAAGTCTTGTATTGATTTGGACACACTTAAGCTTTACAATGTCAAAATGACCAAACGCCTATCTAAAACAGCTTGTCCTTCCTAGTCATTTATAGGTAATTTCTTTCCTGCAGTGCACCTACTGTATAGGCTACTATACAATTTACTATACTGATCCATTTTTAAAGTTAACTATTTTATTTATTTCTTTATTTTGCTGTACAATTCCATCCAAAAGTTTGAGTCTGATAAGACGTTTTATTGTTTCTGAAAGAAGACTCTCACCAAGGCTGCACTGGTTTGATCAAAAATACAATAAGAGCAGTAATATTGTGAAATATTATTACAATTTAAAATATTTTCTCTTTTAATAAAATGTAATTTATTCCTGTTATGGCAAAGCTAAATTATCAGCAGTCGTTGTTCCAGTCTTCAGTGTCACATGATCCTTCAGAAATCATTTGCTGATATGCTGCTCAAGACACATTTCTTATTATTGTCAAAGTTGAAAACCGTGTTGCTTAATATTTTTGTGAAAACCTTGATACATTTTCAGTACTTTTTGTAGAAAGTTCAAATGAACAACATTTATTATAAATATTTTGTATCATTATAAATGTTTTTACTGTCACTTTTGATCAATTTAATTCATCATTGCAGAATAAACGTATTAGCAATATAGTCACTGTACATTCACCATATGTTAGCATATGTTAAGCTAGGTTAAATAATTTTTAGTGTCTGTTTTATCCATGCACAAGGTCAGCACAACATCAGTATGCAATTTCAGTTGTGGCCACATGATGGTGCTGACTCTATTTACAATAGTGCATGTTATTTGTAATGGAAGGGTCGCCTTTACTGATATACTTCAATTTAATCTATTTAGATAGAGGGGCCATGGTGGCCATGACACTTTGATATCTACCATGAAAGTGGCAATCATTTAGTACCATGGTTTACATCAAAGTACCATGGTGTCACCATCTTATACACCCCTATTATACTTCACAGGTATACATGGTATACTTCACAGAATACCACGGTATTACTGTAGTAAATGTCCAAAAAACATGGTAAGGGTATTTTTTGTTAGCGTCATGAAAGATAAAAAAACACTGAGAATCAAATCTTGAATCTTAATTCAAAAATTCATTCAGATTTTCAGTTTCAATGTGTGGTAACTAGGTAATTAGGTCAACCTCCTCCCCAAATAGAAACATTTCTCATTGGTTTTGCCTTTCTGCTCTCTCTCAGTCTCTTCATTGTTTGAGCTTCTTCCTGGCTAGTGAGGCTTTAGAGGACCTTCTCCGTGTGAAGCACAGTTCTCACGTTACAGGTCATTGTACCTGCACTGAATAGTGTCAAAATGGACTTTTCCCCCTTCTCTAAAGCAAATCAGGTTACACAAGATTCAGAAAAAATGGGTTGTGGTTATTACAGTACACCCTGTCCCACAGTGGATATGAAGTCACTTCTATTATAAACAGTAGGCTAATTGTCAGTGTTAATTATCTTAAAGGGTTAGGTTACCCAAAAATGACAATTCTCTTATCATTTACTCACTATCATGTTGTTTCAAACCTTTCTAAAGTGGAGCATAATCTTTTATGTTCCACATTAGAACATATTTTCTTATGTGAATATATTTTGGGGTCAAAACAACAATGGATTCTTTTGATTTTCATTGTATTAAACTTTTTCAGAAATGTGTGTGTCTAAGTCTGTCTTTTAGCATAGGTTTCATGAAAACATCATAATTTTACTGACATTTTTCAAAATCAAATGTGCAATGTAATCTGTGAATGGTGCCTTGGGAGAATATCATTGTGTTTTTTTGGTTTCAGTCAGGAAATATCCTTTACCTGTGGAGAGATGTGATTGGCTGGCAGTAGACTTCCATAGTCAACAGCTCTTCAGGAGGAGTCCAAAGCATATATATCACCTGAACAACTACAAATAAAAGCCACCAGTTCTTCCCGCACACAGGCGCTGCACTACATTTGGATACAATCCATGTAAGTATTACATTTCATATTCACAAAGTCTCTATTCTATTTTATTTGCAGCCAAATTACCATTTTTTTTTTTTTTTTTTTTTGTGAAGACAGTGATTTTGTCATTAAAATGTAAAAGTTTGTATTTTGTTACAATCTATAATATCCAACAATTTCCAGGGTAATTTTTTTGCGAAGTCTAATTCTTCACTGCAGCATAATATTAAAAGCATTAAATATCTCCTTAAATATTAAATATCTGTTTAAGCATATGCAAATGAAGAGTGGAAAGGTAAAAATGGAGAGTTATTGTTATTCTGGGTTTTCTTATGGTTTTCATATGCCATAAATGAACGACAAGCTGCATTCAGAATATTACAACCAGTCAATATTTATTTTCCAACAGATCACATATATACAGAAACTCCCTCTCTGGTTCTGCAAGCACAATGACCTCCAACTTCTCTGTGCACAGTCACTCTCTTGGACGGCAGCCGTCTTTCTCCAGCATGTCTATGCGTGATTTTGGGGTTCGGGGACGCTCTAAAGTCCCAGTGTCCCTCTCCTCAGCCAGTACTCTGTCCCTGTCTCGTTCCACCTCTCTGGGAAATGGCCTAAACATCCTAAGCAACCTCTCACTGAATGGTATGGGAGTTGGTGCCAGTGAGAAGGAGACCATGCAGGGTCTAAACGACCGACTTGCCAGCTATCTGGAAAAGGTTCGCTCTCTGGAGAAGTCTAACGCTGACCTGGAGCTGAAGATTAAACAGTTGATGATTGAGCGAGCACCCAAGGGTCACGACATTGAGGGATTGATGGCTCAAGCACATGCGATCGGACAAGAGGTTCGATTATCTAGTGGAATTTAAGTTCTGTTTATTGCTTTGGTTAAAATTGTCTTATAAAGTAGCAGGAATGTTCAGTGGTGTCATTACAGACAGTTATAATCAATCTTCTGCTCTCTAGGTGAGGAAAAAGACGTTGGAAAACGCTCGTATAATGCTGGAGATTGACAATGCCAAGCTTGCAGCAGATGACTTTAGGGTCAAGTGAGTTTTGCTCTTTTTGTTCCTTCTTATAATCGCTGAGAATCCATCATGAAATGTATTCAGCCATTTTGTTTTAATTTTGAGGTTTAATTGGTATGTTATATTATTTCTTTATAAACAGATGGGAGGCAGAAGCTACCCTTTGCCAGTCGGTTGAGAGAGACTGCCATGCTCTGAGACGAGCAAAATCTGATCATGATCAGATCATCGCAACCCTCCGAGGAGACCTGGACAGTCTGAAAGAGGAGCTCTATTTCCTGAAGAAGAATCAAGATGAGGTTAAACACATAACTGACATGAAAAAACATGATCTTATTAATATTCGTAGGTGTTTGTAAACAATATAGACATATTGACAGCACCTAAAAAGCATTTACATAGATTTAGAAATGTATAAAAGTCTTTAGCAATCCTTTATGTTATATTTATATATTTCTATACACACATATTTATTACCCTACTATAAACCTAACCACTTCTCAATAATATAATGTAATAGGCAGATAAGCATATCGTGACGGTAATGTTAGTT
Source organism: Ctenopharyngodon idella (assembly GCF_019924925.1). Taxonomy (NCBI): domain Eukaryota; kingdom Metazoa; phylum Chordata; class Actinopteri; order Cypriniformes; family Xenocyprididae; genus Ctenopharyngodon; species Ctenopharyngodon idella. The sequence continues at coordinate 13,339,022 of NC_067224.1, read as the reverse complement.
AGAATATCCTATTACACAGATGTTTTGAGCAAGATCATGTTGCCTTCACAGTAGTCAAATATCAATATAGCACATATAGCAACACCTTTATCAAACTGTTTTCTTTAGATAAATATATAGAATAATCAGTGTGTAAAACACACACATAAACACACACACACCCATGTCCACAAACATATAGAGTAGGAAGAAGTGTTTGGACAGACAGGTGTGGCTCCACTGAAATGTAGCATTTAACCATAAACCAGTGTTATTTTAGCATCTTTGAGATACTATTATAGTTTTCTTTTAATACTTTGAATTTGAATACTTTGAACTTCAGCCACACTTAAAAATATATGAAGATCTTTGCATTATATAACAAAATATCAAATCAGTTGGCATTTATTTTTAAAGAAAGATAGCACAACTTGTCAAATAAAACTACACAAAAATATGTTTGGTAGATTTTAAATATACTGACGACATGCTAAAAATGACCACTCATATTAGTAGGCCTATTAGTATTAGAAAACTAACACAATTTGTTTGCAAAAATATTTGCTTGCTTTGATATTTTATCTACACTCTTAAAAATAAAGGTTCCAGTGGGGTTTTTCGCAGTGATGCCATATAAGAACAGTTCTTAAAAGAATATTTTTTTTTCTTGGTGTGAAGAACATCTTAAAAATAGTAATATTTTTCAACTAAAACTATATTGTATCTGTTCAGTAACTTCTCATTAATAAGTGAATGGGCAAATTTTTAGTTTTGAATGTTACCATGTTTTTAACACGCTATTACTTTATTTACCCCATTTTTAATTTAAAAAATTGAGAAATTCTTTGAAATTTAAAATGTTACAAGAACTACATCAAAAACCAGTGTGATGCAATAAAATATATTTATCAATATTATTTGAAATTATATTTGAATATATCATTATATGAAATTTATAAGAGAATATAATATGAGAATTACCATATGAACTCAATGATAACAGCTCAAAAGTCTAAATTTATGAAAACTAAACATTCTTTTTCTAACAAAACATCAGTATTACTCTAAAATGGTTTCAAACAAAATATATTCATTTTACTGGCATAAACTTGATGAGAAAAGATAAGAAATAGTCTGAATCTACTTTTCATGTGGCGATGGTTCATTCATAGGTGGCATCAGAGTGAAATGTGGACTTTTTTAATTTGACCCTCTTTCTGGTTTATGAACTTTTGATCTACTAACAGACATTAATTTAATTTGTCATTTTATTTCAATTTCAGAATTATTGTGTGCATGCACAACCATGTTTATAAAAAAATGCATTCCAACTGTGTGTGTGAGTGTAGGAAAGAGGCTAATTGTATTTTACAGAAGTAATTTGAAACAAATCTAACTAATAGATGTAAAAATAAATAAACAAACAAACAAATAAACAACTAATACATAAGCATATTTTCATGTGTGAAGCCACAGTTCACTTTTGAGTCAAAACAGACCTGAACGGAAAGGTTTACCTTTTCTGGGTCAAAATGGACCTGAATGTATTGGAAGCGTTAAGAGTATAATGCAATTTATACATTTTAAGTGTATGAATACTGTCTGGTGAGATTGTAAATTACTTTTCTGTCTCCTTGAAGGAGAAGAATACACTGAAGTCCCGTCTAGCCAACGAGCAAGTAAACGTGGAGGTGGACGCAGCCCAGGGCCCAGACCTGGGAGCCATCATGGCAGAGCTAAGGGTGCAGTATGAGAGCATCGCACGGAAGAACAAAGAGGATGCTGAGATGTGGTATCTGAAGAAGGTCAGTGTACAATCCAACACAGACTCCACAGCCAACACACCCCAATCATCTATTTATAGACTTGATGATTTCACTGCAAACACAGGTGTGTTTGAACGAATATGTGTTCTGTAATACAATAAGCATGTTTATATGTGACAGCTGGAGAACGTGCAGTCGGAGGTGAAGGAGAGTAACGAGGCTCTGCGATGTGCTCAAAGTGAACTCAATGAAAGACGACGCTTCCTGCAGGCGTTAGAGGTGGAACTGGACAGTCTGCGCAAACAGGTGATATGAATGAGCATTTATCCTCACTGCTGCATTCTACCTGGTCAAAGGGAAAACATGTGACTAAAGAAAAGCCAGGAACTCACCACGCCTTAAAGGAATAGTTCACATAAAAATGAAAATGATCCCATAATTTACTCACCCTCAAGCCATCCTAGGTGTATATGACTTTCTTCTTTCAGCCAAACACAATCAGAGTTATATTAAATAATATCCTCCTGACACTTCCCAGATTTGTAATGGCATTGAATAGTGCCCGAGTTTTTGAAGCTCCAAAAAAGCGCATCCATCCATCATAAAAGTAATCCATACAACTCCAGTGGGTTAACAAATGCCTTCTGAAACAAAACGATGGGTTTTTGTAAGAAAAATATCCATATTTAAAATTTTATAAACTATAATCACTAGCTTCCGGCAATGGTCGTACGCAATTTTACAAAAAGATTGACCTCTGACCCAACGTATGATGTAGGCATAGCGTAAGCTTAGGTGAGAAATGACAAACATGGAAGCACACAGGATAGAGCAAAACAAAATGTTGGTCACATATTAAAAGTCTAAAATGAGACGTTTTAAAGAAAAAATGTCGGAGGATTTTGATATAGGAGAAGAGGAGCTATGTCATATGCTGGGTTAGACGTCACCCTTACGCCGGAACTCGACTCTATTGTGAATGTGTGTACGGCCGTTATATATATATGGTCAAGAAACAAGACAAATTTGGATCTAAACCTAATTGTTAAAATATTATCTGGAAATTATTTACTTTTTAGGCTACCAGTGTATCTGTATTTGAGATTAACATTTCACTATGCAATAGCAATATCAAATTTGGCAAATATTAACATATTTAAGTGAATATTTTAGTCTTGAGTGATATAAAAATACTTTTTGTAAATATTTTTAAAAAACATTTTCATGAATCATCAAAAACCTAAACCATTGAAAATTCCTAATATATGATATTTAAGGAAGCAATGTCGCTTTTTGAAGCAGAGAGAGAAAACTTGTTTCTTGATACATCTCAAATGTTCTTTTGTTGCAACCAGATCTTCGACCCCTGGGAAGAGGAAAAAAACAGTCTCTTATCTCTAAAATGTTCTGAAGTATTTTGAGAGCTTTATATACAAGATAACAACAAAGTTTCCAGACAAATTGCTCAGGGAAAATATTTAAATTACTTTTTCTATCCATAAAGTGGATGCCATTTACTACAAAGAGGAAATTCATTTCCCAAAGCCTCAACCATAACATGTCCCTGAAAAGCTCTGAATGACTTCTTTAGAACACAAGGGAGGTCATTCAGTAGGTTGTATGGTTGGGATGATACTGTATGCCTATTTACAAATGTTCTCTATAGTGGACAAGATTGAATTGCTTGAACTCAAGAGGTTATAGCAAAAATAGATCTTTCCAACCTTCTTTTCGATGAACTGCTTATGTTATATTACTCATTTGTAAATCTGTTTAGATAAACATTCTTCAAACAGTCGAATCCTCTATCCTGTGGTTAAAGGGCAATGGTTATGTCAGTGAGCTGTTTGAGGCATCATATTCTTGCAGGGTTTTTCTTTTCACCTTTTTTGGATTTTGTTTTTAATTAGATCTGCAATCATTTAGTCCATAGTTTGTCAACAAATATCCAGAGAACGTATCAAGGTTATCTCTTCAGCACAGGAAACCACAGCCCCCTCCATCTGCTGTTCGTTCTCATGCAAACAAGGACAATATATGTTTACTCCTGTATAAAAAAATCGCTCTGTAATACATGTGATGACAGTCTAAAAACACATTGCGTCTCATGGCCTGGACAGGTGATAAAGACCTTTCAGCAGGTAGTACAACTAGTAGTTCACACATACTGGTTATAGATCAGGCATTAAACAGGGCAGTTAATTCTTGATGGTGATCTTCCTAATAATGGTTTTGACCTAAAACATTTATCTACTTAAAAACAGCTTAAAGGGATAGTTCACCCAAAAATGAAAATTCGGTCATCATTTACTCACCCTCAAGTAGTTTTAAACCTGTATGAATTTCTTTGTTTTGCTAAACACAAAGGAAGATATTTAGAAGAATGTCAGTAACCAAACAGATCTCGCCCCCCATTTATACCATAGTATTTATTTTTCCTGGTCAAAAAGAGAATAAGATTTTTAAATGTTTTTGAAATTTAAAAAAGAAATATCTTATGCTCACCAAGGCTGCATTTATTTGATTGAAGACATTTCAATATATTTTAAAATGTAATTTATTCCTGTTGAATTTTCAGCAGCATTACTCCAGTCTTCAGTGTCACATGATCCTACAGAAATCATTATAATTTGCTGATTTGATGTTCAATTATTAATAACAGTTCGTCTTATTATCAATGTTTTCAGGATTTTTTGATGAACAGAAAATTCAAAATAACAGCATGTATTTAAAATAGAAATCTTTTGTAACATTATAAATATATCTTGAGCAGCACATACATTTAATTTCTGAAAGATCATGTGACACTAGAGTGGAGTAATGGCTGCTAAAAATTCAGCTTTAAAAAATAAATTGTAATAATATTTCACCATATTACTCTTTCTACTGTATTTTTGATCAAATAAAGGCAGCCTTAATAAGCATAGGAGATGTGTTTCAAAAACTTCGAGCTTCCACATTGAAAATGTTATGAACGTTATGGCTCACCTCAGGTTGGTGTTCTTGAGGGGAACCTCGGAGAGACGAATCAGAAGTACACGCTTGAGATTGAGCGTCTTCAGGGCACACTTACACAGCTGGAGGACGAACTCTCACAGCTGCGCCTGGACATGCAAAGAATCAAAACTGATTACGAGCAGTTACTGCGTATCAAACAGAATCTGGAGCTGGAGATTGCCACCTACCGAAGGCTGCTGGATGGAGAGGAAGTGTAAGAACTGAGAAAGGTTTCTCAAAGCTGAAAAATGCTGTTTTCCATTGACATATTACAGTTTAGTACACAACAGATGATTCAGAATGAAGCATCTCTGACATATAAAATCAGATGTGACATTTGTTTCCTTTTTGTTTTTCAGGATAAAAGAGATGCCCACTCCTAAAAGTAAGTCTGAATGAATAGTTCTAAGACTATAAAACTCAAGATATATTCAGTTTATTTAATACATGCAAATAATGTTTTCTCGAGCAGTGGTTTTGTAACATCTACAAAAACCCTCTTAAAATGTAATAATAACTGTTCTTTTGCTAAAACAATGGTTTGATATACAATTTGATATAAAACATTTGTTGGTATGGTATAATATTGTACATTACATTTTAGATATTTGAATTTTCAAGAATTTTGTCATAATTATTGTACTGTTCAAATTTTCCTGAAAGGCTGTTTTATGGCTGGTTCCCGTTGTGACAACTTGCCCCATAATAGTGTGACAACATGTCCTGCTAATCAGTGAACTTTATTTTTTTTCTTGTCAGTAATGATAAAAATGTTCAAAATGTTTTTGTTTTTTTGTTACTAAGTCATTGAGGGTTGTCTTATTTTCAAAAATAAACCCACCTGAGAAATATTTACTGGAGTAAAAAGTGTGACAACTTGCCCCTCTCCCCCCTATAACAGTATCATCAAGTGTAGTTATACTGTAATTGTCCATAACTCTTTGAGAGTGTGACTCGACACAATAAATTAAGGGAAGTGATTTCCTAATAAGACCACTTGAGTAGTTTAAAACACTGAATTTGCATAAATTCTCATGCCTCTTAGTTTTACCATTGTTTTTTCTGCCTTTTGTAGAAGAGCCTGAAGTGAGAACCAGGAAGATTGTCAAGGTGGTCACCCAGACCATGGTAAATGGAAAGGTAGTGGATGAATCCAGTGAAGTTGAACAGATTGAAGAACGGAAAAAGTGAGTCTGGTTAAAAAGTGACACGCATTCTTGTGATAAGTGTCCACTGTCCACTGACAAAGCACAAAATATCACACGACTATTATCAGCGATTTGTTCATCATTTCACCAAAAAAAGTGAATAAACATTTCAATTATTACAAAGTAGTGATGTGTCAGCTGTCTTGATTTTTTCTACTACCTCTTATTCATCATGGGTGGTAGAAATTGCAACATAAAAACTATAACAACACTTTACATCTTCACACTCTCTCATAAATGTCTTTTTATTCTCTTGCATTTCTATTCACTGTGAAGCTTGTGCACTGATATTATTTCTTCTTCACTTTCTTTAGGTCTGATTCTGTAAGGCGAGTCGCAATAGAGCGGGTCATTTAAAAGTAGCACAGACCGAAAGTCGCACAGTGAAACTAAATACATACGATACTAGCTGATATCCTGAATGAAGTACTAGTTTTAGAGGTAGTGGTAGAAAAATGATATGTAGCTGTGGATGGGGATTTGAACCTGTCTGGTCACAGTGTGAGAAACTGAGCCAAACAATGAAATCAAGACAGCCTCACTTTGAGAACGATGACTGAAAAAGCCCTGACACCAAATCTCTGTAGTATCAAATGCCTTGCTTTTGTGAGGGTTTCTAGGTGAAACACCTAATATACTTCCACCTCATCACAGTCCTGGTAAACAAGAGCTTTTACTTTGGTTTGCTCAGATAAGCTCCACTATTCTTTTGACATCCCAGAAATATAACAATTTAAGCACTTAACAAATGTATTAAAGTCATGAACAGCCTGGCTTTCAGTAAATGCTACAGTGCAAAGATTAGATGTGAATGCGTTGAATAATTCTATTGGCAATCTTAATGGATGCAGGTCAGAATTTGTTATTAATTTTCTAAAAGATTACTACAACTAAAATACCGAATGAAATGGCTGTATTTATCATTTTTATTTGCAGTATTTCATACCAACCATATATCTATAAACATTTAGCTCATATTATGGAAATGTAACACTTGTGTTAGAACAAGAGCACCAAAAACCACATTCAGTTATTTTCACCATTTGGCAGATTGAAATATGAAAGTGTTTTTTGTACATCTGACAAATAAAGGTGTGTGAAATGCTCAGAGTCACAGTTCAGCATCTTGCACCCTGCGTATTACCCCATATAAACCATTGTGCAGATGGGTAAACATACTGATACATACAATGAAGCATTTACAATAAATTTTAGACTGATCAGCCACGGTATTCGACTCTTGTTTGGTGTCTGTTATCCCTGAGAAACTTATGAAACATTATTGATTTTTTTCTGCTTTACCATTGTAAATCACAGGCATTATTATTGTAACAAATGCCTTTGCAAGCTACAGGTGAATCACTTGGGTATGGCAGGGTATGGCGACTGCCACCAGGTCAATGCAACTTATATAATTTTATTAATTGCATGCAGGATTAATGGAGTTATATTACTATGTGTAACATATAATTTGTATATGTATAAATAAAATGTATATGTATAAATAAAACAGAAAAGTAAATTAAAGCGATCTTGTTATATTCGTGTCATGTAAGATCAACGGCGCTGACAACGTGTCTTTTCACAATGCGACTTTGCAGCGTTGAGTATTGTAGCCAATCACAGAGATTTCTGTTGAAAATAATGACCAATCAGCGGTGTTTAAGTTACCGGTTGTCCTAACCAGCCGCGAAGGTGACACGAGACGATTCTATTTTAGAAATGGTTTCTATTTTTTTTGCCGAGGCTGGAACAACAGAAACTATGGCAATGTTAATTAATCTCAGCTAATGTTTATATGCTTTATTTAATGTTAAAAGCGTGTAACGTGACTTTGAATATCATTTAGTGCTCCCAGCTTTGTAGCCGTAGTAAAAGCAACAATGGATAATTCACCTCGGAACTTGAAACAAAATGTAAAGCAAACACATTTGTAATACATTTGTAAACAAATGTAAGCAAGAACGTTCAAACTGTGAACAAACAAGTGTATTCTACGACAAAGATTATTTTAGTATCTCAGTATGTATTTTTTTAAATAATATTTAAATGGTGTAATATTTGTAGATTTGATTCCTTGCGAGTGCCGTCAAGTTTAATCTCTGGTCACTGGTGCTGTGCAAATGCCGCGAGAGCCCACCCACACTGTGTTCTGATTGGCTGTGGTTTTTGATTGATTGACTTTTAGTTTTACAAATTAGGACAGTCTTTGTAGGATAAACAAAACTGTTTTTGGTAATCATATTAGAAATAACATTTAAATTAGATAATATTCAGACTTTTCAGAATCATCACTTTTGAGCTTTTAAGTGCTGGAAAAAGTTGTGTGAAGACTGTGCGACTGTCACGTCGAGGGAGTAAGGTTGGATGACGTCATCACCCTGGCTTTTGGTGAAATGACGCCACTACACCAAAGAAAAAAAAGGTTCAGGCAGGGCCGGGTCTAATTTATCAACACTAGAATTACTATTACTAGAAACTAGAATTACTACAAACATTGTGCGGTTGTATTTTTCTGGCGCGCCTCACGCCGCATGTCCTTTTACAGTTATTCCTCACAGACACGCTCAGCACTTCAGGAAGTGTGTTCACTTCACGCCATGCTAGAATTGCCATAACTACAAGATTTCAGCTTGTATTAGCATTCATGTCCTCATCCACATCCTTTTTCTAAGCAGTTTTCAAAGTTATTTGCACACCTTATCTGATTGCTTCTCGAGATGGCCATTGACAATCACATGAGCAGATGATATGCAGCTCCTTCATAAATGAATTAATCTCTATTTAAACACGCGCACCACTGATGCATTGCTACACGATCATGGAACACTTGAAAATTTAACTTGGAATTTTAAAATTCTGATTTCCAAGCCATGAAAAGTCTTGAAAATAAGTAAATTAAAAACTTAAAAAAATATATGTTACTACTCTAGAAAAATTTTAAATAGTTTTGCTCAGTTCAGCTCTAAAATACACTATATTGACAAAAGTTTTGGTACGCCTGCCTTTACGTGCACATGAACTTTAATGACATCCCATTCTTAACCCATAGGGTTTAATATGGAGTTGGCCCTACCCTTTGCAGCTATAACAGCCTCAACTTTTCTGGGAAGGATTTCCACAAGGTTTAGGAGTGTGTTTATGGGAATTTTTGACCATTCTTCTAGAAGGTTTTGTGAGGTCAGGCAGTGATGTTGGCGAGAAGGCCTGGCTTGCAGTCTCTGCTCTAACAGAGTCACAGGACTCTGTGCAGGCCAGTCAAGTTCCTCCACACCAAACTTACTCATCCAGGTCTTTATGGACCTTGCTTTGTGCACTGGTGCGCAGTCATGTTGGAAGGGGCCATCCCCAAACTGTTCCCACAAAGTTGGGAGCATGAAATTGTCCAAAATTGCTTGGTATGCTGAAGCATTAAGAGTTCCTTTCACTGGAACTGAGGGGCCAAGCCCAACCCCTGAAAAACAACTCCACACCATAATCCCCCCTCCACCAAACTTTACACTTGGCACAATGCAGTCAGGAAAGTACCGTTCTCCTGGCAACCGCCAAACCCAGACTCGTCCATCGGATTGCCAGATAGAGAAGTGTGATTCGTCACTCCAGAGAACACATCTCCACTGCTCTAGAGTCCAGTGGCGGCGTGCTTTACACCACTGCATCCGACGCTTTGCATTGCACTTGGTGATGTAAGGCTTGGATGCAGTTGCTTGGCCATGGAAACCCATTCCATGAAGCTCTATACGCACTGTTCTTGAGCTAATCTGAAGGCCACACGAAGTTTGGAGGTCTGTAGCTATTGACTCTGCAGAAAGTTGGCGACTTCTGCACACTGTACACCTCAGCATGCGCTGACCCCGCTCTGTGATTTTATGTGGCCTACCACTTTGTGGCTGAGCTGCTGTTGTTCCCAGTTGCTTCCACTTTGTTATGATACCACTAGCAGTTGACCGTGGAATATTTAGTAGTGGGGAAATTTCACGAATGGACTTATTGCGCAGGTGGCAACCTATCATGGTACCATGCTTGAATTCACTGAGCTCCTGAGAGCGACCCATTCTTTCACAAATGTTTGTAGAAGCAGTCTGCATGCCTAGGTGTTTGATTTTATACACCTGTGGCCATGGAAGTGATTGGAACACCTGAATTCAATGATTTGGAGGGGTGTCCCAATACTTTTGGCAATATAATGTATTTAGCAGCATATTGCGCTATTTGTTGAATAGTAGCCCATTATTTGATGTGATAAGTTACATGCACCTTTCAGAATCTGCAAAATATCAATAATTTAAAGAAAAAATAAATAAGAGATCAAAAATTATGTTTTTTATTTAGCACTGCAACGAAAATGTTTTATAAGAGATGTTTACATATAATCCACAATATATAATAATATACATTTACACAAATTAAGCAGTTCAAAAGTTTACATACACTTAATTTATTCTCAGTACTGTGTGTCATTAATTTACGAATGTTTTATGATTTTTTTTTTCATGAGTCCCATGTTTGTCCTGCTCTGCCCACAGTTCTTCAAAAAAATCCTCCAGGTCCAGCACATTCTTTGGTTTTCCAGCATATTCTGCATATTTTAACCCTTTTCAGCAGTGACTGTATGATTTTTAGGATCCATATTTTCACACTGATGACAATGGCGGGGCTCATACGCAACTGTTACAAGTGGTGAAAAGTTTTCAGTTTTCACTGAAAACATTTACTAATACTCCTGAAGGAAACAATGCATTAAAATTCAGGGGGTGTAAACATTTGCACAGGATGGTTGGGGGGTAAATTGATCTTATTTTTTCTTTCTTATGTTGCATTGTAGGGCAGTACTAAAAAAATTAGATCTTTAAATAAAATGAGAACAATTTCCAATCATCCTGTTCAAAGATTTACACCCACTGGCTCTCTTATTGTGTTGTGTTGCCTTGGCCATCAGTGAATGTCTGCAGCTTTTGATCATCCAGGTAACAACACACAGTATTAAAAATTAAGAATCTAGCATGTAAACTTTTGAACTGGATCTATTGTGTCAATTCAGTTAATTTTTATGTCTTGTGGTTTTTATTTTTATATAGCAATACAAAAATCACATAAAATCAATAAATAACCAAGCACAACTCTATAGAAAGGAAACAAAATATAGGGGGGAAAAAAATAAGAAAAAAGAAAAAATTCTTTCTACATTCTTAAAGATTTAGAGTAAATCCAAAATTCTTTCTGAAAAACAGAAACCAATGGCTTTGTTTTAAGACACTTACAGTTATGAATATAACATTTTTTTTCAAAATGAAAATATTGTTCAGTAGAAATTGAATGTGTACATCTTCCATTATTATACCAAAAGTTATTTCATTGTAATTAAATTCATTGTAATTTTAAGCCATCCGTATATGTCAGACCAAAAGTCTCTAAACAGTCAAAAAACAAATGTACTGTTGTTTCAATTTCAGAATCACAGAAAGTACAACTATTGTGATCAATATTAAATCTATATCCAAGAAGTTCTAAGGATGGGTAAATATTAAAATTTTTAAAGTGTACTTCCTTAGCTTTGGGAGTATAGGAAAGGAACGATTCAAAGTTCTTAATTTATCAATGTCTGTTATATTTACATATAACTGTACATATGTTTAAAGTTTCTCTCAAATTACTTTTGGTACAATAAACAATCCTATTTAGTTTAGTAGTTAAAAAAGGGGGTAGTAATAAAAATTGCTAGTAATTTTCACGAATAATTAGTCTAGAAACGGCAAGTAAGTTAACACATTATTAATTAAACATTACATTTTTAAAGTAGGCTACAAAGACTGAAATAGTATTTTCTTGTAAAACGTATTGTTTTATTTAGGCTACAACTTAAAACATACTGACAATAAAAGTGACTGGTTAAAACCGCCCTCTAGTCTTGCCTTCGGCAAATAAAGAGGGTTTGTTTTCAGCTGCAACAGTGTATTTAATATCATATTCCTTCCATTCAATTTTTCAAAAATACTTTTTACATGTCAATAGCTATTTTTCCCTCCACGGGTGACCATAATTACAGTCTCAAATACTGCTGTAGCCTACTGTAAATGTCTAATTTAATTAACGGAGAGTCATCAAGATTTTAACTTGATTAATAAAACTTCATATAGTGAACGCGCTTCCACTTTATAACACTGCCTCCTTGTGGTAAGTATGAAACTTTGAAACCTAATTGTACTCGAGAAATCACCAACAGATTGGATAATAATAATAATAATAATAATAATAATAATAATAATAATAATAAGAAGAAGAAGAAGAAGAAGAAGTAGAAGTAGAAGAAGACGCCGTCTTTAAAAATAGAAGACGAGCAGTCTTCTAAGTAAAACAGGCCATCAAATAAAGTAAGACTGGAATGTTATAGTTCTTTAAGTTTCTATATCTAATTAGTTTTAAGTATTTTAACCGTTGATGGATGACTAAACTTCTTAACTGAAAACAAATCTTTCTTTTGTTGTTAAAAAAGTCAAATCAATCCTAAAACAGTCGATATGAATGTAAGGGTTGTTTTCACAACGAGCCACCTGTATTTGTGTCCTGCTCCTTTAAATTTTGACGACCAATCGGGAAGCTTGGCTGTCTCATGGCACATCCTTTTCCGTCTCAAGCAGCACACTAAAAGCACAGGCGCTGTATGCTCATCTCCAGGACAACAAAACACCCAGACAGAAAATAAAAAAAATTGCGGCAGGTATTCATATTTTAAATAAAAAAATATATTTACTTCATTCCTGTGACGATATGTCTTCATCGTCAGTTTTCCTTCATTCTTTACTGTCTTCCATCCAGTCTTTCTGGTTTAGCTCTGTACAATTTCCAGGCCTATACTAACCACACTAACATCATCGTGTCAACTTAAAACGTTCGTGCTATTAGAAAATATAGACCAGCATATACATTTAAATATCATGACATTTATGTGCCTTATAAATGTTTTAACTAAACACGTGCGTTTGGAAACAGAATATTATTATTACCTGTAATATTATTACAGGTAGACACAAATGAGATGGTTCCCTGCTGAAAAATCCAGCATAAACATACCTTATGCTGGTGACCAGTAATGCTGGATTTTTCAGCAGGATTATAATAGATTTAAATCTGTTATGTCTACTAAATTGTACATTTTTCTAATAGTATACCATGGCTCAGGACGGGGTGATACTACAATTCAACTTTCCCACTTTCGGGGACTCCATGCTTCAAAAGATGGATGCTCTTCGTCGAGACAGACGTTTCTGTGATGTAGTAATCCGCATCAATGAATTGGAAGTGCCTGGACACAAAGTGGTATTTGCTGCTGGCTCCCCTTTCCTTAGAGACCAGTTTGTACTTCAGGACTCACATGAAGTACAAATATCTACACAACAGGATGCAGAGGTTGGACAGAGGCTTCTATTGTCTTGTTACACTGGGACCCTTGAGTTCCCAGAACTGGAATTAGTACATTATTTAACAGTTGCTAGCTTCCTACAGATGGGTCATATAGTAGAGCAGTGCACCGAAGCTCTAAATAAATTCATAAAACCACACGAGGTCAAAGACGAACGTGCATCATCTCGACAGCGCTCGGACTACAACGCACAGCGTGGGCCACCAGCTGTGGAGACGGTATGTGATGAAGAGGATGAGGTGGACAATGACGGAGAAGATGACTTCAATGAAGATGACGACGATGATGATGATGTGATCATACAGCCCAAATCTCCGCCTGTGTTTAGAAACTCTCAGAGCAACAATAGAGAAGAGGACAGTCCCATTAGCATTGTTAAGGTTGAATCAATAGAAGAGCGGATGCCTGATAACTTCCAGACTCGCACAAGTCGCTCTCCAACACTGCGCTCCCCTGAGCCACAACACTCCCTGATAAACTCCACAGTGGAAACCCGGTCCACCGAGCTCACCGCTAACCCTGCGGCTGAATATTCGCTGTCCCCACCCGGAACCAGTGGCTCCGGGAAGGGGAATCTTTGGGGATGCTCAAGGAATGCCGATAAAGGAATGCAGTGGTACCACCAGTGCCCGAAATGTGCTCGCGTGTTCCGTCAACTGGAGAACTACGCCAACCATCTGAAGATGCACAAGCTGTTTATGTGCCTCTTGTGCGGAAAGACGTTTACACAGAAAGGAAACCTGCACCGGCACATGCGTGTCCATGCCGGCATCAAACCCTTCCAATGTAAGATATGTGGAAAGACTTTTACCCAGAAGTGCTCGCTGCTAGACCACCTGAACCTTCACAGTGGGGACAAACCACACCGTTGTAATTACTGTGACATGGTGTTTGCACATAAACCAGTTCTCCGTAAACACCTGAAGCAGATCCATGGAAAAAACAGTTTTGACAATGCTAACGAAGGCAGTTTGCTTGAAGGATTATAAACTCATATTAATATAAGTTACACTGACTTTGTCTTGCAGACACAATTCTGTACATCAGTGGTTCTCAAAAATGGGGCCAGGGTCCACTAGGTGGACTTGGCAAACTTCCAAGAGGGACCCAGTAAGTCTTAAATGCCTGGTTTCAGAGGAAAGGGTGTGTTCACACTCGGCATGTTTGGTTCGATTAAAACAAACTCTGGTGCTATTACTCTGTTAGTGCGGTTCATTTGAATAAGTAAGAACGCTGCCATCCAAACCCTGGTGCACACCAAACAAGCGTACCGAGACCACTGAAAAGACGGATCTTGTTCCACTTCCGAACGAACTCTGGTGCGTTTGAAATGAAATATGAATGCAACACAGACCAAAGACTTGTAAACGAACCAAAACTAGGACATGATGTCACAAGATGCGAACCTAAAAAGGACAGAATGCTCAAGCATACCTGTTTTTTTCTCGTCAAAGTCGCAATGTTGCCCATCACAGTCTCCTTGCAGCAGATCTTCGTTTGTGCGTGTGACGGAGGGATTCCTGGCACTGTTTTGACTCCTTTAAAGATTTTATAAGCTCTTCATGAGTTGTCAGCTTCATATGTACGCACATACAGCACATTTAGCCCAGCACACAGCATTGTTTTGGATGTTCGACAAATCATAACAAATCATTTTTTGTTTTTCCTTTGTATCTGTAGGTTCGATGTTAAAAATGACAGTGTGAACGCTAAGCGAACCAGGACTTTTTTGATCCAGACCAAAAGAACCAAGAGAACTGAACTACAAGTGTGAACACTCCCTAAAATGTATGTTTGAGCTGTCTTAACTGAAAGCAACTTGCACTGACATATCTTAAAATTTGTCAGTTCCATTGTTTTGTCTCAAGATGCACACCAGTAATGGTTTTTCTAAGGCATGTTTATAAAAGCTACTTAAATGTCCTAACTTAACTAAGCCTACTGCTGGCTTAATCTAAGCCCTGTCTGTGAAACCAGGCCAAAATGATTTAAATACAATTATATGAACATAATCTTAATTAAAATTCTACAAAAACACACAAAAATACGATTTACAACATAACACTGACATTATATTTTTTTGTTTATTTTAATTACAACAGAGGTACAGCCTAGATGAACTTGAAATATTGTCTTGGATAGGGGTCTTCAATCCTGCTCCTGAAGGGCCACTGTCCTGCAGAGTTCAGCTCCAACCCCAATCAAACACACCTAAAAGAGGTAATCAAGGTCTTGCTATTCATACTAGAAACTTCCAGGCAAGTTGGAGCTAAACTTGGCAGGACAGTGGCCCTCCAGGAGCAGGTCCTGGACAAAGGAGTGAGTCAAAATGTTGAGAACCACTACTTTAAGTCAAAAAAACTGAGAACCACTGCTTTAAGTCATTAAAAGTACACTAAATTACAAGAACTAAATTACGTGTCTGCTGATTGGTAGATGCATGTACATTCGGTCAGGTTTAATGTCTTTTTTTTTTGCATATTGCAGGTAAAGGAAGATTAAATGTACTGAACTGATTTTGAATGTTGCTTTGGCATCATTTGACTGTGTATTATCTTTTGTAAAGATTAAAATATATTGTTACAGTATATCTGATCAGACCATATTTCAGTTTTGAATGCTAACGTATTACTTCCTCATTTGCAGACAGCTGTATTTCAACACTATGTACAACTCTTGGTATATAATGAATGTTTCCATACTTCCATCTGTGTAAACATGCCAGAATTTGGAGAGAATTGCTGTGACTCATTAATAAATAACTGCAGATACTGCATGAAATGTGCGCTTGCTTCTGTTAATGTTCATTATATGTGCTATATAAAAATAAATGTGGACATCAAATCAGTATGTATACTACATTAAGGATTACAACATTCAGATTGGGTCCAACTGCGTTTATTTATTTACTTTTATGGCAGCACAATCATGGTGGCAGAGTGCTACCGTGGACACATTGCATGTCGACCTCCATCCACTGGAAGGTTGACACCTGTTATAAATGTTGCTGCATCAGATGCCAGGAAGGCGATAGCATGAGCTACTTCCTCTACCTCACCTGGTCTGCCGAGAGCATGGGTCTCCTTGCTTTTTTCAAGGAACTGGAGAAAAGCAGAAAACACTTGACGTGTGATTAATTGGAAACATATATTACAGTAAAATAAACAGTCTCTTCGATTAGATAAAGTATTCGACCTGAGCATACTGGTACTCATCCAGTCCTGCACGCTTGTGAACTTCTGTTAGAATTACTCCTGGGCTGTGAAGACAAAGCATTTCAAGTCATTTTGTATTACCTCAGTGTAACAATTATATGGCATGTAAAAAATAACAGCAGAAAGAAACTTACCCTACTGAGTTGACTCGTACTTGCTTTGATGCCAACTCTACAATTAACATAAGGTGAGAAAACACTTATTTGTACAGTAGTAATACCCAAGCCCTTTGCATTAATTACAAACTAGTAGAAGGGGGGACCAGGTCTAGTTGTCCCACTGTTTACTCCAGTATATTTTTCAGAGCAGGTTTATTTTTAAAATCAATTTCTGTGAATGCACAAAATTGGCTGCAAAAATATATTGATCATTTCTACCATTAAATGGTTAGTGCACCCAAAAATAAAAAAAAATTGTCATCAGTTACTCACCCTTATGTCGTTCCAAGCCCATAAGACATCCGTTCATCTTCAAAACACAAATTAATATATTTTAAATAATAATTTCTGTACCTCCATTGACAGCTATGCATCTACCACTTTGTCACTTCAAAAAGTTCATAAAGAGATAATAAAACTAATATGAATTGAGCGGTTTAGTCCAAATTTTCTGAAGAGACTTGGTTGCTTTATATGATGAACAAATTGAATTTAGGCTTTTATTCACAAATAATCATTGATCAGTGAACATAAACAGAATCTCAACCGAACCTGCTTTACGCGCGAGAACAAACCTCTTGCGGAAGCTCAAACGTGATACACGAACCTCATTGGTTCTCGCACGCATCAAGTAAACATGCTTGAGCTTCCATTTACCACAACTAATGTGTGAGTTTGATGAATGTTTATATGTGAATAAAAGCCTAACTTTAATTGTACTATTGTACTAAATTTGGACTAAACTGCTCAATACATATGGATTAGTTTTACGATCTCTTTATGAACTTTTTAAAGCAACAAAGTGGTAGTTGCGCAGCTGTCTATAGAGGGACAGAAGGCTCTCAGATTTAATTTCAAATATCTTCATTTGTGTTTCAAAGATGAACGAAAGTCTTGCAGGTTTGGAACAACATGCGGGTGAGTAAATGATGACAGAATTTTCATTTTTGGGTGAACTCACCCTTTAATTCTCTAACAGCAAGGCATGTTGTAACAATGGAATGTGCTATTAAACATCCGATTATAGTTTTTTTCAGCTAAATTAAAACACTAAAACAATAATGAAACCAAGCAATTCAAAACAAATAGCAAAAATGTGAAAGGTATCATGCAACAAAATTTGTTCAATTTGGTCAACAAATATTGTAAATAATGTATGTATAATATATAGAACTTGCAATTTATTTAAGGAAAAAGGAAAACTTGTGGAACAAGCCTACTGACTCAAAACTGTACAGTTACTGAGAAATTGACCTAGTGACAACTTCCCCATGCGACAAATGATGGTTGAAATTTCACCTCACCAAGAGCAACACAGCGTGTGAACTGGTCGATGGCTGATTTGGACATACAGTAGGCAAGTACACCAGGAAACTAACGGACAGAAAAATGTGTAAGCATCATCATCAATCAACCAGAGTTTACACGAATAAAACAATGAGCAATTATTTTGTATTTATATGGTTCATTGCTCATTTGGTACTAATGTATAAATTCATCAAACTTACTGATCGCTGCCCATTCACACTGGACACATTCACAATTGAGCCTTTAGTTTTGATAAGATGTGGCACGCAGAGATGAGTGAGATGATATACTGATCTGAAAGGAAAGAAAATGTTTATGATGTCCTTATAAATTCAAAGAAACACATTCTTAAATTATTTTATTGCAGGGGTTAAAAAAATCTATATATCTATAATCTTTAAATAAAACCATTGCAGGGGCTGGGGGTCTGTGGAATTTTAAAAAAAAATAAAAACAGTGTAAAAATGTAAAAATAAATAAATAATAAAAAATGAAAGTAAATAAAACAAAAAACAAAAAAACCAAAAAAAAAACAAACAAAACAAAAGATTAAAATAAATTACTAAAATATAAAATAAAAAAATTAAAATAATAATAACATTAAAAAAATTTAAATAATAAATATCTAACCGTACAATACTATGAGTAAAAAATGTCAATGTACAAACTAAATATTTTCAAAATAATTTGAGACATATTTAAAATGATTTAAATATAAACAATTACAATATAAACATATTTATAATATATCACTATATAAATCGGGTCTTTATACAGGAAACTATATAGATGCCTTTTATATTTTAGGATGGGGGTCCCTCATGTCATATTTTAGGGTCTGTGGCATCTAAATGACTGAAAACCCCCAGATCTACTAAATCCTGTGCATGTCCCGTAACTCACACTGATTGCATTCTTACCTGACATTAACAGACATGACCTTGTCATACTGGGCCATATCTGTTGTCTCTATGCTGCCTAAGGCGAGGATTCCTGCACTGTTGATGAGGACATCCAGCTTCCCAAAGTGAGCAATGACCTCTTCAACTGTCCTCTTCACAGTATCCTCATCTGTCAAGTCTCCTGGCACTAATAAGGGCTAAAGACATTGGACAGGAGCCAAAGGGACACAGATGAGTATTTATTTGTAAATAATAAAAGCATATTAAAATGATTGCGATTGTATCTGACATTCTTAACGTCTTTCAATGTGCTTTACTTTAACTGCTCCACACGCTTCGCACTCCTGTGCAACTTTAGTGAGATTCTCCACATCGCGTCCATTCAGCGCCAGCCGGGCGCCCAGTTTGGCAAACAATACAGCTGTGCCAGCTCCTATTCCTGAACTTGCGCCGGTTATCAGCGTGACTTTGCCATTTAAAGAGCAAACCTAAAACGCCAAATCAAGTTTACCGTTTAGTGTGTGTAGTACAATTCAGAAGCAACTAGATGGGAGTAATTTTGAAATTCTGAGTGACTGTAAACTATACTCAACCTACTTTAAATGGACCTGGAGTTGCCATTATGATTTTCACAGCTCCTCTCTGAGTGGATCAACTTATTTTTTTTCCCTCTCGCTCACGTGCTCTAGTCCAGTCCTGTGAACGAGTTAGTTACGTCACTGCGCATGTACAAGAAGAGCATTTTAAGGGTTCACATTATTTTCACTTTATTTCCCAATTAAGTCAATCAAATACTGATTTCTTCAGTAATTAATATCAGTCTGACTGATGCGGAATTAACTTAATTTATTGGATATACTGGAGTGTTTACCTACATTTCCGGGTCACTAGCTTCATTCCGATTTCAAAATTGTAGTCCTTTTTTTGCCTTTCAAAATTGTAGTTCATACACACAAAGTCACAAACTGCAGAATAAATGCAAAAAACAAGAAGAAATTCTAACAATTTAGTGAAAGATTTTATTTGTCAAGGTACAATTGCTCATCTGAATATTGTTTTTCTTATAATTCCTCACCATTAAAACAGCTACATTTAAAACACAATGTAAAAGTTTATGGGCAATACAGAAGTGAGTCAGTATGTACATATTTATGAAACAGCATGAAAGCAAAAAAAAAGAAAAACGTGCATATTTACAATACAAGGCATTATGCATTAAGAATGTTTCGCAATGAAATTAACCAGCAAATGGGTTGGCGTGGATAGTAACATCCTTAATACGAACATCATTAAGAGGACGAAAAGTCTTTTCATTCACAGGGAGTTTCTCTAGTTCGTCCAGAGTTTCCAGTCCATCTATAATTCTGTAACAAAGTATGAGTTTGTGTTACAATTCATTGCCATTAAAACAATACATTTAACAGAATTAAATATACAAACAACTATTAGCTTATTCTTTGACATGATAAATCACAAAGGAATAACTGAAAATAAAACACTGGCAAAAGGGAGAGGTCATTAACAAAACAACAACAACAACAACATACTTTCCAAAAACAGTGTACTTCATGTCCAGGTGAGGCTGTTTTGCATATGTGAAGTAGAACTGTGATGCATTTGTGTTTGGTCCATTATTTGCCATGGCCACAACACCCCGGACATTGTGCTAAAGAAGACAAAAATTAAAGGGAGGATTAAGTTTGATAAGACTAGACAGATGTCTAAATTGGTGTTTAAGTCAATCTGGTGCAGATATTATAAACTTGCTTGCTGGATACTGGGGATATTACTAATACTTTTTACACAGACTAGATGATTAATTAAAAAGGTATTTAACAGACTCATGTTTTTCCCCACACGAATCACTAAAGAAGCAGCAGCTCAAATCTTGCATTAAAGGTACAGTAAGTAATTTTTGAGAATCATTGTTGAACATTGATATTTGAAATCAGCCCAAACAAGCACACCCCTCCCTTCATTGCTCCGCCCCCAAAATGCTTTTCTAATATTAACGTGGGTCATAAAGCTCTTGCCTGATCGTAACCCTGCTTTTCCAGTGATATTCCTCTGACCTTTTTTTCTTATGTAATGTCTCTCAGCCATCTCTCTTTCTACAATCTTTCTTCAAATCTCCCTCTTGCTCACTCGCTCTCCTCCCCCATCATGTGTGGACACGCCCCCTACTGCTGATTGGCTACAAGTGTGTTGTGGCACTCAGGCCCTGTTCACACAAACACGGGTATTTTCAAAATCGCACCTTTTTCTATGTGGTTTGGCCTTTTGTCCACGATAACTGAAACCAAACTTTTTTGAAAACTCCTACCAGGGTGAAGATTTTTTAGAAACTCCGATTACATTGTTGTCATGTAGACGGTGAAACCGGAGATTTTGGCCAGTGACATCAGAGTGCACGCTGTTATCTCCTTTGTTTGACATCAGATTGTGCACCGCTATCTCCTTTGTTTACGTGAGGCGAGTCTGTACAATGAAGGACGTAGTCAAAATATTGCTGCTAATAACTGTGCTAACAGGGCTTATAACATGTATACAGATACATGCACAGTTCTCCCATTATATTGCGGAACAGAGGTGTCAGAATGAATGTCTCATTGTATTGTTCTTGTTTATGGAATTAATAATAATAATAGTAATAAAATGTTTAATAAAATGACAATGTTGTTAGCCTACCGGAATCAGTAATAAACTTTTTTCAAGGCTTCTGATTGGCCAACATGGCTTTTGACAGCGCTTCATAGTGTGTTTTTGCGTTTTCATGTGGACAGATTTTTTATTTTATTTTTTTTTTTTTTAAACGAAGGAGGAAAAACTCAGTTTATAAAAATACCCATGTATGTGTGGACTAGGCCTCAGTCTGATCCACTTTCAATGGCGTTTTTCAGAAATCTCTTACTGCACCTTTTAAGGTGTCCTATTATGATTTTTTTTTTTTTTTTTACTTTCTTTAGTGTGTAATGTTGCTGTTTGAGCATGAAAAAAAGTTACAAAGCACAAAATCCACTCCAAAGGGAATTATTCTCAATATCAGTAAGCACTGTTTCTGAAAAACCTTGATTGTAGTCTCGAGTTTTCTCCCGGCAACGTACACATCACAATATTCCTCATTTATATAATTCTCGCCCAAGGAATATGCAAAAATAGCCTAGTTGAGTTGCATCAAGAGTGTGTTAAAACTTGCGGCTATGTTAAGGGGCGTGACATTTCCGAAACAGCCTCTAAGTGGTTGAACAATCACAACACACTGGTCCAGCCAAACAATCAGAGCACATTGCGTTTTTCGGAAGGAGGGGCTTCAGAGACTGGGAACTAGAGCTGACAGAATGGGAAGAGAGGTGCTGAATGTAAAATATGTGAAAAATGTTTTTTTTTTTTTTAACATTCAAGCATGAAAACCTATTCTAGTAGACCCCAAAAACAAAACCATGGCTTTGAAAAAGGCATAATAGTTCCCCTTTAATCACCAATTTAAGTCATAAGTAACTGTGAAAGTGGACCAAGTATTCTCACACTTGCATCATCAGACCTTAAAATTCAAACTCATGTCTAACGTCAGTACAAGTTCATGTTTTTTTTTTAGTACAATATATTCAAGTATAATAACACAGCAATACATACTTTCAGATGTTCACTGAATTCATCTTCAAACTTTCTTCCCCAAATACTGGTCCCTCCTTTGCCTGTGCCTGCAGGAAAAACAGTTTTTATAAAAATTAACCAAGTAATACTAGACTGGAAATAGTTTTTAAAATAAGAAAAAAAAATTTTTTTAAAGAAAAAAAAAAAAAAAAAAAAAAAAAAAAAAAAAGAGAAATATTAACCAAGCATTTTACACCTGTAAGCTAAAAACCAAAGCGATGTGACTTCGGTTAAAGAAAGGAAGACAAATCTAGGATAATTTACCCGTTGGGTCTCCAGTCTGGACCATAAAGCCCTTTATGTTTCGATGAAAAATACATCCATTGTAAAACCCACCAGCGGACAGTGCAATAAAATTCTAGGGGAAAATTAAATGAGAATTAACGCATGAACAAAGTGACATCGCTTATTCAAGAAACAAGGAAGAATAATGTCTTACTTCACAGCTTTTCGGGCACTTCTCACAGAACAACTCTATTTTGATATCACCAAGGTCTGTATGCAGAGTGACAGCCTGCGAGATGATGAAAGAGTTCAGCTTATTAATTATAGTAGAATTAGATAATAATTAGAATAATTTAGTTAATTATCAAACTAATTCAGAATATAAATAATTAGTGCATGCTGCGCGAAGGTAGGCTTACCACAGAACGTCAAATGTTTCAATAACTAAACTGTAATTTGGCCAGAGTATTCTACCACAATGTTAACATTAAGCAGGTAAAGCGTTACATGAATATATTCTATATAATATATAAACTAAAATATAAAGGAATACACTTTTTCCTCGTAATTTTCAGCATTCACAGAGATGTAAAGAACAATCTTACCATCTTCTAAAGCACAAGGTAAAGTTTATAGGTTCATATGGACACTACAAGCAAACCGCCTTCTTGGTCTTGGTGTTTCACTGTTAAACATCCGATGGAACTAAATGACGCTGAAAACATTGGTTCCCCTTTATCACCCTGGTCCAACATTACGTACGCAGTACGCGCGAACACACACACAATTTAAAAACCACTTTTTACCAGTCTATCCAAAAATAGGAGTAATTTTTCAAAAACAACAAAGATAATTCTAATTAGTAGCTATACAACAGCAGAAAGCTGACAAAACAAAACCCAGTTATTCATTATAAATAAGTCAGGACAAATACTAAAACGCTTTTAGTTATTTTTATTGACACTAAAACTGAGTGTTTATTCACTCTGTATGGCTTGATACATTTTGTGGCATTTACTTTCTATTTTACATCATAGTGGGTTTATAGAATACACAAATTAATCAAATCATCAACCATAAATATATCAAATGGTTACAAATATGTTAACACTGGAAAAATTTTTATTAAAAAAAAAAAAAAAAAAAAACCCCTCAAATAACAGACATTAAAAAAGTGTTGATCTTCAAATGTACAAAGTTGAACAGCACTTACCTGAGTAACAAGTCATGAAATTCTATTAGCTTAGTTTCCAATGTGTATATATGGAAGAAAAACAAATTCTACAATGTTTCATACTTGAGGTAATATGAGAAAACATGCAACAAGCTGTTCAATAACCTATCAACAGTAACAAGTTTGTTAACATATCAACAAACTGAATATGGCCATTACAATAACAAGACAAATCAGCTATGTTAATCATACTAGAAGCAAATAAGTGACATGAAGTATTAACCTGCATTACACACTTAAAGTTATAATTCAATGTCTCATACTAAAACTGCATTGCACACATACACAAAATTTCACTAAATACTTCTGATTGTCTTCTTAACGGTGTGATGTCACACACTGTCATGAGAATAACATGTCATGAGTATAAATACAACAGGAGAGAACATTTTGTGCAAAGTTGAGGGTACTAGTCTATTTCAAATGTGAATGTTTACATGTCTGTCAACTGAATTCAATGAATAAACAACCTTTACAAAGAGTAAACTGCTCATTAGAAATGATTAATTGATAATTCTCGTTTCAAAGTGAGCAGACCGGTGAAAATAAGGTGCTGTATTTGTAAGGTATAATGTAATCAAGGCTTTATCTAACTTTTTAGAAAAAAGTAATACTAACATGCATATGTTAATACAAAACAAAATACATAGATAGTGATACAGACATTAACACCATCTTTTAGTGTACATTTTATAAAAGTTCTTAGCTTTTGTTTGTGCATCAGTTAATAAATACTGCAAACATGCAAACATCAAAAATCATTTGCTCAGTTAAACACATTAAACTTCCAATAAAGACAATGATTTTAAGAATACTGTAGACAATATTAACTTGCTATGTTTTTGGGGGTGAAAGAGGTAATGAATATTGAATTATGCATGTTTCTAAAGCAACAGAGATGACATCAGTATGTCAAAAAGACTACAGCATATTAATGTGCTAAGTAATGTATAGGGCATGTATAAACAAACAAAAAACTTAATTGGTGTCCTTTATGTTTCTAGAATATATTAACCAGTTATTCACATATTAATGATTTTCAAGTAAACAAAATATATTATAGCAGTAAACCCTAATCGGGTTGAATTGGGAGTCTTCAACAGTACACATGGATTTAAGAATAGGTAAAATTAGAGTGATTTCACAGACGGTAACACTTACACAGTAACACTGGTATAAAATACAGTAGAAATGTTTATAATAAAATACTGTAAGTGAATGGTGTTTGTGTATATTAAGGCAACAATGAACAGCACCTTAATCCTGATGTAATATTTGGTCTGCTCACTCCTCAATGTCAAGCAGCAGAAATGCCATTGCTGTCTATGGTACAATTAAACACGACATGCCATATTGTGAAATACTGACCTTTTTTCCCTTTGTTTTTCAGGAAACATTCTCATGAACCCCGAAAAATGTGACAAACATGTATAATTTAATTTTCTATTGCTTGGTCTGAATTCCTCTCCTCACACTATTTCAAATCTTCACACAGGCAAGTGCTCATCTGCTTCAGGAAGCCTCTTTGTCAGTTCTCCACAGCTGCTCTTTGACCTCAGAAGGTAAAGTGTTGAAAATATTGTCCTCCACAATTAGACCACTCCTCTTCAGCAATCTGCACTCCCCAAGTTCTACAGGAAGGCACTCGAGCCGGTTGCCCCTCAGCTCCAGCTGCGTCAGACTGGTGAGCTCCCCAAACCGAGAGGGTAGAGACTGCAGGCAGTTGTTTCCGAGGTTCAACGTTCGCAGTTTCTTACACTGAAACAACTCAGGGGGGAGCGCTTCAATCTATGGGAAAAATGACAGCATAAAAAGGACAGAGATCAGAAAACAAAGTTGACTGAAAGTACAATCACATCACACTCAATGTAATTTACAAGAATGTAGGGTGAATTTAGGTTGATTGGAACATTTGTTCCAAGTCATCTCAAAGGCAAAAAGTGTCCCAATCACCCTGAATTCACCCTACTACTTGAATTTCAGCATAAGATCAGTAGCACTTTTGCTTCATCCTTGAAATAGTTATATTATTTATCACAGCCCCATTTCCAGAAAAGTTGGGACACTTTGTAAAATACAATAAAAACAAGAATCTGTGATTTGTTAATTCTCTTGAACCTTTATTTAACTGACAAAAATACAAAGAAAAGATTTCAATATTTTCACTGACCATCTTAATTTTATTTTGTAAATATAAACAAATTTAGATTTTTGATGGCTGCAACACACTCCAAAAAAGTTGGGACAGAGGCTAAATAAAAGAGAAAAGATTATAGAATATCCAAGTTAAACAGTTTTAAAGCAGTCCACAATTAGCAGGTGAATTAGTAATAGGTGAGGGTGTCGTGATTGGATATAAACGGAAGATCCACCAAAGGCTCTGTCTTTGCAAGCAAAGATGGGTCATGGCTCACCACTTTGTGCAAAATTTCATGAGAATTGTCAAACAATTCAAAGAAATCACATTTCTTAATGCAAGATTGCAAAGATTTTAGGCCTTTCACCACCTACCATATATAATAAGATTCAGAGGATCTTGAGAAATCTCAGTCTGTGTAGAGCAAGGCAGGAAACCTCTGTTGAATGTGCGTAACCTTCGAGCCCTCAGATAGCATTGCATGAGGAACCATCATGCTTCTGCAAATGGTATGGGTGACTTGCATATGTGTGAAGGTAACACTGAGGTGGAGGAGTATTTTGGGGATTTTACAGAGACATACACTGCCATCAAAATGGCATCTGGGAAGCAAGAAAATGCCAGGCCTCATTCTACACGTGCCACATCAGAGTGGTTTCTCAGACACCATAGTGAGGATATGCATGACTGACCTGCCTGCAGTCCATGAAAAGGAGACTCAGACAATGACGACCACGGACTGTTGAGCAGCTGTCTTGTATCAGGCGAGATTGGGCAAAAATTCCACTTGCAAACTGCAACAGTATCCTCAATTCCCAAACGATTAAAAAGTGTAATTAAAAGGAAAGGTGATGTGACAGCAGTAAACATTCCTCTGTCCCAACTTTTTTGTAGTGTGTTACAGCCATCAAAATCAAAATTTGTTTATAAATTTACAAATTACAATTTTGTTGGTCAGTGAAAACATTGGAAATCTTTGTACTTTTGTCAGTTAAATAAAGTTTCAAGAGAATTAACAAAATCACAGATTCTTGGTTTTATTGTATTTTACAAAATGTCTCAACTTTCTGGAAATGAGCTTGTATCTATTGTTATTGAGTAATTATTCTTTTATATTTCATAGGCTTGCTTTTAATAAAAATAAACAACACAACATCTGCATCAGTGGCGATGAAGTGGTATTAAATCGAAAGCTAAAGCAAAATATTTTTGTCAACTTAAAATAAGAAACTAAGCTAAAATATATTTTCATGACTCTAAAACTAACCAAAATAAAATAAAAATGGCCACAAATTAAAATAATCATTTTAGTTTTTAATAAATGATATTTTATTAAACTTAAATACTTTATACAGCCCTAAAATACTAAAAAATCTGAAACTTCAAAAAGAAATAATCTAAAGGTACTAATAGCAAACTGAAAACTAATGAAAACTAAAAAAAGAAAAACTAAATTAAAACTCAAAACTACAATAGTTATGAACTTGACTTACCCTATTGGCAGTTACAGCAAGGTACTGAAGGTTCTGCAGAGTTCCTATTTCTGATGGGATATCAGTGAGATTGTTATGGCTCAGATCAAGAAACCTCAGCTTCCGGCAGAAGAAGAGCTGATGTGGCATTTTCTCGATCTTGTTACGGTTCAAATACAGCCGCTCCAGGTTGATCAAAGTACCTATCTGGATAGGTATGTACGCAATCTGATTATACCACAACTTTAGACAAACAAGTCGATGAAGATGCTGAAAACTAATGATCTCCTCAATGGTTTTCAGGTTGTTGTCCTTCAGATCAATCTCCTGTAAATTGTGCAGGCTGAAGATGGAATGCGGTATGCGCTCCAGATCGCAGCGGACAAGCTCCAGCTCTGACAGGTTCACCATCTTCTTTAAGCTGTTGAGCACCATCAACTTGGTACCTTCATTGTTGATGGACAGCTTCTGGAGGTGCATTCCAACATCCGTGACCACCTGAGGCAGCTTTGTTAAGTTACTTTTCAGTCTCAAAACCTTTAGTCGCTTCAACTCTCGTAAACCGTCGATGACGATGTAGCGATTGTTATCAGCACTAAGGTTCCCAGTAAGATGCAACTCGCTTAAGTTCTTCAAGCTGTAGATCCACAGAGGAATCTCCTTTATGTCGGTGAACTTGATGTGCAAAGATTTCAGGTTCTCTCTCAGAAATGCAAGCGCTGGAGCCTCTATTTTGGCTGGCGTGTGGTACAACCACATCTCTCTGAGGTTAGTAAGCTGGGCAATGATTGGTGGGATGGTGACATCAGGAATGAGTTCAAGCTTCAGAACCTCCAACTCCACCAAGTCAAAGACTGTGTCTGGAATCCCACTGAGCATGAACAGGTGGAGCTCCAACTTCTCTTGGGAGTTTTTGGTGATCCTCTGTCGAAGCTTTTCCAAAGTCCATTCGTTGTTAAGGTTCAGCTGGCGCAGTTTGTTCTCACTGACCTCTGAGAGGAACACCGCAAATCGCTTGGAATAGAGGGGGTCGTACTGGTCAATCATATGCAGCATGAAGGCGAAGTCGTTTTTCACGTCTGGAATATCGCTGTAGCTGCTCTCCTCTCGGATAGACTCAAACGAGTACTTCTTGAGGGAACGTCGAAGCATCCAGCTGAGGGTGTATACGCAGATCATGCCATACACAATAACTAGACTAATGTAGAAGCAGGCTAAAATCTTGAAGAGAGTGGCCAAGGGATGGGCACAGTTGTACATGCGATAACCAGTGAGACTCTCGATGTCCACATTGCAGTCGACGCTGAACTGAATATTGTGTACATAGTAGCCTGTATAGCAGATAATAAGGATAAACTTAACAACTTTGATGATAGTCTGTCGGATGTAGAGTCGGTAGACTATATCGCCTTCTTCAACATGAATTCGAAACTTCTTCACCTTCTCAAACAACGCCTTAGCTTGTTCACCTTCCTTTTTATCCAGGACACCAGTATCAGAGTGGTCCACGATTCCTTGTTCAATACGAGATCTGGTTGTGGACAGCATGGGAACACTCGCTTCAACGTCTTCACTAACATATGAAGCCTTCTTATCGAAGGAGCCATTCATTTTCACCAGAGCTTTGGGGTCGCTTTCCTCCACGACAGTTTCAGACAGAGCTCGTGTGGTCCACGGCGAGTCAAAACATTTCAGGAGGATAGACACAAAATGTTCCAATTTAGAGCTTGTCCAAGGGAACTTGAACCAGAAGTTGCTGCAAGCCAGAAAGATGAGTGTATGCAGCAGCACCAAATATGGGAAATACTTAGCAAACCAGTGAAGCTTGTTTTCATAGCACACAGCGTCGACATAGTTGTATTGGTGCCGATCAAGGTCATACTGGATTCCTTGAGGTTCAAGGGTCAAGGGCACAGAAAACGTTGAATTGAAATACTTCCTACATGTCTTGTTAACTACCCATTTGCAGGGCAGACAGATCATCTTGTCCTGTGTGACCTGAAGCGTGCCCCCAAATACTGCAATCATCAGCATTACGACCGATAAATAGTCTGTGAACACGTCCCACCATGGCTTTAGGATGCGATACGTAGGTTGCGTGTCCACAAAGTAGCGCAGCTCAGTTATGGGGATCATGATTTACCTGAAATTAAAATATTGGCATGGTCATACAACATCTATACTTATAAATTATGCCTTGATTGTCAATGCTATGCACAAGCAGATATTTAAAATTGCCCCACTATTACAAACTAACTCTATATCATCTCCCAACATAAACACCTGAAACATATTTTACCGAATTCGAGGACGGCTGTCTTCTCCGGCTGTTACACAAGGAGACTCCGCCAAAAGAATGCTCTGGCTTTCTTGTCATCTATTATTAGCCATTTCCGATAATAACACAGAAGAATTGTCTCCTCTGGCTTTGGAGAGTCCGTGACCCCAGGGTTCAAATCCTGTTTGTCTAAGGCAGGGCAGTGTCTGAAGCAGTGTCTCCTCAGTTGGATCTCACCTAATACTCCACATGTCCAGTCAGGAACTGGCACTCATCAGTCCTTTATGTCAGGATGGGACACAGATCCTGTCGTGATAAAACAGCCATTTTAAAGCAGTTTTAATCTTAGTTTTTTCCTGAGGGAAAAAATAAGTTGAAAACTTATTTCCTCTCCATTTACTTGAAACATTTATTTTAAATGGCAAAACTGACTAGTGATTATATAAGTCACAAATTAAAAGGGTAGCTGAGACGGGTTGAAAGACAAAATTATGATAGATATTAACTGAATGAAGGTCATAACATAATATAGATGTTGCTCGACAAATAAGGGAATAGACAACTGGATTAAACCAGTTCATTTCTGAATCCTCTCAGCTAGATATGGCGAGTCTCCCACAGGTTACCGTCAAAATATTGTTTATGCACTGAAAACAATAATAAACAGGCCCCGTATACCGTTATGTGTGATTATGATGAGACTCGCCGCTCAGCACATGAATGAATGCATGTCGTAATATTAGTTTGCTGTTTGTCTTTGTATAAAGGGCAGAGTGTCTTTGTTTTACTCGTCGAGGGAAAACTGATCGGCATTTGACAGGATCATGTACTCACCCAGCTGTGTGTTGCCACCTCTGCTCCATGTGCTTGTTGTCGGACTGATGAGCTCAGAAAGCCAGAAAGGAAAGTGGATGAACCAAGACAAACAGCGCAATTTGCAATCTCAGCTGCAGGGATCAATTGTATTTTTCATAATCAGTTCATTACACTAGAGGGCAGTGCGTTCTGAGTTTTGGATTTTGTCTTTAGCTTCACTTTACGTCTCATTATCGCCACCCACTGGATTGGAGCTGGAATCACAACCTATAATGTTAAAATCGTATCTGAGCATTCTTGCTACCTCCATCATACCATTTTATTGTCAAATCTTCTATAGATTTTTAATACTTTTATCATTTGCATTATTATTATATTGTGTGTAGCTACCTATCACCTGTCACTATCGTTTTTTTGTCTAAACTTATTTGTTATATAGTTATATTTTTTTCATTATAATAATCATTTCAGAATGTTTATTTGTCATATTGCAATGATATTGTTCATATTTTGTCATTATTTCTTTTCCACGATGATGAATATGGCACTAAATAGTTAGACAATCCTTTAATATGTATTTGTGATGAGCAAATAATCATTCATAAGGAAAGGTGCCTTCAAAACCAATTCTAAAATGTAATGTACTTAAGTCTGCTATATTCACTTAAGAAAAAAAAGGAGAACATCTCATATTATTATTATTAATTTTCCTACGTATTACTATTGGATATATATATATATATATATATATATATATATATATATATATATATATATATAAATAACATTTTGTAAAATGCAATAAAATCAGGAATATGTGATTTGTTATTTCTCTTTAACCTTTATTTAACTGACAAAAGTACAAAGAAAAGATTTCCAGTGTTTTCAGTGACCAACAAAATTGTATTTTGCAAATATAAGCAAATTTTGATTTTGATGGCTGCAACACACTTCCAAAAAGTTGGGACTGATCCAGGACCAGAATCTTCATTCAGACCTCAAGTCAGTACATCACAAGAGACACTACAATCTGCTCTTTTAGATCAGCAGTAAGCAGAGCACCTAACCAAAACCTCCATCAAAATAAGTGAAAGGCAAAGGCAGAATTCTATGTGTTACCGTTTACATTTCCCACAGCAGGAGGCTTAAACAAAGACCACTTCATCCAGAAAGGCTGCAGGTTATGTCAACAAAGCTCCAAACTCTGCTTGACTCATCTGTTGAATGGGCTGCTAGTGCGCTTACATGTCACCATAAAATCTACAATTCTTATTTTTTTAATGGAATATTGCAGTATTTATAGTAAATTATTCATTTGTGCACATCATCATCATCATTATTTTTTTTTTTTTAATTCACGTGCCCTCATAATATTTAGCCAAAAAAACTTCCCCTACCTCTTGCAACAACATCTCTTTTCTTCTCTGATGACATGTTTATTGGTGTGAGGGCGGGGCAATTTGTCACTCACATGAGATTGCAACAATCCAATAAAATCCCGATGGACAAAATCGCGCTCTTCATTTTTTTTTCTTGTTGGCATGTAAACGCTTTAGGTCGACTGAAATCGCATCAGTACGACTTTAACGAGCCAGACATATAGAGAATGTCATTATAGCTCGGCTTCATACAACATGTTATTCACAACTGGCTTTTGCGTTTTGCGCATGCTCTGAAAGACAGCAGTGACACAAGACATTTATAGCGTGTTAAGTAGGCTATGCTTGGAAATCTTGCTATAGCTCGATTGTAATTGCACATGTAAACATCCTTATTACTTAGTGTAAGAGCTAAATAGCATATAAAGACCTACAAAAGCCTTAAAGGTATGTATTTGTTGTTCTTCATTTATCTGGTGGCTTTTTCTCACCGGTTAAAGGAATAGTCATTTAAAGCGGAGCTGTTAAGCAAGATTTTCAGTGAATAACAGCTTAAATTTGAGTCCATTCCTCATATAAAGTTATCATATGGCTTATGGTTAATTATTATTATTATTATTATTATTATTTTGGAACTTGACAGCCTTTGGTCATTATTTGCTTTCAGTGGATGAGAGCAGCTCATAAATTCTGAAAGAAAGTCATACAGGTTTGGAACAACATAAATGATGACATAATATCCAGTTTTGGGGTGAACTATCTCTTTAATAGAATTAAATCTTTATAGTGAGGAAATACTAAATAGAAACTCTGTTTGAAATGTGAAATGAGATTTTTGAATCAATAACAGGCCAGTCTATAACACATCTTTGTATTTCCATTGTAGATGCTGTTAAGTGGTGGTCACACTAGACTTTGAGCACACAATTTCTTCGGACATTGCAACGGTCATTATATGACATCACGACTTTTTAAAAACATAAATTCAACATATAACAAGTAATGATCAATCCAAAATGTAAAAATACGCAATACCAGTATTTTTGCAAACCTGCAGCTTTAAAGTTTACGTTCTTTTAAATCAGCTAAGAGTCACACGTCTTTACTTGATACAAATTTTGCAGGTCGGAGTTCATCAATGCCGCTTTGGAATGCTGCAAATTCCAAAATTTCTTTGTCTCCAGCATTCGCATGTGTATGAATGGAATGAAAGTGTAGTGTGTAGACTTTCAGTAGTACAGACTGAGCATGGCCTTCAAAGACGTAGGAAAGCAGTCAAGTAAAGTAAAAGAAAAAACACACACTTTTTAAGAGCCACTCAACCCTGACAACCCGCCCAAGTTTTTTTTTTTTTTTTTTTTTTGATTGACATTCAAGTTCCCGGTTGGTTTTGATCTGACAGCTGCAGGCTTGAAACTTTCA
Organism: Ctenopharyngodon idella; assembly: GCF_019924925.1. NCBI lineage: Eukaryota > Metazoa > Chordata > Actinopteri > Cypriniformes > Xenocyprididae > Ctenopharyngodon > Ctenopharyngodon idella. The sequence continues at coordinate 13,305,452 of NC_067224.1, read as the reverse complement.
GTGACCTCAGTGGTTCCCCTCACCAGGTGGTCTTTTCATCCCAGAGAATTCCACACAGCTATTTATCATCAAAGATGAGAGAGAATAGTTAAAAACAATTTAATATAGTTGGGTTTTATCACCAAACAACATCCAGCCAATTAAACCATTCTCTGAATTCTTGCAAAAAGATATTTCTCCTCCTGTCCCTTTTTGTCATTTCAGCTGCCAAGCTGTGTTTCTCTCAGTGCTGAAGCCCCCTTTCTGTGATACTGTGATTGTCATTTATGCTAAACACCTCTCTCTCTCTTCCCAAGGCAGTCTCATAATAGAGCTCAACTCTGAATGGTGCCCTTATTCCCAAGAACGAAAGACACAAGAAAGTTAAAAAAAGGGGCATCAGACTCGTGAAAAATGTGGTTTAGGCAATGATGTAAAGTGAATTGAGCTTCAAACATTGAGGAGGTAGGCTCATGGATGCTAAGTGGAGAAGAGGGAATAAAGTGTGCTTTTAGTTCACTAGACTGAGTGAACCATTCAGAGGAATGCTGTCCGCCACTTGGATTTGTTCAAAGAACAATAGCCATTCAAGCATTCAGAGCTGCTAAATTGAAATGTTTTCTCATAGAGTATGACTACACAGTGCTGTCTGAGCAGAATCAATTCTTAGACTTTATCACAGTCTAAAAAAACCCCAAACAAACTTTGCACTGGGTTTGACAATGAATCCACACAAACTAACAAAGGTTTGGGTACATGGTCATTTTTTTTTTATTAATGATATATACTTTTTTTCACACTCAGTGTCCTCAAAAAATATTTGGACAAGTCACATCTAAAAATGTCTGAATATAATTGCATTAGATACAAAATGATTATGCAAACAAATGATGCAAGAGCTGTTCTCAGAGCTAAATTCACTTTTCTGAGCCATTTTTTAAATTAATTTTAATTAAGTAGTTCCAAGGTGGTTTTTAGTGGATTTATGAAGTCAGTTCTCCTCACGTTCACATAGGTGTCCTATAACCAGGTGTTGTTCATGTTTTATGAATGTTTTTCTTAAAGAGCGTGCTTGCACTTTAAAATAAATGTCACTTTTTAATAATGTTGTATTTAATACTAAAAATGTTATCCAATGAAACAACATTTTTAGGTGGGCTTAAATGTTCACCCAAAAATGGAAATTCTGTCATCATTTACTCACACTCAAGTTGTTCTAAACCTGTATTAATTTCTTTCTTGTGCTGAACACAAAAAGATATTTTGAAGAATGTGGGTAAGTAAACAGTTTCTGGTCCCCATTTACTTCCATAATATGTTTTTTCATACTATGGAAGTCAATGGGGAGCAGCAACTGTTTGGTTACCAACCTTCTTTAAAATATCTTCCTTTATGTTCAACAAAAGAAATAACTTCATGCAGGTTTAGAACATCATGATGGTGAGTAAATGATGACAGTATTTTCATTATTGGGTGAATTTTAAGTGTCTATACATTTTGGGGTTACTGTATATTACAAGGGACAGTGGAGAGTCTCTTTGCAAATGAATGCTTTGATTTATAATTACATTTTTAATGTCCCCCCCCACCAATTTCAGGATCCTGTTAAGTTAAATAGCTATTTAAGTGGTCAATAAAACAGTCAGAAGTTGTCTGCTGTCCATCTTGGACGTTTCTTCAGTGAGTTGGGCACTGCATATGTAAAGCATGTTGTGAAGGAAGGCAGAGGCATGCTGTGAATGAATGGAGAAAGGGGGCTGCATTCCTGGGCCAGGGCTTAGTCGACTCAGTCGAGTGGGAGTGTGCAACAGGCTGTGAGAGTGTGTATGTGGTGAGAGTGTGTGTGAATATAAGGGAGTGCAGAGCAACAACCAACCTCACAGCTAATTAGTTCAACCCTTGACAAAAGGTGGGCCAGCCACTGAAGAGAACTCCTGGGGGCTGGCGTAATAGGGCTCCACAGACTGCTCTGGAGGCTAGAGAGGAGAAGGCTAATAGGGGACCTCCTCATGTTCTCCCTTTCTGGAGCTTAACTGATGTTTTGAACTTCTCCAGAGCATGTGAGAGCTGGAGACGGACAAGGAGGATTGCTGTAGGACGTGTGGGACTAGTAGTTGGAAATCATGTCTGGACCAGATTCTGATGATGACAGAACCTTCAAAGACTGTAAGTAAGACCTAGCAGAAATATTAATAAAGTGTGAATGTTCTGATCTTTCACCTTGTGCTTTATGTTCTTCACTGTCATGAAGAAGCAATGCAGCATCCCATAGATGAAAAATGTGTAGGGGGAACTTGTCCTGTTGGGTCAAAAATGTAGTATTTCTCCTTTAAGTGCAGAAGGTTGCGGGTTTGAGTCTTGCTCTAATGACAGTTTAGAGTAAATTGCCTTTGATTGTCAGTAGATATATATATTTATACTGATATACCATTGAAAAGTTTAGAGCCAGTAAGATTTTTTTTTGTTGTTGAAAAAAAAATAATACTTTTATTCAACATGGATGCATTAAATTGATCAAAAATGCCAGTAATGACATTTATAATGTTGCAAAACATTTCTATTTCAAATAAATGCTGTTCTTTTTAACTTTCTATTCATCAAACAATCCTGGAAAAAAATGTATGACAATTATGTCACAAATATATTAAGCCCTGATATTAATAAGAAATGTTTCTTGAGCAAAAAATCAGCATACTAGAATGATTTTTGAAGGACACTGAAGATTACAGTAATGATACTGAATATTCAGCTCTACCATAATAGGAATAGGTTTTATTTTAAATTTTCAAATATATTAAAATAGAAAACAACTGTAATATTTTTATATTATTTAATATACTATTTTTAATGTGTTTTTGTCAAATAAATGCCTGTTTGAATGTTATGTATGTATAATGATATAAACAGTGCACAGCATAAATGAGTACACCCCCTCTGAACAAATACAAAAGATGTATTTTTATAATGATCACTAATACAATTCATGGAAAAATGGCGAAATTTAAATGTATTAAACATATACTTAATAAAAACAGAGAAAGTATGTCATTAATATCTGTAAAATAAGTTATAAATTAGCCAATTTGTTTTAAATAACAGATTGCAAAAATGAGTACACCCTAGATTTAATTCAACAAATGTATAATTTTCTAGTACTTAGTATGTCCTCCATAATTTTAAGTACTGCTCTGACCCTTCTTGGCACAGAGTGCACAAGTTCATGACAAATTGCCACATCCGTCCTGTTTAATGCTGCCTTCACGTGCTCTCGGAATTATCGTAAATATGAGCTCCCTAGGTAAAAATTGCACATGAACGCCCTCCCATTTCAAAACTTGCTCATTTCGAATGGGCTCATAATGACGACTTCAGAAGTGGGAATTATCAAATTTCCGATAGCACATGAAGGCTGCATAACTCCTGGATGATAACCTCCTTAAATGCCCTGGGGCCGTATTCACAAAACATTTTTATCTTACCACTAAGAGTTCTCCTAAATAGTAGTAAAAGTTCTAAGTTAAGAGTTTTCTCTTAAACCTATTCACAAAGCTGCTGAGACAAACTTTTACTAAGGAATAGAGAGAAGAAGCTAAGTGTAAGGGTGGGGATGACTTCATTGATGTCAACACGCTTACTAACTATGCACACAGTGATTGGCTGATGCACTGTAAAAAGTAATACGCACTATCTACTCAATAAAATTGTGGCAACAGATTACATGCAATATTATTAATTAAATTCAACATAAGAATTGAGTTAGAATTAATCAAATGAATTCCTTAAAAGTCAACCATTTATGTGTAATGTGTAAATTAGCAAACAACATTACAAAAACCGCAATAATAGTGACCAAACATTTTCAATAAAATCAACATCAACATCTAAACCTCTGTTAATTCTTGTGTTTCTTTTTTCTTCAGCGATTCTGCTTGTTATCATCAGGTGTCTTCAATGTTGGCAAAAAAATAAAGAGTTTTTCTGTTTTTCAGATATTTTCATTTAAATTTTACTTGTTTTAAATGGTTGACATTTAAGAAATTAACTCAATTCTATTTGTTGAATTTAATTAATAATATTGCTTGTAATCTGTTGCCAAAATTTTATAGAGTAGATATAGCATATTACTTTTTACAGTGTGGGAGGAGTCTCTGTCAGCGATTTAATCATAGAAATATTGTAGAATGGGGTATCATATGCCATATTCAAATAAAGGTTTTAAAATACAAATGTTGCCATATTCAAATAAAGGTTTTAAATTGTAGACTAAGTGTCACTAATTAAATTAGTATATGTTCAGCTGTTAGCCTCTTACATGTATGCATCTCGAGAGAATGCAAAATTCAAGCGACAAATTATGTTTTATAAACAAAGTTTGGGAGGAGCACGTTCACACAGTCTATCTAATCAGCTCGAGAGGAGGTATATATATATATATATATATATACACAGACGAGAGCCGACTCACCTAGTTACCTCAACAGTTTTCTGCATCCCTCCACCTCCCCTCAGTCTCCACTGGGGATAAGGGGGAGAACTTTGGGTTTGGGGTAAAAAAATCCAATCTCGGAGCCCTCGATCCCCTTGGACAGCACGCCAAATACGCTTATTATATTTTTTAACTCTATTCGATCATAAGTGTGAACTTGTGAAAACAACTGCCACAGGTAATCGGACATTAAATATTTATTTATTAAATATTTATTTTTGGTGTTTTATCGTAGATTCAAATCTATAAATCAAAATATGTATTGCATTTATAAAGAAATGGTCCTGCACCCAAGGCTCTGTCGCTATTGCCTCAATGATGTTCAGTGTCTTTGGGTGGATTGCTGAGGCGGATTGGCAGCAACGGCCATTAGGATTGTTTGTGATTTTATCTTAGTGACTTAGCCTCTTGCCTACTAATGTTTCACAGGTTTAGGAGCTAGTTTTAGCGCTAAAATGCTTTGAGAAATACTATTAGAGCAACAATTTAGGAGTCCTAAAATTAGGACTGACATGCCCATTATTTTTAAGAGTTTCTCCTAAATCAGCAAGTTAGGAGCTACTTTTAGCCTTAAGATGTTTTGTGAATATGGCCCCTGATCTTTAATGGGGAGTGTTGCTCAACTCGTCTCTACAGAATCCCCCACAGGTGCTCAAGAGTGTTAAGATTAGGTGAAATGTCCACAGAAGGTATTTTACCTTGGCAGAATGCATATCGTCATTGTCATGTTGAAAAAAATGCCCAACATTGCAGGTAATGAGGAGAGGGTTGGATCTTCTGTTTCAAGTTTTTGAAGTAGTGTGTGAATTTATGACAGCACTGATAAAGCACTCACACCTTCAGCACTCATACATCCATAAGAGCTTTACTGAACTTCACTGTGGGAACCAGGCACTTTTCACTATACTCCTCCTCTAGCAAGTCAAGTCAAGTCACCTTTATTTATATAGCGCTTTTTACAATGTAGATTGTGTCAAAGCAGCTTTACATTGATAACTGGTACATTATTTGGCTGCACAGCAGCTCTTAAAAGAATAGTGTCAATGCAGGCAGATCAAAGCACTGTTGAATATCAAATGTCAAGTCAAATGTCAAGTGTCCCCAACTAAGCAAGCCAAAGGCGACAGCGGCAAGGAACCCAAACTCCATCAGGTGACATCAGGTGGCAGACAAGTGGCAAATAGGTGTTTAAATGGAGAAAAAAACCTTGGGAGAAACCAGGCTTAGTCGGGGGGCCAGTTCTCCTCTGGCCAACAGTGCTTTGTTACGATTCAGGTAGCTATCATAAGTCCGACAGGATCGCAACATTCAAAGTATTTATTCCAGTTCCATCCGACTGAGGATCGTATTCATCACGGCGGTATGGACGGTTGTTGAGGAACTGTGTCGTGGCTGTCGTGTCGATGAGGCCCTCACAGTGGATGATCTAGTTGACTCAATCTCTGCTGATACTTCAGGGCTGCATTGTGGTCGTGTCAAGGTGCAGGTCCTTGGTCTCACCTGGATACTGCCCGGATCCGGTTGACTACGGTGAACCTCGGGATAACCAGAAAGACTAATATTAGCGTAGATGCCATTCTTCTTCTGATATAACGAGTACATCAGGCGTTATAGGAAGTGTTCCCGGTTCCGGCTGACCTAATTTATGCAGCCTAATAATCCTTTAACAGCAACACCATAACATTTTGGATGCTGTTAGATTCAAAATGATTGACTTGGTCTCATGAGACCAGAGTATAGATTCCCAGAAGTTTGTAAATATGGGCCTTGGAAAACGCTAATTGACTTTATTGTGCTTTGGCTACAGATAGTTCCAGTGTGGACAACAACCATACATGTCACTTCTGCAGGCTGCATCTTCTCACTCTTTTCATAGCTTTTGCTGGCTCTGAGACACTTGCTTGGTATTTCTCCTGCTCTTTGTCTAGCAAAAAAAAAAAAAAAAAAACATAAAAAAAATCACTCATCACTAAATGAAAGTTTAAATTGAAGGCCTGGTTATTTCAGGGGCATTGTCACAAGTCCACTGTTTTTTAATTTCAGTTAAACATTGTTTAGCAACTAGAGGACACAGTGTAATAAACTCAGATTATAAGGGTCTTTGATGAAATACAATAACATCTATCATTTTATTAAACCAAAGCTCATTCACAGACACAGCTTTTGTTTCTGTTCCACTTCATCTGAAGCAAGGCAGTTCATATACCAGGAGACTGGAATTAAACACTCACGTAGTGTGTGTTGAACCATTACAAACATAGACTGGGCGGTGCTTGAAGCAGCTGACTCTTTCAAACAAACAAAAAGCTGGAAAATTTCATGCTGTAAAAACAAGTCTGTGTTCCCACATACATGGTCTTTTTACAAAAATATACCTTTGGTTCCCCTTCTCAATATTATTGCTGACCCTTTTAGAGGGGGTGTGTTTTATATGCTGATTAAAGCAAGACTGAACAAACATTGCACTTACTGTGGGTGTGAAACACTGAAATCACACCACAACTCCCTGATGTGTGACACTTGTCCACCTCACAGAGTCCATGGACACCTGTTTGTTTTGCTAGGAAAATGATTCCATGTGCTGATGCTGGACAGCCGTCTGATGTTACAGTGGATGTTGGTATGAATGGAAAGATAGACGTGGAGGTAAACAATTATGTTTTAACAGCGATGGGTTAAAATTGAGCATAATTATTTACTGGAATGACTAAGTAAGTAAAATTACAATGAACAAACATAAAATGATTAATAATATTTATCTTTGGTTTATTCTCTATGATTGTACAGCATAAAAGTGATTTAAAAACGTTCTGCAAAGTTGTTATTTGTAACCTAATAATCAAAATTTATAGGGCACCATTGTTGTAGCTCAAACTGTAGAGCATGGCGCTAGCAGTGCCAAGGTTGTGAGTTGGTTTTCTAAGGGGTTCGATTGCATTAACTGATGAAATACCTTGAACGCAATGTGGGATGCTTTGGATAAAAGTGTCTGCCAAATGCTTTAATGTATATATTATGTTGGTATCACGGTATCACTTCTCAATAAAATAGATAGTTCACCTCAAAATGAAAATTTTGTCATCGTTTATTCATCCTCATGTCGTTTCAAACCTGTATGACTTTCTTTCCTTTGTGGAACAGAGTGTCTGTGTATTTTTTTCTGTCATAAAAAAAACAGCATGGTGTTGTTTTGGACCCCATTAATTTTCATTGTATGGAGTTAAAAACATTCTTCAAAATATCTTTTTTTATGTTCCACAGAAGAAATAAAGTCATACAGGTTTAAACCGACATGTGGCTGATTAAATGGTGACTGGAATTTTTATTTTTAAGTGAACTATCCCTTTAAATGCTGCAGAATAATGTTTGAATTTCACTCTGACAAGCCAATTGGGCAGAATCTATTTTTGTCTTTTATTTCAATGTAAATGTTGAATCATGCACTTTAACGTCAGTTTCACTTGCCTGTTGCAATGATTATACAACTAACGTGCTGGGTGACTTAGATCTGCGTATCAGAGCCATAGATCAGTATAAAATATAACTTTTATCTCAAGAGTTTGGCAGTGATACTGTCTGAACTAGGTTTGTTTGATTAACAGGCACAATTTCAATAAACACAGCAGTCAAAAACCTCTTATGTAACCACTTAGACTCTTGGACATGTAAACAACTGAGCCACTGCAAATTATCACTGATCTGTGATGTAAACGATTGAATACTAACAGAAAAGATTTTAATGTAATACATAATATACTGAATTCATCACAAGTCATCTTAAAGGGATTGTTCACTCAAAAATGAAAATGTATTATTTACTCTCCCTCATATCGTTTCAAACCTATATGAGCTTCTTTCTTCTGCAGAAGAAAAGAAGGAAGAAAAAACATGACATTTTTCATTATATTTTCTTTTGTGTTCTGCAGAAGAAAGAAAATAATTCAAGTTTGGAACGACATGAAGGTGATTAAATAATGACAGTTTTATGTGTTTGTGTGTGTGTCTCCAACAAGGATGGTAATACCAGAAATCTTTGATCTTGTGGGGACATTTTTTGGTCCCCATGAGGAAAAGAGCCTATAAATCATACTAAATTATTGTTATTATTATTATTATTGAAAGTGTAAAAAATGCTGAAAGTTTTCTGTGAGGGTTGTTTTTAGGGGTAGCGTTAGGAGATAGAATATATATTTTTGTACAGTATAAAAATCATTATGTCTTTGGAAAGCCCCCATAAAGCACAAAAACCCAACATGTGTGTGTGAGACTGGTATTCCCTACATTATGAGGACCAAATATCCCCCTAAATATAAAAATACCAGTAAATTTTCACCTTGTGGGAACATTTTTTTGGACCCCATGAGGAAAACAGCTTAAAAATCATACAAAATGGTGTAAAAATGCATAAAGTTTTCTTAGGGTTAGGGGATAGAATATAAAGTTTGAAAACTTTGAAATCTTTGACCTTGTGAGGACATTTTTTGGTCCCCATGAGGAAAACAGCCTATATAAATCATACTAAATTATGTTTTTATTTTTATTTTTTATTTTTTGAAAATGTAAAAAATGCATAACGTTTTCTGTGAGGGTTGTGTTTAAGGGGGAGGGTTAGGGGATAGAATATATTTGTACAGTATAAATAGTAAAAATGCAGAAAGTTTTCATAGGGTTAGGGGATAGAATATACAGTTTGTACGGTAAAAATCATTAAAGTCCCTATAAAACAGAAACCCAATGTGTGTGTGTGTCTGTGTGTATGAACTAACCCTTTGAGAGAAACTCAAAAGTGTCTCTTTCAATAAAAACAATAGGTAACTTGGGAAATATTTATGTAAGATAAATTATACTTCCTTGTAGTGGTGCAAATTGAGCACATCAAAATGCATTTAATGTGATAACATTTCTAAAGATTCTCCTTCTTTTCCTGCTTAGTGAATGTTGTGGGAATGCTTCACAAGTTTTGGGAGCAGAAACAAGTGAAAGGTGTGATGATGGAGACAGAGAATCTGGTAGTCTATGAGTCCATTCCCTCACCCAGCCCTCCCTACATATGCTACGTCACCTTACCAGGTGGCAGCTGTTTTGGAAATTTTAAGGTAAGTGAACTAAATTCCATTTTGAATGTCCACTACATTTTTATTTGGCATGTTCTGTAAGGGATAAATTAATACAGGCACTCTTATGTGATTTTAAAAAATTATTATTGAGCAAAAGATTTGTTTAAAATTAACTTTAATCCCTTTTTTTTAATCCCATTTTGGTACAATTCAAGCTTTGTTCCATTACTAAATCAGGTCTAGAGTTTTTCTGAACAGCATCTCATCAGTACTATTCAGTCCAGCCATAAAAGAAGAGGCTTTTGTGTGAAAATGAGGAGGGCCAACAGGTGGTTCTTATTTGCTAAATTACTCCTGCCAGCCGCAAATCAGTATGTGGCCTTTTACTTCAGTTCAAATGGAATGTTCTATGAAATTAATCTTGAAAATAAATGAGTTTATTTGTTCATTTGTCATTGTGAAGCGCATGACATGACTGGGAACAGATCTTGTTATTCTGAAATGTTCTTCTTATGATTGAACTATTTGAAAATAAACTAGGAATCATGGGTATTTTTTATAAAGAATATGACATCAGTCCTTCTTTTGAAAAAGCTAGACAATCTGAAGTTGACATTAATGCATGAAAAAACACCATTGCAATAGCCCATTTAAAAGGATCTAAACCTCTGATGTTGTTTCCATGGTTTCTATTTGAAATGACTGTTATTTGTGGAAAATTCAGGACTAGCTGCTGCCCTTTGGAGAGACTAAAGCGCACCGGGGAATGACCACTTCAGTGATACTACTGTCTAAATGACCATCATTGATCAGGGATTGAGCACATGGGAAATACTCTCACAACTTATAGGCTACTGATTATTTAATTCACAAAGTAGCTCAGTTCCAGCAGTAGTTTTCTTTTAGATCAAAGACCTGGGTTGCATTTCCCAAAAGCATTGTAAGCCTAAGTAGATCACAGAGATCATTGGTGCCAAGAGTTTCTACAATCTCTTACAATGCTTTTGGGCAATAACCCAGAATATCTTATATCCTCAAAACACTGCTCTCGTCTATTTCTGCTCTCTCTTTCTCTTTTATTCTCAGAACTCCTAACATATATTCATCTTCATTCCAGCACTGCTTGTAAATGTAATAGCCTGATTATTACTTTGCACAGTAAAGGTTTTCAGCAATATTACAAATCCAGAAACTAATCTCAGCACTGCTAGCCTAAAATCTGTCTCTAATCGTTGTTCACAGACATCATCTAAAACAATCTTGTGATGTGGTTAGGCATTCTGTGGCTCTGTGTTTAAGACATGCTTTTGAGGACTATAATTTAACATAAAGGATTAGTTCATCCTAAAATGAAAATTCTGTCATTTACTCATTCTCATGGTCTAGCCCTGTATGACTTTCTTACTTGCATGGAACACAAAAGGAGATATTCTAAAGGCTGTGCTGCCTGCTCTTTTTCATGAAGTGATAATGAATGTGACCGCCCTTATGAAAAAGAACTACACTTTAGCTTACCTTTAAAAAGAATACTTATTAAGTAAATAAATACAGAATAAAATACTTTAAAAGAATATTGTTACACATTGCTGGTCAGCAAGCATGACGTAGGAGATTCCCTCAAACAGTCTTCATTTACAATCCAAAAATGATTAGAACACAGAAATACATAAGAGAAAACAATAACCAAACATTAACTTTAACAAGAACCGACAAAACTAAACTGAGACACGGGGGTATATATCAGTGACATACAGTGGTGTTCTTAAATGAGGAGGCAAATTCGTCACAGTTTTTTTTTTCTTTTTATGTTTTATGATTATAAAAATGTAAATTCATGTCCCAGTTACACTTAAAAGGGTTAGTTCACCCCAAAATGAAAATTCTGTCATCATTTTGGCTACTCACCTCAAGTTGTTCAAAACCTGTATGAATTTCTTTGTTCTGCTGAACACAAAGGAAGATATTTTGAAGAATAACTAGTTGTGAGGCACCATTGACTTCCATAGTATGTTTTCCTACTATGGAAGTCAATGGGGCCCCACAATTGTTTGGTTTCCAGACATTCTTCAGAATATATTTTTTTGTGTTCAGCAGAAGAAAGAAACTCATACAAGTTTGGAACAACCTGAGGGTGAGTAAATGATGACAGAATTTTCATTTTTGGTTGAACTAACCCTTTAATGTTGTCACATTTTTCTGGTTAAGCAAAAAAAAAAAAAAAAAAAAAAAAAAATAATTAATAACATTGTTAATGTTCTATTTATTAAAAGCAAATATAAATTTGACCAAGTTAGTGTTTTTAAACATTTTTACATGTATTCCAAAATAATAACTAAAGGCAGTAATCATTTAAACAATATGTTTTATTTGTGAACTATTTTCGGATCATCAGTCTTCAAGCTCGGTAAACACTGGTCACAGACACAAAGATGTAGCCGACCTTTCATTTCACCAAGCAGATTGCTCACTAAAAATGACACAAAAGCAGCATAAAAGTATCATAAAAGTGTCCCACACAACTCATTTTTTATTTTAAGTCTTATGAATTCAATTCACATATTATGAAGACATACAGTAGTCTTTTGTGAGAAATAGACGGAAATTTATGCCATTATTCACTGATAACCTTCCCCTTCTCCTGTTAATCATTGTGACCGTGTCACTTTTTGGGGTGTACTATTCCTTTGAAGTCCAATTAGAGTGTTTATGTTATCAAGAATAAAATAAATCCCAAAGAATACCCAATCAGTGCAAATTATCATATTTCAGCATTTCATGATGATGATAAATTGAAAGCCTCTCTCTCACTGACAGTACTGCTACAGTAAAGCAGAGGCCAGACGTGATGCAGCTCGTATCGCTCTGATGAACTCCACATTTAATGAGTTGCCCTGTCGCCGCATCACTCCTGAGTTCATATCACACAGCGTGAAAGAGGCCGTCAGCACCACCAGCGTGAGTCTCACTACTAAGCTGCTTATCAACAAATCATCGAGTTTGCCATCACACTGTTGAGATTTACAAGATGTTTATGACTTTTTGTCTAGTGAATACATTATTAGCAGTAGCAACAATTTTCATTGCTACATTCTTCTTAGTTAAAGATAACTATTTGTACAGCTCTAAAGCTTTCCAAGCTATAGAAACTGTATAGTTTGGAAGTATGGAAGGCCACCCACTGTAGCTATTAGATCCATGTCCTTACACTGGCTCTATTTCTTATAATGAAGAGCCAAGAAGCAATTCCAATGATAAATTGGCTTTGTACCAAAAAAAAAAAAAAAAAAATTCTACAAAGAAAAGTCATGCCACCCTCCCTCACCCCAAACCTGTATGTAACTGCCAAGATTTTCACATTCTGTGGGTGTGTGTGTGTGTGTGGGGGTGGGGGTGGGGGGTGGGGGTGCATGTGTGGTCTCCCTTCACTCTCATGTCATTTATCCTCTACAGTCTTGGCCTTTTCTCCTCCAACAATAAAGACAAGTTGCTCCGACTGAATTACAAAGCAAAGGGGTGTCTAATGAAACCCAGACCTCCTTCTGTATTTGTGTCTGCTCAGGCTGAGTGATGACACGTCTGTAAGTCATTGTGTCCCACTGTTCACAGGGTAACATTTCAGATGCATCTGACCCTGGTACCAGTATAGGAGCATACTGCCTTATGCTGGAGCTGAACACTGGGAGAACCATGCTGGAATTTCAGGTTAGAAAAAAAAAAAACAGCCTTTATATAACCCTTCTGAAAAGACCAGCTGGTCCAGACTGGTTTACGCTGGTTAGGTGCTGCTGATCTAACTGGTACTTTTAGCGAAGCTGGTTGATAAATAAAATCTGCTGGTTTAGATAGTATTTGTTTGTCCAAAAATCTCTTGTCATTTACTTTCCTTCATGTCGTTTTAAATCTGTATGACTTTCTGTCAGGTTCTATTTTCTGTGGAACACAAAAGAATGTATTTTGAATGATGTTCCAGATGCGGTTTTCCATGCATTGACAATGAATGGGGACTGGAGCTTTTAAGGTTCAAATAGGATGCAAATGCACCATAAAAGCACCATAAGAGAAGCCCATATTACTACTGTGACTATATTCCAGAGGTGTAAAGAGTACCTGAAAATCATACTTGATTAATACCTTGCAGCGAAAATGACTCCATTACAAGTTACAAGTCACCAATTCTAATACGACTTGAGTAAAAGTCTTAGAGTATCTGATTTTAACTGTGCTTAAGTATTTTACTCATACTGAATGTAGGCTCAGAGATGCAGTCCTCAACACCTAAGAGACATGCCAGTGAAAATAAGAAACAGTTGATCTGTAAGATGAGAAATCATGTTTATTTTCTAAAATCAAAATAAAACAACCTCAAAATTGCAATAAATCAAGGTCGACACAACAGCTTCTTAAACGTCTACAAACTCTCAAGTCTCAGTTAAGCTCAAGTGCACAAAAAAAAGCAATTTCCTTCAAAAAGGTCTCGTCAATAATGTTAAGTAAAATTAAATAGTCAAAGTCTACTTTTGGTTTCTGCCTCATCACCAGCTGCAGTCATGACCTCATCTCCTAAATCAAACACCTGCGATTCAGCAACTACCTGCTAATGCACTCACATTTATGTAAAGTAGCCTTGCTGACAAGTTTGGGTGAGTAAAGGCAAAACGCACAAGATATAGTACCTTCAATGACCTTAGATGGCAATATCGCTTCTTTATAGCAGAAACAAACTGCTGCAGAAAAAGTTAGGTGTCATGCAAAATATTATATGTAATTGCATTATTCATCACAAATGTATTGGAGTAAAAAGTACATTTACTTATTCAAAAATGTAGTCATGTAGAGAGTAAAAGTGCTAACATCTTTGATACTCAGTCAAACTACAAAGTAACCAAAAAGATACTTAAGTAGGCTACAGTAACTAATTACATTTACTCAAATACCTTACACCACTGCTATATTCCAAGTTTTTAGAAGTTATATGATAGCTTTCTGTGAGGAACATGTATAATTATTCAGATATAGTCTTGCTCTACATGATGCATCAATGAGAGAACCATTATTTTGAATCAGATCCTTTGAATAAATCAATATTCACTACCATTTAAAAGTTGGGGAATTAATAAATAAATAAATTATTTTATTGTACAAGAATACATTCAATTGAATTCAAAACTGAACATGTTTCAAAAGATTTCTATTTCAAATTCATCAAAGAATCCTGACAAAAATGTGTCACAGTTTCCACAAAAATATTAAGCAGTACAACGTGGTTAATAATAAGAAATGTTTCTTGTGCACCAAATCAGCATATTAGAATGATTTCTGTAGGAACATGTGACATTGATCAGTGATATGTTTACATTAGCTAACAGGAAGGGAAGGTTATCTTTGAATAATGACTTAAATTTCAGTCTAAATCTCACACAAAGCTATTATATAACTTCAGAATATAGAATTGGAATACAGTGCACAAGTCATATGAACTACTTTAATGATGCCTTTATGGTGCTGTTGTGTCCTCTTTGAAGCTTGAAAGCTTCAGCTAGTTTGTGATGACTATAACTCCATATTTAGTATGTTTCACATACAAATATTTAATATAGCTGCTAGTAAATGCTATAAATAATGTTTATGCGGTCAAAACATTACTCATGCTGCTCATCTGTCAAACGTGTAAAAACAGGACAAATAGCAGCTTTCTTCATTTCATGAAAGACTAGGATTTCTCTTACAAACGCTGAGCAAAATCTACTTTTGGATGCTTACCAGAGCCTACAGATGAGCACAAGTTCATGTGTGTTAAAAAAAACCAAAAAAAAACCAAACAGATAATTTTCACATTGTGCACACAATGGGGCTCTGTTTAACACACCGTCTACACTAATCCTCAGTATGACATCAGTGAAGAAAAAAATGCTAAAGCAATACGCATCTGCACAGTAATGTGTTAAATATGATCAACACGCTTCAAAAATAAACATCATGTGATGATGTCTCGATGAATTTGATTATTTACATCAACACAAACTGTAGGCCTCTTTGTTCTGGTGAACATACCTAAATGCTTTGTCCTAATACTTTGAAATTTTGCCTCAAATATCTTTGAGAGTTTAAAATAATAATTCACCAAAAAATGAAATTATCCTTAAATCACCCTCAAGCCATCCTAGGTGTATATGACTTTCTTCTTTGAGCCGAACACAATCAGAGCTATATTAAATAATATCCTGGCTCTTCCCAGCTTTGTAATGACATTGAAGAGTTTTTGAAATTCCAAAAAGCACATCCATCCATCATAAAAGTAATCCATATGACTCCAGTGGGGTAATAAATCCAGCGTTAGCGTCAGTTCTGGCAGGTCACGTTCTTGCAGGTCACGTTCTTGCCCAGAACAGAACCATACCGCCAATACAAAATCTATGCTATTATCAATCATATTTAACGATAGTGGTCCTGACAGAAATGCCTTCTGAAGCGAAGCGATGGGTTTTTGTAAGAAAAATATCTATATTTAAAACTTTATAAACTATAATCACTGGCTTCCCAGTATCTTTGTCTATATCAACACAAAAAACGTAGGCCTTTTATAGAATTAGTTATATTATGAACTCTTTTGTTTGTATTTTATTTATTTATTTATTTTTGTAGGAAGTAATGACAGTTTTTCAACTATTGCACTGGAATGGCACTCTGAAGGCTTTCCGGGAAATGAGATGTAGCCGTCAGGTAAGAATAAATAGCTTTTTGAAATCCTTTCTAAAGAAAATGTGAGTAATGCTATGCATAGTTCACCACCATGATGCTAGATAGCATGTAATCATTGAAACGATGTTGAGTCAGTGTTGATGCAACAACTTTAATTGTATTGAATTAATGTTATAAAGTGATGTTGCTTCAGTATCACACTTGCGCCCTCAGTTAATGTTGAAGCAATGTTGTTGAGATTTCAAGAACAAATCAATGGCAATATTATTGATTCAACATTACAAAGTGATATTTTTTCAGCATCACTTTTGCACCCTCAGTTACTGATTTCAACAAAAAAAATCAATGATAATATCATTGAATCAACATTAGGAAGTGATGTTGGTTCAATATCACGTTTACACCCGCATTTAATGTTGAAACAATGGTGAATAAAAAATCAATGGTAATGCTATTGAATCAACATAACACTATGATTGATTCTACATCACTGATGTTGAAGCAATATTGAAATTAACAAAAATAATCAATGATAAAATTGCTGAATCAACGTTACACCTTGATGTTGATTCTACATTTCTACAAATCTGAAAGAGAAAGCATGATGTTACTTAAGAACAAGTCAATTCAGCTGTATACAGTCACATTCAAGAATGTTAATATACTAAACACAATATGATTCACTTAAAAAAATTGCTCAACACAAAATATTCTAATTATGATTATAGAATCATTAAACTCTGTTTTCTAAAATCTATTAATGCTTCAATATCAAAATAAAGCACTATGGTAAGCACATCTGAAGCAGCTAATCAAGGTCATTAGGATCAATGAAAACTTCCAGGCAGGTGTGTAGGAGCTAAACATGTATAAACACCTCTGAGCCATTACTATAAACCAGGGGTGTCCAATCCTACTCCTGGAGGGTCATCATCCTGCAGAGTTCAGCAACAATCCCAATTATTAAACACAGATAAACCCGCTAATTAAGATCTACTAGGTATACTAGAAACTTCCAGTCAGGTGTGTTGAGGCAAGTTGGAGTTAAACTTTGCAGGACATTGGCCCTCCAGGACCGAGTTTGGACACCACTACTATAAGCTATATATCTCAGTTCATTTTCCATAAAACTACGTACCATAAAGTAACAAGTTTATCTTGAAGAATAAAGCTTCATTTTTTTCAATGGAAATTTCTTTAAAGGGATAATTCACCCTGAATGAAAATTCTGTCATGTTGGTGTCCTGACAGTTGACGGTAGCCATTGATTTCCATAGAAGTCAATGGCTACCGTCAACTGTCTGGATACCAACATTCTTTAAAATATATTCTTTTGATATTAAAATCCTTAATCTCTTTAAATATCACAAAATAGCCATGTCACTTTCTCAATAAACACAAGATGTTTTTTGTGATTGTGTTTCAGCAGAAACTGAATGGAAATCAGTTACATTATTCAAATTTAGTGATTCAGGAATATGAATGATTACCTGATTAAGCACTAGCCTAATCAGGGAGAAGGAGCTAAGGCACAGGCTAGCATCAGGTCCCAGGTCAGGTGATTATGCTGTCGACAACAACTCAATGTACAATCAACGTCAACATTACCAGGAGGGTGCTTCTCATATTTTTAATTGTCCATCTTCATCTGCCTTCACTCCTACTAAAGGAGCAATGTGCTCTGCAAGCACTGATGGATGCAAGGCATGGGCTATGTGTGAAGTGTGACATTTTTGCATGTTCGTGTCTCTTTCACTTCAAGAAATCTGTTAGATGATGTTAGGAATTCAAGAAATTCCTAATAAACATTACTAAAGCAAGATGCATTTTTAAGAATGTAAAAAAATGGGTACTTTATTCAAGCACTTTAATAACTTTTTCATATATCTAATTACAGTCAGTAACAATAGATGTTTTTCAACCATTTTTCAATAGACTTGCTAAAATCATGAAGGCCCACCCCTAAACCAAGCCCCCAGTGGATTAGAGCATAGTGGGTAAAGCAGTTGAAAAAGCCCGTCATGAACTGACACTCCCCACTGATTGGGAAACACTCATTAGTGTTCTGCAGAGATACACACCTGCATGATGTTGTGGTCATCAAATACAAATCACTGTTAGTTCAATGTCACTGTCTCCACTCATATGTGCTGTCGACTTTCATCAAAATTTTTACTGCTGATCCAACACACTTAAAACATTGAAATTTCAATCTCAACTAAAATGATGGTTTAGATTAAAACTCAACATTGTATCAATGACACCATGCTATCTGGGGTAGGTGGTTGCCAGGGCGTTTCCATGAAGTTACTAAGGTGTTCTGCCGAGTGTTTTAGTGTGTTTTGCTAGGAGGTTGCCAAGGCGTTCTGAGTTTTGCCTTTTGACCCCAGTAAAAAGCCTGTTCCCAAGTCCCTACTGTCATTAGATCCAATGCTGTCAATTGTACACCAAACCTTCTCATTCTTGTTTAATTGTCTTTTACAGGACGTTATCCACTACTACTCACAGCAGCATCTGGACGAGCGTACGCGCAGCCACATGGCGCTGGACTGGTTACAGAAGGAGCAGCAATCACCCGGCCTGCTCTCTCAAGAGCTGCAGCTGGCCGTGAAGGAGCTGGGGGACGCCCGGAGAACCGGCAGGGAACTCCGCTTCTACAAGGAGAAAAAAGAAATCCTGAGCTTAGCTCTCAGTCACGCTAATGCTGAGGATCTGGAGGGCTACCACAGTGAGGAGATGTCCTGGAGAGAAGAAACTGAATTTGAGTACTATGCTCAGGAGGGACTCTGTCTGGAGGAGAGTATGACTGACCCTTCAGAGCACGGTCAGTTTCACTCTCAGGGGAGTGATGGAGAATCAGTGGAGTGAGCTGTGAGAGTTGAAATGTATATACTGTACATATTCTACTTTTTTACAATAGCAAGTGTTTCATGTGGTATCAATATACATTTTTTATGCTTCTTCAATAACATAAGATGTTTTAGTCCATATTCTTTATTTCCATTACATTTTAACACAAAAAGGCCAGTAAAGATGTTCTGTACATGTAATAAAATAACAAACATGCTGGTGTTAGTTTTACAGATGTATAGAGACTAAAACTATCTGCTATAAAAGGTGTTGTAGCACGAGGACATTTGCATTGTCGTTTTTTTGTTATTCTGCTAGTCTGCCAGTAGAGGACACTGTTTCTGTACTTTTGTAATGAAGTGTCGTGTTCCTAATTGAACAGGACAAAGCGCTAACAGCACTGTCTTTATTCATTACCCGCCCTTGACTGGAACTGTGATTAGCTAATTTTTTTGTTCCAAACAAATACACACACCTAATCAGCTTCTATTGAACATTTGTTAATTAAAATTAGTCCTTTGTAGAAGCAATTGTGAATAATGTTTTAACAGATCTATTTGCAATGTTTTGAGTAAACTGGTACATGGAGTCTGGACTAATGTCCATAAAATGGCTTCCTGTGATGACTACAAAGCATAACATTATTGTCAGTTTCTTGGGCAGCTTTTGATGGTGATTTTTACTTGGTTTTGATCATATTACAGGCCTATAATATAAACAACAAATGGACAGGGGAAAAACATCACTAATTGAAGCAACGATCACTAATCTCAACAAGGATCATTGTAGTAAAAAAATCCACATTTGCTTGAGATAATGTACACTAAAAAACAGGTACACTAAATTTTACATAAAAATTAAAAGTTGCAACATGTAGTTATTAGTTCATTACAATTTGGTTTTGACTACTTTAAATTTAATGACTGAAAAATAGTTTAAATCAAGTACAAATGACAGAAATGACTGTGACAAATTGAGTGGATGGATACAAAGATGTGCACAAAAACTAGGCCATAATACTACTTGTTTGGCTCAACTTTATATTACCGGTATTTTTTTTTTAACATCACAGTGGTTGCTAGGAGACTATTGAACCTAAACCAAAAAATCTTGAGCTACAGCGATGATGGGTATGTGTCCTCATAAAGTGCTCTTAGTGGGAATTGATAATGTTATATAAGATGCTAATTTGCCCCTTTCTAATTTTCTTCTACTTGAACTGGGCTTTAAGTTTGTTATTTTCTCTCCTTTGCGGCTTAACAAGCAATAAGATCCCATAGTGACAAAGAGCCTCACTGGAGGAGAGGTGTTTTTGCTTGTTTTTTTTTGTTTTTTTTGTTGTTGTTTTGTTTTTTTAAATCATCTGCTCATCTGCAGATCCTACACAGTCTTATTCTGCAAAGGCCTAATTATTATTCACCCTGAATCACTTTTCATTGCATGATTTTACATAAATTATCTAATTACACAACAAGAGAGCTTCTCTGTAATGCACTGCTTTCACACATTCACTCATACCAATTTGCAGTTTTTTTCTTTTATCGCTCTTTGAGGTATGATATATCTAGTCGACCTACAGATGGGAAAAGGAGTGGGATAATGACGTCTCTGGCTGTTTTACTCTTGGGAGGCAGAGCAATTTTCCAGATTCAGTGATTGTCAGGCACCTAAAGGGCTCAAGCCATCGGTAGAGCCGCCTTTCTTTAATTTACTGAGCAAAAAAAAAATGTTCGCTTTCAAATTGAAAAGCATGACTTTCTCCTTTCTTTTCCTTCTCAGGACAATGAGATGTAAATTACACCATTCCGGGCTTTGGGCTGATAGGAAATGACAATGAGATCGAGAGCATTAGTGTTATTCCATACAATGGCTGTTTGAAGCTGACCAAAGGGAACGAAAATCATATTTCCTGTTTCAATAATGAATTAATAACCAGACAGATGGAGGAACACACAAATCAAATCCATTTTGATGGCATATTGTGATAAAGATTTTAAATGGCACTGGAAATTGTGTTTCTTTGGCCCTGATTTATTAAATTTATGAGAATCTTATGAAAATTGAATTAAAAGACATTTACATTTTTAACCTTTTCATTGTTCAATGTTATTAAAATCACATTTTAGTTCATTTCTGGCTTGGATGGGGGAAATGCTTCTTTTCTCTTTGCCCTGTTCTTCAAGTGGAACAAGAAGCTACTGTGATGATTGAAAGCAAAAGACAACAAGTGAGAGACGCTGTGCTATTTGTCTCCTCTCAGCTGCGAGCACACCTTTCCATTTTCACACAAATCTCACTGCAATTGCAATCTCCAACTGACGCTGCCATCCACTCACGTTTGATGCCGGTGTAAATGCTGTTTCTGCAAAGCCTGCAGTGCTGAGGTGTCTGAAATCCCAGGAGAGCTCTGCTTCAGTCCCATGCTATGCAGAAAGACAGACTGACCCATTCTGTATGTTCATAATTTTGCA
Organism: Ctenopharyngodon idella; assembly: GCF_019924925.1. Classification (NCBI taxonomy): domain Eukaryota; kingdom Metazoa; phylum Chordata; class Actinopteri; order Cypriniformes; family Xenocyprididae; genus Ctenopharyngodon; species Ctenopharyngodon idella. Next base: position 13,283,910 of record NC_067224.1, on the reverse strand, counting down.
TCTTGTTAACCTTGTATGGAAGTTCCTGTCAAGGCGTCTGTGCAGCAGCATGCTGAGTGAAGCAGGGCTCAGCGTGAACGCCATGTGGCCCTTTTTTCCTTTGACATCTCTTCCAACACACCCACTCTCCTACTCTTCACCCAGCGAAGGACATCTCACCCTTCCCTCGCCTTTTCCCTCTTCTTTTCCTCCTTCCAGTGTCCTCATTAAGCCGGCAGCTATGCAGTCCTCTGTCGTTATGTTGGATTTCGTTTTAGGATATGTTATATAACAAAAAATCGAAAATTCTGTCATTATTTACTCAGCTTTATGTCTTTTAAACCTGCATGCTGTTATTTATTTCTGTGGACCGTGGCTCTCAAGTTCAAAAAAGGATCAAAATCCACCATAAAGGCACTTCACATCGTGTGTGTGCTATATTCCAGGTCTTCCACACAAGGAACAGACTGAAATTTAAGTCAGCAATTACTGATAATCTTCCCCTCCACCAAAGCTGTGAAATTTCATTTAGAACAAGCACAATTGCGAGTGTGATATTGCTTTTAGAGACATTTATAAAGTAGCACATATTTTAATTTGGGTTTATGGAGTTCTGGAATGCGCTGTGTGTGGACAGACGGTCCCCCCAGGAAAGCGCTGCTTTGTTACGTCAGCGTGACTTATTGAACTGAAATTGTCATCAATAGGTGATTATGACTGCCACATTCCTTAGAACGTTCCATGGATATAAAGAGTGCAGACAAGGTTACATGTTCCCCTTCATCCTCCCTGTCCATCTGTCCAGGGAGTAAGCTTCTGGATCTGCCAGAATCTACATCCCTCAAGAGCTGGACTAAGGACAGAGTCTACGTCACATCGCCAATGCTTCAGGTCATTGGAGTTGGGGGATGATGGTCATCGTGATGGCCCAACAGCTCTGGGATGCTTGTCACAAGTGGCTGCTGGCCCAGACTCGCGATGTCAAGGAAGTGATCGACCTGGTGGTGCTGGAGCAGTTCATCACTCGACTGACACGCAGGACTGCTGAGTGGGTCCAGTGCCACCACCCGGCGTCGCTGAATCTGGCCATTCAGCTGGCAGAGAACCATCTGGTGGCATGCCCAAAGGGCCGGCGAGCCCCTTCCGACTGTTTCTTTCTCCAGCCTTTCTCCCTCTTTTTTTTTTTCTCTTCAGCTTGGCCTCAGAGTTTTCCCCGGGTTCCTGACCTGGAACATGAGGGGGTGTGTCGGAGAGTGCTGGTGCTGCCGCCTTTCCTTCATCCCTCCCCTTTCTCCGTCAGTTGCTTGGCCAACTTTCTGCCGCCAGGGCGGCGGGGAGGCCTGGGCAAGTCTACTGGCAACATGTCCTCCAACCAATACGCCCATATAGGTCGTTTGTCACTTACCTGAAATACGACCCATAGGAGTGTTTACTAAAGTTGCGCCCCTATCAACAACAGGAAACTTTCATTTTAATCATGCGATCGTGGGTTTGGTCCCATGGGAACGCATGTGCTCATAAAGTGAATATGCACTAGAAATCACTAAGGCTAGGTTTAGGTTTGGGGTAAGTGTAGTCGTTTATAAAAAAGGACAAATGGTGGGTAAGGGACCATGTAAAAAGTCCACACATTGAATTTGAATGAACACACATTTTGATTGGTAACAACGGTCATACATCATTTCATGATGACAGACGTAACACAACACTGTCATTACTTTTATGCCAGCTAGAGGGCGCATGACTTTAAACCATAAATATAGGTCATAATAAGGTGCTTGAAAAAACGACCTATAGGGGAGGAGGACAGTCTCCTACTGGAGATGCGGGGACACCGGCCATTTCCAGGACAGGTGTCCAGTTATGGAGGTGGGGACATTGATCTGGTTCCCCGACTCCCTTTGTGCTCCCCCCGATCAAGCCGGGCAGTACCTAATACCTGTGAGTAATAAGGGGGTACATATAAGGCTTTGGTGGATTCAGGCTGTAACCAAACCTCCATTCATCAATGCCTGATGCAAAACAGCGCATTGGATATGAGCCACAAGGTTAAGGTGAGGTGTGTGGCTGGGAATGTGGTGGATTACCATCTAGTGTTTGCTAATAGCCATTTCAGTGTAAAAACGCATAGAGTAAAGGTGGCAGTTAATTCCCACCATAGACATCCACTGATTTTGGGAATGGATTGGCCTGCTTTTACACAATTATTGGGAATTCTTTGTGCGGATGCACAAGGATCAACCGCTTTCCTATCCCTATTTTGCCATAATAAGGGACAGGTTGTATTAGGTGGCCCATGACTCCAAGACAAAAGAAGATACAACCCAATTATTAGTTCCAAAAAGCCACTGGGAATCTCTTTTACAGGCAGCTCATTGTAATCTGATGGCAGGACAACTTAGGTTTCCCTTCCCTTTGTAAGGGAAGATGCCAAAAATTGGGATAAATGACTTGAGCCCCTGTTGTTCGCGGTGCAGAAGGTCCCACAAGCCTCCACAGGGTTTTCGCCTGTTCAAGTATCTCTATGGACGGCAGCCACGTGGGGTGCCTGATGTCATTAGAGAGACTTAGGAGGAGGGGTCTTCAAACAGCCGTAGCGAAATTCAGTATGCCCTGTACCTCCGAGCAAAACTCCACACATTGGGGCGGCTCTCCATGGAGAATTTGCTCCAGGTGCAGGACACACAAAGTCGGCTGTACAACAGGAGTACATCAACATCAATTTACACTGGGAGAGAGAGTGCTTGTATTGCTTCATACATCCAGCTCTAAGTTACTCACAAAGTGGCAAGGACACTTCGTGGTCACACGGCGAGTAGTGGATTCGTCAAATTTATGTCAACATGTCAAATCTTTCACCTCAATCTGCTAAAATGCTGGAATGAGACATCAGTCGAGTTAGCGATGGCGGGTTTGGCAGAAGATTATCTTGGGCCAGAAGCGGCTGTCCCAGTCAGTCTGCTCGCTCTGGTCCTATGGGAGATCACCTCTTGCCAGCGTAGCTCACCGATGTAACCACATGGCATTTTACAGATCGCCCCTGCCCGGTCCCATGGACCTTGTACAGCACCATATCGAAATGGTCCCAGGGGTGGTGGCGCACAGCTGACCCTATTATTTACCTGAATACAAGAAAAAAGTGGTACATGAAGAATTAGGCCCTGATAGGGTTAGACGTAATAGAGGAATTGTACTGGAAACTGCAAAAGTGATAGCCTGCCTCTTTCCTAGAAATTATGAGTGCCTGCCTGGAGCCAGAGAGCTTCTAGCAACCCTCACCTAACAGCCTTTTCAAGCTCCCAGCCCAGTCTGAAGAGGAAATGCCCCTGAAGCATAAGAGCATTGGTTTGTCCTTCCTATCTGTTACTTATTTTCACACTTACTCAAAATACGAAACAATGTCTTCAGCTAAACTCATTTGTTATCTGGAACTTTTGTCTGTTATCTGGAAATTCTTTGTATTACATTTCATTGCATACTTCAATCTGAGACCAGAATGATAAAGGTTATTTTTCATGGACTACTTAAGCTAAAATTATAGAAGTGATATGTCCTTAGAGTCTTTCTAAAAGGCACTCATCAAACGTGGCCATCATTACATGTGATTATCTGTTCCTTCAAAAGGAAAATGCAGTTGTGTCACACTGGAACCAGAAACCTAAGATCTTGCCAATGTGGCATGAGGCTGTGCATATGGAGCACAGAAGAATCCCCCCATTATTAATTGTAATATCTTTACAGACTGATGAGAAAATGAGACAGTGGAAAAAAAAGTTTTCTAAAGTTATCCTTTTCTTGTGGCATATGAGGGCATGGAAGAAAGCCCCACCCACATTCCCACCATTCCTGCTGTCATTAACGATGCTGCCACCTAGCCTCCCTCTCCCACCTCCTCTATCCAAACCAGCCAGTTCTTTGGCTCCACCTCTGCTGGCTTCCTTTAGTCCCTCTGCTATTGGCTTCACCAAGCAACCCAGATCTGCCTTGGATCTTCCGGTCACCAGCTCTACCTTGGCAAGAGGATCCCCTGGCTCTGCTTCCAGCCGTTGAGCCCATCACTCCACCTCAGCTTGTCTACCTGTTGGTTCCACCTTGGCTCCTCCCTCCCTTGGCTCCACTTGGTACCATTGTCCTTAAGGCTCCACCGGTCTCCTTTGTCCCTCTGGCATCACCTTGGTCAGATGTTGCTCTGCCTGCTCCACAGACTTCTGGGTCTTCAACTGCGCTTCATCCCTCCACCCCTTCGGCTCCGCCGGGTTCCACCTTCCCTTTCGGCTCAGCCTTGGTCCTCAGTTCCACCTCAGTCTTCTGGCACCCTGGCATAATGTCAGGATTATGTTTTGTTCTGATTAGTTTCATTGTGTTTTGGTTTAATTCTGTTCTGTTTCTGTTCTCGCATTTGTAAGTTAACCTAGTTTGCTTGTGTGTGCCAGTTATTCACTAATTAAGTTCACCTGTTGCTCCTTTAGTTTCCTCATTTACCCCTGTGTATTTAAGTCCTCAGTTTCCTTTGTTCATTGATCCGTTCTATGTTGTGTGTATTGCGGTTGTAATGTTCCATAGTGTTCTTAGTGTTTTCAGTTCTGTTAATAAATTCATTGCTGCTGAGAAAAAGCAAATGTGACAAAAGGATGTAATCTGCCAAAAAATCCCCACCACTAATGCACAGTTTGTCTGGAACACACAAACACATTCAAGTGATACAAACAGTGATAAGTCCCAGTACTTTTGGACTGTCCACTTGGAATACCACTCTGCAAATAAAAGTTGTCATCTATGAACTGTCATTCAGTAACAGCATACAGGTTTGGAAGGACATGTGGGAGAGTAAATGATGACCGGACTACTCCTTTAAGCTGTTTCAATCCTTGCTAGTCTTTTCAAACATTCAATCGTTTGTTAAACTAATGGGGAAGAACAACCGGGTGGGCGGCTTTAGTTTTTTCTCAAACCCGTCTATCTTTTTGCTGCTGCCCTGTATGACACTGCCAGAAATGGATGCCAAAGCAAGACAGCAATGTAATGAGTGATGGGTTGAACAAAACAGCTCTGCCGTGTGGTTGTGTGTGTGTGTGTGTGCGCGAGCAAGTGTGTGTGTGGACATCTGTGGAGAAATTGTGAGGCAGATGGAACTGTCAGCTTGTCCTCTATGCACAGTTGAGCCCCTGAAGCCTCATGCAGACACTTGCTTTATTGCAGCAGTGTGCACAAATGCTGCACTCCATCTAACATAGTCCTAACGCAGTCCCATCCACCCTAGACAAACCAACTGAAGAAACGCGCTGAAATAGAAACTCAGCATGAGATTTACTCACACTGTTCACTGTCTGTCAAGCACACCAAGGCAACCACGAAACAGGTACAAAAATGGTATGTATGAATAACCAGCAGTTATAGAAGCAGACTCTGAAGTACAGAAAAATATGTTTAACAGAGAGTACAATACACATAAAAACCTAAAAAGACATATTGTGTATACAGGAATATTTCAAATTAGATTCTCGGTTGAATATAGTTAAAACAAGATTCCTTCATTCCACAAAATGCTTAACAAGGAAAATCAGTTTGATTAGGAACTAATTAGTTAGCTTCTATTATCCCCATTCTTCTTTGTCTTTAATTAATTAAACATTCATTTGGCCTGCAACCACTTCACTAGTCAATTTGCTATGGATAATCTTAATTTTTAACATAAAGGTAAGGTCATCCATGAAAAAATGATACAGGTCATTGAACATATGTTGACCTTTTTGGTGGATGTTGTCACAGTGGAATCTACTATTAAACAACCTATTATAGGTTTTTCAGCTAAATTTAAATAAAATAATTATGAAACCAAACCTTTACATTTAATCTTGATCAGAAGTGTTTTCAAACAGAATAAATGCGTCTGTTTGCGACCTTTAAGTCTGACATGTCAGCCTGTGGCACAGATGTGATGTCCATTCTCTGTTAGAGCTAAACTCTAATGTTGAAGAATAGCGGAGGAATTATTCCTGTGGACACTTCAGCTTTCTCTTTCTCTCTCTGTCAGTATGTCTATGTCTCCTCCTCATCTCTCGTCACTCTTTCTCGTCATCTCCTTTCTCTCAGCTAGAAAACAAGCTCAAAGTGTCTGTCACAGACAGGTTGTGCCAATGACAAAATGCCTCATCTCCAAATTGCATTTTCCAAAAGAGGAAAACACAAAGTCAGCTGTAGGTCAGATAGATTAGCGGTGGGATCATGAGAGCTCTAGGAAGGTAATTGAACACGGCTCTCTTTCTGTTGAGACAGAAAACAGCAGTTTGATAAAATTGGATTTCAAAAACAAATGGAACAGAAAATAAGATTTAAATGGCAAAACAAGTAAAGCGTTTATTTTTGGCATGACGTCCTCTCCATGTGCCCATAAGAAATATATTGTGTGATAGGGAAGGAGGTTTTCCTCTCTCAAACCTAGTGCACATCGAGAAATAGCAGTCTGCAACGACTCTTGAATTGATAGCACATCACGTGTATTTCAATCTCCTGAACTATCTTTATCCTGTGGAAAGTGTGCTCTATTGATTGGTGAGTGAAGAAAACAGAACAAAAGATCCCTCAGGTGAAGAGTGTTGCTAAGTGCCCAGTGGTGCAACACTGCTACTGTTAACAACAACCTACAAAAATCACTTTCTTATTAATTACTTTAATCTTGTTTTCCACTAAAATACCAGCATGAACCCTCATTTAAAGCATAAATCTAACAAAAATCTAATTCTTAAAAAATTACAATGGGGTAAGAAAAAACCCCCCTCAATGTATGGATATATTCTTTGAAGTCTTAATATCTTACACAATTTTGCTTCTAAAGTAAATATATCTTGTTTTAAGGATGTTAAGATTTAATGGAAAACACTTCATGAATACTGATAAAATGGTCTGCATAAAACCAAGCACTAGCAGTAACATCAAATGAAATCAAGTAAAATTGTAATGTTTCTAATTCTTAATAAAACTAAAAAAGATGATACTCAAAAAACTAGAAAAAAAAAAGAAATAAAAAGAAGAAAAAAACTAAAAAAAAAGAAAGAAGAAGAAGAAAGAAAGAAAGAAAGAAAGAAAGAAAGAAAGAAAGAAACACACATCCCAAAGGTGCTCTATTCGGTTGAAATTTGGTGAGTGTGGAGGCCATTTGAGTATAGTGAACTCTGTGTCATGTTTAAGAAACTAGTTTCAGATGATTTGAACTTTGTGCGTTATCCTGCTGGAAGACAGGTATACTGTGATAATAAAGGGACGGACATGGTCAGCAACAAGACTCAGGCTGTGGTGTTTAAACAATGCTCAATTGGTACTAAGGGACCCAAAGTGTTCCAAGAAAATGTCCCCCACACCATTACACCACCATCACCAGCCTGAACCGTTGAGACAAGGCAGGATGGATCCATGCTTTCATGTTGTTTTTGCCAAATGCTGACCCTATCATCAATGTTGTAGGCAGAAATTGAGACTCACCAGATCAGGCAACATTTTTCTAATGTTCTATTGTCCAATTTTGGTGAGCCTGTGCAAATTTTAGCCTCAGTTTCCTGTTCAATCTCTCGTCTATGTATGCCTCCATTGTCGCTTTAGCTTGCATGTGTTCTGGTCTGTTCTGTTTATGCAGTTTTTTTCAACTACCTTGTGAATCGACGGCCCCAGGGCATGGTTGCCACCTTGTGGATAAGCTAATTATTGTAAAAAAAATTAAATACGCAAGTGCGCGGTTACAAAAATCCGGCGGTGCAAGTACAGTACGTGCATACTATTCTGATGATGAAATTCGCATCGTGTGCACTGTACACTGACCCTCGTGTACACGTAACAAGTGAAGTATACTTTGGGCTTTAGGGATACAACAGCTTGTCCATTAAAGGGATAGTTCACCCAAAAATGAAAATGATCCCATGATTTACTCACCCTCAAGCCATCCTAGGTGTATATGACTATCTTCTTTCAGATTAACGCAATCTGAGATAGGATATTTAAAAATATCCTTAGTCCTCCAAGGTTTATAATGGTTGTGAATGGGTGGCCACGTTTTGAAGTCAGAAATAATGCATCCATACATAAAAAAAGTAATCCATATGACTCCAGGGGGTTAATAAATGCCTTCTAAAGCAAAGCGATTCGTTTTTGTAAGAAAAATATCCATATTTAAAACTTTATAAATTCAAATAACTAGCTTCCAGCTGACGACCGTACACAGAATGCGCAAGTCAACTTGCGCCAAGTGAGTAATCCTCTGACGCAATGTATGACGTAGGATATAGTAAGCTTGAGTATTGTAAGCTTAGACGCCTCTCGCAGTTCAAACAAATAGGGCTGTGCAACAAATTTAAACTCCTCTTCTCTTATATCGAAATCCTCAGAAATTTCTCTTTAAAAATTATCATTTTAGACTTATAATCCATGACCGGTGATTTGTTTTGCTCTATCCTCTTTCACCATTATGTTGTGCATCAGGTCAAAGGATACTCTTCTGCCGCAAATCAACTTGCGCGTTCTGCATACAGTCGTCCACCGGAAGTTAGTTATTTGAATTTATAAAGATTTAAATATGGATATTTTTCTTACAAAAAAAAACACATTTCTTCACTTCAGAAGGCCTTTATTAACCCACTGGATTTGTATGGATTTTTTTAATTTTTATGGATGGATGCATTATTTTTGAAAAAATACGAACTCTCAGAGAAACTTTTGGTGGTAGAAACTACAATTCAGCCACTGTGCAGAAAAAAAAGTGCACAGCAATGAAGGGGTGACACTCTAAAATGTCAAAAGTGCAAAATAGACACATCCACCACCCCCACCACCCCCATAAACTAGAGTGACAACACAGAGCAAGTTTTTGCAAATTTGTGAAATAAAATGAATAATTCAGGCACAGTAAAAAAAAAAGAACAGCAAGGAAGAGGTTACACTCTAAAACATCAAGAGTACAAAACAGACATGCCCACTCAAACGCAAACACACACACACACACACACACACACACACGCACACACACACACACAAAATGTTCTCCTCTGTGTTCAAGTTTGACTGTAGTAAAATTAATGCAAAAACTGACACTTGAAATCAACATTTCAAACAAACAAAAAAAATCTAAACCTTGACAAAAAGTAGTCATTGAGAATGTCTAAGTAGGCTACTACGGAAGCCCTAAACGGCCATGGATTATTATTTTTTTCTATCTTGTTTTGTCGTGATCACGACTTATTTTCTTGTGATCTCGAGATAACAAAAGTTGTTTTCTCGTCATCTCGACATAAAAGTTCTTTTTACAATGATTGATTCTGAAACACACTGTACCCGGATTCTACTGTTGCTATAGTAACGAACACAACTTTCACGCGCATCTGATCGACGGATAAACCAGGCGCTCTTATATCTTGTGGATATTTCAGCAAAATGTTTACTTCACTTACTAATAAAGTTTACAATAAATAAATACATAAAGGCTAATCAATCACTGTTCAATAAATGTACGCTAAAAACTTTATTTGTGTAATTAACATTTTTAATGATTAACAGAGCATTCAACATCTCAAGCGCAGCCAGAGTACCTTCAGAAAGATGCCAGATTATTCTATAATTCTATAAATTATTCGATTAAACCCACTTTATTTTATAAACCCCGTTTGAAATAAAATTATATTACATAATGTGTTTGTTATTTTTATTCGTCATGTAGGATAGGCTGTGATATCATTAACTGTCTTCCTCCAGTTTCCATTAAAAAGAGGTGCAATACTCCAGATTTCCAAAAAACAAACAAAACTTTAATCCAGTTGATATAGGCTAAAACAATCTTGGGATGCTGTTTGAGAAGAGTGTTTATGTATGTGTGTTGTTTCCAACAAAGAAATGTAGAAAATAGGTTACACACTATCACTGAATTAAATGACATAGGCTATAAATCATATTTCTTATCAATATACATTGAGTGAGTGAAACGAACACTGAAACTGCGATGATTAAAATGGCGTCTTAAAGATACACAATAAGGTGCAAACAGAATACTATACAGTGACATCAAAATTAGCTTTAATAAGCAATAAGTTTAGTATCACACCGAACTATTGCGGTCGTGAAACTGAGTCATGCACTAGTCAGAACGAAAACAGATACACTTTCAAGCAAAATAATCATATTCAAGCATTTAACAGTTAAGTTAATTACTTAACGCACACAATACTGCACAAAATAAAGTGATCACGAAGACTCTCTCTGTCCGAAACTCGTACAATCTGGGCCAATATGAACTAATACAGTAAAGTGGAAATTTACCGCACATCATCAGTTATATTTGGTAATATACTGACACCTGTTGGCACATTTTTGTAATTTACAGCAGAGATTAAGTCGTGATCACGAGAAAACAACTTTTGTTATCTCGAGATCACGAGAAAATTAAGTCGTGATCACGACAAAACAACTTTGGTTATCTCGAGATCACGAGAAAATAAGTCGTGATCACGACAAAACAAGATAGAAAATAATAATAATCCATGGCCGTTTAGGGCTTCCGTAAAGTACAAATCCAAATCCACAACTTAATAAAAATGAGTATTTATGTCTAAAAACACTAGATAATTTACAAGCCAATTTACATAGAAATATAGAGGAATCTAGTGGTTACAACATGGCATAACAAAAGTTTTTCTTATTTTACTCCCACCAGATGGCACTAATCGACCTTCAAATTTTTATTTTTTATTTTAAATGCCTTGTCTCTATTTTAACATATATTTGAAAATATATTAGAAAAAAAATGTGTATTATTTTCAATGGGGAAAAATAGCTAATAAAACTTTTATATTGCATAGAACACCCTCAAAATTCTAAATAATAATCAAAAAATATTATTGAACAAAATATATTACATTGGTTTTCCTGGGGGGAAAAAGTTACATTTTAAGGCTTCGGTCACTTTTGACCGAGAAGAAACCAAGTGTGACCCCTAAACGAAGAGGCCCAGAGGGTTAAAAGTTTATTAATATGCACCTTTTAGGTGTAGATAAGGTACACAGTTCTCCCTTTAATGGTTCAATTCTCATTTAATGGTATTGTGACAATGTACCCCTTGTGTTGTGACAACATGCCCTGCTATTGGTTCAATGTATGTTAAATGAACTGTATATTTTTCTCTGGTTAATGACAGTGGAAAGATTCAAGTTTATATATAACTATATTGATCTAAAAAGAAATTAACCAAAATATTGAGTGCTGTGGTCAAAGTAACGTGAATAGATGAGTACTTATGGGAATAAAATTCTATTGTGGAACATCATTACATAATTCCACTTTGATACATGATGTGTGTCAGGTTAGTGTCTCTGTGATTCTGTTCCACACGGATACTTACGCAATACTCGCAAGCACAGAGTATCAAAGCTTTATAGGGAGGAACTGAAGCTTATAGCTAGATGTTTTGAGCATCATAAACCTGAATATGAAGCCATGTAGCATTTAATCTAATTTTAAACCCACCTGCATTTTGTTCTGAAACTTAGAAAAGAAGCACAGAAAAACTTGTGCAATAGGCTATGCTTGAAAACCAAGTTTTAATATATCCTAGCCTTTCTGTGACCATAATACATGTTTTACCCTGTTAAGACTTTCATCTCATCACCATTGTTCTTGGACAAGTGCATTTCAAAAGGCCTCATTACAGTCAAGTATTGTCTCAGATTAAAGTGGTTCTGCACAAGCTGAGCGATTAATTTCTCGTTCTCTTTTTCTCTTTTAGCATGTGGAACACATTGTTCCACATGCTACCCTGTGTTCGAACATCTTTGAAGTCTCTGAATCGCTTCCCCTTGTGATGTAAGTTCTTAAATAATTTCTTCCTTCCTGATCCTGAAATAGTATCCATCAAAGAAACCAGTCATCTTAGATTCAGCTGCTAAGTTATGAATGAGTGGGATTCTTATGAAAGCTTGCAGGATGAGAACAATCCACCTTATGAAGATCCATTATATGCAAATCAGCAATATTCATCTCTACTAATCACCTTTGAGCACAGGTGGTACACAGAAGCACAGATTTCTTTTCTTAGCAACACATAAAGGATTATATAGAGATGTAAGCACTTTCCCTCACTAATTTAATATTCTTTTGTATCAAATAAGAAAAAATACATAAATGAACATCAGCTGAATAAAAAGAATCAACTCAATTGGTTTAGTGAAGTCAGGTGAGATTGTCACGGCACTCTCGCTGAACAGGAGATGAGGCAGGCAGGGCTTTCCAATTGATGAGGCAGCGGGACATCAAAGCGGACCCCCCATTACTCAAAAGTAGCATTGTGTGTAGTCCTCAGGCTTTTAAGTGATGATGGGACAGGAGCGGCAGTGTGTGGTGAACATCTGAAATGAGGAGGCCAATTTTCCCTTGTGTTTGAGTTTTTTAATCCAATATAAATTAATTTTTCATTTCCATTTGATGTTTACACAGGATTTCAGGCTTATGGAAGACCATTATGCCACACACTTGGGACTATCTGCAGGCAACAAATCCTATAATATTTATATTAAAATGCATTTTAATTTATATTAACAGAATATTTTTGACATTGCTTCAAAAAAAAAAAAAAAAAAAAAAAAAAATCTATTTCTCTTGCTTGCATCCTAATAGTTGTCTAATAAACCTGGCACTGTAATATAAAAATAAGTAATAATAAAAAAAATAATCCAAACTATCCAATAATAAATATATAGGTCAGTTTCACAATTTGAATAGCTCTCCAATAAGAATCATCCACCTGTAAAATGTCAACTATAATATGAAATATTGGAGATGTAAATTTGCTTGCAAACATATTTTTAGTATCAGTATACACAGATATTTCAAATAGAAAAATAGAGAAAGATGATTTAGAATCAGATGATCTAGTTACAGTAGGGCTACTGGTGCCATGTTAGCCAACCACACCATGACCCTCTGAAACATTATCTGTCACTGCTGCACTGTTTAAACCCTTTTTGATGTCATTTTGTTTTTATTTTTGTACTGTCAATTATTTTCTCATCCATTTTTTTTTTTATTATTATTTTTTTTATCTCTTTCCTCTTCAGAGAAAGTTCCTGGCTAAGAGGGTTCCCAGAATTTTGTATTGCCAAACAGGTTTCTGGATCTTCCTTGGTGCCTCAGACAGTATATCTTCACGATAGCTCAGCCCCCCTGAAGACAGAACCGGAGAGGGAATCAAGAGGGTAAAAATAGCACAGAGCAGATGCTCCGTTTTCTGAAAAGCCATTATCAGTCAGGAGAGAGGTGTTGCTCTGGGCTGCTGCAGAGGTATGCACAGCAACACTTTAGCACCCTCACACATCCCAGGTGAAGTGAGAAAGAGACAGCAAGGCAAGAGAAACAGCCAAGCAAAAGAATATTGTACTGCTTGTATGATACATCTGCTAAATAATGCATTGACTTGGTCATGTTTGCAGTTTATCAGTGCTTCTAAAGATAACCTTTAGCTCATTACTTTCATAATGCTATAGTCTCTCCTGTTCCTCTAAAAATTCGAGATCTCATGTCTCTTGATACTGCAGCCAGTGTAGTAAGCATGTTTTTAGGATATGTCGCTCAGAACAAGTGTTAAAATAATTTACAGGGTTAGTTCACCAACTAATAAAAATTCTGTCATTTATTATTCACCCTCATGTCGTTCCAAACCCGTAAGACCTTTGTTCATCTTCGGAATACAAATTAAGATATTTTACATGAAATCCAAGAGCTTTCTGTCCTCAGATAGACTGCAACGTTATTACCACTTTCAAGGTCCAGAAAGGTAGTAAAGACATTGTTAAAATAGTCCATGTGACTACAGTGGTTCAATCTTAATGTTATGAAGCAACAAAAATAAATTTTGTGAGCAAAAAACAAACAAAAATAACGACTTTATTCAACAATTTCTTCTCTTCCATATCAGTCTCCTACGCTGTTCACATAGTAAACACAATGCAGCGCTTCCGTGTTGTATGTCAGAACGCCAACTCATTATTGGCCAGCTCCTGCGTCAGCATCACACGCATGCATCGTGCTGCTCACGTGAACAGCATTGGCCAATACTGAAATTGTAGAATAAAATTGTAGAAGGGATTGTAGAATAAAGTCGATTTTTTTTTTTTTCACACAAAAAGTAGTCTCGTTGCTTCTCGTTTCGATACCACAGCAAAAACTAATACTAGGCTTACTAATGTAAGTAAAAAGTTCTTAAGCAATTATTAAAGACAAGTAAACAGTAATAAAATAAAAACAGAAATAATTTAAAAGCAATAGGACAAATAAATACAATGAAACAAAGATACAAATTAAATAAAGAGTAATACGCTTTTCAGTACGTCTATAACAGAAGATATACTACAGAAATTAAATAAAGTATTCAATGTCAAATAAAACACTGTGTAGTATTCACTGTATCAATTAAATGCACACTGATATTTATTAAAGCTTCAAAAGTTATTCAGTCAAGAGCAGTAAGTGATTTTCTCTTTGAGTTTTGTTGATTAACATTATTGACATAGACAGCAGCTGTATTAGTTTTGATCCAAACCATCATTTTGGTTGAGATTGACATTTCAATGTTTAATGTATGTTGGATCAGCATTGATATTTTGATGAAAGTCGACAGCACACATGGGTGGAGACAGTGACATTGAACTAACATTGATTTGTAGTTGATGACCACAAGATCATGCAGGCGTGTATCTCTGCAAAACACTAGTGGGTGTTTCCCAATCAATGAGGCGTATTCAAACCACGATGGGCTTTTACCCGATTTGCTCTAATCCACTGGGGGCTTGGTGTAGGGGTGGGCCTTCATAATTTTAGTAAGTCTGGCCCTGTCCCAAATGGCACACTTCATGTGCACTTTCGGTCTTGTAGACTTACAATGGCCGCTGCGTTCGCGTGTCTGTTAAGTCCACAAGACCGTAGTGTGTCCCATTCGTCATTTAAGCTTAAAGAAGGGTGCTCGTGAGTGCCCCCTTTGCGGCTGCTATGCGCTCTCGATGTGCACTTCTGCTGAGCCCGCAAGACTGCAAGCTATACAGAGGACTTTACCCGGCAGTCAAAGCGGCATTACGTTGTGAAAGTGCGGACTCAGAGGAAGACCGTAAGGGTTTAGGGTGCCATTTGGGACAGGGCCTCTGTTGAAAAATGGTTGAAAAACATCCATTGTAGTTTGAAATTGGCCACTGATTGGTAAATGCCCATTTTGGTTTTGCATGGGCACTTCTCAGTAGTCTAATCAATTCCTCCTCACTTGAGAGAAAACACAGGTGCATCCTACAGTAGTGTTGTTTGTTGAACCACCTGACTTCTCTGGGTTTGTGCTTGTTATTTGCATTTGATTTATTGTTACTAATAAGATATATTTATTTAAAAAAGTTATTAAAGTGTTTGAATAAACCATCCATTTTCTAAATTCTTAAAAAGTGCATGCATCTTGTTTTAGTAATATTTGGATATATTTATTTATTAGTGCAAGTGACATGAACATGAGTAAGATTATCATACTTTACACATAGCCCATGTATTGCATCTATTACTCAGTGCTTGCAGAGCACCTTGCCTTCATTCCTTTAACAGGAATGACGGCAGATGAGGATGATCAATTTAAAAAAAAATGAGAAGCACCCTCTTGATAGATGTGACATTGAAAATACATTGAGTTGTAGTTGATTATCACCTGACCTGGGGCTTGATGCTATCCTGTGCCTTAACTTCTGCTCCCTCATTACTGCTCTATCAGGTAATCATTCATATTCCTGAATCTGTATTAAATTTGAGGAATGTAACTAATCTCCATTCAGTTTAGCCTGTTTCCACTGAAACACAATAAAACAAACAAACAAAAAATGTAATGGCCATAGTTCAGGGGTGTTTATTCCTCTTCATGAGGAGTTTAGCTCCAACACGCCTGCCTGCTTCAGGTGTGTTTAATTAGGGCTGAAGATAAACTTGGGTGGAAAGATTGGACACTTTTTTAGTGGTCTGATTCAATCCAGATTTTTAAAACTTGAGCCATTGGACCACTTCTAGTTATGATGACATAAAACTTCTGAAAGTAATGTTATTTTTAAAGGTTGTAATGCTTTTTTCCTTTTTGTTCCACTCCCACACTTTGTCCTCATCTCTTTGTCATTGATTGTGTTAAACTGTCAAATAAAATAAACTGACTCAGTTGCTGGAAAGGTGTCATTTATGTTTTAAAATGTTTTCCCAAAACATTGAAATGGTCAGAAATTTGTTGACGTACCACTGAAGTGTAGCTGAAATATTAATGTTGTTTAGAACATTACTTTATGTTGTCATTTCAGCTCAGTCAACATCACATTTACATTGATCAAACAATATTACTAATGATTATTTTTGTTAATTTCAATATTGATTCAACAGCAGTGATGTAGAATCAATCATAGTGTTATGTTGATTCAATAGCATTACCATTGATTTTTTGTTCACCATTGTTTTAACATTAAATGCGGGTGCAAACGTGATATTGAACCAACATCATCTCATAATGTTGATTCAATGATATTATCATTGATTTTTTGTTGAAATCTCAACATTGTTTCAACATTAACTGAGAGTACAAAAGTGATGTTGAAAGAATATATCATCGTAATGTTGAATCAATAATATTACCATTGATTTGAGGTTGAAATCTCAACATTGCTTCAACATTAACTGAGGGTGCAAGAGTGATACTGAAACAACATCACTTTGTAAAGTTAATTCAATGCAATTAGCGTTGACGCATCAACCCTGACTAAACATTGTTTCAATGATTACATGCTATCTGGGTAGCCACGATATATATCGTCATATCACCCAGTCCTAGCAAACAGTAATGCTTAAACACATTTTACTAGCTAGTTGATAAAGCCAACAATCGATTAACTATCAAGACTGACTGGCTAATGCTATTTTTTTCCCTTGCCAGTGCTCTTTTATTTCTTCATGTTAACTGAAGGCAAATCTGAATGATGTTCCATTTTTACCTTAATCAACAAATAGACCTAACCTTATCTTATTCGTTATCAATGCAGAAAATTCACTCACCCACAGCTGCAGCTCACATGCATTAAAAATTGGGGTTGAGTGGCCTGAACTAGTTTATGCAGTAAATCAGCAGCCTAATGAAGAGGTTGACTGACAGAGCAAGTATTTTATGTATTTTGAAAATACAAAAATATTAAACTTAAATTTATTTAAATACAAATTACATTTGATTCTTTTCAAAGGCTTTAAATACAAAATAGTTGATTTTGTATTTCAAATACGTATTTTAAATACATGTATCTGAAATACTGCCCATCCCTGCTCTACCACTAATAGCATAATGAAAATTGTATTAAAGGGTTAGTTCACCCAAAAATGTAAATAATGTCATTTATTACTCACCCTCATGCCGTTCCACACCTGTAGGACCTTTGTTCATATTCGGAACACAGATTAAGATATTCCTGTTTAAATCCGATGGCTCAGTGAGGCCTATAGCCAGCAAAGACATTTACTCTCTCAAGATCCATTAATGTACTAAAAACATATTTAAATCAGTTCATGTGAGTACAGTGGGTCAATATTAATATTGTAAAGCGACAAGAATATTTTTGGTGCGCCAAAAAACAAACAAACAAAAAAACGACTTATAATCATGATTCGGATCGCGTGTCAAACCACCAAACTGCTGAAATCACGTGACTTTGGTGCTCCGAACCGCTGATTCGACACAAAAGATTCATAACGCTCCGAAGCTTTATGAAGCAGTGTTTTGAAATCGGCCATCACTATATAAGTCATTATTTTGTTTTTTTGGCGCACCAAAAATATTCTCATTGCTTTATAATATTATTATTGAACCACTGTACTCACATGAACTGATTTAAATATGTTTTTAGTACATTAATGGATCTTAACAGAGGAAATGTCATTGCTGGCTATGCAGGCCTCACTGAGCCATCGGATTTCAACAAAAATATCTTAATTTGCGTTCCGAAGATGAACGAAGGTCTTACGGGTGTGAAACGACATGAGGGTAAGTAATAAATGACATTATTTTCATTTTTGGGTGAACTAACCCTTTAAGGTTAATGAGTGTCTTTTATTGTATAGGCTCAGATAAATCTGAGTTATATATATTTAAATATATAAATACAGTTTGGAATATCTCTCAGATTTATCCTAGACTATAGATATAATAGAAAATATTCCACTTCAGAGGCATTTGGAGCAAAGCAACATGGGAAATACTCTTTAGAGCGTGGTTCATGTGATTTACTTAAAGTCATCCCCCCTATAGGAAGACAACTGAGAGAGGAGAGCTGTAAGAGGAAAAAAAGTCGATGCATGCAGCTAAAAAGATAAGTGCACATTTAGGATGTCCATAGGGACAAACCGAACCCTATTGGCCCCATATCTCAGATCCTGATGAACAGCACATCTGAGCAACTGACATAAAACTAGGCTAGCAGACAATTCAGAGATAATATAGCTTTATGCAATGAATGAAAATAAGTTGTTTTTCCTTACAGTAGAATATATAATATTAACCAATAGCCAAATAACTATTTAGCTGTTAATTGCACTGATGTTTTCTGTGGTTGGTTTAGGTCTCTTGTTCACCATCTGTGGTCATTAATTAAGTTATACTAGGGTCAAGTGCTGAAATCTAAAGGTCATCATAGCATGTAATTTATTCAGTTCACATTTGGCAAATATATTAACAAGGACAAACTAGAAAAAAAAAAAGTCTTCAGTTTGCTTATTTTTGTGCTTGTAATAAGCACAAACTGGAAACCTGTGTTCAATACTGCCAGTTATTTCTATTCATTTCTGAATAGAAATACTCCCCGAGGATGTATTTAACTGTTGCTGTTTAATTAGATATGGGCAGGGTAGCAGGGGTGTCGCTCAGGGGGGAAAGGGTGCGTACAGGAAGCCCTGAGGCAATGGAGGGCCCATAACGATCTCCCTTGAGGGCCCCAGCGTGATTTATACAGAGGGGGCCCAATGCAAGAACCTTTACAGAGGGCCCAGAAAACCTTGCAACACCACTGCAGGTTAGGTTCAAGGAGGCCTATAATACCTGTAGAGAGCTTTCTTTTGGATTTCCCATTCCTCTCAATGGCAGTTTCATGGGATGACAAAATCAAGTACCCATAAAAAAATAATAATAAAAATCTAAAACTTTCTATAAAGCTTTCAAAAGGTGCAGGCTCTTACTTGAAATATGTAAAAACATTTTATATCTTTATCAGAATGTAATGCGCTACTGGTTTTGAATGGCCCTCAATAGAGAAATATGCTTTTTTGCAGCCAGATGGTGCCAGTCACGCCATCTACCAGCAGGGGCTAACAGGGCTGCACTACCCAGCCAAACAGCCTGTTAAAGAACCGCAATATGGTTCAATATGGCATTAAAGGGATAGTTCACCCAAATTCTCTTATCATTTACTCACCCTCATGTTTCTCCAAGCAAGTATGATTTTTAGTGGAACACAAAAAGAGACGTTTTATTTAAAAAGTGTTTTGTGGAAAAATGGAATCCAAAACAACACTGAAAAAAACAACAACACTTTGTCTTCAAAACACAGTTTTGGAACAACATGAGAGCCAGTAGGGGGTGAGAATTTTATTTATTCTCTTTAAATGTCCTTTGCATCTGGAAGCGTTAAAATATTTTTTTCGTTGTGAAACAATTACATTAGTTGTATATTGCTTAATTATAAAGAATGAAGATGACTCTTTCATCACAATGAGAATGTAACATAGAGGCTCATTTATGACTGTGCTGGCTCTATGGCACTGACGTGTTGAGGGGAATTAGATTAGCTGATTAGATCTGATGGCTACCTTGAGATGAAAGAAGAAAGAAATGCATTAAATCTAAGCACCTTCAGTGTTTGATGTCTTCCCTGAATAGCAGTTTGCCAGTGTCACGGTGGCTTGAATTAAATGTGCATTTGCTGAGCGCAGACAGACCAGACAATTCAATTTGACACTGCCTTTAGAGAAGAGCTGAGGGCTAATGAGTTGCTCTGTCTTTAGTGCGTGTCCCACTGCTTCCGGATCAGCTCTTTCACTGCAGACAAACAGATGAGGTCATCACTTTCTGCCCCCGTTGCCATGGAGAAAGAATATAGGTTGGTAATGATATCCACCTTTAGACTGGTCTTATTTTTTCTTTAGACTATTCAGTCCCATTTGACATTTCCCTTGGCTCCAGAAGCTGGAGTCGGGTTATTATCCGCAGAAATCTTTTTCTCAGTAGACAAAAGAGAATATTGTTTTCTTTATTTATAGATCTTTATTTTGGAGACTGTAATTTGATCTACACATATCTGGCTCATGATTTCATTTCCTTCAGGTAAGAAGTGTAAAATAAAGACTGGCTTTATTGATATGAATCACACTGCAAGTACAACACAGATGCAAGCATAACAGTTTAAGATGACGCCAACTATTTCTTCTAACTAAGACAGCTAACACATGAATCTGTCTTGAAATACAATCAAAGAGTAATACCTTGTAAATACATTTTTTTTAAACATTGTCTTTTGATACCTCTTTTTGCGGACAACTTCTTTATATATATATATATATATATATATATATATTCTCTTGGCTTCTTTTTCTTACAATCCATCCTACTATTTAAGTCACTTTATGAACACAAATTTAAAAAAAGATAGCACAACACAAAAGATACAGCAAAAATGAAACATGGCAGGAAGAATAGCAAACCCATCACTAATCTAATCTCTTTTTCACATATAAGGTTCATATTAATGCGGGGGGGGGAAGAAAAAAAAAATACAATCATGTGAATTGTAGTGCTAAAAAATGCTCATGCAAATCTTTGTGAAGATTAGAAACTACATACAGTCACAACAACACACTGCAGTTCTTTAACAGATTGCCTCCAACAGTCAGTGCCTTCGGTTCTTTAGTTGATGTTAAATAGTTTTGATTGCTCTCAATACAAAGGACATAACTGGGTAACTTAATGACATCTTTCTTGCATCACGTTTCTTTGCCCTCTACTATGTAAATTGAATCATGTTTGTAAAGCTGTACAAGTATATATATACGTATATATATATATAAGTTTTGTTTTAAGAATAAATCTACTTTGTTCAATTCATGCTTAAAACAAAAAAAAAAAGCTTATCGTATGTAATTTTGCTTAATCATGTTTTAATATTTTTAACGGACAATAAGATAAAAATACTAATTAATAAAATCTTTTTTTTTTAGCAGTGAAAATTCAAGCAATCATCTAAGGAGAGCTTAAAAAAAGGCTTTCTGGCAGCTGTTCATTATGTTGCCATTAACTATTACTTTTGATACGCCTTCTTTTATTGAACAATCATCAGGCATTACTCTAATTTTCAGTAATAAATTTCCTCAGTGCTACTGTATATCGGATGGTGAATGTCACTTTAGAGTTCCTCAGATCGAATGACGTGGAACAAGGTGACGTTATACAGCACCTGGTGTCCGTTGTTCCATGCATAAAGAGCTCTGTCCCTAGGGTTATAATCCAGCATGGAGATATGGGAATACTTGTTCTGTAAGGGGATGTCGATATACTCATAAGTAGAGGAGTTGGTATGGAAAGCAAAGTAGACCTTTGTCCCTCCCGAGTATCCATTGGTGACATAAAGCGTCCCGCAGATCATGAAGGCCTCTCCTGCGCTCCTCTTTGGGTGGTTGGTGGTGTAGCTTTTGATGACCTGCAGGGTTGATGGGTTGAGCTTGCTGATTATAATGTTTCCTGCATTTTGATTGGTGGCATACACAGCCCAAAGCCCACTTTCGTCCACCATAAGGTCAATGTCGGAGTGACCACCCCAGGAATAGTGGTAACGGTTGTTGTAGCCGGCGTAATCCAGCTGACCGGACTTGCTGATGGTGGCTGTCTTAAAGTCAAATTTGATGATGGTGTTGCTTTGGAACTTATTGAAGTAGATGGAGCCGTTGTAGACCACCTGTCCTGTGCCCGACCAGGGGTGAGGAAGTCGATGTGAGGTGAAGTTGTCTGAATACATGAAGTCGACCATGGACTTGTATTCCCGAACAAAGCGGTTGTTGTGGTAACCGTCCATGTACCACACCTGGTGGTGGAACAATAATGAGCATCAGTGTCCTACCTATTCATTTATTCAAAGAATGCATTACATATGCATATATAGTGACTCATGATATAGTGAACATGTTTTTCATTTCTAAAAATTCAAATTCATTTTGATCTTTTTTGGGTAAAAAATGTCAGGGTGATACACCTGTCATTATATGAACTGTCCTGGAAAGTCTCATTAAAAGAATTAAATTTTTGAAGAACAACTTTTTAAGCACTTTGGTATAGGTAAAAAAACATGAAATTAAATGGCTTCACTGTTTTTAATATTTGAAAACTTCTGTCAACCAAGTCATGTGGAGTGACCAATGTACATCAACGTGCGAAACAAAACAAAACAAAACAAAACAAAACAGAAAATGATATCATAAAAAGGACCCTTGCAGACCCTCATGAATGTCAAGAACAATAAGCCTCTTAAATGAACAAATAGTTTGACCTTTTTGTGACAAGGCAAAGTGAGTTCAGGTTGTAAAATGTCATGTGGTGCGACTCCCTAAAAAAATAATGGTATGTATGAATTAATAAATATGAATCGTTGATCATTTATGAATTATTATTATTATATTAAGTATATTTATATTTATTTTAAAATAATGATTAAACGTGTACACTCAAATGTATTGAAGGAGTACAGAAAATATGTTATTACTTTTTACTTGATGTTTACATCACATGACATTCACTTGGCACGTGTGATTTTTTTCCCCCTTTTCTTTACCATGGACACTCTTATGTCATTAATCCTTTCACAGTCAAGGTCAGCATGTAACCTGAGTCCTTGGAACAGATGTATTATTATTTTTATTTTTTACTTGCCTATATTAGCATATCCTGCTGAGAATCTATTTCCTAAAAGCCAATCCTTAAAACAAGCACATTTTAAAACGGTCTGACCCTAAAATATATGGAAGCTGCACGCTAAGGCTATCAGAAGCTTCACGCAAGGGCAACTCTCTGACCCTTCATCAATCATTTAAGGCTCAGACAGATCTGCAGGCCAGATGCCTTTCTGTTTCTGGGCTTTTCTACTGGATCGATCCATCTCAAAGGGGCTAAAAACTCCACCGCTTCACCTTCAGCCATCCTCTTTGAAGTTGTTGCATTAATATATGATGGGATCATGGATTAGTTGTCAAGCAACTTACTTGCTACTGACATCTAACCAAGATGGATGTGTTAGATTTGTTCAAGAAATTGGAGAAAGACAGAAAGCTTGTACAAAGGCAGGGAACTAAAATAGTCTTACAAGATTTTTGTTTTTAGCACACTAAGGTATGTGTGAAAACAAAGATATGAAAACAACAGCAATATAACAATGCTTGTGTGTGGGAAATACTGACACAGGAATTAACAGACATCATTCAGCTCTTACTGGGAATGACTTTGCTGCCAAACTAATGAAATCCTGCAAGATTTACACTCATCATTTGCATCTTAATGTGAGCTGGTAATTTAATAAGCCACACTCTTGGCATGTTTGCAAGAAAATTCACTGCAGGGATAAAAAGAGTGCTGATAAGATGAAGTCAAATTAAAAATAAAATAAAAACAAAACAAAACCAGTTGTGATTAAAATGAGGGATGTAAAGTGATCAAAGCTATTTTTCTCTCACACAAAAAATCCAGAGGAATTCAGTTAAGACAGTAAAGATTTGATGAACTCACCCTCGTATCACCATCAGGGGCAAGCGGATCCGTCATCCAGGATCCATATCTTGATCCAGATGTCTTTATGGTTATAGCATCACTTATTCCTGTCAGCTTCCCACAAGCTGGTAATAACAGTAAAAAAATAAAATTTTATTTTCATCATTTTTCATCATTTACTCACTCATGTGTACTTCCAAGACTTTTTTTCTTCTGTAGAACACAAAAAGAGAGTATTTATGCTGCTCTTTTCCATGCAGTGAAACTGAATGCTGACCAGAGGCTGTCAAGCTCCAACAATATTAAAAAGAACCAAAAATTTGTGCGTTATATAAGTCTTTTGAAGGAATTCAGTTAAGACATTAAATATTTGATGGACTTGCCCTCATATCACCATCAGGGGAAAATTTAAGTTATTCACTGATAATATTCTATTGTGTGTCAAGATGTATCACACCAGGTTTGAAGTCAGTGACACCAAATGTCATTTGTTCTCATGTCTCTCATAATGTGATGTGCATATTCAAATTGCATGAATAACTTGGAATATAGTTCATGAGTTGGACTACTGTAATGCTACTTTTATGGTGATTTGTTGTCATTTTTGGAGCATGACAGCTTTGGTTACCATTTGCTTTCATTGCGTAGAAAAGAGCAACATGAACATCCATCTCTTAGAAAAAAGGAATATGGGTTGTAATGACATAGGGTGAGTAAATGATGACAGAATTTCTATTTCCTTTCACACTTTGCTCCTTTGCTTTCTTATGAGAGAGCGAAATGCTGTTAAACTTCAGTGTTCCGCACTGGTAAATGGGCTTGTGGCAGATGGGGGAGACATTGGAGTTCCTGTCATATTCTGGTGTGTGTTAGGCACTCAGGCAGAAGTTTGCAGGCATCAGTGAAGCTCTCATACTCGCTGTTTTGACACAGTGTCAGACAGACGCACTGGAGCATAACTTGTGTAGACGTCTGCAGTGTTATAAGAGTCCTCGTACACAAGGAAGCGTGTTCTTCTCTCATTTACACTTCTTTCTGGACCTCTTTTTCACTATTTTTCTGTCACTTTATGTCTTTCAGAGAATTGATGCTGTATCCCTTTCTCTCACTTTCTCTTTCTTTCTTTAGCTGTGCTGTTCTGGCAGTTCACTTGGGAATAGCAACTGCTTTTAAACGAAATGTACATTTATAGATACTCCTCTGTTTCCCATGATATTTTTCCAATATTCTGTTCTTGCCACTGAAACGAGATCATTATGATGGTTTATATAAAGCCTCACTGGAGCCAGATCTGGTGAAAGAATTGTTTTATATTTCACTGACCTGGCTATCTGGTGTCATTACGGCTCTCCAGAATACTTGATTCTGATAGGTAAATCACTGAAATATAATGACACTAAACTGTATATCTGACAGTTGTCCCTGGCAACCAATCTCCATGCTAGTTTCAAGTCTCTCGTTTCTCTGTGCTCTCTTTCTTCTCACTTGAAAAAAACTCAAATCAATATTTCATGTTCATGTATTTATTTATTTGGTGAGTCAGCCAGTCATTGTCGCAAAATAAACCCTTCCACAATGATATAAAACCCTTCTGCTTTACGTCTGTATTTATTTTGTGATCATGACCAGCTGACTGTCCATTATCTCTTATTTATTTTATATTGTGCTCTCCTTTCAAATTACAAATCAGTGGGCTATATTATATGTATTTTTAATACAAGCATTGGCATAACATTACTGCAATCAAATAATACTGATTTACCCTACATTAAAGTCACTGAAAAGCCCTTGAACAGACCGACCTCTATACGATTACTCATAATCTGCTAATATTGACCTGTGCAATTCCATAATCCCCTTGGGATTGAATGAGTTGTGATTTATTCACCCAATTCTCTGTTTCAGATGTACTGCTGTAAGCAGAATCTGCATTCAAAGATATTCTATGACACACAATATTGAGTAAGTACCAGCCTGACTAACTTTCTCAGCACAGGTGGTCGGTCTTTACACCAGACCCGATGGCCAAATGTTGAATTTATATTAGTGTATTTAGGAGATACATAGCAAAGTAGCTCTTGTTGGATTATAAAGCAGTAGTACAACTGAATATTCATGGAATGAAGGCTAGGATCTATAGTCCTGATGATGCTGACTGTTGATGCAATTATGTTGAAATATACAGCAAGCAACAGAAGTTCACAGCCCTACATCCCTAATGTGTGACTGCTGCTCTGCATAGATAACATGTTTATGTAATTTTCCCAGATATTTACATAATGTTATGGCATTAAATCTTGCCAACCCATCCCAAGTCTTCTTTTGCTAAATGTACAATGCATAATGGAATGCCATTGGATACATAATCGGTTAGAGAAGCTTAGCAGAAACCCATTACTAATGTATCAATAACTCTTTGCTTTGACTTGGTGATTTTTATCCAAGCTACCAACTGAATGCATTTTTTATGGCACAACATATGCACCTTAATAAATGGAACTGGAAAAGAATTTTTTTCATGATTTTAGATTGAATTATACATATGTATGTAGATATAACATAACATACACTAAATTTCTCACCCTCATGTTGTTCCACACCCGTAAGACCTTCGTTCAAATTAAGATATTTTTGATAAAATCCGATGGCTCAGTGAGGCCTCCATTGCCAGCAAGATAATTAACACTTTCAGATGCCCAGAAAGCTACTAAAGACGTATTTAAAACAGTTCATGTGACTACAGTGGTTCAACCTTAATGTTATGAAGTGACGAGAATACTTTTTGTGCACCAAAAAGACAAAATAACGACTCAACAATATCTAGTGATGGGTGACTTCAAAACACTGCTTCATGAAGCTTCGAAGCTTTATGAATCTTTTGTTTCGAATCAGTGGTTCAGCGCATGTATCAAACTGCCAAAGTCTCTTGATTTCAGTAAACAAGGCTTCATTACGTCCTAAGTGTTTCGAAATTTCAATGGTTCACCACTGGGGAGCGTGACTTTGGCACTTTGATACGCGCTCCGAACCACTGATTCGAAACAAAAGATTCATAAAGCCTCGAAGCTTCATGAAGCACAAAAAGAATTCTCGTCGCTTCATAACATTAAGGTTGAACCACTGTAGTCACATGAACTGTTTTAAATACATCTTTAGTACCTTTCTGGGCATCTGAAAGTGTTAATTATCTTGCTGGCAATTGAGGCCTCACTAAGCCATCAGATTTTATCAAAAACATCTTAATTTGTGTTCCAAAGATGAACGAAAAGGCCTTACGGGTGTGGAACGACATGAGGGTGAGTAATGAATGACAGAATTTTCATTTATGGGTGAACTAACCCTTTAAGCAGCAAAACTGTTTTCAACATTGATAGTAATAAGAAATGTTTCTTGAGCATTAAATCAGCATATTTGAATGATTTCTAAGGGATCATGTGACATTGCAATTTCAGTTTTGCCATCAAATAAATAAATTATATTTGAAAATATATTATAGTTATTTTAAATTGTAATAATATTTCACAATATATCTGTTTTTACCATACTGTACTTTTGATTAAATAAAAGGAGCCTTGGTGAGCATAAGATACTTATAATATAATATAATATAATATAATATAATATAATATAATAATAAAGCCTTTCAATGACCTCATACTAATTACATTATAATTATAGAATAATTGGTAAAAAAATGATTTAAAATAGTTAATAGTTAAATAGCTTAAAATTTTATGGTCAGCAATCACAAAATAGCTGGTTCAGGCTTGCTTCTCTCAAAAAACACTATTAACTACAACGAAGTCCACCTCATTTATTCTGTACTGGTGAACAAATTATCAGTGGGTTTTTTTTCTCATCCAGTGATTTAACTCCCTTGCGTAATGAAGTATTAGAAATTCAGGCAGCCAGGAGATTACTGTACTGGGAACAGTAATCTTTCAATAGAATCCCATGATCATATTTAGATGACTCTCTTTATCACTGCATGTAGCTTTAGCTCAGTGGAAAACTTAAGAGTGCAGCTCTTTTTTTTGGTATTTATTGTTAAGCACCAAAACCCAGCATGCTGTCCTCCTTTAATCAATCAAAGTAAGGCTGCATTTGCATTATGTATGAGTACTAAATCTGTTATTCGTCTGAATCTAAAATAAATGCTCCAAAAAGAAGAGCAATTCTCTATTGTTACTCAGAGCTTCTGACCTATATTCCAATGTATGAATAGTTATTAAGATTTCTGTAAAAACGTACATTTTGCTTTTGGATAAAATCGTTAGGATGTTCATTCAACTGAGGATTTGTCTATAAATGTGTCAAAGACCGTTTCCTGTCATACTGAATTTGATAATGTTATTAAATTTACCTGTAAAGTCGCTATGAATTCATGCCATGGCTCAGGTGGACCCAAAGGCATTTGTTAGATGAGAGAACAGCACAGCAGCTTCTCATTAGTCACGTCTGTGTCTAACATCCATATGAGATCCATTCCTCACTTTAGAATAAGGCAACATCTGAATCTGCTACCACTATCTGTATCAGATTAGCTATGCTGAGACATGGCATTTCAAACAGGGAAAATGACAGGGATAAAGAAAGACTGGCGCATATGTTGTGTTGTTTAAATTCAGCATGCTAATGACTCCAAGCAGCACAATAAATGACAGTGTTTTGTGTTTTGCTCAATCATCCCTTACCGAGTCAGGACCAATGTTTCTGATGTGAAGTATCTTGAATTTGAATATTGAGGCTACACAGCTATTTGAAATGTGCTGTAAATAGCAACCACAGAAGCTGAGTTTTTTTTTTTTTTAATATGAGAAAAAGTGTACCTTTGTTTATGCTTTATTTTATAGCTGCATAAAAGCAACTCCAATATATTTTTTCTAGCTGCTTTTTCTGGGCTGTTCAAATCGTAATTCAAAAAAAATGTGAAAAAGAGAAAAATCTCATATTTTCTTGCATGCTAAAGTGTGTGTTATAGCAACAAATTGGCCTTCTTGTGCACTGTCATATATAATATTTTGAAATGAAATATCAAGGTTGTTTGTGTTTGTGCTCAAACTCATCCTACCTAATTTTTGCATGCATGCACGAAGCCTCTCCTCAAGATTAGACACCCTGTTGTGAAGCTCCTCGTAGTCAAAGGCCCCGATCTCCTCCTGCAGTTCACTTAGCACTGATGTCAGATTCTTGACCTCCTCTTTAAACTGCATTACCAATTTTGCATCGGCCTTGTATTCCTCCAACACTGGTATCATTGGCCTAAGTTCCTCCATTTTCGCTTTTATGGCCTGAAAGGTTAAAATAGGCTTGGTTCAGTAGGCATGCGTGCAACGATTGCGTCCAAACACCTGTCTTGCCCTACACTTGCCCTCTCTGCCTACTCTATAACGATTTCTGAGTGTGCCTAGCAAACAGATGTAGAGTTCAGCATGGTATAAAACAAGTTCTCAGTACACCAGCAAAAATTTGAAAAAACTCTCTTTATTTTCCAGTGTTTAAAATGCAAGGTGTCGAAGGTTACATGCTTCACATATACAACAATAGTTTCTCTTGTTTCAAAATATCCAAATATGCATAAACAAATCTGAATTAGGAAAGACATGGAGATGTCATAACATAAGAAAATCTACTCAAGGAAGGCTGCAATAGTGGCATGCACAAAAAGAGCGCAAACAGAATTCAAAGGTGCTTTGTATTTAAAATAAACTGAATGATGCAATCAGTTGACCAGCTGAGGATTACAATGGGATTGAACTTGTTCTTCAGTCTCTGCAGCTTTGATTTAATTCATAAAGTTAGCCCTGCAAGCAAGAAAATGAAATTTGGTTGAATAGCTAACTCGCTAGCCTTTCTAATACACACATTTTCACAGTTACAGCTGTATGTACAGAAATTATGCAACACATTTTATTAAAAAAATTATTTGATGGGATGAACTAACACACAAATGCATGCTTGAAATGATTTGCACGTGTGGAAATAATCATGATGGTTTCTGCCCAAGTTTATACACATAAATGAGGACATAGATTAAGAAAGAACATAATATTAAAGGGTTAGTTCACCCAAAAATGAAAATGATGTCATTAATTACTCACCCTCATGCCGTTCTACACCCTTAAGACCTTCGTTCATCTTTGGAACACAAATTAAGATATTTTTTATAAAATCTGATGGCTCAGTGAGGGCTCCATTGCCAGCAAGACAATTAACACTTTCAGATGCCCAGAAATCTACTAAAAACATATTTAAAACAGTTAATGTGAGTACAGTGGTTCAACCTTAATATTATAAAGCGACGAGAATACTTTTTGTGAGCCAAAAAAAAAAATAAATAAAAAAATAACGACTTTTCAACAACATTGCTTTGAAGCTTTACGAATCTTTTGTTTTGAATCAGTGGTTCGGATCACGTATCAAACTGACAAAGTCACGTGAACTATTCAAATTTCAACTTTTTTATGGCATAACGAAGCCTCGTTTACTGAAATCACATGACTTTGGCGCTCCGAACCGTAAGATTCGAAACAAAAGATTCGTAAAGCCTCGAAGCAGCGTTTTGAAATTGGCCATCACTGGATATTGTTGAAAAGTCGTTATTTTGTTTTTTTGGCGCACAAAACGTATTCTCGTCGCTTCAAGGTTGAACCACTGTAGTCACATGAACTGTTTTAAATATGTCTTCAGTAGCTTTCTGGGCATCTGAAAGTGTTAATTATCTTGTTGGCAATAGAGGCCTTACTGAGCCATCGGATTTTATCAAAAATATCTTAATTTGTGTTACGAAGATGAACGAAGGTCTTACGGGTGTGGAATGACATAAGGGTGAGTAATTAATGACATAATTTTCATTTTTGGGTAAACTAACCCTTTAATAGAAAGTATTATATACACACACTACCGTTCAAAAGGTTTGGAGTCAGTACGATTTGTTTTATGTTTTTGAAATAAGTCTCTAACGCTCACCAAGGCTGCATTTATTTGACAAAAAACACAGTAAAACAGTTATATTGTGAAATATTATAAATTAATATAATCTTCAGTGTCACATGATAATTTCAGAAATCATTCTAATATGCTGATTTGGTGCTCAAGAAACATTTCTTATTATTATCAGTGTTGAAAACAGTTGTGCTTGTTAATTTTGTTGTGAAAACTGTGATAATTTTTTTTTCAAGATTCTTTGAGGACTACAAAGTTCAAAAGAATAGCATTTATTTGAAATAGAAAATCTTTTGTAATATTAGAAATGTCTTTACTGTAAATCAAATTCTTGCTTATATAATACTATTAATTTTTTTTTTAAAAACACTTACATAAATAATAAATAAGAAAGAAATAAACTTACTGACCCCAAACTTTTGAAAGGACTTTTATATTATATTATATATTATATTGTACTTGGATCATAAGTGCAAAATCATCCTCATCCAAACAAAGAAAAATGCATTTCCCATGTCCCATGATTCCATTTATCAAATTCATTCTTTATATTTTCCTACTTTGGCTGAAATACCATGTTTGTATATGCTCTGTATAGACCTGAACTTCTGAGAATGAACAGCACCATGTAGACTCTGGTATAATGATGGTGTATAAGATGACCTTTTCCAGTGATTGCACCCAAATATTTGATGTTTTCATGTAATAAATGTTTAAAGGTCAAGCCATAAAATGTTTTGAGAAGATTCCTTACTTGGTAAATGAACAAGAGGTGCCGCCAACACTGGCCTGCTGACCTGCCTGATTTGCGTGCACATTCCTGATCATAATATTCAGTTTGACGAGCAAAATGTTCAATGTACTATTTTTGTTTAAAAGTTTCTGAAGGACCGGATTATGCAGAAGGAGCTAAAAGATTGTGCTAGACAGATCTATAAAATCTATGCCACTTCGGGAGCTCGATACACACACTACAAATTGCAATGCGCAACAAAATCACTGCGCCTCCATTTCGAAAAATAGCAACAGCCTCATTAGCATGCAGATGCAATTGATGTCAGGCAGCAAACAATACCTAAGATGGAAAATGAATCATATTTTGTAATTCACTTCTCGTGGGGAAAATGCCTGTGTCGTCCACTCAGGAGGAGAAAATCATTCATTACAAATATTCTGAGCTCACTTGGCTTGCAGATATACAGAAAATTAATATGCTCAGTCGTTTTCTCAAAGATCGATTAGTTAATGTAATGTTAAAGGCCAGTGTTGGGAGCTGAATGAAATAAGTGAGTTAACCTTTTGTAAATGGGAAATATTATATGAGGTCACGAATGAAATATGACATTTACAAATGTAATAACCACAGTGAAGAAAATTTGGATGAGCTCATATATTTGTACGCACCTTGTATTGCTTTGCGATATTCTGCTTGTGGCTTTCCTCCACCTGTTTGAACTTAGATTCCAGGCCTTTCAACTGCACCTCCATTCTTTGCACATACTGCAGGTCTTTCTGGGTCCTCTGGTCAAGATTCTGGATGGACTGAGTCATATTCTGGACCTGAAAGAGAGAAAGAGAACATAAGAGATGAGTAATAAGCCATGTGCTCCGTGACAACCCTGCTAAAAGGTTCTA
This sequence comes from Ctenopharyngodon idella, assembly GCF_019924925.1. NCBI lineage: Eukaryota > Metazoa > Chordata > Actinopteri > Cypriniformes > Xenocyprididae > Ctenopharyngodon > Ctenopharyngodon idella. The sequence goes on along the minus strand of NC_067224.1, from coordinate 13,251,542 downwards.
TGAAAGGCATTCAGTGAGCTATTTATTCTGTCAGTATGGCTTTGTGCGGATATGTGTGTGGAATATTTTCAAAGGTTACTTTTTCCAGGAGCTGTCTCAGTTGTTTGGTCCTGGCATCCCGTGAACACATGGTCTGCTGAGGAGCCACAACAGTGCACACACACCTGCCCTCACTGTCTTGTGCTGAGCTGTACACCTGCCACGACTCTTCAGGGTTAGCAGGCAGCACCTGGGCAAGGGGCAAAACAAAGAGGAAACAAGGTCAGTGACTGATTGAGATATGCTGTAGCAGCTTTGTAACAATTTTATCCTTTCTCTCACTGCAGTCTTTGGGAAGGTTAATTGCCTGAACACTTACACAAGGGTCAGACTGAAAGAGTTTTTGGCCAGTTGACGGAAACGGTCATACCAGGTCTTTAATGTTTATACATTGCAATAATCTTACATTTAAAGGATTAGTTCACTTCAGAATTAAAATTTCCTGATAATTTACTCACCCCCATGTCATCCAAGATGTTTATGTCTTTCTTTCTTCAGTCGAAAAGAAATGAAGGTTTTTGAGGAAAACATTCCAGGATTTTTCTCCATATAGTGGACTTCAACAGTTACCAGTGGGTTAAAGGTCCAAATTGCAGTTTCAGTGCAGCTTCAAAGCGCTCTACACAATCCCAGCCGAGGAATAAGGGTCTTATCTAGCGAAACGATTGGTCATTTTCGAATTTAAAAAAAAAAAAAAAAAAAACTTTTTAACCACAAATGCTCGTCTTGCTCTAGCTCTGTGATGCGCCACGCATTATGTAATCACGTTGGAAAGCTCACGGGTGACGTATAGGCGGAAGTACCGCGGTAGGGTGAAAAACTCCATCTCATTTTCTCCTCCAACTTCAAAATCGTTTTTTTACCTTTTTTTTTAGTAAAGGCTGTTTGACTTAGTCTTTGCACATATGCTTTGTAAACACTTGCTCAGTACTTCCGCCTACATCACGCGTGAATACGTAATGCGTAGCGCATCCCAGAGCTAGTGCAAGACGAGCATTTGTGGTTATATTTTTATTTTTACAAAATTACCTATTGTTTCACTAGATAAGACCCTTATTCCTCGGCTGGGATCGCGTAGAGCTGCACTGAAACTGCAATTTGGACCTTCAACCCGTTGGTTGCCATTGAAGTCCAGTATATGGAGAGAAATCCTGGAATGTTTTCCTCAAAAACCTTAATTTCTTAAAGAAACACATAAACATCGCGGATGACATGGGGGTGAGTAAATTATCAGGACATTTCAATTCTGAAGTGAACTAATCCTTTAATTGATCATGTGTTTTTTATGCAACACAAACTTAAACACTTTGTTGTCTGTGGTTTATGGAATGTTGTTTTTGTGAATTCTGCTGAAGTAAATATGTCACCAAGTAAGATTATTCAGCTGGATGATATAGATGAAGGTTTTGTAATTGTATGACTTGTGATAATCTTGGAAGCATGAGTTTTATTCAAAATAAGATGAAAATGATAAACAAATCAGTAATGTGTCACACTCTGCAATCGTTTTCAATCAAAAGTGTTTATAAAGTGCATAGCTTTACAGGATAATATGATTATTTGTACAGGACTAAGTTCCAACTTGGCCAGCAAACTCATTGTTGAGCTCAGCTACAGTATTCTCTGTTTTACTCTCTCTCTCTCTCTCTCTCTCTCTCTCTCTCATTTTGTTTCTCCTTGTCCATCAAGAGCAGAGCGGTGTACTAGTGGCCAATATACACTGACAAAATACAGTTTTCTAAGGATTTTCATATTTGGTGCTTTGATGTGAAATGGTCTTTTCTCGAAGAGGATTTTATGACCCAGTGGCTTTACATAAAAGAGCCATCTGGAAGAGTGAGCGTTTCCGTATGTCTTACTCTAATCCTGAGTAATCTAATGAATAATCCATATTCAAAACCAGTGCGGACAGAAAGCATTTTTTTATTAAATCTAAGGAACATCTTTGTAAATCTGCTGCTGCTGTAATGCTGAATTCAGATTAAAATACAATCTAATGTTTTTATTATTGTATGAGGACAGAGCTTACCACAATATCAAAACAGTGAATGTATACATTTACAAAAAATAGAAACTATAGTAATTTTGTCTTGCTCAAATACAACTGATTTAAATAGTATAGATTTCAACACAGGATTTCTATAGGTGACTCATAGAAATTACCCAAGGCTACAAAAACACTCAAAGTCAATAATCCCCCCGAGGGGACACATTTTACCCGACTGCAGCATTTAAACCTGAGGAGACAAAGGTTTTTGTCCATTGAAAGAGGTGAATAACAGTGGATATCAATTAAAATTAATCACACACTCTCACTGTCAGGTTCCTACCACCTCCTTAGTGTCGTCCCATAAATGAACACCTTCTCATAAATGTCTAATGTCTAACACTGAACAAATTTTTTTTTTTAATTCCTGTGCAAAAGTTCAATGTATGTCAAAAAAAAAAAAAAAAAAATCTTTTTATTGTCATTGTTTGCCACCTTTTGTGTTGCTACACTGCATGATTTATGCAGTGACATAAAAGAGGAATATGTCCAGTTAAAGTCGTGCAATCCCATAGAATAATTGAGGTCTGTGACTGATATATATATACACACATTAGCAACGATTCCACCAATGCACAAAATCCAAATCAACATTAAAGACGGACAAACACTTAAATACTTGCACTGCATACTGATACTCTCCTTATAAAAAGTATATATCAGTAGTACTGTACCAAGGTAATGCAGGGTAATAGCATACTTCAATCTATAGTACTAAATAATTACCATATTCATATATTATGTTATTTACATAGTACTCCTATGTAATGCAATATGTATACGTTGGCATGGTAGCCTACAACGTAAAAAAAAAAAAAAAAAGTAAAAACCACTGAGTTTTGTTCTTTTTTATAGAGACGGAATGGATTTTTTAGGGTGCTGTATGAATAACATAATTTTTCCATTTTACAACATGCATTATTTAAATAGTATAGGCCCAGTTTGTAACGTATCAATAATATAAATGTTTTGCAGCTCATATTGTCTAAACAGAACATGAACAAAGAGAAAATAAGTAAACTCACGCCAGTGCTCCGGTCCGGCACACCCGGAGGTGCCACGCTTAATTTGGTGCTATTTAGACCTACTAGAGAGGGCAGCGTTTGCGACATCCAGTTGGTGATCATCGCCATCGTGCTGAGCACTACTCCAATTTTCAGCAAAGGCACCGACATCTCTGCTCTTCTCTTTCCCTAACCTTCATTATACACATTCCAATAGAGAACTGTACTGGTAACCTGCGCTGCTGACAGAGGAGATGTGCTTCTGTAAAGCACCCAGTTCAAATGAATTCATCTCGGACATTTCTACTCGCACCTATCCTATACTGAACTTTATAATTACGAAAGCACTCTCGGTTTATGAGAAGACTGCTTGTTCTGTCTTCTCTCTCCACACGAATAATGACGGCAGTTCAGCAGACCATCTCATCTCATTGGTTCCGTGCCCCCGCCCACACGGTATACTGGTGAAATATTCATAAATATCACAAACCTCCTCCTGGCGCTTGACGCACGAACTAAATCACTGAACACGTACAAAGTTTTCCTTAGTATCACAATACCCATACTGACAGCAATAGTTAAAACGGTTAATAGATAAAATAGTGCACTCTGCTCTCAAATTGCCTATAACTGTACGCTAAATGTATGTAAGATAGGCGCGTGCCTTTGATGCAGAGAGCGATGTCTTAATAAGTCATTAACTTAACATTTAAAAAGTGTATTCAAACAACGTTTTAGTAGCCTGTGCACCAAAGGTGGGTAACGGATTACAAGTTTTTCAGAATATGTGCTAAATAGACGCTTGCGAATAGAAATCGCGTTCGTCTGTGGCAACGGCTCGCTACCGGAGCGCATTCCTATAGGTTCAGAATTGAAAACATTAGTAGGCCTACTGTGATTATTTATCGCTTTGTTATATATTTACATATGCACACAGGGTGCTGGGTGCTGGAGACGATAAAAAAAATTGGTTTGCGCGAGACAACATTACCCACTGGTTAAAGTTACTCTACAAAGTCGACTCCATTGAATAATTTGCGCGCTGTGTAATATTGCGGCTCATCGGTGTAGTGTAGCGATTACTGGTACAACGACTCTCTCTACGGTATGCAGTACACATGCCTACACACATTATTTATATGCTAGAATAAAGTAACTATGATTGTTAATGCTCTCTGAGCATTTCATTAAACTCTAAATATCAGCAGATGTTAGATAACTCAGTTATGCACACTTTGAAACAGTGCTTTATGAGTGCTATTTATGAGTCACTTCTGAACAGGGGAATTTTAATAGGATAGCCTGACCAATTGTCTCTCAACATGTCATGATATTATTTGACCAAAAGAGGGCAGTACAGGTTTCCTTCTCATTTTAACATTTTTTTTTTTTTTTTTTAATATCTTGAACAAGTTCCAATCAGACCCCCTGCCACCCACCACCCCCTTGCCCAGCATACATGAGTTTTTATTTTTTTATTTTTTTTAAATCAAACATATTTGGTTTATACACATATACACCATAGACACATTCCTAAAGAACTGGTGACAAATAGCACTTGCAGCCAGACCTTTTAAACAGATTTAATGTAAGAGCATCCTTGTTCCCTATATCGTCTTTATTTTCTGTCCTTTTTCTTTTTAATTTTGGCTAGCAACACTTGATTTCACCTGCACTAAAAAAGGGGTAATACCTGATAGGTCACTGATTTACACATGAGACATTTCCTTCCTGTGCAGGTCAACCATATTTATGAATTTTTTGATCAATTATATATATATATATATATATATATATATAGTTAACTAATGTTAACTAATGAACCTTATCGTAAAGTGTTACCATATATATACAGTATATATATAGGTCTCACTTTATATTAGGTGGCCTTAACTACTATGTACTTACATTTAAATTGATCATTTGATACAATGCACCTATTGTGTACATACATGATTTTACATTGTACTTATATATTTAAAAAAATACCTGCATGTAATTAAATTTATAATTACACTGTTGACCCATCCCTTACACCTTAACCCACCCTTAAACCTACCCATACTACTGAACCTGTCACTAACCTTACCCGTATCCCACCTCAATAGCAGCAAAAGTGTTTTGCGATACAATTTGAACACAAGAAGTACATTGTACTTATTTTTTTATGTAAGTACATAGTAGTTAAGGACACCTACTATAAAGTGGGACAAAAAAATAACATGCGAAACGACTTATTTTGATTAAAGAATAATTAAAGGTATTGTCTAAAATAATGTTTCACTTCTGAAATTATTATATACTGTAATATGAAGTGCTTCTAATTCCATTGTTGATATAATAACTGGAAACAATGTAAATTTTTTATCAACTTGGATTTTATCACATGAAACAGGAGCTTTTTTTTTCTTTTTTTTCTTCTTCAGTGATTCATAATTTGGGACAGATTACAAATCATGGGACAGGGCACTTAGTTTCAGACGACTGATTCAGTTAATGAACCATATAATAAATGGCAGTTCAAAAACTAGCTCCATTTTAACATTTTCTTAATAGCTACTTGTAGTATTAAGGTGAAATAAAAAATAAGCCCATGAAAGATAAAAAAACAAAACAAATGAAGATAAGCAAAACTTGCATTTAGTTTCTTGCGCAGAACAACCCACGGAGAATACAGAAAAGAGGCAAGATTAATTAAATTTGCAAAATTAATTTTCATAAAGGCTAACGACCTTGCCTCTTCAGTATAGCTGTTTCCAGTTGATTAACTCACCAACAGTGATTTCCTACAATGTCAAAGGCATAAGACTGAAGAGGAAGCATCAATGTGGAGTGTGGAGAAAGCAATTTACTTGCTATTTTTGTCTTCAAAGTGAGATTGTAGAGTGTCAGAGACAATCACAGCGTGTCGATAATGAGAATACACCGCACAAGCCCTGGAGTGTTTTATCTTGAATAGGAATAATCATACAAATGATACAATGATACTGATGATCACTCTCTCACACAGAGACTTCACTGCTTCCAAGATGCATTTATCTTTAAATACTAAAACTGTCAACTATTACTATGAAAACACATTCATTATCATGCACAATAACCTACATAAAAGTTACTATAAAATAACCCCTCTAGCCATGTGTCATAAAAGCTCAGATAGGAGAAACCCTGCTGTGATTTTCTTCTAAATGAGGTTTAATCATATCAGTCCATCCCGATCTCTGCTGCCCAGTAGATTAATTTGCATTTATGATAATACATGTAACCGGCTTATTTGAGCATATCTGCCTAATTAGCCCGAGATGTGCGCTGAAAATGGCGTTTATAAACCTACTTGGGTGAGTTCAGTGCCCATCAGTACAAGGAGGGTGAGACTCAGGAGCTTGCTTGCAGGCTGCATCTTCAGCTGCCGATGCCACCTGATCCGAAGATATCACATGCAGAGCTGTTTTCTGTGCAGCTGTCCGGCTCTCTATTAGACGCTCCTCTTGAAATTGCGTATAGGCTATGTTTTAAATCAGCGCCAAAATAATGGGAAAATAAGATTGAAATGGTTTGCAGAGCCGTCTCTTTGCATATTTATCTCATCTCAGCTTCTCGACGCCTCCTCGTCCTCTTTCTTCCTGGACCACCGATCCGATCGCGAATGTAGGGATGTGCACGAAAGCGGCGAAAATATTACTTCATCACTAGACAAACTTGGCTTGGTTAATACGAGAGGGTAGGTGTGGGCAGGAAATTTGAGAAGCGGGGCCAAGCAGTGGTGCTGAACCGGATGTGACACGGACTGGAGTGGGAAATTCAAAAAACGTACGAGGGACATGAGCAGTGCGAGCAGCGCGAGAAAAGCTGCTGGAGTGGAGAGCGCGCTCTTAATATCCTATCACTGTTGGACATGAGCTCTTAGTGCGCGTCTGAAACAGCGCAGGTCACAGCAGAAGTGGCAGGGCTTAACTAAAGGATAATAAAAAGAGTGGCGAGGTTGCCATGGATACTGCGTCCTCCTTGGGTATCACAAATAATAATGATAAAAAACATACAAAATTGTGTTACTTTCATAAGCACTATAAATAAATGTCGTCTTATAGCCTACCAAACCAACCTATACCAAACTAATTCAGGACATTAAAGTTTCAACATTCTCATTTAATCAATAGAAACGACCTTAAATGCCATCGTTAAGGTTTCTCCATTTACTGACAGTAATTGACTCACCCAAAAGAGCGATAGGCTAAATGTCATCACCACGGTGGCCTTAAGAAGCACAACAGTCTAGAGTAAACTCCTTGAATTAAAGGTCGAATTAACACCTGCTGTTACAGTACTACAACAAACAGAATGTGCAAACAGTCTTTGTTTGAAGACTACTTTTTACATTTACATATGCAAATATGTAATAATTCAGGGGTCTTTTTTTATGCCAACCCAGCTAACAGATTTTTGTTATAAGAACATTCTCCAAATATTCAGTGTTGGTTCTAAAAAATGTCCAGTTTTCTTGACATTAGAGGAAAGGCATGATGTTCCTTAAATGTTCTTTCAACTTAATTTTGATTAACATTTCAACATTCTAGGAACGCTGATTTGTAACATTCCAAGAACATAAAAATGTTCATAGAATGTTATCTAAAGGTCAGTATGATGTTCCTGAAACATTCTTTCAATCATTCAAACACCTGCTGTGAACAAGCACTGAAAGTAAGAGAAATAAGAACACAAACTACAACTTTCTTCAGCCACAGCCTTAGATGAAATCAGCTGAAGATCAAAGACATTAAATCTCTCAAGATCTCAGCAGAGGAGGATTAAAGGCACAATATGTAAGATTTTTGCAGTTAAATATCCAAAAACCACTAAGCCAGTGTTATATATTTTGTTCAGTTGAGTACTTACAATATCCCAAATGTTTCCAACTATTTGTAAATTGTGAGAAAATCGTGATTTTAACCAAGAATACGGGACGTGTATGGGAGTCTCCTGTCAATGGCGTCATATCCGCGTTACCTTCGGTTTCTGGTTTGTCAAGCAGCTAAGTAATACAGAATTTTCTCCATCATACAATACGTTTTAAAATTAATTTCATGCTGTTTATCAACACAAGCCACCCAGCATTTACTAATATGATATTCTAAAATTGATCTAGCTTACTGCAGTGTGCAACAAGTGTCTCACAGCAGCCGCCGAGCGAACGCACAGAGTAACGTTATAACATAATTTTCAACACAGTCAAATGTATCTAATATGATAAACAGTGCTGTGTTACCTCATACACTTGACCGGAAGAAGCTGAAGTGGTGACTGAGGCATAATAAAAGTTCCACTGCACGCGAGGTGTGTGTCGTGTTCGTCGTTCAGCTCCCACAGCACTCGGCCCTGCGCTGCTTCATATACGTTAATAATCTAATCTAATCTTAATAGTCCTGCCCCGATTCTTTTCTACCGGCTGTGAGGTGAAGACGACATCTCCCAAGATTCCACACGTAAACTCAGCGTCATCAAGCTACACATTTGTTTTGAATAGGCAACCTCTAGTGGTGAAAATCTACATATTGCAGCTTTAAACAACTCCAAAAACAGCAATATCATTTTCACTTATTACTAACCAGATTGACTTTATTTCTGTCAGACGTCTACAACAGTTCTTGTTGAGAACTAACAGGTTTAGATGTTGATTTTTTTTTAATGTTTTGTTTGAAGTCACCATCATGGTGATCAGTGTGTGCTTTAGTTGGGCTCCTGGCCCTTGACTTTTGTTAAGTTACTTTTTTTTTCAGCAATTGCAGGTGTTTTCAAAAAACATTTCTGCATTGATAAAGCAGACCAACATGGCTGCTTTAATGGTCAAATGACTGCATCTGCTGAGATCTTGAGAGATTTAATGTTTTTTATGTTCAGTTCATCTAAGGCTGTGGCTGAAGAAAGTTGTGGTTTGTGTTGTGTTGTCTTATTTCTTTTTCTTTCAGTGCTTGTTCACAGCAGGTATTTGAATGATTGAAAGAATATTTCAGGAACATCATACTAACCTTTAAATAACATTCTATTAACATTAACGAAACTGGACAGTTTTATGTTCTTGGAATGTTACAAATCAACATTCCTAGTTAATTGTTAATCAAGTTGAAAGAATGTTTGAGGAACATCATACATTTTAAAACATGTTCCTTTAACGTCAAGAAAATTTGCAATTTTTTAAGTTCCCAGAACCTGCACTGAATATTTGGAGAACGTTCTTAAAGCAAAAATCTGTTAGCTGTTAAGGAACCCCATGGTCGATAGAGGTACATTTACGCCATGTCGTAATTACCGTAACAATTCTGAACTGTAAAAAGCCTTCACATGCTTTTAGAACTTGTAATTACAACGTGTAAACTTGTAATTTTCTGAGAGCTACGACTATAAAATCGAGTATAAAATCTAGTGCTGTACTTTAAGCCTGCCTATAATCACATGCATATAGTACCATATAAACTTTAATTTCAGGTAGCTGAAGTTAAATAAAAACTATGTTTTTATTGTTTATCACAAAAAATTACTTATGGATCAAACAGAAATCGCTAGATTTATATCGGTATTATATCGGTATTATATTTTTACTGAAAGATTAAAAAAAATACTAGACCAGGGGGCCGGGGCCCATTACGGGGACTTAGCAAAGTTCTAAGGGGGCCTCAAGATGACTTTAAAACAAAACAAAACAAGCATTAAAATAAGATAAAACAACTAAAAATCAAGATATTTCTTATTTTAATTCACCCTTTTAACAACTTGGGTTCCCACCACAGTCTGGAAAAACCTGGATATATGAGAACACCCAAGTATAAAGTAAAGTAAAAATATGCATTTTAAAATCCTTACCTTTAATTTATATCCAGGAAATCACAAACAGTTGGAGAAGTCATGGGGTTTTTGAATTTTGTTTTGGACACTGGGGGGCCTTGGAGTTAAAATGGTTGAGAACCACAGCAGTATAGATGGATATGTGTAAATACAGGGTTATATGGTATTGATGTTAACCTTCTAGATTACAACAACACTGAAATAAACATTTCAGAACTAAACCACTTCAGAAAGTACTGCGTAGCTTGTCTTGAACATGTAGCTGTGCTGTGTTGTCTGTGTAGGTGGACTCTCAGGTCCATGAGTCCGTTAGTCTCCATTTGTTATGCAGGCAGCAGTCGATGGATTGTTGAGAAACTTCCGCAGTGTAAACTAGTGATATATATAGGACATGTGTTGTGTGAAGGTGAGGTTGGATAGAGAACAGCACCCTGAGCTGTTCACTACCATCTCTGACACACAGCTTCACAAACTGTTGCCTGTCAGTATAAGACAGTCCATGACGCAGGAGACTCTAGGGGAGCCCACCTGCATCGAATTGTGCTTGTTAGCATCGGGCTAAAAGCACTGGAGGATTGGAAGAACACAATTCTATTTGTGGATATATATACTTTTCATCTAATATCATTCTAATAATAGATACCAAATTTATCCTAAGATAAATGTGCTCTCACAACAGGCTCTTATATCAGTGTCTATACAGCAAATAGTTTGTTTTCCACTGCAAATACTTGAACCAGGCTTATAAATGAATGCATAAATAGACTCCCTGCTTAGGCAAAATGAAGCTCTTGAGAGGTTTTGAGACAAGCTTGGGGAGATGTCCCACTTTTCAGTCTCTTTCTACTTTTGATTTTGAGATCAGTGAAAATACACAATGTGTTTTTGTTTCTTTCTGTTCTTTACAAAGAGTTTTTTTTTTTTTTTTTTTTTTTTTTTTTTTAATCAAAATAAAACCATATGTTAACACACAAAAAAAGCTGAAGTCTTCAAACATGTTTGTGTGAAAGGGAAAGTAGAATTAGGGGGCAAATGAATGCTTTGAGTTACATAATGTTGGACTTGTAAATGAATCATAGCTCAGTGTAACACAGAGGAACACTCATTATTTTTCAGATTGGACATTGATTGATGCCTCTAGAGGAGTGAAATTCAACATCAGCCACTTTCATTTACAGAAATTCAGGTCATGCTGCTTTCGCACACATCAATTTTCTATATCGTTTCACCCTGCCATGCTCTTCATTTAACATTTCAGTGAAGAGATCTTGGTTTGCACAAGTGCAGTATTCTATAATTGAAGTTTTTCCTTAGTTGCCTTGTTACTTGTCATTTTGCAGATTCTTTATTAACATGTCAAAGACAGCCCGACTGAACAACCTGTGGTCAAGTGTCTCGCTGATGATACAGTATGGGTGAAGGATTTTTAGTAAGTCTTCAAATAATGGGATGAATTGAATAAAATAGAGCAGTTTGTCTGCCATAACAATAACCGAACTGGTATCCAAAGAGATCGTTCAAAAATAGAAGTGTGAATTAAAATCATGCTGTGACATGCATCAAAAGGAGATCTTATTAACTCGCTTATGCTAATCAACAGCATTCAGTCTTCAGCTGCAGTGTTCAGTGGCACCATAGAGAAAGATTAAAACACTTTTTTGACTCTCATTAGAGGACAAACCCTCTCTGAAACTATTTCAATGGGAAGCTAAGGACTAACCTTTGATGTAGGATCTAAAACACAAAGGATAGGAGAGAATATGTCTCATTTTTGTGGTGGTATCTTTGATGCGAATGTGCACGTTTTTCATTGTTATACTTGATTGTATAAGGCCAGAAGTGGCTGTGATAGCTTGGTGATGCATCTGGATTTATGTTTCCAAATAAACATTCAGAGGGTTAAAACTCAGTGTTTATAATCTGCGTTACGAAGCAGATACTTTGACAACCAAGACAATGTGATGTCTTTGGTGTAAAGCAGACTTGACGTGAACCAATAAATTCTTTGGTTCCAAAGATATCTTTGGATCCATTGTATGCTCTAAAAATCCCACTATCAATAACAGAACACAGTGACTAGCTATTCTGCTTGTAGTGTTGTGACAGAGAGCTTGTATTATTTTCTCATGCTTCCATCTAAAGTTTTTTTTTTTTCTCGAAGGAGTTGAAGAACTGAATTGTTTGGAAGCTTGTTTCCGCCATGAAATAAAAAATAAAAGTCATCGTGACTTTTCATCTCATAATTCTGACATTTTTTCCCTCGCAATTGCGAGATATAAACTCACAATTGCGAGTTATAAAGTCAGAATTGCGTGATATAAATTGTGAGATATAAACTCGCGATTCTGACTTTATATCACGCAATTTTAACTTTATAACTTGCAATTTTGAGTTTATCTCTCGCAATTCTGAGAAAAAAGTCAGAATTGTGAGATAAAAAGTCGTAATTACCTTTTTTATTTTGTTTATTTAGTGGTGGAAACAAGCTTCCATAGAATTGTTTCTAAATCTTTGTGATAAATTGTTTTCATGACACATTATATTATACAAACTATATTATCCAAGTATGATGTGCAGACTTTTAAAATACTCAGTTTTAATTCTCCGTTTTTATTCACATTTTAATCTCATTTTGATATAATTTGATCTTCTTAAAAAGATAAGTTACCACAAAATGAAAATGAAAATGATTTTTTTCTTTGGTGGAACACAAAAAGAAGATATTCTTTTTTTTGTTGTTTTGTTTTGTTTTGTTTGTCCATAATATTAAAAGTCAGTTGTGTTCAATGTTGTTGATACCCTCATGTTGTTCCTCGTGTCATTCCAAGACTTCTGTGGACCATGAAAGTTGATATTGTGAAGAAACCATGTCTTTCAAGATTGGAGATTGCAACTTTTGATTCCTCTATAACTAAGTTCTTATTGAGTTTACATTTCTTGTTCTTAGTAAAAAGGCTCATAGCAATCAGGGGAACAGATAGCATCTTTGTTCAGACGAAGAGTTCACACTTCAGAAGAAGTGATATGGTTATATTTAAGAATGACTAACAGGCCTCTGAAATATTTATAAGGTCCTTCCACACTGACTGCTCATTCACAGTATCTCCAATTTTAATTGCAAATCAAAATTAGTCATCGTAACCATTCCGTTAACTCAACACGTACACGTAGTTCCAAAAGCTCTGTGACTTGAGTCATAGGCTGTCATGTTTGCTGCCAAGAAGAGGAGGATGGCATTCCAGATCTGACTGTGGGGACCATCTGCCACTCTCTAATCCAGTAACCAAACAAGAACCTCACTCTGGTTCCTTTCCTTACCCACAGTGCACTGCTGCTGAGGACATGAAGGCACTGGCAACTTACTAAAGAGCAGATTAATGCAACTTGTCCCAGTGGACGAGGTGTTGGTTAGGTTGAGAGCTTGACTTTTTGAATTAGCCTTATAACATTAGTTGGCTTATAAACCTTACTATTGTTTTAAGGTGCGTATGAATGATTTTGACATTGCTAAATGTAAAGAACCAGAATAGCAATTTTGGGAGCACATCAAAGACATAAGCTGTGTCCAAATATGTCTACTTCCATACTATATAGTAGGCGAAAAACAGTATGTGAGCCGAGTAGTAAGTCTGAATTCATAAAACAGTAGGTGAAAACCTAGATGGATTCTGAAGTGCGCATTCAATGGACACTTTGTGGATCTGTGAATAGAGGTGAAGTGACGCAACTGATGCTGTAGGTCACATGATAATGACAATATGCCTGATGTAGTACGCCCAAATTTCATTCATAGTACAGACATTCATACTATACAGAACATACTTTTTTAATGGTTGGGAAGTAAATTTCAAACCAAATGTCGTACCTACTATATAGTATGCGATTTTGGATGCAGCAATAGACACTATTATTACATTTATTTTGAGGGGGCAATAATGCCAGTTAGCTAAAACATGACAAAAGAATAAGATGTATGGAATCTTATTTTTGCCTCAGAGTAAAATAAACAAGGTCATTGTGAGCTATAAAGTCACAAATGTGAAATATAAAGTCATAATGTGAGGTATGACTTTACATTTTTTACTCTGGGCCTGAAACGGGTTTCTATAAAGATGTGATAGTTAAGTGAAACAGTTTTTATTTAGAAACCATGGGACCAATGTTCATATCTTTAGTAAACCAACAATAACTGCAGCTTTGACATTTATTTCCACAGGAAAAACATGAGGGTGGGGTAGATGATTTTCAGTTTAACACTGTCAAGCCTTGCATAAGAAATAATGAAAATAATAATTAATAATAAAAACTTTTTTTAATCTAAAATAAATAAAATAAAATAATCTAAAAAAAAACATGCATTCATATTTTTGATGCTTGCATCTGTTCTATTTGATACATTAGGCTTTTATGGCTCATATAGCATGATATATATATATATATATAAAACATAAAAAATGTATGCATATTATTTGACACTCTACAGCTTGCAGTATTATATCTTAGTAATGATGTCTAATAGTACTTACGTCTCACTAATATTGTGTCTTAGTAAAAATGCTTTTAATGCTCCATACTCATGTTTTAACATGATTTTTCTAATAATGATGTTTGAATAATCAAGTAATCCTAAGTTGCTTCAGTCCAGTCTTCAGTCCATCTTGACATATTACTGAAATGTATTCTTATGTTTACTTATAAAAAACATCAATAAAGATTTCACAGCACAAAGACACTTGTACCACAACCTGATTTTACAATTATACTAAAAGACCCTTTACTTGCTAAAAAAGTATAACCTATAAATTAGATGACAGAAGGCATAGTAGATTGCATACAACAGGTTTGTCAGCAAAGTTTTGATCATGTTGATAATTTAGAAGCCTTAGAAATGTTTGTATGAACTATGATACCATAGGCTTTATAGGGCTCAAGCAAATGATCTGCAGAAAGTACGATTCAATTGGACTATAAGCACATTTGTCAATCAGTGATTTTATTTTCTCTAATCTTCTAAATGTGACTTTAAAGGGTTAGTTCACCCAAAAGTGAAAATTCTGTCATTAAGTACTCACCCTCATGTCTGTAATGATGGGTCGGCAGAGCGGGGATCCATTTGCAAGCTTTATTAAGAACAGTATTTACACAGGTAGACAGGGGCAGAGGCAGGAACATAAACAAGGACAGGCAATGGTCGAGGCAGGCGGCAGACAAACAGAATCAGGGTACAGGCAAGGATCAGGGCAGGCAGCAAACAATCACAGTCCAGGAAACAGGCAAAGATCAGGGCAGGCAGCAGAGAATCACAAAGAATAAACAATCCAACCGGAAACCAGGAAACAGTCCACAAGAAAACGCTTAGAAATGATCACAACAGCAAATCAAGACTTCGCAATGAGGTGGTGTGTGTGTGAGTCCTTTATAGTCCAGGTAGTGTGCTAAGCTGTATGTGGCAGCTGGTGATTGGTGTGGAGTGTGCATGTGATTGGCAAGGAGGATTATGGGAAATGGAGTCCAGGAACTGACAGGAACAGACAGTGATCGTGACAATGTCATTCCAAACCCGTAAGACCTTCGTTCATCTTCGGAACACAAATTAAGATATTTTTGATGAAATCTGAGAGGTATATGACTCCTTCGTAGACAGCAATTTAACCACCGCTTTCAAGGTCCAGAAAGATAGTAAAGACATCATTAAATAGTCTACGTGACTGCAGTGGTTCAACCTTAATGTTATGAAGCGATGAGAATACTTTTTGTGCACAAAAACAAAACAAAACTAACGACTATATTCAACAATTTCTTCTCTCTTCCTTGTTTACCTTCAGATGTAGGACCTGGAAGCGCTGAACATAAACAGCGTAGGAGAATGACACAGAAGAGAAGATATTGTTGAATAAAGTCGTTATTTTTGTTTTGTTTTTGAACACAAAAAGTATTCTCGTCACTTCATAAAAGTTGACTACCACTGTAGTCACATGGACTATTTTAACGATGTCTTTAGTACTTTTCTGGAACTTGAAAGTGGTGGTTAAATTGCTGTCTATGGAGGAGTCAGAGAGCTCTCAGATTTCATTAAAAATATCTTAATTTGTATTCCGAAGATGAACGAAGGTCTTACGGGTTTGGACCGACGTTAGGGTGAGTAATTAATGACAGAATTTTCATTTTTGGGTGAACTAACCCTTTAAGGCAAGAAAATATTATGATCATTAACAGCATGATTTTCTGTGAAGCTGCTTTGAAACATTGCAAAAAGCGCTATACAATTAAAATTGCCATTTAAATTTCTGCTACAGCATTTTAGACAAACACTTTTCCCTACAATAACTGCTTTTTTTTTTTTTTTTGCATTGAAAAAAGTTATCTTTTAAACTATGTCTGACTATTGACCCATCTGTAGAGTATGCTTCAGACTTTATCGTTTTCCACAGGCGGTTGATAGATTGTGTTTAATCTCAGGTAATGACTCTGTACTGACAGTACTGTAGGTTGTGAACAAGCCTGTCAGTTGTACATCTAAGAAACAGCTCACTGGAGCGCAGTATGCCTTGAAGCTAACCACAGCAGTCAGCCAGCGCAAGTACAGACCCCCCATCATTTTACATGAGTTAAAAGGAGAAACGCTGAGAGAAATAAAAAGGAGACAGAGGAAAACAGCAATAATGTGTCAGACTTTATGGACTCAAACATGGATTGAAGAGGGGTTAAGGCATAAACAAAGCACATTCACAAAATTACATTTAGCTTTGATTTGACAGCAGAGACTTTGTGTTGTAGTTACGACTGATAATAAAACACTCCATAAGTGAGTATGACATGCCCCAGTAGTCCTGTTATTAAAGGCCTGGGAGCTATCAACACTTTAAAAGAGGGAAATAAGAGTTTCAAGAGGAGCAACCAGTGTTTTCTTTTTGTCTTAACACAAACTGTACAAAATTAAACATCAGCAACAACCTAACCAGCAAATTGCATTGTTTTAAACAGTATATCATTTTTATATTGTGCATAGTCTGAGGTGCCTTGCGACGCAGTCAATTATCTTTTGTTTTTGAGTTCTGAGTAGAAAGGTCACTGGCAGAATTGTGTTGTGTGAATAGATTGGGAGGGGTGAAGGATGAGAAGCTTTCACATACAATCCTTTCACGAATCAAGTGTAAACAACAAGTCTAGGTCAATACTCCCATTTCTCCTGAATACTTCAATTCTCTTGTTGCTCGGTAAAAGCATTAAAAGCGGTAAGAATAGCCTTAGACAGGTTGTTTGGATCCGGGTGGCTGTCAGAGTGGTGTGGGTCAAACAGCCAGAGCTTTGGATATAATTGGCAAAGCTTTCATGCCAAGCCAGATCCTCAAAAAAGAGAAAGAAACTTTTCTTTTTAGGGTACCTTACTTGGTCTTTTTCTGGTTTTCAGTATACACTGATGAGCCCAAACGTTAAGATCAGTCACAGGTGAAGTGAATATAATTGATCATCTCCTAACAAGGCCATAAAATTAAGGTCTAGATGGTAAGCAAAAATAAAATAAAATAAAATAAAATAAAATAAAATAAAATAAAATAAAATAAAATAAAATAAAATAAAATAAAATAAAATAAAATAAAATAAAATAAAATAAAATAAAATAAAATAAAATAAAATAAAATAAAATAAAATAAAATAAAAATAAAAATAAAAAATAAAAATAAAAAGTGATGTGACGTGCCAAGTATGGTGTCCCATCCTTGGAATTTGTGCTCTGAATTTCACCCATCCAAGTGCACACACACAGCAGTGAGTAGTGAACACACACACCATGAGCACACACTTGGAGCAGTGGGCAGCCATTTTTTTTTTTGAGACTCAAACCCACGACCTTCAGGTTACAAGTCCGACTCTCTAACCATTAGGCCATAACTGCATTTCTCGTAATCAGCATGTTTGATGGAGAAATGGGCAGGACTAAATACCTGAGTGACTTTGACAAGCGGCAAATTGTTATGGCAAGGCGACTGGGTCGGTGTATCTCTGAAATGGCAGGGCTTGTGGGTTGCTCCCGGCCAGCAATGGTGAGAATTTACCAACAGCGGCTCGAAGAGGGACAAACCACAAATCGGCAACAGGGTGATGGGTTCCCAAGGCTCATTAATGCATGAGAGCAATGAAGGCTATACTGTCTGGTCCGAGCCAATTGAAGGTCTACTGTGGCATAATTCACAAAAAATTTTAATGACGGTTTTGGGAGGAATGTGTCACAACACGAAGTGCATCACACTCTGATGCGTATGGGACTGCATAGCTGCAGACCAGTCAGAGTGCCTATGATGACCCCTGTCCATCATCAAAAGTGCCTACAATGGGCATGCGAGTGTGGGAACTGGATCTTGGAGCAGTGGAAGAAGGTCTTATGGTCTGATGATTCGCGTTTTCTTTCACATCACGCATACCAGGTACACTTCTTCATGACAATGGTGTTCCCTGCTGGAAGTCTTTCAGCAGGATAAAGCACCCTGCCACACTGCACACATTGTTCAGAAATGGTTTGAGGAACATGTTGAAGAGTTCAAGGTGTTGCCCTGGCCTTCAAATTCCCTAGATCTCAATTCAATTGAGCATCATTCAAGTTCAATCCACGGTGGCTCCACCTCGCAACCTGCAGGACTTGAAGGATCTGCTGCTAATGTGTTGGTGCCAAATACTACAGGACACCTTCAGGGGTCTTGTAGAGCCATGCCTCGGAAGGTCAATGCTGTTTTGGCAGCACCCGGAGGGCCAGCAGCATATTAGGCAGGTGGTCATAATGTTTTGGCTCATCTGTGTCTAGTTAACTATGCAGGATATTACAATATAATGACAGAAAAGCTATTGATGCAACAAATAATAGATGTAATGCAAATATTTATGGTCAGATAACAATTGTAAAAAAGAAGTGTGCTTAATTGTATTGAATGTGTACTTGTAGTGTACTTCAAATCATAAAAGTACAGTATATTTAAAAACTGTATTTGCAGAACACATTATTAATGAAATAAAAAGCTACTTAAGTGTACTTAGAATTTCATGTTTCTAATGCACTTAAATACACTTTTAAAAAGTGCACTTTGTAATAATGTCAAATTAAATAGTTTTACTCTAAAGTATGAATCATTATGTCTTAATAATCTTTTGTCATGCTTTAAAAAGTACACTTATTTTGATGTGTTGTAAATATATAATATATTGCTTTACATATACGTAAGCACATGTAAGGTATTTGATTATAATGTATAACTTTAGTGTGTTATTTGATATTACATTTAAAGTTTTTTTTGTCATTACAGATACCTCAGTGACTTTCTTTATTATCTAGACAACAAAACAAACAATGTTCTTTTTTATATATTGAAAGGGAATGGTGACCAGCTGCAGTCAAGCTCCAGGAAAAAAAACTGAAATAACTCCTTTTTTTTTTTTTTTTTTTCACTGAAAATCTTCCCCTCCACTTGTCATGATCATGTCTTGTTGAGTTTCATTGTCACGTTTTGTTTAGTTTCTGTGTCATAGTCATGGTTTCTTATTAGTCCACACTTGTTTCATTAATGACAATCCCTGTGTTTTTAAGCCCTCTGTTTTCTCAGTTCATTTGTTTTGCGTCGTTAATGGTTTATGTGTAGTGTGTTTTGTGATTCTGGTGTTGATAAAATCTCTTTATCGTTCACTCTGTGTCACACATCGTGGATTTTTGGATTTTGGATTATTACTACACAGCTACCTGTGACACATGAAATCTCAAATCTAATTAGCGGCATTTGAATATGAGCAAATGCATGTTTGATGTGTTAATATTGGTTATGAGACACAAAACAACAAATGAAGTTTGAATGAGATTAAAGAATGGTATGAACTATTTTTATAATACAGGCATGGTGCTTTTTTGTCATTTTTGGAGTATGACAGCTCTTGGTCATCACTCACTCTCACTGTATGTTAAAAATAATAACAATAATAATAATAATAATAATAATCTGTACGTGTGCTAAACTTTTTGTCTTCCATGGGAAAAAAAAAATAATAATAATCATATAAATTTGGAACGACATAAGTGTGAGTAAATGATGACAATATTTTTCTTTTTTTTTTGGGTAAGCCATTCCCTTCAGTCAAAACCAAAGCATTTCAGAAAGACAATGTATGTTAAGCATCTTTAAAAACCTCTCTTTTTTATTTTTGTCTGTATTGCTTTTATTCATTTTCAACCAAGTAATAGCTATGAATTACTGTTGAGCTCTGTTCTGCTCTCCAAGGCCTGGTAAGCTCTGAGTTAAAGCCTGATCATTAATGTACATTTCTAGTTCAACACACTCTATTATGGATTGAGCTGTCATTGTTCCTAGTGTTAATGCGTTCCGCTCATGTATAATGGAATATAGCCGAGTCTTGAGCCAGAACCAGCTGCCAGCTGCATTACATCAAAAGCAGATTGAAGTGGAGAGAGACCGCACCTCCATGAATAAAATGCATGTCACCTGCACGACCAGGGCTAAATGCATCACTCGCAAGGGTCCGCCAGGCCTCCATAATCATGACTTCATAACGCGCTGACTTTTATGGTAGATCACAATAGGGACTGATGAGAATAATGCCACAACTTGAATTTTGGGTTAGTGTTTTTTTTTCTTCTATCCTCTGATTTTCTGCGTTTAATTCTCTTAGCATATTTCCCATCAGCACAGTTTCCATTATCCTGTAGTTGCCTGTTAAGTCAGAGTCCTTGAGCCAAACTGAGTAAATCACAAATTCAGGGTGAATTGTCTAACCACTCTATCAAAGGTCTAATAGTATGGCTTCAGGGAAGCTTTTACAGACGAGCAGAACTGATCCCAGACATGTCTGAAGAAAATCTACTGAAGTTGTGATTTTTCTTCTCTCTGAAACCTGCTTTGAGGCATATTCAATCACAGGTAAGAATAGGATTTGGCATGGCCATGATGTTTCCATATCTGTGCAAGAAAAGCGCTGTTACCTGGGCTGTGCGTGTAACATTTAGTCCAATCCTTCTCTATGCTAACAGATGGTTCCTGTATGGGTGGTAGTAGAGTGGGTGTACTTTCCTGTACTCCTATGATGAGCATGCTGAATTGTTTGGCTTGTGTCTAGATATATATATATATATATATATATATATATATATATACATATACATACATACATACATATTTAAACTTCTTTGTCACTTCAGGGACAGCAATTGACTTCTGAAGCCATGGTTTGGCGATTAGTCTCCTCATATAGAAATGTACGCAAATGCCTGTTCAACCCTTTGTTTAAAGCACTAGTTGGATATTTATGTAAGAACATGAACAAGCAATCAAATCTATCATCTCCTGGGATGTCCATCTTAAACTGAACCACAAATATAATTGGCATAGACGTAACTTGGCAGGTATTGCACATTATGCAGAGATGTTTATATGCATTACTATCTTCATGTTATGTCCGGTAATGATAAATGGATGATGCAGATATTAAAATGCTATACTATTTTCTTTAAATAAATTTGGCTACTTTTTGCCTCTAAATAAATTGAAAATAAACCAAAAAATTAAAAAAAAATCATAATTTTCAAAATTAAAATAGCATTTAATTTTAAATGTTACAAGGGGATATAAGCATATCCAATATTGATGATACTGTTAAATTTAAAGGATTAGTTCACTTTAAAATGAAAATTACCCCATGACTTACTCACCCTCAAGCCATCCTGTATATGACTTTCTTCTCTCAGACGAACACAATCAGAGTTATATTAATAATCACCATGATGCTCCAAAGCTTAATAATGGCAGTGTGCGGAAACCACATGTTTGAAGCTCAAAAAAGTGCATCCATCCATTATGAACGTACTACGTGCGGCTCTGGAAGGTTAAAGGATTAGTTCACTTTAAAATGAAAATTACCCCATGACTTACTCACCCTCAAGCCATCCTGTATATGACTTTCTTCTCTCAGACGAACACAATCAGAGTTATATTAATAATCACCATGATGCTCCAAAGCTTAATAATGGCAGTGTGCGGAAACCACATGTTTGAAGCTCAAAAAAGTGCATCCATCCATTATGAACGTACTACGTGCGGCTCTGGAAGGTTAAAGGATTAGTTCACTTTGAAATGAAAATTAGCCCAGGCTTTATTCACCCTCAAGCCATCCTAGGTGTATATGACTTTCTTGTTTCTGATGAAGACAATCGGAGAAATATTAATAAATATCCTGACACATCCGAGCTTTATTATGGCAGTGATAGGGTTCAATGAGTATGAGCTGAAGAAAGTGCTTCCATCCACATCCATCCATTATAAACGTGTACCCCACACGGCTCCGGAGGGTTAATAAAGGCCTTCTGAAGTGAAGCGATGCGTTTGTGTAATCAAACCGCCTTCCGTATACAAGTTACGAAGAAAGTGTAAACTGGCGTCGCGTCAATTACACTTTTTCGTAAGTTTAATAGGGAAGGCGCGTGACATAGCGTAAGCTTTGTGAACTGCAAGAGGTTTACACTTTCTGCGTATGTTGAATACGGAAGGCAGTCTGACGGAAGCTCGATATTCGACTTCATAACTTGTTTAAATATGGATATTTTTTAACACAAACGCATCGCTTCACATCAGAGGGCCTTTATTAACACTCTGGAGCCGTGTGGAGTACACGTTTATGATGGATGGATGTGGATGGAAGCACTTTGTTCAGCTCATACTCATTGAACCCTATCACTGCCATTATAAAGCTCGGATGTGTCAGGATATTTATTAATATTTCTCCAACTGTCTTCGTCAGAAAGTCATATACACCTAGGATGGCTTAAGGGTGAGTAAAGGTTAGGATAATTTTCATTTGAAAGTCAACTAATCCTTTAATAAAGGCCTTCTGAAGTAAAGCGATGCGTTTGTGTAAGAAAAATATCTATATTTAACACGTTATAAAGTAAAATAACTAGCATCCGCATAAAGGCGGTCTGGTGGAAGCTAGTTATTTTACTTTACTTTAACGTGTTAAATATGGATATTTTTCTTACAAAAACGCATCGTTTTGCTTCAGAAGGTCTTTATTTAACCCCCCCCAACTCCCACCGCCAGAGCTCTGTGGAGTACGTTTTGATGGTTATGATGGATGTATACACTTTTTTGTGCACTTTTCATTTTAAAGTGGACTTATCCTTTAAATATCTCAATCGACCAATAGCTTATATGGTCCAAATATATTGTCCTAACATTACATAGCACTTATTAATAGCACCTGTCACCTCACAACTGCTTTGCTTATAAAAATGGTAAAATGCCCCCTCCTCTCAAAAAACATATATAAAACATTAATCTGTTCTCTAAACCTATTACCTCAATTCACCAATGGTTAATTTACAGCATGATACATGGGAAAAAGAGCAGAAATTAATAGTAAATATGTCACATTTGTGTTTGCATTTGCCCATGTCTCCCTGTTTATATTGAGAATCTCTAAATGTGGCCCTGCACATTTCCTTAATCACTCTCACACCTGACACTCCCCCCGTCGTCATAGCAACATGATCCAAGTGATCTTTCCGCATCCTCTTGAGCGTTGCTCTCTTTTCTCTGAGCCAAAGTGAGATCTAATCAACATTGTGTGTGAACAACTATTTATGCTGTTTGGCAATTCACCATAGGCATTGCATGAATGTTTTGTTTAAATTTTTAAAGAGGGGACTAAAGAAATAGAAAATATTTGAAAATATCCTTCATTATCAGATACTCCAGCCTAGCGTTTCTTAGAAAAGATATGCTATTTTTGGTCTAGTTTATGAACAGAAGATTTAGTTTGCATCAGAAATCATCCCCTTCAAGCTGCCCTTAAGCACAAAATTGTAGCCAATAAAAATGCATATTCAAAAATAAGGATCGTTATTGGTAATTATTTGTTCGAGCTCCCTCTTCCTTTCACACTGAACAGACTCGCTAGAGCCAACTGCAACAATTAGCATTTGAAAATGCTCTACGGCCATGGCTGTTGACTGAGCATGCATAATGAATAGTGTTTGAAAGAAAAACATCTCAGAGAGCACAGCTGAGACGTCTGTAGCACCATGGCCTGATGATATGCATTGATTCTGCTGTACTACTTCACATTTGAATCACAGAATAACATTTCACTGCAAGCTGTCAGCCCTGTTAGCTCAGTCCCATGAAAGTATATCACAGAGAGAAAAATAAACCAATATATTGTTGGTGCGATGCTGCAGTCGGCCAATAAAGCTTTCATCGCTTCAGATTTATAGTTTCATTTGGGTGGCACAGAAATCATAAACCATCTGATGTTTGGGATGAACTCAGGATTGACAGAATTTAGAAGCAGCTAATGGGACAACAGAGGCCGTAACTGTCACCTTCACTGATCTAGGATCCGTTAATGATGTGAGTCGCTATATGTTTGCCTTGTGATTCTGTTTTGAAATGTAATTCGGATGTCACTATTGTCACAGTGTCTGGTTGGATACTGTAATGATCGGACATCTGTGTTTATCCTTTAGGACAGCTCACACGATGATTGCATTATTTGACTCCAGTCTTGCAGCCAAGTGCATTATCAATAGCAAGCTCACAAGATAGAAAGAGGCCAAAAAACATCAGATTTCAGTTCAGTCACTGCTTTCTGGAAGTGATCAAACTCTCTTTTTCAAATGCCTTTGTGTTTCCAATGCTATCATCCTCATTTTTTTTTTTTTTTTTTGCAGTGCAAAGGCTGTCTGACACAGTACTCAAAGATATTGATTTTCTCTTTTCTCTTGTAGTCTTTCAGGGTCATTTCCTAAATGAGGATTACAGCAGCAGTGTTTGAAGTCACGGACAGTGAGCTCTTAGTCTTGCTCATTGAGCTTTTGAACTACTCAGAATTTCTAAAGGCCCTGCACTGCAAAAAAATCATTTCCTTTAACATCATTTCATCTTGTTTACATCAAAGAAATATCTGAACAAGCTTAAAACAACATAAATTTACTAATAATATCAATAATGCAAGAATATCTTACTGAATAAAATATCAGAGCTTGATTTTTAGAGAATATATCTTGTTCGTTTTTTTTTTTTTCCCCCATTGGCAAATTGTGTTTTCTTGTTTCATAACCATAAACCTAATAAAAATGAATGAGGTTTATGCATAAAACAATTTGAAAAAACAATTTGCCATTGGGATGTTCTCTGAAAACAAGGCTCATGTTATGCTTTAAATTTCTCAAGTTTCTCAAGTCAATTTATCTTGTTTCATTTAAGGCACATTATGTAAGTTTTTGCCGCCAGAGTGCACATTTTCACATTTTTAATAACAAAGGCGAAGCTTGATGGCGCTATGGAGAGTGGAATTGTCATGGAGATGTTGTTTTCACCATGCAGAGATGGAATTGACTAATTATGTTCACGGATGAGGTAATGAGTTTATCACACTCTTTTATGTCATCGTAATGAATTTGCTGCAATGAATGTAAAATGTAATGCCATATTAGCCTGTTACTGATATCTGACTATTTGTCAAATGCTTTGGTGGATTAATGCTGCGCAGTTTACGTGTTTAAAACAATTGTACTAAAAGTAAATTTGAACTAACCCACAGTATTTGCAAGTAATGGCTAAATATTTTGTGCAACACATACTGTATTTAATTTCACAGCCATAGATGTGTTCACCAGATTTGATAAAAAGCGTTACTGAAGTACAAATAAAGTGCAATGTAACTATGTGTAATTTCATCAGCATAACCCACAGAATTATATAATTACGAACATGTTTTTCAAGTGAATCTATCAATGCATTATCAGCTGTCACGTCATATCTGTATCTCACATTGTTTATATGTGCTATTATTGACATTCATATATATTCAAATCATCTGTACATGACTATACTTGTACAATAAATAGAGACTGTCCTCCTCCAAAAAACGACCCTTTAGGTCGTTTTTTCAAGCACCTTATTACGACCTATATTTATGGTTTAAAGTCATGCGCCCTCTGGCGTAAAAATAATGACAGTATCGTGTTACGTCTGTCGTCATGAAATGCCGCATGACCGCCGTTACCGATCAAAATGCGTGTTTATTTAAATGAAATGTGTGGACTTTTTACACAGTCTCTTACCTGCCATTTGTCCTATTTCCACTTAGCAAAACAAATTTTTTTATTAACGACTACAACTACCCCAACCCTAAACCTCAACGGCCCTAAACCCTAAACGGCCCGGATCAATCCTCAATTGGATGGAACTGAAATAAATACTTTTAATGTTGCGATCCTATTGGACTTATGATAGCAACCTGAATTGTAACAAAGCACTGTTGGCCAGAGGAGAACTGGCACCCCGACTAAGCCTGGTTTCTCCCAAGGTTTTTTTCTCCATTTTAACACCAATTTGCCACTTGTCTGCCACCTGATGTGACCTGATGGAGTTTGGGTTCCTTGCCGCTGTCGCCTCTGGCTTGCTTAGTTGGGGACACTTGACTTGACATTTGATATTCAACAGTGCTTTGATCTGCCTGCATTGACACTATTCTTTAAGAGCTGCTGTGCAGCCAAACAATGTACCAGTTATCAATGTAAAGCTCCTTTGACACAATCTACATTGTAAAAAGCGCTATATAAATAAAGGTGACTTGACTTGACTTGACCTACGCTTAGTGATTTATAGTGCATATACACTTTATGAGCACATGCGTTCCCTGGAATCAAATCCACGGTCACATGATCACATGATTGCATATTGTTGTATATTGCAATGCTCTACCAATTGAGTGACGCAAAACCCAAAATATGATGCAGATAAAAGGGTACAATGTATTAAAATGAAAGTGTCCTGTTGTCAATAGGGGCGCAACTTTAGTAAACGCTCCTATGGGTTGTATTTCAGGGAAGTGACAAATGACCTATATGGGCGTATTGGTTGGAGGACATGTTGGAGAAATCGTGATCCATGACACAACAGCGGCCTGTAGATGCTGTATAACCAATACTTTCATATCTTGTCCACATGAGTTGCCATAGCTTCTACATTTCTCTGGATTTACAAATCCTTGGGAACTTTTGGGATAATGTAAGTTATCACAGCTGAATGAAATATATCACACTGTGCAAGTGGTTTTTGTTTATTTTATTACAGGTTGTGCCTTTACGCATGCATCTAATCAAACTGAATGAGTGTAGTATTAAAACAAGGAACAAACTAAAATGCAAAAGGAGTTAAAAAAAAACATTTCAAGAAATGTGAAATTGTTCTCTGAAATCTTGTTTTATACTTTAGCCTACTTGTTTAAAAGTAAATCGATCTTATTTATGCATTCTACCGGAAAGCAAGACATATTAAAAACATTTGCAGTATGGTCTCTGACCTATTTCACTTAAGGATGGTAATTTTCCTAGCTTGTTTAGTATATTAGATGAAGGTGACATGGTGTAATTGAGCTAAATGTGAAAAGACCCAACAGGTAATTCATTTTCAGGCTTTTTTTTGCATCTCATTTTCTTGCTTAACTCCTTTTTCTCTCTATATCTCTCACACACTGTGCTTTTCTCAGCCTCGCTCTCTCGTGACTGATATTGATTTTCAGTGTTGCTACAAGAGCAGAACCGCCTGCAGCAATTAGCACTCTGAACCCTAAAGATACTTTAAATGCAATGTACAAAAAAAAAAAAAAAAAAAAAAAATTAATAAAGAGAAACCGCTAAACTCTCATACCTACAAAAAATCTAAATTGGTAAAGGTTCACACCGTGCTCTTCAGACAGATAACATTGTACTAAAAGTGAATTTTGGAAAATGGCTTTTCATTAGTGCTAAAATTAATAATCTAGACATTAATCTGATAGTCCATGACTGCTGAATGCGCAACAAGCAAAAAGAATGTTCATTTTAAATTCTTATCTGTCAGAATGTGATTTTAATTTGTTATCTAATCTGTCAGAATGTAATTTCTTCTGCTCTGAAATAGAACATGTTGAAATTTAAGGCATCACACTTTACGCAGCAGTTATTTTAGTCCACCACAAGAGATCAGCTGCTTTTCTCTATGCCAGGCTTGTGCTTGCTATTGATTCCTTCAAATCAATACACGCTGCACAATCATATAAATAATAGTATTTGAGGAGCAGGGTGTGATGGCTCATTTTCAGCCTTAATATGCATTTGTTTAAATGGCAGAAACCACTGACTGTCAGGGCTGAGATTTAGTCTATCTTGGGTGAAACGGCAGAGTAGAAATGTATTCATTTCATTGCAGAGCCCAGCATAAAATAAAAATTAATTAATTAATTTTTTTCCTGAACATCTATTATGTAGGGGAGACTGGGGAGTGTTGTAACATTTTGTTTCAACATCTGTAAGTCATTTTTTTGTTGTTGTTGTTTTTGCAGTAGCTATGCGTCTCAAGCTTTGATATAATATTCTCATATTTCTCTGCTACATATTACAGTAGTGTAAATACACAACATCTTAAATACATCAACAAGTCTGTAAATTATTTAAAATACAGTACTATGGTAGAATCATATTGGAAATATATATAAAAATAAAAACAGTACTTCTCAAAAGTACATTCGGGTACCATGTAAATACCATGGTAAATACACTACCATTCAAATGTTTAAAATTTGAAAAAAAGAGAAAAGAAAATACTTTTCTTCAGCAAGGATGTGTTAAATTGTTCAAATGTGATAGTGAAGTCTTTTACTTTGCTATAGAAGGTTTATATTTTAAACTTTCTTTTCAAAGAATCATGAAAAAAAAAATTGCAATTGTAAAGCCCCTCCTGATAAAGAGCAATCTGGATAACACCATACTGAGCAACTACAGACCAATCTCAAATCTTCCTTTCATAGGCAAGATCACTGAAAAAAAATTTTTCAATCAGCTGAACAAATGCTTAAAGGTGCAATGTGTAAAATCTGGGAGGCTCTATTGACAGAAATGCAATATAATATACATAACTATGTTTTCAGTGGTACATAAAGACCTTACATAATGAACCATTATGTTTTATTACCTTAGAATGAGCCATTTCTATCACATACACCGTGGGCCCCCCCTCCATTTCAAGTCGCCATTATGCGCTGCATGTTTCTACAGCAGCCCTAAATGGACAAACACTCTACAGAGCGCGTTTCGTCATGTTGTTGTTCTTCTAAATTGTGTTTTTAGATGCAGCTTGCATTGTCACTACGTTGAATACGCATGAATAGTAGTAGTAGTAGTAGTAGTCGTCTGGTTTATTAGAAGCAGAGATCGTTCTTTGTTAGCATTCGCACAAGCTACTCTTTGCTCTCTCAGATGACGACATGTCGGCCAGACGGCCACCGTAGCTTCTCCGAAAGGGAGGGGTGCGCGCCGTTAGTCGTAGTTGGCAACCTCACCGCTAGATGCCGCTAAAATTTACACACTGCACCTTTAAGCTCGAATGGATACTTTGACAATTTTCAATCTGGTTTCCAACTGCATCACAGCACAGAGACAGCGCTCATAAAGATAATAAATGATATTCGCTTAAATACGAATACAGGCAAAATATCAGTGCAGGTACTACTCAACCTCAGTACTGCATTTGACACTGTCGACCACAACATACTTCTTGACAGGCTGGAAAACTGGGTCGGGCTTTTTGGGATGGTCCTCAAATGGTTCAGGTCATACTTAGAAGGGAGAGGTTATTATGTGAATATAGGTGACCATAAGTCTGGACATCCATGACATACTGTACACGAGTCCCTCAAGGCTCAATTCTTGCACTGCTCTTGTTCAACCTGTATATGCTGCCACTGAGCCAATTAATGAGAAGAAACCAAATTACCTATCACAGCTATGCAGATGACACCTACACATTTCTTGCAGATTTACCTAGCGCTATCACCTAACGACTACAGCCCCATTAACTCACTCTGCCAAAATATATTGATGAAATTAACAGTTGGATGTGCAAAACTTTCTTCAGTTAAACAAAGACAAAACTGAAGTCGTTGCGTTTGGAAACAAAGATGAAGTTCTCAAGGTGAACGCATACTGTACCTTGACTCTAGGGGTCAAACAACTACAAATCAAGTTAGGAATCTCTGTCTGATTTTGGACTATAATTTAAGTAGTCATGTCAATGTAATAATCTCAAAAATATAGAAAGATTTAAATGTTTTGTTTCCAGACAAGACTTAGAGAAACTTGTTCATGCTTTTATCACCAGCAGGCTATTTTGATGAAATCCAAGAGGTATATGACTCCTCCTAAAGTACTAAAGACATCATTAAAATAGTCCACGTGACTGCAGTGGTTCAACCTTAATTTTATGAAGCGAAGAGAATACTTTTTTGTGCGTAAAAACAAAAATAACAACTTTATGTAGTCACGTGGACTATTTTAACGATGCCTTCAGTACCTTTCTGGATCTTGAAAGTGGTGGTTAAATTGCTGTCTATGGAAGAGTCAGATACCTCTCGGATTTCATCAAAAATATCTTAATTTGTGTTCTAAAGATGAACAAATGTCTTACGGGTTTGGAACGACATGAGGGGGAGTAATTAATGACAGAATTTTCATTTTTGGGTGAACTAACCCTTTAAGGTACTCCATTACTGAGGTGAGTTGTAACATGAAAAAGGAAAATTCATACTCATATTTCATATTGAATTCATACTTAAACTGCAGACTCAACAGCATCAAGTATGTGAAAATAATGGCTGTTTTCAAACTGGTTTCCCAAACACTCCCAATCTCCTGCCACTGATCGGACAAAGAGATAGACCGGCCTAAAACTCATGCCATTGTTTGAGCCAGTGTTGTTGTGCCAGGCTGGACATGACACTCAAACAAACAATGAGTTTGTCAGAACTCAAAGTTTTCATATAACAGTAGGTGAAAAGTACCAAGATGACTTACTACTTCTACCGAAATTCTGAAGTGCGCATCTAATGCACACTCTACTATCTCATGAGACCACTGTAGAGGAGTTGTGAATGGCAGTGAAGCAGCACAACTGATGCTGTACAGGTCACATGACAAAGCCAACATGGTGGATGTTACTGTAGTACGTGGAGATTTTATTCATATTATACATTCATACTATATAAAACATACTTTTACCATAAAGATACGAAATTCGTTATTATAATCAAATGTAGGACCTACTCAGCTTGTGAACACCCTTCTGAAACCTAAAATGGCAAATGGGACACACTGCAGTTTTGTGGACTTTATGGACACTCGCACACAACAACTGTTATAAGTCCACAGGACCAAGTGCGAAATGAAGTGTGCCATTTGGGACAGGACCTCAGTCAGCATGTGATTTTGGACACATCAATAGCTATGTTTTGATAGTGCTTGTCCTTATTTAACATCGGTTCTATCAGTTTTGGAATCATAACTAAAATATCTACAGTATGTTCCAGGAAATTCTTTGGGCTAAAAAAGAAAAAAAGCGTTAGTAATTCAAAATGATCAAGTACAGAACTGAGGCATTGGGAAATACACATAAGCTCTTGCGCTTGAATAATTTAGTATATATGCTTAGTCAAAGCATACATATTTATGTGGCCATTTAAATAGTAGTTATTAAGAATATTAAAAACGTTTCAGCTCTCTTAAGATTTGTAGAGTTTTAGCTCTTTTTAACGATTGACCTTGAATCCATCATAACTTAAGTGTTTTTTTTTTTTTCTATACTGGTGTTACAGTATCAATATCTCTTCCAAATTTGAGCTAATTCAACTAAAATCAGTAAGTAGAAAAAATGATGTTTTCATCTGCTTAGACCTTTAACTAGTTGACTAGTTAAGTTCAATCTATGTACAGAACACATTAGATGAACTTGATGACACTTGATGACAGAAGTTTGGAAAGGCATCACTGAAATTATTACCTCTTCACCTTTTATAGGCAACGCAAGGAGGAAAAATATGGTAAGAGGTTTGTGGCTTGATGAATAGTTCTTGGAATAAAGCTTTTTGCAATTTCATGCTTTCTTCTGTGTGTCATAATATCTTTATAGAGGACACTGTCCATCTGCTGGTCAACATAGTGAAGTGCACTTGAGGACATACAGTCATGTGAAAAAGGACACCTTATTAAATTCCATGGTTTTCCATATCAGGACATAATAAAAATGTATCTGGCAGGTCTTAACATTTAAAAAAAAAACTTCAGATGAACAACAACACATGACATATCACACCGTGTCATTATTCATTTAACAAAAACTAGGCCAAAATGAAAAGCCACGGGTGACAAACTAAGTACCCATTGTTTCCTTATGAATTAAGAGGGTAAGCAGCAGTCAGGCACTGCTAATCAAATGCCTTTGATTAATTGATCATCAGCAAGTGTGAGCACCTCTGTAAAAGCTGAAGTTCTGGCAGTTTGCTGATCTGGAGCCTTCAGAGGTGTGTGTTAACACAATAACCAAGGAGGAAAGACATCGGCAATGGTCCTAGAGAAGCAAATGTTGCTGCCATCAATCTGGGAAGGGTTATACAGCCATTTCCAAACAATTTGAAGTCCATCATTCTATACAGTGAGGAAGATTATTCACAAGTGGAAGACATTCAAAACAGATACCAATCTGCCCAGGAGTGGACGTCCCAGCAAATTCACCCGAAGATCTGACCGTGTAATGCTCAGAAAAATTGCAGACAACCCAAGAGCGACACCTCAGACTCTACAGGCCTCAGTTAAATGATAAAGTTCAACCTCAGTACTGCATTTGACAACTTTAAAGTTAAGTTAAATGATAAAGTTCATGACAGTACAATTAGAAAAAGATGGGTCAAGTATGGCATGTTTGTAAGGGCTGCCAGGAGAAAGCCTCTTCTTTCTAAAAAAAAAACATGACAGCACGGCTAAAGTTTGCAAAGTTGCATCTAAACAACCCACAAGACTTCTGGAACAAAGTCCTTTGGACAGACAAGACCAAAGTGGAGATGTTTGGCTATAATGCACAGTACCAGTTTGAAATACCAAAAGTCAAGCATGCTGGTGGAGGGTTGATGATTTTGACCTTGTTTTGTAGCCACAGGCCCTGGGCACCTCACAGTCATTGAGTCGACCATGAACTCCTCTTTATACCAAAGTATTCTAGAGTCAAATGTGAGGCCGTCCGTCAGCTAATGCTTGGTCAAAATTGGATCATGCAACTGGACAATGATCTGAAGATCACCAGCAAATCTACAATATCATGGCTGAAAAAGAAAAGAATAAAGGTGTTGCAATGGCCCGGTCAAAACCAGACCGCATCTTGACTGAAAAGCTGTGGCGAGAGCTGTGTATAGACAACAACCTTAATAAACTAGAGCAACATTGTAAAGAAGAATGGGCCAAAATTCCTCCAGACTGATGTGAGAGACTGATAAAGTAATACAGAAAATGATTACTACAAGTTATTGTTGCTAAAAGTGGATCCATAAGAATTGAATATAGGATGTCCTTAGTTTACCCATGGATTTTCCATCTTGGCTTTATTTTTGTTAAATAAATAATGACATCTAAGGTTTATTTTCCACATTTTAAGACTTGCCAAGGACCAGATGATTTTTTATTATGTCCTGATATGGAAAACCACAGAATTCAATAGGGTGTCCTCACTTTTTCATGACTGTAGATACGTATTGTCCAGACTAAATTATATGTCAAATAATTTATAAGGAGAGCTGAGGGAGAGAAGATTTTCTCTGGGACTGGCACTGTAAATTTACAGTACACTGTACATTTAGCAGCGTCCGTGAATGTGACTTGTGCACAGAGGGAGAATATACTATATAACAAATATACTGCTGCTGTTAAAAGGCTCAATAAGACTTCAGACTGCTGTTATGTTTTTATTAAATAAACAAAAGGACAGCAAGTGCAGAATCAGAAGCTCAAGCACTGACAAGTGAAGACATTTTTTAAGGTCAAACCATTAGCCATGTTACTGAAATCAACATACAAACCACTGAGAATTAAGGTTTGTTTTACAACCTCTCCTGCAATACAAGTGTATTCTGTGATTTGATAGTAGCTGAGTAACCCACTCTGCTCTCTAGTGGACTAATAATGGCAATACACAGCGTGACACCCTCAGCGGCTGATTTGACAGCATGCTGTCTGCGCTTAGGATACCCTTTAGCTGCTTATCGGCACTTACTTTTTGCACTTTACGGATTACTGTAAGCTTTTGACTCTTCAAGAGCACCAATGAAATGGTTTCTCAAATCAGATTATACCCACACTGCCCCAACTCGTTTAGTGAGTTCATTTTCTGAAAGGTCATTATTATGTTTAAGAATTAAAAGCACCTGCTGTGGTGGTCGCAGATCAGGCTGTTTTTATTCTCTTATATGCATTACTGAACATAATGCTGCTGTCACCTGAATTGTCATGGCTGAAGGGTGTAATTAGGCACGAAGCGAAGCCTCGAGTACCTTATTGCTTTTATACAACGGTTACCACACACTACAAATATTAAAGCCAAGAATATGTAACAATGCAACTTTCATGAAGTAAACTCTTACTAAAAGCCTTCCTTACGCCGGAAAAAATAGTCCCTGACCGGAAACAGCAATAAAAGTTACATTATTACGCCATTAGATAGTGGCAAAGACTGTCTTTATGAATGTGTCAGTCCGTAGCGAAGACTTTTACATTGAAAAGACTGAATTGTTGTGAACACGGAACAAGACGCAACTGACAAATGCATTGACTAGCGCTGTCAGTCACGGGAAAACCCCTTAACTGTTAAAAGGACAAGATAATAAATCGGACATTTAAACAGATTATTTATTATGAACATAGGACTGACCTGAAAGAAAATGCTAAATCTGAATGCAGGTAATAAACTCGCTCACTCGATCTTTTTCTCACAATACTCTTATACATAATACAGTAAGCTTCAATAAACAATATCAATCGAGAACATAGAGTTTACGTTGCTAAGAGTGGTTGCTAAGGGTGTGATACACAGAACCGTTGGGTGGAGCGGTCATAGCTGTGACCAATCAGAATCAAGGACAGGAACTAACCGTTTTATAATAACATTTAATAATTTGTTGTGAAATAATTAGCATGTGCAAACATGTTATGTTTAAATGTTATTATTGTGGCTTAGATTAAATCTTTTTACGCAGTTCACTAATATGAAAATTATTATTAATTATTATTATTATTTACCACAATTTTTAACATTGACTTATATATTAATTAATTTATTTAATGAACACTATAATATTTAGTATATGTATTGTAATATATAATGGTATAATGTATATAATAGTATATGTTATTGTAATTTGTGTAATGCCAGACACTAAGAGGATGGGCTCCTCCAGCTGAGTCCAGTGTTATTTTAGTCCAGTATATTATTTATATGCTATTATGGATATTTTTAAGTAGTTTTTTTAAAGTTAGTTTTTCATCTAATTATTAATATTTATATTTTATATCATTTAGGCTTTATTTAAATAACAGAAAATTATTTTTTATAGTTTTATTTAACAATAACAACACTGGGTTTGTGTAATGTCTTGTTCTGTTTTGGTTTCATTTTCACTATTTTCCCTTTTCCTGTTTGCCTGAGTTCTCATTCATTGCTAGTTGCCATGGTTTCTGATTTGAGTTGCGCACTTGTTTCATGTTATGTTAATTAGTCCTTGTGTGTATTTAAGCCCTTAGTTCCTTCATATTTCTTTATTTACTGTGTGGTATATTTACTCCCACGATCTCCTGCGTATTCTTAATCTTTTCTTTAATAAAGTGTTTTGGGGACATTAAGCTTGACTTGAATTGACATACTTATTAGACTTGAAATCACAACCTTGGAAATCTGTGATAGCAGCTCCTGTGGATAGAAATTTTATAAAGTACTCCAAATCTTTGTTGACACATCATAACATGTCAAAGTGCTGAACTCCTGAGTTGTTGTTCAGAGTGAGTAGCTGTGAGTTGTCTCCAGTTTATTTTGATCTGTATGAAAGTGAACATGCAGGGATGGACTGCAGGCTGAGTCACTAGAGTTCAGCCGTAGATTTGCCCTGCAGCAGTTTTTGTTTAAAGAGCCAGAATCTACTGTCTTAGGCTTCATCATTGTGGCAGTAACCAGCTTTTTCCTGAGAAGTGCATAGTATCTTGTACAATGTGCTATTCATCTTTAGAAAGATGAAAAATGCTAAAATGTTTGATTAATGATATTTTTTATTTATAGTCAAGTTCTGAATAAGCAAAGACATGAAACCTTCATGCCAACAATGCCGCCTGATTTGAGAACAAATAATGCATAAGCTCAGTTGAATTCCTGCCACTGCCTAATGTGAGACCATCAAGCTTAAATGAAATTACAGTAATCGGATAGTCTTTGGAAACCATATATTCTTCTCATGCAGGCACATTTCTAAAGGGGATTATTGCTTAACGTCAGTATGAGCCCATCACACACCTGATGAATAGCCGCAAGTAGTAAACAGTGAATCTCTCATCACTTCCTGAAAGACATGAGGTATAGCAGAAGGCTTGTCTTTTGGATCGTCAGAGCGAGGTGAAAATTTCATTCCTTTGTGTTCTCATGATTTTTGTAATATTGGATCGTCAGAGCGAAGTGAAAATTTCATTCCTTTGTGTTCTCATGATTTTTGTAATATTGCTGGACTGATGCCTCAGCTGTCTTTGTCTTTGTGCCTGCACAGCATGAAGGATTCAGAATCCTGCACCACATGCTTGTCACTCACTCCTTTGCTGTCCTAAATAACAACAGACTCATGCAGAGCTATTATGAGCAATTATGTGTACTAACCCAGAGCTAAGCCAGAAGCTACTTGGGAAGCTGTTCCTCATCTGCAGGGTTAATCTCTGCACTTCTGGATCATGCCAAACAGAGTAGGAGTGAAGACGTACTCCACTCACGCTTTCTTTATGCTTCATCTTTGTGCTGCAAGAAGGAAATAGTGTTTTCTTACAAATGCTCTTCACTAAGATCTTACTAAAGTTTTTGTTTTTCCTTTGAAATATGGTTTATTTTTCATTTTTGTTTTTAAATAATTTAAGAATATAATTAACATGAAAACCCTATAAAAGAATATTTCTATTCTATGTACTATACATTGAAAATGTGGGATAATTTACGACATTTATGAAATTTTCTGAAATTATCAAATTTGTGACAATAATGGTAACTCATCCAACACTGCTTGTGCTATGTGCAGGAATGATAGATCAAATTGTTTGGCTTGTTAAGGAGATGTTTACTTTAACTTTTACAAGTAATTGAATTAATGGTTTTTGACTGGCGGACAGTCAAATGGTTTTTGACTGGCAAAAGAAAAAAAAACAAACAAACAAAAAAAAACAAAACAGAAACCAACCATTTGCATAGGCAAACACCACTCTTTCTTTACACTTCATCCTTGTGCTGCAGGCAGGAAAGTAATCCTGCTGATAACAGACGGATGGTGCTAGCTTTTGACACGACCAACCCGAGTTCGAATCTGCATTTTTCCAAAATCATTCTTCTCCCTTTTCCCATCGCATATCAGCTTTGAGAGGTGTAATTATAATAAAAATTAAGAAAATATTCAAAAAGTGGAAATAAAGTACCTTACGGATATTTAGTGGGAATAAAGTGTTTAACTCGGGTCATAGGGAAGGGCTTTAGAGACAGGGACAATAATGTTCCAATAAAGCAGCATCCATTTATGATTTTAATATAATCATATACACTGAATATGTTGTTATTACTGCATACTGTTATATAATATACAATACAATCTAGCATTAGCATCAGTTCTGGCAGGTCACGTCAGTCAAGCTCGCATCATCTAACTCCCAGGTGACCCGCGTCAACCTATAGGAATACAACACCTATCACAGCATCCATATATAAGCTCCTCAGTATTATCAGGAGCTATCGCATTTCTCAGGAGCTATATACCCTCCTCCATCCCCAGCTCCTCCTCTCGTCAGTCAGGATTTGGCCTTATGATTCCCCTGAATTAGACTAATTCTTGAAATATGTGTACTTTAAATTATTGACATTAATGATCTCTGCATATGTTAGATCTGTTCCGTTTACCCTAGAGGGTGGGGGGAGGGGGGTTATTGCTGCTCTCCCTGCTCTTGTCCATGCTAGGCTGCATGGATGCGAAGGGAGTTCTTGCCTAGAACAGAACCATACCGCCAATTAAAACTCTATGCATTATCAATCATATTTGACGATAGTGGTCCTGACAGAACTAAGTATAAATAGCATCTAACAACTATTTACACTGTGCAAATAGCATTAAAGGGATCATGAACTGAGAAATCAAATTTTTTAATGCGACAACATGTAAGTAATTGTGTTAATTATAATGCCTGATCTGTGACCAGTGATTTCTGATATGTAATTATTCATGTACAGTCAGATGTTCTTTGTCTATGTGACTCAAACCAGTTCACATTGTTTCTAGTAGGATTAAAATAATCTGTTATTTAGACTGTGATTAAATTACATATAGAAAGCGATCAAAGAACGCTGTCAATCAAACTGTCACAAACAGAAGAGGACAGATGAGGTGAGTAACGTAAAACAGTTCTTTTTTGCAGGTAATGGACAGAGCGAGAACACAACGGGTAAGGATCTTGAATGATGGATAGTTCGGCTTGAACTTAGCTGAAAGGTAATATAGACTTTTCTGGTGCAGGTGATGTGGAGATGAAGCAGACAGACGGATGAGAACCACGAGGAAGACGAGACTGAAGATGAGGATCAGTATCAGGAACCACATGTAAGTGCTCAGGTGAGTACGGGTGAGTCTGTTTGTCGAGTGACGAAACCAGACACTGAGTGAAGGGAGCGGTGGTTTATAAAGGGTGCACTGATGATGGTAAACAGGTGCAGATGATCAGTATTCTGGGGATTGTGAGCGAGTGGGCGGATCTGGTGCTGATGTCTGGGTCGATGGTGTTGCTGACTCCTTGACACAAATAGAGTTTATCAGTGACTGTGTGTTCTGGGCTCTCGCCAAAACTCCCATTATATTTAACAAATCTCTTATTTACATCGTGTTTGCACTGTTAGTTACAATGAAAGCATTCGTTAGTGTGCAGAAATTGAGTTGCAGTGACAAAATACTTTTTGTTGCTATTTGCACTTAGCTGCTGCCATGTAATTAGCATAAAAAACAACTCTATAAAAGACTATTTCCATTTTAAGCAACATATTTACAGCAGGGTCCAATTGACCGTTCGCAAAGACCCGCCCCCTTTAGTTACTGTTGCTATGTCCGACAAGCCATGCCGCTCTCACACCACACATCATGTTCCCACGCAGTGAAAAATACATTGTGGAGCAAAGAGGACACTGACAACACGTCAATGGACAAGACAGAACAGGTTACTTTTGATATGAAACAAAGACTCAAATGTCATATTTTGTAATTTTTAAAGAAATTTAAACAATAAATACTGTTTTGTGGCTCTTTAATGTGTCCTGACAGATCGCTGTAGCTCCTCAGATCAGCGGCTCATAAACCGATCATCTCTTCTTACTAGTTAATTTATAGCATCAAATAAACATAAATAAACATCAGAAGGAATGTTGTTTCAATCGCGGAACGATGTCAGTACACACCATTTTCAAGTTCAAGTCCACGTTAATCTTCTAACTCTTGACTGCTTTGTCGGACATAACAGCAGATTCGGCGTTATGATTGGTTAGATCGCCTGTCAATCAAACTCCTGGCGAAGAGTCAATTGTCTGAGAACACACTGAAAATTTGAGATTCACAATCTAATTTAAGCCTGGAAATTAAGAAATCAGAAATGTTATGACATACAATGCATTGTTGATGAGAGGTTTACTTTATATTTTAAAAGTATATATTTTATAAGTATATATTTGGGCCATATATACTGCAGAGACAAGAAAGTCTTAAAGAGTTTGGGCTGCGGCTTCTTGGGTTAGGCCAGTAATTAACCACCTACTGTAGCAACCATTCAGAACACCCTAAAAAAAATGACCTTGCAATGCCCTGAAAACCACCTAAGAAACCCTAGCAACCATACTGCAACACCCTAGCAACCAGCCTAGAACTGTGGCAGGGAGTTTCGCACAGGCAAATAACACAGTCACGTTTTCTTTAGAACATGTAAAAATCTAGTTTTACTATGTGATTGTGGTTTGGAAAACGAGTAAATGGATAAAATGTGCATACACTTCCATTAACTGTAATGTGTTAATTCATATGAATATTTATGTCATCCTTAGCACTTCCTTAATTAGACCCACTACACATGCCAGACACCTCTACTCCCTTGATCATGACAGTGTCATGAAGAGAAACTATTAAAAGAACTAGATAGGAAGAGTAGTAGAAGAAGAGAGAGAGACATCTGATGTTAATGACTCTATACAGTATATGAAAGTGTTTTAGGTCACCATCTAATCACGTCTGAAACTGATTGGACCCTTCAAAGCACAGCAAGCGCTTTTGATTTGTGTCTGTGTTTGTTTCAAAACCCACCCACTCCTTCATTAACCATCACTTCCTGAGTGAGGATTTGCTTCTCAAATTTTCATTAAACGGAGTATGGCCTGAGGACTCAGACACACTAATACCACACACATAAGAGCATCGAGACTGACTCTTCTGTCACAGTGAGAAACTGGGCGTGAAAGTGTTTATCTAGGGCTTTGGGATTATCAATGAGCAAATTACCACTGATCCAGCAGAGGGTCTCAGGCAGACTGTGTGCTTCTGGCAGGGACTGAAGATTCTGTCTCTAGGGTTTAAGAAGGATGGGAGAAACGAGGGACAAATGACTGCACTTTATTTTGATGAAACATATGTAGTCTATTCTTAATGGCTCATTATTGATTCTTTTTTCCTTTTTGATATCACGCCCCTCCCCTTTTCCTTTAGAGTATCTGTGTGAGTGTGTTTTGTTTGAGAGTGGTGGCTCATGCTGAAAGAGGCAGAGAGCACTACTCCCAGGAGGATTCATCTCACTACCAGCCTGAGTGACTTTTCCTCCAGCTGCACCAATGACTCTCCATACACGCCAGCTGCATGGATATGGACTGTATTATTTGTTGGCATGGCTGACACTTTTCATGTCACAAGGTAGGTGTATGTGTATGTTTGTGTCAGTCACATTGAAAAAACAAAACAAAAAAAAACTAATATATAAATATATATTCTTATTTTTCTTTCTTTATTTATTCTTTATTGTTCTTCCTCTATTGATTGTTTTATCATTTATTTTACATTTTTTGTTAGGTTTGTGCAAGAAAAAAAAACTATTGGGTAAGAAAAATAAGCTTAATTCATGCTATATTTCATTAAATTATGCTTTTTAAGTAAATGTATCCTGTCATCAGGATATTTGGATATTTTGTACTGGAAAACAAGACAGGTTTTTATAGTCTTTGAACAGTATTTTTCTCCACTTGTTCATTTAAGCTCAAATTGTGTGTATACTAAGCTTTTGTGTTATATAGCAAATATTTGGATGCCCTTGTTCTTTGAACAATCAACTTGACCAATGAACTTGTTTGGTGACCTCCATGTAACATTCAGAGAAAATTATCTTTGTGTTCATTGCATTACTCTTAACACAAAAATCAAATAAACACATTTTGTATTTGACACTAATAACACTTATAATACACAATAATTCTTCATGCCAAATGTATCTGAGCTATACGACAGTAATGAATTCAGATATCTTTGTTTGCTTGCAGTGTTGCCTCCTAAAGCTCACTAGCCTCATTTAGATCTAATCTTACATGCAAATACAACATTTCTGTCTGAACGGATTCCACTGAGGGGGTTATATAAAGTGAGCCACCGCCACCAGATGAACTTTGCCTTTTGAAAAGGACATGGAGATCACATTACCAGAAATCATAAATTACCATACACAAGAAAAAGCCAATAACCTGTCAGAAACTGCACACATTATGCAAATTTCTACTGGATAGTATCAAAGC
Source organism: Ctenopharyngodon idella (assembly GCF_019924925.1). Classification (NCBI taxonomy): domain Eukaryota; kingdom Metazoa; phylum Chordata; class Actinopteri; order Cypriniformes; family Xenocyprididae; genus Ctenopharyngodon; species Ctenopharyngodon idella. The sequence goes on along the minus strand of NC_067224.1, from coordinate 13,209,678 downwards.
ACTATGTCAGATACAGATCGCATGTCACTGCAAATCATTCAAAAGATTAGGGGGACACAATTGCATCAATCATGCATGCAAGTGAATGCTTTTCCTTGTTGATGTAAATGATTTAATAATATGTAATGTACTGCCCTTCCCGCATAACATTATTAAAGAGGAGCAGTACATTAGCCTAACAACCACCTGTCATAGTGTAGCCAGAAGCACCGTGCAGCTAAACCCATGTGTATCAACAGCAGGGTTCTAAGCACATGGCTGAGTGACTTAAAACCTCAGGGCTAAATTCAATCTCAGTCGCTATAACCTCATCCCTGTTTGATCTGAAGCCGCAGTGGGGGCGAAATCATTGAGAAACTGATGGTGAATGAAGATATTGCTGTACATTTACTGTGAATTTGACTTATTTTGGAATACAGTAGGCTGCTTTTGTTCTTGTTTATTAGTATTCTCCATAGCTCTGATAAAATCTGCTTTCTGCTTTATAGTTGATGGGCTGCAGTGCTATGCCTGTAACATTGTGCATAACCAGAGGTATGTGGATGTAGGCTGCTCCAGCCCCGAAGTCATCACCTGCTCCCACTCCCACAAGGGCTTTAAGCATCGCTTCTGCATCAGGACAGAAAGTGGTAAGAATACCGCCCTCAACTACAACCACCCACCAGCAACCACTAGTTTATCAACAATCAGAAATGGCTGCCTGGCTTCCTATGGCTGAGGCAGTTATTACATGAGCATCACTGTGGAGAATAATGCATCATGATCGTTTTTTGTTGACAATTTGGTTCGTTAAATTCATGGTGAGGATTTCTAAAATCCTGAGCAACAGAACTCCAGCACCGACACCTTAATCCTCTCTGTGAGACTCCCTGCGTGTAATTGTCATCACACTTTGGCAGTGTAAGGAGCATTAGAGGAGGATGATCGCTCCTCAGAAAAGACCAACTGAAGTTAGTGATCACAGTGTTCCCTGCCCCCCATGTAATTAACCTGCTTTAACCCGTACTTCCAACACCTTTGTCTCCTAATCAACCATTACAACCTACATTGGTTTTGAATGTATGTAAATACATTGAGTTCATAGACTGTATGAATTATTACACTCTTTAAAATAAAGGTTCTTTATTTGGCATGAGAACCTTTAGCATCCATAGTTCAAAAGGTCCTTTATAGTGAAAAAAAGATTCTTAAGATCATTAAAATATTCTTCACACTAAGGAAAAAAGGGTTCTTTTTAAGAAATGTTCACTGAAAGGTTAATTCTTTGGGGAACTGAAAATGCTTATTTTATAGCATTGCTGCGAAAAACGCATTTTGGAGCCTTTATTTTTAAGAGTGATACTTGAGGCTTCCAGCACAACTGTCAGATATCACTGCATGAGCAAAATTCTTTGTAACCTGAAAACCTGACTGCATTTATGACCCAAATGGCAATGACAGGACACAGCCAGACTCTCATACAGACAGTCCTCCAGATAGGTGACAGGCCTGCACAGTCGAATTGATAAGGCTGATAAGAGCATTTAGACAGCGATCATCAGGGATTTCTCTCTCTCTCTGTGTTGGATCATCGGCCAGCTGTAATCCTCCAGAGTTATCCACTTTCACAAGTTGAGCCAGCTCTGCCTCCCTCCACGGCTCAGCATGCCTCACAGACCTGTCACATGACTCAGCCCTGAGCAAGTGCTCATGCTGTTTGTTTTACTGTAGTGTATGGCCAGATCTTCTTTTAGTTGAAGGTATGCTCTGGCTTCAAAATAAGTTAGAGTCTAACAACAGTTTCTGTGACACATTGTTGATCGTGACTGACAATAATTATGGCTCCTCGCTCAGTGGTAAAAAAGTTCTTAAAATGGAAGTCTTTGTAGATTGTGCTTGTATTTTTGTTGCAACACCTATACTGATTCCTCACTATGAAGCAGTTTTAATTATCCTTTTAGCAGTGAGACTACCGTAGGTGGATTAATTTATGGTTATGCGTTACTGACATAATTCCTGTGGGTAGATTTGTTTATATGCAAACTGTCCCTTGGTATCCACGACTGTATCATGTGAATTTGGCAGGAATTGCTAATAGATATAAAAATGCTCAGAGAAATAATTTTTTGTTGAACTAGTCTCATGTTAGCATGTACATTGTAGGTCGTGAATCAGTATATCATGCACATAAATTCAGGCACTGGTAAGGACCCTGGCTCGCTACACATTAGGACAAGGATGATATTTCCGGTGACATGACAACGTCCTCATTGTACAATGTCATTACTGGTATTTATGAACAACAGCAGAACTGATAACCTTCTGACATTATTATTATTATTTTTTTAAAGTTATTTAAAGTACATAATGATAAATACTCTGCTTGTTACATATACCTGCAACATTTCAGCCTGTAAATACATTATAAAAGTTAGTGTAAAAGTTACAGTGCATGAAACGTAAATTTCATCATCTGCGTAGTTAGCACGTAATGTACGCAAACAGATTTTTCTAATCTTGAACTTTTCAAGTGTGACAAGTGACAAGTGCCTGTGTTTGCACACACTATCACATGGAGTATATTATACTTTTAAAGGCTATGTATTCAGCTGTTTTCATACACTAAGCTGTTGCATCAAAACTCAGGGATACTATGACCTTAAAGGGATAGTTCACCCAAAAATGAAAATTTGATGTTTATCTGCTTACCCCCAGGGCATCCAAGATGTAGGTGACTTTGTTTCTTCAGTAGAACACAAATGATGATTTTTAACTCCAACCGTTGCGGTCCATCTATAAGAGTCAAAAAAACATGTACAGACAAATCCAAATTAAACTCTGCGGCTCGTGACGACACATTGATGTCCTAAGACACGAAACGATCGGTTTGTGCGAGAAACCGAACAGTATTTATATCCTTTTTCACCTAAAACACCACTATGTCCAACTGCCTTGCGCATCCGGTTGGTGAGGTCTGAAAACGTGTTCTGATGACGGAAGTGATGTCTCGCGCTTATACTTCAATGAGTGCGAGACATCACTTCCGTTATCAGAGCGCGTTCAGACCTCACCAACCGGATGCGCAAGGCAGTTGGACATAGTGGTGTTTTAGAGGTAAAAAATTATATAAATACTGTTCGGTTTCTCGCACAAACCGATCGTTTCATGTCTTAGGACATCAATGTGTCGTCACGAGCCACAGGGTTTAATTTGGATTTGTCTGTGCATGTTTTTTTGACTCTTATAAATGGAGTTCCCATTGACAAGCATTATACGACTGACAGACCGCAACGGTTGGAGTTAAAAATCATCATTTGCGTTCTACTGAAGAAACAAAGTCACCTACATCTTAGATGCCCTGGGGGTAAGCAGATAAACATAACATTTTCATTTTTGGGTGAACTATCCCTTTAAATCTTTTCCAAGTATAGTTTTTTGATAGCGTGACCAAACAGAGGGGCTTAACACAGGAGGAGCATATTCAGGTAATCTAGCCAATCAGTACAAAAGGAAGCCTATGAATGGAAGTTTCTCACCTCCGTTCCATGACAGTTTTCCAGCATTTGGCCTTGCCCTAAGGGTCCATCATATCCCAAATCAAGCTCTTCCCATCCGACGAAGAATAGTTCATCTCTGAGGAATCTCCGCCGCAATCCACTGGCCCAAGGAACGAGTTTTCTCTGCCTAACACCACCGTCAAGACCGCCATCATTGCTGGGCATTGGGCCACCCGAAAGGGTCCCTGCACACCAAGACACAGAGGCCCACCATTGCCCCCACCATCTTCCCCTGCGTCTTCTTCTACTTCTACCTTAATCCTCCCTGTGAGACTCCCTGCGTGTAATTGTCATCACACTTTGGCAGCGTAAGGAGCACCATTGCCCCCGCCATCTTCCTCTGCGTCTTCTTCTACTCTGGTCCATCCAGCCAGCCCTGCCATTGAGAAATAGACAGTAAAAGTGCTGAGACAAATGCTGATCTGCCAATCCTCACACATATAAAATAAAGCTTAACTATACAACCTGTATGTTTCTCTGCAGTCTGTTAATCCTTCTTCCAAAGCCATCTGAACTTCCAATTGAGTGAGTACGGTCCATCGGGCCCCAAGCTTGTGTTCTGGGGCAACTCCACCCTCCTCCTGCAGGGGAGCGGGCCTTTCTCCAGCGTCAGGCCATTGCAGTAGGTCCTCAGTAAGACAAGTCCCAGCTCCGAACCACGGCCAGCTTCCACTTCCCTCCCCTACCTGCTCAGCCCCATACCACGGATCTACCACACCATCCAATCCAATCCCTGCCTTCCACAATGTCCACAATCCGCTAGGGTTAGAGTTGTTCATTTTTGATCAGGGAGAAAGGTATGCAACAATTTCAATTATGTGAAATTGTACACAGTTGTTCACAGCATTGCCATTTCTTACATGTCTGTAATTACTGCGGCGGTGCTCACGCCTGCTCTATTTGTTTTTAAGTCTGTCAATAATAATAGAGACCCTAAAAACTATTTGTCTACTCCTGTCAGTATTTCTCATCTTGCTGTTGAATTATCTAACCACCCTGATGTTAATTTTTCTAACTGTTATCCAGTCTCAAATATAATGTCAACCCCGGTGAAGAGAGCATTAACAGCCTCAAAGAATATTCTCTTCATTATTACAATATCCATCCAGATTCATGGCATTTATTGATTGGCGTGATAGATTTTATTTCACCGTTCGTTTAACCTTCGGCTACAAAAGCAGGCCCAAAATTTTTGACATGCTGCCTGAAGCAATATGCTGGATTTTGTCCAATAATTATGCAATCCCATACCTCCTACATCCACTTGCTCTGCGATTTCTTCAGAATTCAGATTGCCCAGAACAATACAGCGGGTCCAGCCACATCCATCGACTTTCTAGGCATTAACATAAACTCACTACCACAAAACTCACTACTACATAAACTATACTTGATCATGTCTAACCTTCTAGACAGCCAGACCTGTTCTAAACACGGACTCCTCTCTCTGCTCGGCCATCTAAATTTCAGTATGTGTATAATCCCACAAGGATCCCACATACAGAAATTCAGATTGCTGGCTCCGAATTCAATACCAACCCCTGTACCTCCTTATTATCATTCATTTACGGCAAACCCTCTCCCTCAATAAGCAATCCTAAGACCTCCCTTCTCATTAAAGGTATACAGAGAACCCAACCCACCTGCCCAGCTTGCAGATAACTCTTAGCTATAGACTTACTCACCAAATGTATCTCCACTCTCTGCCTAGGCTACCACTCCATCAACACTGCCTGTACACTCGAAGCAATGTTCACCTCTATTTTTAACCAAAAAGTACATCTTACAGCTTCAGATATGCTAGTATTAGACAATGAAACCATTTACTTTTCCATTAAACATAGCAAGACATACAAAGCCAAAAAAGGCCATTTCACCTCCGAACCCAAACCGTTCAGTGTTGGCCGGCCCAGTTTTGTGGTGTATCCCATTCAACCGTCCCATTCCCTCTTATCTTACCTGCAATTCAGACACTCTAAGGTTAAGTCACTCTTTGACCCGCTATTTGTCAATTCTTATCCAATCCGGCATCTCAGCAGATCATTTCTCCAGCCACTCATATCATTTTTCCAGCCACTCACTTTATAGGAGCAGCAACAACCACTGATCAAAAAGGTCTATCACAGCAGAAGAGAACAGCAAGCCAAATATGCAATCTTTACCCTATCTGACTATGTACATGTGAACTCCTTTACATGATGCACACGGTATGCAAACCCTAGGGTATGTGTAAAAACTGAAAAACTTGGGCAGGTGTTGTTGTTTTTGTGGTAATCAATCGTGTCATGGTAATGGTAATCACCTGTGCTTGTAAAAGCAAGCAAAAGTTGATTCTATGTAAACCAGCATGTGGTTTCTCAAAAACACTGTTTTGTTTTGCTGCAGTTGCATTGGGAGTCATGCTGACCAGTGGCTGTGCCACAGCCCGACACTGCCACACGGAGGAGCTGCCGGGAGTCAACATCCACTGCTGCGACTCTGATCTGTGCAACAGCGCCACCCGCTGGCGGACAACCACACTGATGCCTATGTGCTCATTGACGTTTGCTTTGTTGCTTCAAAGTGTCATACTGTCGACGAAATAACTTAGAACTTTGAACTTCACGGCAAAATCACGGCAGCTACACTTGGATTCAACACATAAAGGAGGGAACCTTGAAAATATAATTATAAAATCTTTGAACACAGATCCTGGAGTATGTGAACAAACCAAACAAATTACTTTGAAACCTTCTTCACATCACGTATCACATTTGATCTTCAATTTAAAGTTGTCTTTGGATTATTAGATAATTTCTTAAAAACAAAACAAAACAAAAAACTCAATGTAAGCCTCACAAGGACTTTGTATATGGCCAAAAAACTTAATTTGTAACCATTTAATTCATTTTAAAGCATAAGAAGATACATGCCCTTTACATGTATATTGTTATTTTACTCTGAAGAAGCTTTCTATGTCTTCAGAAATTGTTTACGGATGCCCAAATGTAAAATGTCTTTGCATTAGAAACAAAATCTCAAAAACAAGTGGGCAATGAAAATGCTGACCTTTTCTCAGATATTTTTGCAATTTCTTTTAATCAGTTGGTCTCAATGTGATTTTGGTAACACTTTAGAATAATGGTCCGTCATTAATAAGTAACTATGCAGGAAGTAATGCAGGACTAATGAGTAGTACTACATTAACACTTCAACTACTACTATTAACTAATATAGAAACAAGCTTAACTAATCAGTAAGTAATATCAAATTTAGAAGATAGTTCTTTATTAGCTAATCAATAATTACCTAATGAGATTACCATCATTAATAACTATTAACTAACGGACAAATTGTAAAGAACATTATCGTGTGTCTGAGACATAATCAGTCATCATTTTTACTCTGAATACAGTCATAAAATGCATCATTAATTACTCAAGTGTTACCTAGTCACTATGCAGGAACTACTAGTGATCTGGACCATTATTTTAAAGTGAAAAACATCTTTTTCACTTTAAAATAATGGTCCAGATCACTAGTAGTTCTTGAAGAATGACTAGGTACTTGAGTAATTAGTGATGCATTTTATGACCATGTTCTGAGTAAAAAAAGAAAATCTTCAAGAACTACTAGTAATCTGGACGATTATTTTAAAATGAAAAAGATGTTTTTCACTTTAAAATAATGGTCCTGATCACTAGTAGTTCCTGCATAGTGACTAGGTAACAGTTGAGTAATTAGTGATGCATTTTATGACCACGTTGAGAATAAAAAAAGACAATTGCTCACATCTCAGACACTTTAATGTTGTGATTAGTAATTAATTAGTAATTCTTTAATAATAATTAGTAATTCTTTAATAATAATTAGTAATTCTTTATAATTTGTCATAGTTACCTATTAGTTCTTAATGATGCCAGTCTCATTCTCTAATTATTGATTAGCTAATAAGGAACTATCTTAGTCCTAAATTTGATATTACTTACTGATTAGTTAAGCTTGTTTCTATATTAGTTAATAGTAGTAGCTGAAGTGTTAATGTAGTACTACTCATTAATCCTGCATTACTTCCTGCATAGTTACTTATTAATGGCGGACCATTATTCTAAAGTGTTACCGTGATTTTTAGTGGACGTATGATGTCAGTTCCTGTCAAGTTCCTGCAGGTGTAACCACAGGTTTAGTTCATCACATAACTTTGAACATGATGCACTAACATTTGACAATCAAGAAAGTGCTTAATTTTGAATATTTAAATGCAAATGATTTTGTTTAAAAATGTAAAAAAAAAAAAAAAAAAAAAAAAAAACATTCCATAATTGAGCGAATACATTAAAATATTGTTTTCTTAATTTGATTCACTAGCCTGACTAGTTTGTATTTACGTCATGATTTATGTCATGTCCGTAAACAGAAAAGAAGTTCTGGCTATAGCCTACACATATATGAAAGTACAGTATAATTGCTGATCCATATGAATTCTTGGCTGAGAAGTGAAAATTTATCTCTAAAGGGAGCTCAGACCTACAGGAGATGGCAGTGTTTCACAGTCTCTTGACACAGGCATAAATGTTCAACCTGACAGAATCTCTGACACAGCAGATATGTTGTGGTGCTCAGTCCACTGTGTTCATCATAATTAGAGCCATGAAACACGCCTGACTAGAGCAATATTTTACTGGGATTCATTCTTTGCTAGAAATCATGTTTGTAATATGTGCACAGTGATTCTTTATATGGGTCCTTTGAAGAGGCGACAGATTCAGAGAACAGTTTAAAGAGCAATGGCCTGTCTTATGGTGAAAGCTCTTATGAAAATAAACGGGAAGAGATCCGCAGAGGCTCATGGCTCTGTTTTGATTTGTTTAATCCAGCCTTTGAGAAAACACAGGCACTGAGAGCCATCTCTCACAGAGTGGAGGAAGAAGTGTTTCATCTTTTAACTCTCCTCATGATTCATCCAGAAATTAGCAGAGAGAGATTGTGAAGACAGGTTTCAGAGCTGGCGTCTGAAATAAGGCAGTCTAGTATATGCTCCTTCCAGACTCTAAAGCTGTGCACTGCCTCTGAGTAACAGAGCTAATGAGCGCTGAAGCACAAGCTGTGGCAGCACCCTCAACTCTTTCCTGTCGTTAACTTCTGCTGTCATATGCCTCTGACACTGAAATGACTACTTTCGCAATTGATTGCACTGAATTTGGTAAGATTCTATAATTCATTTGGTGCTTTTGAGTGGATTTGTTTCAGTTTGTTCAATATTTGTCAATGTCAGACCACAAATTAGCCAAAGCAAGAATCAAGTCATGAAAGGCAAATGATAAATGATTAAATATATTTGTCCTATTTAACATGCAAAATGCTTCACCAATCTGCATACACATGTCACTGTTCAAATTGCAGCTTCGACTACAACGTGACATCATCAGTGAAGCCGAACTGGATGCGGCTCAATGACCCTGTGATCAGGGACCAATTCCAACTGGCCCTTACCAATAAGTTTGCAGCTCTAGCAAGCTTAAATGATGTTGATGAAGAAGAAATGTAAATCGCCACGACCATTGTGAAATGTGCCACGGCACATTGACGAATGACAACATTAAGAAGTCGGATGGCTCCTATGTCAAATCAGCGGGCGAGTGCCTGCCGCAGGAGTATTTTCAGCAACTCCTTAACCGTAACCTGCCGCGCGGACCAGTCGTGGAGCTGTGACGTGTCAAGCCACCTACAACTCCAATGCTTGATGCTTAACCATCGGAAGATGAGGTGCAAGCCACCATACAATCATTGAAGAATGGAAAAGGCGCCCAGCTTGGACCATGTAGTGGCCGGAGCAATCAAGGCAGGTGAAGAAGGTTTTACAAGACTGTCTCCACGTCCTCATAAAGCTAATCTGGCAATTGGAATGAATCCCAACAACCTGGAAGAAAGTCGTTATTGTGCCTATCTTCAAGAAAGGTGATAGCCGGGAATGTAAGAACTACCGCGGCATTAGTCTACTGTCGGTTAATGGTAAAGTCTGCATGAAAGTCATCCAATCACTGCTACAGCGACATCGGGAGCAGACGAGCCGCGAGGAGCAAGCTGGATTCTGTCCTCTCTGAGGCTGTTGTGACCAGATCTTCTCTATTCGCCAGTTGATGGAGGAGAGAATCCGCTGTGCCAAGTGTATGGTCATCGTCTTTACTGACTTCAACACTCACCAGCATCTGTCCACCTTAAGGAAGCCCAAATTGAACAAGTACAAGACTTCAAGTATCTAGGATCACTGGTCCAAGAAAAGAAGATTGCCTCGACCGCTGAAGTTCTTGATTGACCAGGCAACAGCGGTGAAGTTGTGTTTGTGGAAGAAGGCCAACATCACTACTGCGACTAAGATACGAATCTACCAAACTCTGATCTTTCCTATCATGTTATATGGATCAGAAACCTGGACTGTTCTTAAGTTGGAACTTAACAAACTGGAGGTCTTTCAAATCCTCGGCATCTCCCAGCGCGACTGACTTGGGAATGAATGGATTCGAAAGGAGTGTGGTGACCAGCCTACAATGCAAGAGGTCATCCAGAAGTGACGTCTGCAGTGGTTTGGACACATCTGCCAGATAAGTGACGACCGACTGCCGTTCCAACTTCTCTGGCACCGCCGACCGCCGACCTGGAAATCTCATTGTGCCACACCGAAAAAACCTGGCTGAAGCTAATCGGTGATGACCCAAGAAACCAACGCATCACCTTCACGGATGCCAAGGCTTTGGCCACTGATCGATATGCATTGAGGCGTGTAGTGAACGAGGTCTGAAATCCTGCGGCACCAACAGCACCGTACGCGCTTCAGAGGTGGCTCCAGCCTGACGGCAGCTAGGGAATTAAGTCAAAAGTCAAGCAAGTCAATACACTCACATTCACGTAAAGTAGCCTTGTTGACAGGTTTGGGTGAGTAAGGGCAAAATGAACAAGATACAGTACCTTCAATGCCCTGTAAATGGCAATATCACTTCTTTTTGTAACGTAAATAAACTGCTGCAGAAAAAGTTAGGTGCCATGCAAAATGTAACAAGTAACTGCATTACTCATCTCAAATGTATTGGAGTAAAGAGTACATATACTTATTCAAAAACATAGTCAAGTAGAGAGTAAAAGCTGCTAATATCTTCGATACTCAGTAAAACTAAGTAGTCAAAAGATACAGTAAAGATACTTAAGTAAAGTAACTATTTACATTTACTCAAATACTTTACAGCACTGTGGAAAGGTGATTTCTTACTGGCCTAAATCTGTGTTCACACTAGACTTTGAGACTTATGTTTTTTTATGAAATCTAAGAGATTTCTGTCCCTTCAAAGAAAGTCTATTCCTCTACAACTTCAAAATATTCATAAAGATCGTAAAAGAAATCAATATGAATCGACTTGTTTAATCTTCTAAAGTCTTCTAAAACATGATTACTTTATATGATGAACAGATTTATTTTAGTAATGTAAATTTTAGTCATTTTTTTATTTACTTATAAGAATGCACATTCATCAAATATGGTAAACTGAAGCTAAAACATACAAAATGTTTGATTCATATGGATTTTTTTTTTTTACAATATCTTTATGAACCATTTTAAGCATTTTCAATGGAGGAACATAAATCTCTCAGGTTTCTTTAAAATATCTTCAGTTGTGTTTTAAAGATGAACAAAAGTCTAATTGGTTTGGAACGACATGAGGGTGATTACATGATGACAGGTTTTTCAGTTTTGGATGAACTAACCTTTTAATTCAGCTAAGAGGTCAATATGTGACATTTAGATTCTCTGTTGGTCACACATCTTTGTGCAAATTCATCAGAGCTCACCAAACTTTCAAACACAACTAAATACTTCTTCACATGAGCTTTTGTTTCCGGTCTTCTGCATTTGTGTGTGTATATATACAAGTCTATAGAAAAGTCTATAATATCACCCCTTTAGTTACAACAGTCCATCATCCTGGAGTCCAGTATATGCTGTTGCTGTGTATGAATGTTTGAGAATCACAGTCTCAGTTTATGATGAACACCAAGTATTTACGCAATAAAGAATTATCCTGTCAGTCTTTGCATTGAGCTTTACCTAATTTGTTACTGAGCATGAATCTCAGAACTGTATCACACACAGCAGCAACAGGAGCTGGCAGAAAACAGACACTGCAGATTAATGGCAAATTAGGGCTGACTGAAATTTTGCCTCAACCTAGAGGAGACAAGCCCATGATGCCTTATACTGTATATATTTTCATTGATTTATTTTTCCCAGAATGCCTTTTTTTTTTAAGCTGACAAGGCAAACCAATGTATAGAGCAGCCAAGACTATACAGATTTAATCCAACTGATAGATGAACTATTGACAGTTCTGAGAGATATCACAGCTTTTAATGTGGAGCAGGAGAACACTTATCTTGTCGTTTGTTTTTATGTGACTAACGCCTCAACCTGCAACACAGCCCACCTCACACAACCTCATATACTGCTGATTCAGTGTCTACTCTCACTATGACCACAATGTGTGACCTGAGCTGCTTTAAAGTTGTGATGAAACTGAAGTAGCGAAAGATCTTTTCTTCTGCATTGTGACATACATACATCTGAGTGTAATGGATTATTGAAAAAGAAAAAAAAAAGTAGGGCAGGGACTTGTTTTTTTCACTGGTTGTGGACTGGATTTTGAGATGTGGGCATTGCACAGCATTGCGCTGGGTACTTCTTTTGTGTGTGTATGTTCTTTTATGGGAAAATGCTTATGCAATTTAGCTTATTGGGTTCATATTCTGGTCGCATCTGCTTCCTGGTATTAAATATGCATCATCAAATCTTTTATTTAAAAAAAAAAAAAAACTACTCCACCGGATGCCACCGGAAGTGGCACTGTGACCTGCCGCTGCCAGGATTTGCATTTGCTCTCTAGTCCTAAATTGATCCCCTAGCATAGCACCATCTGCTGTTTTGTAAGAGGAAGTTGCTCAACTGCATTTGTGAGAAAATCTGCCTGCACACATTTGTGAGAAAATCGAGCCGAGAGATCTCATAAAAAGTCTAGTGTCTCACAATCATAATATGCAGGTAAGCATTTATATGCTGTAGGTTTGGTATTTGTTCACAGGTTATATGCAATTTGTAGGATGGTTTGTATTTATTTGTGAAATATTTATTTATATTTGTAAAACACAATACATTTGTTACTCCTCTGCGTTCTTGCTCAAACAGGCCTTTGTATCTGCACATTGCTTTCTGTTTGTTTGCAAGTCGAGTTTTCCCTTTGCAAAGCAGATTGAGTTTGTTTGCAAAATGCTGGATTTGTTTGTTTAATTGTGGCACAAAATTCACTCCATAACCATAGGCTAGATAAACTATGGCAAGAGGAACCCGGCTCAATTAGTGTACGGGTCAAACCCATCCATGGCTATGAGTAGATGAAGGAAGAAAATACTCCTAGAGTCAGCGAGAGTGAAGGTGGAAGATGACTCCTCAGCAAACAACACGGCAATTGACCTTGGAACAGAACAAACAATGAGAATGATGATCAGCACTAAACCTGAGTCAACAAAATATACCATAGGAATTAAGCACCAGTGTTGTAGTTGTGGCTGTGCTAAGGTAACATCCTCTGCAAGCCTTAAAATGCATAAAGGCTGCAAGACGTTTGTAAAGATGCAGGGACAAGGACCTTGAATCGACCACTACTTCTTCAGAAGTAAGTTGAGTCAGTCAAGTGAAGTTCAGCAGCAGGACGAACCCCATAGGGCTAATCTACCCCAGCCTGCAACTCAAACTAAGATCCAGGGGTGATAGCCACTTGTCAAGAGGCAAAAGCCTGTGAGAAAAAGGAGTGGGGAACAGTCAATACACATCTCAGGAAACTCCTAGAACATTTGAGGGGAACCACAGTGAAGAAACTATGGGAAAAATAATCTACACTTATGGAGCTGAGCGATATTGAGTTCCAGAGAAGAGGGAGAAAATATTACTCATTCCGATTAAATCCAGGAGACAGACTGGCTTGTCAAGGATAGAAGGCAGCTTAAGAAACAGTGGAGGAAAGAATCAGAGGAGAAGAAAGAGTAGAGTTGCGGTACTCGAATTTGAACTTGAGTCAGTTTAGTCAGCACGCAAATGTCGAATTAAATTACCTTTACAACTTATTGTGCTTCTACACACTTAAATACATGTGAAGTTATGTCAAAATGCCCATCTGGACCCACTCATTAAGAAACCACAATTAGATCCAAATGTATTGGCAAATTACAGACCCATTTCAAATCTTCCATTTATATCTAAAATACTAGAAAAAGTGGTGTCGGTCCAATTGTGCTCCTTCTTGCAAAAAAATGCTATCTATGAAAAATTTCAGTCAGGATTCAGGCCTCATCATAGCACAGAAACTGCGCTCGTTAAAATTACAAATGACTTACTTCTAGCTTCTGACCAAGGCTGTATCTCAATACTAGTGTTACTTGATCTCAGTGCTGCGTTCGACACTATAGATCATAAAATACTCCTAGATCGACTACAAAATTACACTGGTATCCAGGGACAGGCATTACGGTGGTTTAGGTCGTATCTATCAGACCGTCACAATTTTGTTTATTTAAACGGGGAAAAATCTAAGAAAACGATAGTAAATTATGGAGTGCCTCAAGGATCTGTGTTAGGCCCTCTGCTATTTTCAATATACATGCTGCCACTTGGTAATATTATAAGAAGACATGGAATTAGTTTCCACTGCTATGCCGATGATACTCAATTATATATTTCAACACAACCAGATGAAAACTCTAAATTATCCAATCTGACAGAGTGTGTTAAAGAAGTAAAACATTGGATGACTAGTAATTTTCTTCTATTAAATTCAGATAACACTGAAGTATTACTTATTGGGCCAAAAACCTGTACACAGAATCTCTCAGACTACAATTTGCATTTAGAAGGATGTACTGTTACTCCATCCTCGACAGTTAAAGACCTGGGTGTTATATTAGACAGCAACTTGTCCTTTGAAAATCATATTTCATATGTTACAAAAACAGCCTTCTTCCACCTCAGAAACATTGCTAAGATACGGAATATGTTATCTGTTTCTGATGCAGAAAAGTTAGTTCATGCTTTCATGACGTCTAGACTAAATTACTGTAATGCATTACTAGCTGGTTGCCCTGCTTCCTCAATAAACAAGCTACAATTGGTACAAAATGCAGCTGCTAGAGTTCTTACCAGGTCAAGAAAATATGATCATATAACACCAATTTTATCATCTCTTCACTGGTTACCTATTAAGTTCCGTATCGATTATAAAGTACTGCTAATGACCTATAAGGCTCTAAATGGTTTAGCTCCTGTGTACTTAACCAATCTTTTATCGCCCTACAATCCTTCACGCTCTTTAAGATCACAAAACTCTGGACTTCTGGTTGTACCTAGGATAGCTAAGTCCTCTAAAGGAGGGAGAGCGTTTTCACATTTGGCTCCTAAACTCTGGAATAGCCTTCCTGATAATGTTCGGGGCTCAGACTCGCTCACCCAGTTTAAATCTAGATTAAAGACACATCTCTTTAGCCAAGCATTCACATAATCCATCTCATATCAGATCAATTGCACATGACTGTCTTTGCTTAATGTTATGAACAGCAGCTATGCTAATTATTCTCCATTTGCTTTTCTGTTTTACCTCGGGACGCCCGTCCCGAGGTGACTAGAGAGTACATCAGTTTCAGTTTGGATCCAGCCTCTTAAGAAGACCTCAGATGACTAAAACTTTGGAAGAGACGGCGCCAACTCCTGCGATGACTTCAGAAGATGCAACATCTGGATCAACACGCACATTCGCAAATTTCTATATATCCTAATTATTGTTAATATGTAATTAATTTTTCCAGGAGCTCTTTGCTTCTACCTTCAATTAAATTGCAAACAGTGATTGTATATTAATCGCCTAAATTATTACATTATTAGCTAACTGCATTCTCCAAATTGTAATGTTGACATGCATTCTCTGTAAAGCTGCTTTGAAACGATATGTATCGTGAAAAGCGCTATACAAATAAATGTGAATTGAATTTAATTGAATTGAATCTCAGTGAGTATTCATGCAAACACAGTCAGTGTTTTGGATCCGTGCATTAGATCTTTTGACAGCAGCCTATAAACCTGCTGCTTTCTGTGACTTTAATGATAACCAAACAACAAAAGAAAAAGAGAGAATGGTTCACTGCTCTTGACTGAGTAACTAATAATAATCATTTATATGTAATGCATACAGTGAAGATTATGCAGTGTTTAATTTTTTACATTTATTACTTTATTAAATGTCTGTAGTACGCTGTTTCTGTAGTACTATATAGACCTGCTTTGATTTCATAAATTTATATCAATGTATAAGTCAAGTCCCACCCTAGCTTTAGTATTCAAAAAGCTGTTTCACTCAGAAATGTCACAATACAGAAAATCAAGTTGGTTATAACGTCCATTACATGACTTTAAGTTTTCTGATCATGATAATAATTATAAGATGATTTATGAGATGAACGTGAAATCAAAAATCAAAATGGCAAGATAGAGGTTTGCTTTTGTTATATTTAAAATTGACATTGTTTTTTAGAATTTGTTAAGGTTTTTTTTTTTTTAAAGATACTGACTTAATGAAATACAGTATTGTTTAGTTGGACTCGGACTCGACTCAGACCTTTTGGACTCGGACCTGAGTCAGACTCGGTTCCTTTTGGACCCGATTGGTAAAAGACTCGGAATCAATTAAGGTGGACTTGAACCCAACAGTAAGAAGGAGGGAATAAATCTATTGCAGGATGAAATAGAAAAATGACTATCAGTGTAGAGGAGAACTGAGAACCTGAGAAGAATGTGCAGAAAGAAAGAACATGCAAGAGCAAACTTCTTTACAAACTTCTTTACTTTACCTGAAGGGGTTTGTACAGAGTCTGTTGACAAAGGAAAAGAGTGGCAGTCTCTTAACATCAAGGAAGGATCTAGATGCTCACCTAAAAATAACCCACTCCGACAGCCGGCGGTGCGAGCAGATTACACTTCCATCTGACATGCCACCACTACATGCCCCAGAGCATCAGCTGGATGATAGTCCACCCAGGTGGAATGAAGAGGTTAAGCACTGTGCATCAAGCAAGAGCTGCCTCCTCTCCTTGGCCCAACAGAGACTCCTACAGGTTTTATAAAAGTGCACCAGATGTCCTACGTTTTTTTGTGGAGACAGATGAAGGTGGTCTGCCACACCACATCAGCCAGTTCCACCACATCAGCCTTCTTAATGGAGAAGGAAAAATCTTCTTCAGTATCTTCTTCGGAGATAAGCTGCCAGCGCTTGCTGACAGCTTATCTCTGCAAAAAACAATACGTGAATACATCTGTGCTAAAGGCAGGAATCCCAGACTTCGCAGGGTGTTTGGAGCACACAAGCATGATTTGGCAGCAAATCCAGACAGCCAAAAAATATGGAAGAGATCCCCATATCGTGTTCCTGGACCTTGCCAATGCCTTCAGTTCAGTTCCCCACAATCACCTTTGGACTGCATTCAACTTCTTCAGGGTTCAAGAGGCATTCATAGCCCTTGTAAAAGCCTATTTCTCAATATACAACTATGCCTAATAAATGATGTGTATACCACAGCATGGCAACGATTGGAAATAGGTATTATGGCAGGATGCACCATCTCACCTCTTACCTTTACCATGGCTATGGAAGTTATCATCCAAGCCTCTTGGTGGGTAGTAGGAAGAGAAAAGTTCAAGCCTGGGTTGCGGCTCCCTCCCACCACTGCATACATGGATGACATGACCACACTTACCACAACCAAGACCTGTGCCAGTTGGCTGTTGGAAAAGTCGCAGGAGAACATTGAGTGGGCCCGGATGAAAATAAAGCCAAGTAAAGATTGTCAGATCATTGTTTGTTCATTGGGGAAGAACCCATACCAATGGTGATGGAGAAACCAGTCAAAAGTCTAAGGTATGATACGACTCTCAAGGACACAGAACAAGTAGACCAGCTCAGGCAGGACACCCTTAGTGGCCTTGAGAGAATTGACAAGTCCTTGTACCCTGGCATGTTAAAGCTCTGGTATTTCCAATTTGGTCTCCTACCACGGCTGATGTGGCCTCCCAGTACGTACTCCCAGTCTCGAAAGTTGAAAAACTGGAAAGGTTGATCAGCTCATTTGTTTAAATGTCTATAAATGCTCCAAAGTGGAGTATTAATGCTCCAAATTAAGGCTGGAAATGACACTGATGGAAACATACGATCCATGCATAGCCCAAATAGTTCCTGCCCACAACACTGGAAGGAGTTGGACTCCATAGACAGCTGTACAGCAGGCTAAGTTAGCCCTTAAGCACCAGGCAACAAGGGAGAGGAGGCCTTGGAGACCATCCTGACACAAGGCAACTCTATCTCAGCATCAAAAACTTGTGGTTGAGGAGGTGCACCGGCAAAAGCAAGCAATGAGATGTGCTACGGCTATATACCAAGCAAAGTAAGGGCAGTGGTGAGATGGGAGGGAGATCAGAGGTGAAAGTTCTCTTGGAAGGAGTTGTGGGGCATGGAAGCATCTCAAATTCACTACAAGCCCCCTATGATGTCCTGCCATCTCCAATTAATCTCTGCCAATGGTACGGAGAAGATCCTATGTGCCCCCTCTGCTCAACTACACTGAACCTGAAACACATCTTGGTTGGCTGCAAGATAAGCTTGACAGTAAAGTAAAAGCTCCAGTAAAGGAGTTTGTTGTGGAAGGGGCAAGGGAGGTCAAAGCGATGACCGCAGATACTGGAGATCATGATTAGAAGCTTTCAGCTGACCTGAATCAGAGGCTTTGCTTCAGATCCAAAATTGTAGCTACTAATCTTAGACCAGACCTTGTGCTTTGGTCCTCCTCACTTTGCACTGTGTATATCAGCTTACTGTGCCCTGGGAGGATGCTGTGGAGGTGGCCTATGAACGCAAGAGCCCTGGAACAATGTGGCTGGAAAGCAAATGTTTGCCCGGTCGAAGTTGGCTGTCGAGGTTTCATAGGTTGATCATCCATCAAAATTCTTAAGAACTTGAGTATCCGAGGCCAAGCCCAAAGGCAAGCTGTCAAGGCCTTCTCCAGTGCCGCTGAACAGGTGAGTCAATGGCTCTGGATTAAGAGGAGGGACATTGTTTGGGCCTCGTAACAACAGAGGAACAGAGTGGGGGTAAAAGCAGAGGGGGGAGTACATGGGACGCCCGATGTTGCCGATGAGCCCTCTGGAGGTGTCTTGGGCATATATCATTGACATATCATATTTGTTCTCCACTCAGGAAGGTGTAATAATGGATATTACCATCTAGACCTAAAATGTAACTAATAGCTGTCAAACTAGGCTGCAGCAACACACCAAATCAACAAACACCAATCAAACACATTTACATGCACATATATACTTCCTAACACCAGACACAAGCTGAGTTTTACATATTTAGTAAGGATTTGAAAGAAACAACTGCTTCTCAATCTCTCTTTTTTTTTCTTCTTTTTTTTCAGTTTGGTCATACTATAGCTTAGGAATTTTATTTGTTATCAAATAAAGTATAAATATTTTTCTTGTAAAATTCTGCAGAGGAAATAATAATAGAAAGAAAAAAAGACATACAGTAGGGATATAGAGCTATAATGTTAATGTGGATAACATAGCGCAGATAATTTGGTGTGAGAAGGATTTGATGAGAAAAGTTGTATAGAAATTCAGTTCATATTGAAAACTTTTAAATGCACACTTCAGTGCCTTGGCAAATATGGCAGATTGAGTTAGTGACATTTCTGGGATTTCATCTGACACTCTAGAGGAGACGTGAGATGAACAGTTTTTTTTTTTTCTCTGGAAAAAGCAGTTTTTTTTTTTGTTTTTTTTTGGTAAAACTCATCATTTGCTCTTTGTTTCCTCTCATTCCTGTCTGAGGGAACATCTGATATAATAATGAGCTCTCATTTTTAATGAATCTCATTTTTCACTTAGAAAAAAAGTCATACCTTCCCCATATGCCCTATTCTGTCTCTCTTATTGATTTTCCACTCTTTTGTTTTTGAATTTAAAAAGTCAGCATGCATTATTGACGAGACATGAATAACATTTAAAGTGCTGAATGAACTAAATTAATTGAATTTGGACAAAAGCATTAAATTACAAGAGGACAGTAATGTTTTAC
This sequence comes from Ctenopharyngodon idella, assembly GCF_019924925.1. Classification (NCBI taxonomy): domain Eukaryota; kingdom Metazoa; phylum Chordata; class Actinopteri; order Cypriniformes; family Xenocyprididae; genus Ctenopharyngodon; species Ctenopharyngodon idella. The sequence continues at coordinate 13,189,949 of NC_067224.1, read as the reverse complement.
AAGATTATTTTTCTCCTTTACTCACTCTCTCTTTCTTCCCCTTAAATGATTCTTGTAATCACATACTGTAGCTTTTTTGATGGTCCAGTTAAAGCACTTTAAAAACATCGCATTCTTCTGGAAAATGGTTCGTGCACATTCAGTAAACAAGGCTGTCAGAATAAATGCCATGGTTTATACCTTATATCACAAGCGAAATAGGAATTATTGTAGTGATTGAATGTTGAGCAAGTATTGGTTAGCTTTCAAATGATGCAGAGGCATTTGCTTTTCTGTGCATGTGCTGTATGATTTTTCTATCAATAAACAAACACAAGAAAGTTACACTTCCTCTCCACTGCTGTTAACAATTACGTTGTCTTTTGAAACATGGGCACAACAGTTGTTTCATTGTACATCATGCTTGGCCCAATCAAACATAGTCAGAGCAGATTTTTTTTTTTACCATAATGGGTAATTTTCTCCACTCTTCCCCTCCTACTTGTCCACCACAGATCTGACAGTGCTTTAGTGTTCTCAACCGCTAATTGCTACATATGGTTTTATAGAATGTGGAACAACGGAGCATTCAGCTTTACATGAGAGCACAACATGGCCGTCAACTGATTGCCTACATTTTTTTTCAGTGTGCAAAGATCCAAACAGCAGGCTGTGTTTACACTGAGACTGTTTATCATTGTCATTACTACATGAGTGCTCTGTTATATGGTTAAGAGGCCATAGAAAACATGATTGTTTGATGTTATTGGATTGGAGAAGTGTGGGAATAGTTAAAGAAGTGTTTCTGTATGTCCGACACATTGTCTCCAGGGCATGATGCTGGATAATACCACACAACTGTAAGTACACCAGTGTAGAGTTTCTGTTGCGTTATAGAGACTGTTAACGTGAAAGATCATGACAAAGTCAGGCATCTGTTCTCTGAGGTAATTTCTGTAGGGTTCATAATAGGTTCACTGAGCATTATGCAATTCTGTAGGCTGAGAGGGGCTGGCAGACCACAGTCCTATTATAGCCCCAGCACCGACTGTGTGTTGGAAAGTATATGGCAATAGTGTGACACTTACATGCATAATGAATGGTATAGCTATTTATTATTATTTCATGATGTCATTTATAGACTAGTTTAATCTGAGCAGTCTCATTTGAATTACATTTATTTATTTATGTATCTTTTATAGAGGCTGCTCTATCTCGTCTTTTTTGAGAATTTTACTTTTATTTTTTATACATTACCATTTGGGGTAGTAATTTTTTATTTTAAATAAAATTAATAAATGTATTAAGCAAAGATTCATACAATTGATCAATAGTGACAGTAAAGACTTTTACATTGTTACAAAAAATTTCCAATAAATGCTGTTTTTTAACTTTCCATCCATCAACGAATCCTCAGAAGAATTTACCACAGTTTTCAGAGAAATACTAAGCAGCAAAACAGTTTTCAACATTGATAGAAGAAATGTTGATCACAAAATCAGCATATTAGAATGAATTCTGAAGGATCATATGAAACAGATGTCTGGAGTAATGGCAACTTTGCTATCATTAGAATATGCCTTCCAAATTCAGCTTACGGAAAAAACGGTGCTGGCATCACGTCAGTTCCGTAAGTTGAATAGGGAAGGCGTAGGACGTACAGCGTAAGCTTTTTGAAGAATACGGAAGGCGGTCTGGCGGAAGCTAGATATTTGACTTCATAACTTGTTAAATATGGATATATATTTTTTTTACACAAACGCATTGCTTTGCTTCAGAAGGCCTTTATTAACCCCCCGGAGCTGTGTGTAATACGTTTATGATGGATGGATGTGGATGGAGACACTTTCTTCAGCTCATACTCATTTGGTAACGCATACTGCCATTATAAAGCTCGGATGCGTCAGGATATTTATTAATATTTCTCCGATTGTCTTTAGAAAGAAGAAAGTCATATACACCTAGGATGGTTTGAGGGTGAGTAAAGCTTGAGGTAATTTTTATTTGAAAGTGAACTAATCCTTTAAAGAGATAGAGATTAGATATTAAAAAGTTATTCAAGATATTTTTATTTTAAAATCTATTTTTTTTCCCCCTAAGTGTTGAAAGCTCATGCATGTCTCTCTGTTTTGTATTAGTTTGAGCTGAGCCTGAGGCTGTTGACACAGGAAGTAATTAACAGAGGAACTCAATAGGATTGTTGGTAATGTCTGGTTTCTGTAATGTACACATCTCTGAGAAAGAAAACCACTCTGTGATGTTCAGAATGATATAAGACCGATGACATTTCATAAGAGCTGAACACACACTGGGTCTTGACAATACGGCTTCAGCTCAAACAAGAAAACTGACTAATACTCTGTTTTGGACTTCACTAAAAGACAGCTTAGAGAATGGGCTTGATGGCCAATTCTCAGTGCAAGAATACATGCTTAAAGTAAACAGCTTCTTTTGCGTCATTTTCTGCCTGTCAGGATTGTAAATTGTAAGTACTGTATATCTGATCTGATTGTTTTCAATTGCTTGTGGCTGTGCAGATGAAAAAAAATCTGAATATAAAAATTTATATAATTCCATATCTTGATCTTTATTATCTCTGTATCGTACAATCATGTCTAATTTATAACGCATCCAGTTTTCCAGTCCCTCTTTTTGATTGTCCTCTAGGACTATCAAGACTGTTCAGATGTCCACTTTGGGTCAGTAACATGATCTGTGAAAATAAACCTTGAGGTTTTCTGTGCCAGAAATGGGAGAGGAGATTGGGAGGTTGTAGGTGCTGGCTAATGGCTTGTGTCATTGTAATTTAGTGGATTGTGTGGCAGGGAGGAATTAAGATCAAATGACAATGTCTTGTCAGCACTTCACCAGGGACACTTTCAAAAGATAGCCTTTTTTTTCTTTTTTTTTTTTTTTTTTTGCTTGAGGCAGAATTGTACAGTATGCTCTCTAATACTACCTGATGTTAGTTTAGTAAGAATCATTTGAGAAGGCTGGATTTGTTGAGAAATTCAAGAGCAGCTGCAGAACACAAAGGGAAACAGAGTCCAATAACACACTGATTTAAGGGAATATTTTTTGGGTCAATTAAACATCTGTGTCATAATGAATCATTTTGACTTATCCCTCATTTTCAACAAAAGTGAAAGTCAAGGTTACAGAGAGACACTACAATGGAAGTTATTGAGGCAATATTTTGCAGGATTTAAAAGCAGAAATATGAAGTTTATATTTTTTATAAAAGCACTTACATTTAACTTGTGGATTGAGCTGTAAAAATGTAAAATAAATAAACAGAAATAATTACACAGAAAAGGTTAATAAACAATTTTTATACTTAAATCATGTTAACATGCATATTCTTTACTCCTTATGAAACAGTGAGTATTTTAACATCGGCCATTTTAATTTTTAAAGGAGGGAAAATTCATTATTGAAATGCATATAATATAATGTAATATAAATTGTTTTTTTGTTTTGTTTTTTGTGGTAAACAACATTAGCCACAAATGCTGTCGACTGAGTGAAACTTGTAATGAGCCCAGAATATTTCTGTTCAGTCTGACACACTCAGAAATTACTTATGATCTGACAAATTGGTAACTGGTGCTGGTAAATAGATTACAGCCAATGCAATTTGTTTTTGCTAATGGTTTCGAAGCCCATACTATATCATGTTAGAGTTATGACATCTGATTCTTCTCATCAGGTTTCATTTTTCCAAGGCATATGAATCACAAATGTCAGATAGACACAAAAGTCATGTGATCTGTTACGTAACTTGGTGTATATAAACTCTCACGACGATGAAGAATCTGAAGAAACACAAATGAGAACTGACCGAGACTAAGGGAGAACACAGGGCATAAATACACATGGCAAACAAAGGGAACTTAACAAGATAATTAATAAGACACACCTGAACTGAAACTCAAATCAATCTGTAACTATAACAACTAGAGAATGGCGGGAAAAACTGAACAAAGGAGGACATGTGACAAAATGAAAAACAAACAGAGTCCAAAACAGACATAACCCTGACATGATCAGAGTGCATGACTTCATATTTTTTGTTATTCTGAGCTGTTTTGACGTCTCAAGCTATGCACAGTGATGTTTATGGAGGGTAAAAGGGAAGCAGAAGTGTCACCCTCTGTGCAGTGCAAGTCACGCTTGTATTATGACATCTGTCTCCTACGTAAAGGACGATCACTATGCTACAAAGCCCCCCCCCCCTTCTTTAAATATATACAGCGAGTTTCAACTCGCTCAAAAAAGTTTTGGACACTTTAAAATGTATCAATGTCATTGTATTTTACACAATACAATGTATAATATAATAGATTTAAAGCTAAGTATTACAGAAAAATTACAGATTTCAACAGTTCAGAAACGTCACAAATTTTAAAGGAGCAAATTATACAAAAACAATAGTATCTATCACATGCCTAATTTTAAATGTGATGTAATGAATTGCAATTCACATACATTCAAGTTTAGTTAATATTGATCCAAACAATTAAGAAAAAAAATATTGATAACGGCAATTCACTCTCAGAAGAATTCACCCTTGTGTCTATGACAGAAAGAGAAAAATAGTTTTATTAACCAAAAATACACCCATCCCATATGAACTTCTCTTTTAATGTTTAAAATTCAGTTGTTTTTCTCGTTGTACTTGAGGTAATGCCATCACTTAAGCAGCAGACTGCACCAATAGCCCACTGTTGGGGTCCAAATGGCTCCAATTCACTCTAATGAGCATGTTCATTGGAGGGGGCATGTGAGGGTGAGGGGTTACACCAGACTCTTGGCCTGATGATGGTAGAGAGCCTGTGAGTTGACCTGACTCTGACCCACTCTCTAGTGAAGTTCGCCTGACTGCGGCCTCACCACACCATTACAAAATGGCAGAATCTCAGTGTGAGGGGCCGCCTAGGGGAGACTGTGATGGCCAACATACAGTAAGCAGCTGTAAATCAACAGTTGACTTGAGAGTGTTTTAAAATTATGAATTTGAGATGATGGTAAACATTGTTGTTTCTTTGTAATTATATATAAAGTCAATAAATAGCTAGTGTATATAGAGCAGCACCAAAACATATTTGGACACTTGTGGACACTTAACCCTAGCCAACTGTATTATGTTTGATATGCAAAATTCGAAGGACTCAAAATTATTAATATAGGCTTGAAAACTTTGCCGAAAAACCTACAGTCTACTCATAATCTACAACATACCTTCTGTCCTCTGATTGATAGTTCATTCTTTCTTTCTTTTTCAGCATATAAAAGGCCTTTTATTTTATAAAAACATCCCCCCTTCAGGTCATTGTACATGGTACAATCTTTAATGATTTAGAGTGTTATAAGTAGTCTGCTATACTGTTATAAAGATCTCATTGATTTACATTACAGCTATCAGAATTTCATATTACTTTTTGGCCACATACACATCAGCAACTGCACCAAATTGCATATTTTTGCTCAATTTGGTCCTCTGAATAAAATTGAGGTGTGTTTTTCCTCCTTGAGTGTGAGCTACATATTCTTCTATATCTTATATGAGCCATTAAAGGGTTTGTTCACCCAAAAATGAAAATTGCATGTCGTTCCACACCTGTAAGACCTTCGTTCATCTTCGGAACACAAATTAAGATATTTTTGATAAAATCCGATGGCTCAGTGAGGCCTGCATTGCCAGCAAGACATTTAACACTTTCAATGCCCAGAAAGCTACTAAAGACGTATTTAAAACAGTTCATGTGACTACAGTGGTTTAACCTTAATGCTATGAAGCAACGAGAATACTTTTTGTGCGCCAAAAAACAAAATAACGACTTTATTCAACAATATCTAGTGATGGGCAATTTCAAAACACCGCTTCATGAAGCTTCGAAGATTTACAAATCTTTTGTTTCGAATCAGTGGTTTAGAGCGCGTATCAAACTGCCAAAGTCACGTGATTTCAGTAAACGAGGCTTCGTTACATCATAAGAGTTTCGAAATTTCAATGGTTCACCACTGGGGGATGACTTTGGCAGTTTGATACGCGCTCCGAACCACTGATTTGAAACAAAAGATTTGCTATTTGCACACAAAAATATTCTCGTCGCTTCGTAACATTTAGGTTGAACCACTGTAGTCACATGATCTGTTTTAAATACGTCTTTAGTACCTTTCTGGGCATTAAAAGTCTTAATTATCTTGCTGTCAATGGAGGCATCACTGAGCCATCGGATTTTATCAAAAATATCTTAATTTGTGTTCTGAAGATGAACGAAGGTCTTACGGGTGTGGAACAACATGAGGGTGAGTAAGTAATGACAGAAGTTTTATTTTTGTGTGAACTAACCCTTTTTAAAGCCAGATTTATAAAATATGTTACACAACAAAAAAATATGCAAACTGTTATTGATTGATTTATTGATTGATTGATTGATTTTGTCTAAAGGCTCAATAAGCTGTTCAATTAAAAAAGAGATTTTTCTGACTATTATGTCAGGCTTTACAGGGTTAAGAAGCAAATAAATTTCACTTTAATCTATATACAATATCAAACCTATTTTTGCAATTACTTTAAACCAACTGGTCCCATGATTTTTAGTGAACGTATAGAGTTGTCCTCAAGTTCACACAGGTGCTGTTTATCACATTAACTATGAACATGATCTACTAATGTTTGACAATTGGAAGTGTCACAATACATTTTATCTTAATTTTAAACAGAAAATCTATTGTTTTATCATTTTAAACCTAACAAACATTATATTTTGTTTTATAATACATAAATACTTTTTAGAGCCCGCTGTTTGCCCACTTGTGTTCTTCACTTATATATTTATTATTTTTGTAGTCTCTTTACATTTAGTTAGGAGAGTTTAAGGTAAGTTTCCAACCACTGGTCGCATCTGTACTTTTAAGTATTTAAGGACAGGTCATTCACATTACAGACTTGGCACTCATATCATAGAGCCAGGTGGTTTTCTAAGCACCCTCTCCATATGGTGCCCTTTTGTTTGCCTCTCTCCCTCTGTCTCTCTCCCTCCGACTGGCTCTCTCTGCCTTTTACGTCTTGAGAAAGTCCTAACTGTTGACAGCTCTTTGAGCAACAGCAGGCTGTTGTTGTGAATGTATATAGAGCGAGCGAGTGAGCGGGACACAGAGAGGGAGCGTGTGTGTGCTGGATGCTAATGAAAAGCAGATGTTGGGTCAGTGTCAGAGCCTGCGGTTGTGTATGTGTGTGTGTAGGTCCACACTCATGCACGCTTGTCTGTGTGTGTGTGTGTGTGCATGTGTGTGTGTATTTACATGTTTGCCCCCCTACTGTCTCCTAACCGCTGAGTGCTCTTGGTGTTCCAGCACCTGATAGGACGGCAGTTATTGATAAATAATATTCAGGCTGCATGGTGCAGCTAGCCCAGGGAGTTCATAGTGAGTTGACCATCTGGATACACTGGTGGAGATGCAAACAGGGAGAGAGTGTGCCAAGTATCTAGGGCTATGGAGAAGTCAGCCACACTTCACTTACTAATTATTCACAGCAGTAAATCTTTCGACTCATACTGAAGCTCATACAGCGGAACTGGGCCTCAGTGCTTTGAACAATGTATTTCAGTGCTATATATTTCATTTTGTGTTGTGCTCTTCTGGCAAATACTCACCCCTTGTAAATTATGTATGTGCATTTTGCATAAAACATGAATCTTATAACATTTTCAAGAAGCAAGAAAAAAGGCCGATAATAATCTGATGGAGAGATACACTGCAAAAAAGAATGGTTAATTTAACTTAAAAAAAAAAAGTTACTTGGTTGCCTTAAAATTTTGAATTCATTGAAATTATAAATTTGAGTTAATACAATGAAGGCGATTGGTTTAATCAACAGAAGCTCAAAATATTATGTTATCTGAACCACGTTAAATATCTAAGTTGATTTGACAAAAGAAAAAATGTTGTGATAACAAATAATGAAAATATTTTTTTATAGTGTAGTCAACCATAACTTTATACCCCAAAGCTTAAGGAATACTTCATCCAAAAATTTTAAATTACTTTAAATTAAAATTTTATATTAGTAGTATGCATAATGTTATAATAATATTACATTTTTTAATAAAAGTTTTTAAATTAAAGTTTTAAATAAAAGTTTTAATGACCATCCATATTTATTTTTTGGTCTTTATTATGATACAAACAGAAAATACAGGAAATATGTACACAAAATGTAAAAAAAATCTGAACAAAATGGCTTCTTTAAGCAAAAATCAATATTTAGTGTAACCTCCTGGACTCTGAGAAACTTTTTGAACGTTTTCTACGCCTTCCAGTCCTTTTCCATTCCATTTAGGTTTAAGAGAGCCAGGTTCTTGCTATTGCTCAAGTGTAAGGGGAATCACTATATACGTGCCACTTTAGCCTATAGAAGTAATTTTTTTCTTTCTTTTTCTTTTCTGTTTTTTAATACTACATACAAATTTTCTGTATTTTCTGGTTATATTCTAATAATTATATATGGTCATTATACCATTGCTAAAACAACATCTAATGGTGGCCAAAGACACAGTATACAGTTCAGAAGTTGGGGGTTGTGATTTTTTCCAGAAAGCAGTACTTTTATTCAGCAAGGATGCATTACATTGATAAAAAGTGACAGTAAAGACATTTATAATGTTACAAAATGCTGTTCTTTTGAACTTTCTATTTTATTAAAGAATTCTGAAATCCTAAATCCTGATCCTTTTTTCCATAGTAAGCAGCAGAACTGTTTTTAGCATTGATAATATTAAGAAATGTTTCTTGAACAGCACATGACAGAGTAAATTACTGAAATAATGGCTGCTAAAAAAATCATCTTCGCCATCAATTAATTATATGTATATGTAAATTATATATAAATCGATCTAAAACTTTTGAATGGTAGTGCGTACTTACATATATTATGTATTTGTATTCCGTGGAAAAACTAACAGCATAAGAGTTTGAAACAACATACATAATTACAGAATGTTTCCATGAGCTATTCCTTTAATTGCAGGCTTGTCTATAATTCTTCCATACATTCACCAGTCCAAACATTTTTATATTTACTCCATGACACTTTTTTTCCAGAACTCTCATGATGGATGCATTTAACAGACATGAAATGACTGATTACTTGCTGCTATGTTGGACCTTGGCGGATCGTCTAAGTGTGAGTGTGTGTGTGTCCGGGGGCAAACAGGTTTAATGGGCTGTGTACGAGGGGGTTGGGGGGTATTTCTCTTGAACTGGTGATGGTGGGAGGAAGTGTAGAGATTTATGACAAGGCTGATTGCCCCTCTCTTTCCTCCACAGTGGCTGACCAGCAGAGAGAGTGAGATGCACTAAATCACTCCTGCCACTGAGCCCCTGCACTTGGCGTTGATCCTTAAGGGATCAGTCAGTGAGACACATCTCAATTTGTCTCCCTGAGAAAGTCACACTGCACGAGGATTTTGGTTTCCTATCACTAACCCCTGATAATACCACAGTTTGATGGAGTTGCTCCTGTTCTGAGGGGTGTGGTGTTCTCTTTTCAGCTGTGCTGTTCGTTGGCCTGCTGCACCATCAATGTTAGTAAATCTCTATAGGAAAACCGTTCCTGAGAGTATAGATGTATTCTGACAGAGTAATTACAAAACCTGTAACAGCCAAGTGATAAAGAGGCTAGAAAACTAATTATTTGTATTGCTATATATAATGGTATGGCTATATATAAAGAAATTCCCTAACAACAGTTCTGAATTAGGAGCGTATAGATGCTTCAGATTGTTTTGTAGACATATATAAGACCTCCACTCAGTTCTACTTTCATCCAAGAATGAGAAAACACAGTGCTTTCCTCCTGACACAGGTTGACATTTTCTATCACAATTTAAAACCAAAAAATATATGGCATAAAGTAATATTTTTAAAAATAATTCTTGCAGTAAAGGAACATGTTTACTTTAGGAGTAAAAGAGCGGATTAATTCAAGCGAATTATTTAAATAAGTATTTCATTTAAATGATATAAATAAAAAAGGAAAAGATGAATTTGTTTGTGATAAGTGATCCTTATATTTTATATTACCTATTACAGGTGATATAGATATCAGTGGAAAAGGTACATCATATTTGAAAGGAATCACATTTGGATTTTTAGGCTGGATACATTCTCTCTATAGAACTATAGGGAATAATTGCAGTCTTTTTTGGAAAGCCTTTGGTCTCCTCAGAGAAAGATACTGTTTGAAAAGTGAGTATGCTCTCCCAATCTCACCAGCTGTTATTGTAACCTATGACTCTCTCCTCATCCGTTTTTACAGCTATGAGTTGCAGTATAGAACTCAGAAGTTGAACTGTGCCATTTGCTTTGAAAAGCTATTCGACCTCTAAACTTACCATTTAATTAGATCTGAGGCAGCATTCTCTTTGCTCAGACAAGCATTATTGGAGAGGTGTCAAGTTTGCACTGAAGTAGTGCAGTATAATGCAGACCAATAGGACAGAAAATTCAATGCTGTAAATAGCTATTTAAACAAACATCTCATCAGATGACACAGCTAATAACATCTGTCTATAGAACTCCAAACTATCAAAACCTACATGAAGTGCAATATTTTGTTCTCAGTGTGTAAGCTCACTGACACTTCTCCACAAAGGGAAGCTCATGACATTGACCTGCTTGAAGAGATTACATGAGTATTAGTAACATTTCAAAGATCTCAGGTACTCTGTTCAGATTAAAAATGCACTTACTGTTGAAGTGAATATAAAGGTTTTAACAAAGAAGAGAAAGTTATGTGGTTACGCATTAGAAAGTCATTTATATACATGTGGATGCATTTCGTTTTTATTGCAGAATTTGCTGAAATAAAATAGTCTCTCTACTGCAATAAGATACTGTCTCTCATTGTTCAACCTTAATTTATATTTCTCTTTATAGGCTATTTATGTCAGGTTTTAATATACAATGCCATGAAATTTATATTAAAATGATAAAACTCTTAGAATATATCTCCACCTCACATAATTAATTCCCCATGGCATTGAGTAAACCCTCAATCTATATTTATGCATATTCGTTTAAATACTCGTTTCATAATGCTAATGATGGTTTTGATCTTTAATGTGCCATGTACATTAATTAATGATGAATTCCCTGGAGGATACAATACAGCGTGATGACACACACAGTAGCACATTTAGTTTTTCTATAGATAGACAACCCTGAGGTTGTCCATCCTGTCCAAACAGGAAAGGGAAAATACTCCAGATAAATGTTTTTATTTGCAGGGTGAGCTCTTTAAAGATAAATCAATGTTGTTTTCGTTAACATAATATATAAAACAATAGTCATACAAGTAGAAATATTGCTAAATACACATATGCGTTTTTTTATCGCCATAGAAGTAATTAGTCCAAAGAGGGTCAAAAGTAGAAGTGGCTTGTCGCTGCAAAAGTGCTGGTGGTCAGAGTCCCCCTTGGTAGGGTCCCTTGGTGAGGCAGTGCTTGATCGCTGAAGGAATACTGGGAGTGAGTGAGGGAGCGCTCTCGCGGAGTTACAAACTGGATGGAGCCGATTGAAGTAGATACTTTAGTTATATTAAGTGGATTTTGACAGCGGATCTCTGGCTTCGGTCTGACGGCGTTTCCTACTGGAACTTATAGCTTGCCCACTGGGGAAAATAAATCATTATCTACAAGAAACATAGCTGGCATGCGCTAATATGGAAACCAAACCATTCTTGTCTCTAGGTGAGTTTGAATATGGGTTCTATTATCTTAACGCTAATGTCATGAAGAGGTACAGACATCTACCAGTTTCTGCTCTGAAGTGCTGAACAAAACGAAACTATGCTGCATATTTACATTCACATGTCTATGAGTGCATTAAACCCGTTTTCCTTAAAATAATAGGCTAGGATTTCTTCATTTTTCGCGGGCAGGTAATGGAATGAAATGGAATAAGCAAGCAAGCTACTAGAGTTAATAAAGTGATGATAAGCAAGATTGTCATCTTTATCATTAGTTTATATCAATGATGTAATTGTTATCATCAGTGTCTTAATAAAATAATCAGTGTTACTAGAGCAATTAAGGTGTGTGACTAGTAATTCATGAAGTGCAGACGCGATAACTTTAGTCAAACAGTGAATGTTAACAGTTTATTGAAGCGCGCTCGTTCTTCAGTTGTGCGCTGTCACATTTAATACTCTAAATCCTCATGGCAAGCCGCAAATGGGATAAGTACTAGCGTCTCATAAATAAGTTCTATCATAATAAATTAGTACTAGTAAATACATAGGGCTACTAGTCAGAAGTGAATAGTTGATATCTGAACCACAGATACCATTTAGTTACCAATTCAATGGCAAAATGGCATTAGAATTGTTTTCTTGGCACTATTGGAGTTGTGAATAGTAGCAAAGACAACAAATTGGGTAACACTTTACAATGTTACCCATGTATTTACCATAGTAATAACAATAAATTATGCATAATTACATGCAACGAACCCTAAACAAAATCCTAACCCCAATTTTATAGTTAGTACATGTTGTTAATTAATATTACTATATATAAGTATTTATTTGTGTAATTACACATTTTGTCAAGTGCACTTTAAGATAAAGTGTAACCTATTATTGGATATAGTACTATTTGATTAGTAATCAAAATAATTATTAGTAATATAAAATTAGACGCAAGACTAGCCTATTTAAATGAATAAATGTTAAAATGGCCTGCCATAAAAGCTCAACAAATCGATGTCAGCACACTTCAGTAGTTATCTCAACCACTGAGATTTGAAGATTTTACTAGATCTCTCGGATTTATCGAGATCTTTATTTTTTCTTTGGTTCGCTTGGTAATTATGCGTTGCGATCATTGCGAATGATAGAGTGTAATAGCGGTCTGTTCTTACCTGAGCTCCTCTTAAGCCACATCAGCCTCATTCAGATTCATCTCTCTGACTCTCTCAAATGAGAAAGCATGTGCTTGGTTGGAAAATCATAGTTGGGCAGTAGCCATTGAGATTTAGAAAGTAATAACTCATGACATATGTGATGGTACAGAGCTTGTTGTGTAAACTTGCACTGAAACAGTTTTGCAACAATATTCATTTTCCAAGCCACCTATTTATACATTCTTCCTGCATGTTGGAATTCCAGTGTAAACAGCAAGTTTTGGGGCTTTATGTGCACAACTTTATTGGCATTTTTAAAGTTTGCTCTCTATAGGTCTCTGGGGGCCACTACCTTTCCCTGGAGCGTCCCAAGTCCATGAGCGTTAATAAGAAATAGAGGGTCCCATTGTAAGAAGGCCCGTCTGTGGTAGTGAGGGGGGTGTATACGGGATGCCGGACCACCCCAATAAAAGAGAACCAGTTTGGTTTACGGCAGAGCAGTTTTGTGTTTCTGAAGAGGTGATTGGTCCTTTGTGAATGTCTGCAGCTGTCAGTTTTATAAGAGAGGCTTTAAAGGGAAAGTTAATTGCTTAAAGTGACAGCGTCTCTCAGACACCCTCCAGCCACTGTCTGTCTCCAAATCAAAAGCAGCTCGGGCTGTTTCTAGACAGGACTACACAGAGTGCCAAACTGCACTTGAGAAAGTTTGTCTGAAGTGTCAGGTGATACACACACATTGGAGGGGGAGTGTGTTTTTAGATCTTCTCTTGTTTCACTGTTGTACAAACTGTTGCAATTTAAGCATCAGCTCTTCAGCTTTGAAAGTGATGTCAGAGGGGGTATATTTGATCGGCTCAAAAAGCTCCCCTGTTAATCATTTGCTCTATGCAGTGTATGCACGTCTCATTGATAAAGGCAACTCTGCACCTTGTACTGTGGTCCGTGTTTGGTTGCATATAGAGTTTAGCTTTATCATACAAAGTACAGGCGGCACCAAAAGTCAGAAGCAAACGTTATGAAGTTGAATAAATATGAATTATTTTCAATTCTGCACTATTTTTAGGTCACTTATCAAATGTAAGTGAATGTGTGACGTTGAATATGTGGTGTAGCAGCTCATATGGGGCTGTCATTAAAACAAAAGAAGGATAAACCAAATTCTAAGCCCTTTTTCACTGAATTTTTATATGGTTTGATTCATATAAAAATGATAAAATAAAATAAAATAAAATGTCAGTAGTGGACTCAGACCTTTGGACTCCACTGTTTGTATGTGTATTTGTAAAAGGTGTATTTATGAAGGTGTTCATCAACAACAAATTTCAGTAAAACTGAAAATAGCAGGAATTAACAACTTCTTTAAGAGAGTGTTTTAGACCCTTTTTCTCTTGTGCGGTGTTAATGGGATTACACTTGACCTTATGCATGGTAATTCAGTTTAAGTTAATGGATTTGGAGAATCTAAAGAATGTACAATACCTCTCCCATCCCCACTTTCCATCTTTATGGCAGCATAAGTACCATGTCATTTAGAGTGTGAAGGATGTGTGTGTGTGTGTGTGTGTGTGTGTGTGTGTGTGTGTGTGTGTGTGTGTGTGTGTGGACTGTAGACTCTGAATTTAATGCTGCACATTGTCTAGAGGCAGGTCACTGCCAGTGTAATTATCTAATATGTTTAAGTCTGTGTCTATCTTTGTTTTTGCATGCTGCGACAGACAAGTTAATGAGAGGTCCAGCTGTCTAATTACCAGGTGCAAACTTTTAAAGTCAACTTCTTCACTGCACATGATGGTCACTGATATTTTCAAACTAACCCCTGTCTGTAGCACCAGAGTATAGTGTATGTAAGGCCACACACACAAGTGGTGTGTAAGTAAAGCAGCAGCGTAACTTCAAATGCAGGCACATGCCAAGCTTTCACACAGTCCCAAAATTAAAGTCTCTATTATTCAGTCTCTATTATTATACACTACCAATGAGAAGTTTGAAGACAGTCTTTTTTTCCTCTAAGGAAATTAATACTTTTATTCAGCAAGGACGCATTAAACTGTAGTGACATTATAAAAGACTTGTTACATGGTTACAAAAGATTTCATATAAATGCTGTTCTTTTGAACATTCTATTTATCAAAGAACCTTGAAAAAAGTACCATGTTTTTCACAAAAAAATATTAAGCTGTAATGTTTTCAACTTTGATAATAATAAGAAATGTTTCTTGAGCACAAAATCGGCATATTATAACAATTTCTGAAGAATCACATGACACTTAAATGATTAGTTCACTTCTGAATGAAAATTTCCTGATCGTTTACTCCCCCATGTCATCCAAGATGTCTTTCTTTCTTCAGCCGAAAAGAAATTAAGGTTTTTGAGGAAAACATTCCAGGATTCTTCTCCATATAGTGGACTTCAGTGGAGTTCACTGGGTGGAAGGTCCAAATTGCAGTTTCAGTGCAGCTTCAAAGGGCTCTCTGCGATCCCAGATGTGGAATAAGGGTCTTGTCTAACGAAACGATCGGCCATTTTCTAAAAAATGTATGTACTTTTTAACCACAAATGCTCGTCTTGCACTAGCTCTGCGATCCGCACGCATGACGTAATCACATTGAAAAGGTCGTGACGTAGGTGAAAGTACCGATCCAGTGTCTACAAAGCAAACGTGAAAAGATTAAGCCAAACACACTTTACAAAAAAAAGGTAAAACAACGATATCAGACGAATTTGAAGTTGGAGGAGAAAATTAGAGTTTTTCGCCCTACCGCGGTACTTCCACCTACGTCACGCATGACCTTTCAATGTAATTGTGTGGCGCATCGCAGAGCAGTGCAAGACAATTTGTGGTTAAAAGTATACATTTTAATTTTAAAAAAAATGACAGATCATTTCGCTAGACAAGACCCTTATTCCTCGCCTGGAATCGCGTAGAGCCCTTAAAAGCTGGACTGAAACTGCAATTTGGAACTTCCACCCAGTGAACCCCACTGAAGTCCACTATATGGAGAAAAATCCTGGAATGTTTTCCTCAAAAACCTTAATTTCTTTTCAACTGAAGAAAGAAAGACATGAACATCTTGGATGACATGGGGGTGAGTAAATCATCAGGAAATTTTCATTCAGAAGTGAACTAATCCTTTGATTCAGCTTTTCCATCACAGGAATAAATTACATTTTAAAATATCAAAATAAAAAACAGTTTAAATTGTAATAATATTTCACGATATTACTGTTTTACTGTATTTCTGAAGGCAGCCTTTGTGAGCATAAGAGACTTCTTTCAAAAACATTTTTAAAAAAAATCTTACTGATCCCAAACATTTGAATTTGTATTTTGCTTTATAAAATTCTGTATTGCAAAAAGTTGTTAATAAAATGGTTAAAAGTGCATTTCTATGTTTAATATGTTTTTTCCCCAACTCTCAAAGTGTTAAGCAATACTTTTTTTTCTTTTCTTTTTTTTTGGAGCTTATCTTTGTGCACATGATTCTTGAAGTCAGAAGGACTATATGTTTTTTAATGCTTTCATCTGTTGTGTTTTGTTCCAGACTGCACATTCTTCAAAGTGCAGGTCAGAGCATATCATAACTTAAACCTCTAGACTGTAAATACTGTCCGTAAAAGCTACCATGTCTGATTATGGTATCCTTTCCTCCCTTTTCCCCTTTCACTGCTCTTTTCGTCTCCTCGTCCTGTACACGCTCTAGCTCTTTTGAAGGATATTTTACAGGCCGAATGCAGAACAGTCAGTAATTCAGATAAGATCTGATGGAGATATGAATCTTGCATTTCTTCTCCCATGAGAGCAGCAAATTATACACACCAAAAAATTCCATTAAACAGTAACAGGGCCCCAAACTACTGTTCATGTGATACTCAGACAGGTGTTATTTGCTGCACTTACACCCTACGGGACAGACGGATCCAATTTGCACCCTGGAGAAGACGGCAATTTGAAAGGAAGTTTAGTTCCTTTGAGTCACTGGCTTGATTTAGAATTGCCCCTATGTGATTCTGTTTTATTTATTGTAGATATTTAATAATTGGTTGATTCTTAATTTAGAGAAGAGATGATCATTATGATGGCTTAACATATGCAAAATGCTTTAATTTAAAGGGACTCACCCAAAAATGAAAATTCTGTCATCATTTACTCACCCGCATGTTGTTTTAAATCTCTATGACTTTCTTTCTTTTGTGGAACATAAATTAATATATTCTTAAGAAGGTTTCAATAGTCGATGACAATTGATGACAGAATTGTTGGGTGAACTGTCCTTTTAGATTTAAGCAAAAGTACTTCTCCAGAGACTAAAGGTATAAAGACTGAAAAGCAGATTAGTTATGGTGACTCAGGTGTCCCACACATTATCGTTCCTGCTGGGCATGTTGGGAGTATTTTTGTGCATGCGGATTGTCCATGCAAGCGCGAGTCTCTGTTCCCTTTCATGCTCTGTGCATGAGCTCTGTTGACAGGAGACACACTTGTGCTATGAGTCTTCAGCTCTATTACAGTCAGAGTAATGGGCTAAATCACTAATGAGCTAAATCACTTTTCCTGACATTAAAGAATGTTGAAGTCTGTTCAAACCACTTTTAAAGCTCAGTACTGATGCGACACATTTTTGAACATTTTGTTTGCCTTCCCTTCATGTCTATAGATATATAGATATAGATATAGATATATAGACCAATTTCATGTTTAAAGCTTCCATGTGAGGTTTGCTTTATAGTTTTAATTATAAACTTGATATATTTCATAACACAGGCTCATACATGTTCCTGCTGGGGGATACAAGCAAACACTGTTTTCCAGTTTCATCAGAATTTATCTGTGCAGTGAATCACTCTGTTTGTTTGTTTTTTGTTTGTTTTGTTTTTTTAAATAGTTGTATTGAAAATAAAGTTAAAGATAATAATGTTAACAGTTCATGCAAAAATGCCCCCAGGTTCTTTTAAATGGTAATTTTTTTTTTCAATGGAACACAAAAGTGTAAATTTTAAATAATACTGACCACTCTTTCAGGTAAATTACAATTAATTAAGACCAGAGCTTTCAAGCTTATAGGGTTAGTTCACCCAAAAATGAAAATTCTGTCATTAATTATAATTAATTATTAATCATTAATCACCCTCATGTCATTCTAAACCCATAAGACTTTCGTTCATCTTTCATGTTTCGTTCATTTAATTAAGTTCTTTTTGATGAAATTTGACAGCTTTCTGTCCCTCTGTAGACAGTCTACGCAATTACCACTTTGACGCTTCAAAAAGTTCATAAAGAGATCGTAAAACTAAACCATATGAATTGAGCAGTTTAGTCCAAATTTTCTGAAGAGACTCGATTGCTTTATATGATGAACAGATTGAATTTAGGCTTTTATTCACATATAAACATTCATCAACTCACGCATCAATTGTGGTAAATGGAAGCTCAAGCATGTTTGCTTGACGTGTGAGAACCAGTGAGGTTCATTCTCGTGTGTGATTCTAACTGGATACACAAACAATCGGATTTGGACTGACAGTGTGAACGTAGCCATTGTGTATTGCAACTGTTCAGATACGATTTGTGTGTCCCATGCCTCTCTTTCGTTTTCCGGAATATATCATTGGTTTCTATGGCAATGACGTTGCATTGGTGGGTATACGCCAAAAACAACAACAACAACTGGTTTGCAATACAGTGTAGTCTCCGCGCTGGAATACTGCGTCTTCTGAGGCAGTGGCAGAAACGTAGGAGGCTGGTATGTGTGGCTTTATTCTGTGCTGTCGTCTTCGCCGATTTCAAAACATGTCTCCATTATATTTGTAATTTTCTGCTCATCCAGCACTGCTCATCCGGCAACAACACAACCTTGTTTCTGCGGCGACTTTCAGCGTGCTTCCTATAACAACGTCTGATGATTATGTTTTACGTATGTGATTTTTTTGCCATTCACACTTGCTAAATCTGATTGGATTTCAATTAGATATGCACAAAAATCAGATTTGGACTGTTAGTCTGAACGAGGATCCTGACTGAAAACTAAACAAGCTTTCATTTATATTTATTTTAGTTTTAGTAATTTAGAACTTAAGCTTAAACTTGTTTTACTTCATTTAGTTGC
Source organism: Ctenopharyngodon idella (assembly GCF_019924925.1). Lineage (NCBI taxonomy): Eukaryota > Metazoa > Chordata > Actinopteri > Cypriniformes > Xenocyprididae > Ctenopharyngodon > Ctenopharyngodon idella. The sequence goes on along the minus strand of NC_067224.1, from coordinate 13,170,953 downwards.
CAATGCAACATTTTAAATTTTCATTTGTTTTTTAAGTTTAAGTTTTTCATTTAATATTTCTAATTTATTTTATTTTAGCCTAAGTTCATTAAAAATTATTATGAATAGTTTTAGTTTTAGTTAACAATAACAACACTGAGCACTGTTACAGTGTAATTATACTTTTAAGTAGGGATGCACCGATACCGATACAAGTATCGGTATCGGGCCCGATACCAAGCTCATGTACTTGTACTCGTACTCGTAAAAATACCCCCGATACCAAAGACCGATACCTCACGTGACGTAACTGACAGAATTTTCCGTGCACAGACACATCGGCGGCAGCAGCAGAAACAATGTCAGCCTCAGAGGTGTGGAAATACTTCAAATTAATGATGACAACACACACATTGCGAACTGCATGCTTTCAATCACAATTCGTTATCGATTAGTGAAGGTGGGATAGGCAGAATCGAGCTGAATGACAGACCAGAAGCGCGCTCTCTCTCTCTTTCTTGCGCTCGATCCCAGTTCTCTCAGACAGCGCGAGATCAGTTCTCCTCGCGCCTGAATGGTCAAATGCACACATAGTTGTCAAAATGTCCATCGTGTGGAGTATCTCACGTAAATGCAGTCGGTTATGGCTTAAGTCGACGTAAAAATTTGGGTGAAAACAGGATATGTGTCAGTATCCATGGATTCGGTCTTAAAGGGACAGTAGCCTATATTTGTCATTAATGTTAATAAAACAACAAAATATGTTAAATAAATGTATACATGGTAAATAAACCTACTGTATCTGAAAATATCTCTATAGTATTTGTTGTATTGTTTGTAATTTGTTTGTAAATTTCTTTTTTTATAACAACAGTTAAATATATTGGTAATTATGCCCTTTGAAGGTTATTGGACACTGTGAAATTTTTGTTCTTTAAGTTTGTGACAAGCGCATAAAAATTATTACTTTTTTCATTAGAGTAATAATAAAGAAGCTGTCCTACATTCATTAGTCTCACTGTGCTTGGAAAACTGCAACATCACCAAAAGAGAGAGAGAGAGAGAGAGAGAAATTAATAAATGTATAGGTATCGGTATCGGCGAGTACTAGAAAAAAGTATCGGTACTCATACTTGGTCCTTAAAAAATGGTATCGGTGCATCCCTACTTTTAAGTAGTGAGTAATATTATTAAGGATTAAGGTTTGGTTTAGGGGTTGTTGCATGTTACATGTAACGTGTAACAAAGACACTGTAAAATAGTGCTACCAAATATTGACATTCACTCTAGCTGTCTTTTGTGTAAGAGAAGTAGGGAGGTCTGATTCATGAACGATTCAGTCTTTTCAGTTGCATTGTTTGATCCAGTCTAAATAATACATATTTTAGAGTACAGTAACTATACTGTTTTTGGACTAAAGTACTTTCTTAAATTTGTTACATTTACACAGGTAGTGCTAAGTGAAATAAATGCAATATCCTTTTGATGTTTTTTGTCCTTCTGAAGCTGGGTTGTGGATTTATACACTTATAAAGGACCAAAGAGAGGATAAAACTTTTTTCTTTGTTCTTTTTAACATTCCCTGATGCAACATGCTTTCATAAGTTTTCATTAAACTATACACTGTCAAAGAACACTGGAGAATGAGTCATTACAACAGCCCTGAACTTGTGTCAGCGGTACTATTTCTAGCCACTTCTGTGCTGCACTAGTAATTGCACAAAATGTTGATTGTGTAAATGTGCCAGCTCCATTTTGTATCTAATAACTTAATTGAGTCATGACTCATGTGCCTAGATTGTTCCAATGGCTTTTTTCATAACCATTTAAAAAGAGGAAAACAATGCATTTTTCCTCCACTAAGCATGTTAAAAAATGCTGGATCATTTTTAAAATCTGTGTTGTATTTTTTAAATTAGCATGACAGTATTGAGTAAAGCATTTCCACTGTACTGTATTCCCTACAATGGCTGCTGTAGCTGTCACTTCCCTTTAAAATGATGTGTGGCTTTGACATATAACACCTTGTCATGTACGTGCAATGTGTGTGTAGATGTTTATTTGTATGTACTATGTGTTCTCCCTAAGGCTGACACTCTTTCACTGGAAGAAAACTATAGGTGGATACCGGGGGCAAGTAAAATAAGGCCCTGTTTACACCTGGAATTAAGATGTGTTTTGTTTGATCAGATCACAAATAGACAAGGGGGATACATTCCCGTTCACACCCGGTGTGTTCACACCCGGTCTCTTTTGTTCACTTTCGACCACTTCTGTCCTGATTTCTTTGAGGGGAGGGTCTATGGGCGGGTAAATGTATGGACTTTTTCAGATCTTTCAACCTAATGGACAAAATCAGGAATGGTAAGAGAACATTGTGCTTGGTACGTTTTTCACCTTCAAACCAAACTTGGGTCTTCAGTTGACAAAGTTTAAATCCCGTCTGTCTAGCGCACTTCCCATAATGTTTACACATTAAGTCAGTAGGCGGAGAGTAGGCGGTCTTTTGTGGATTGTCGAATGCATTTGACCACATGAGTGTCTACACTACAAAAGCAATCCGGTCTAATTGACTACTTCTGGAAGTGGTCGAAAGTGGACAAGCTCAAAACACATTAGACCCCTTTTACTCCTGTGTTTAGCGTTAGTCACTTGTGATCCGATCGACCGAAACGCATCTTAATACCAGGTGTAAACAGGGCCATAGTCTCTATGTTAAGACTGTGTCTTAAGAACTGGTCAGATTAACTAGCAGTTAACCAAGGGGTAAAAGTCTTACTTTTCTGATTTAAATTAGACCAATTTACCTTTTTATGTGACTGACTTTAAAAAGTTATGACCAGTCTTGAAGAAAAAAAATTAGATGACTAACTTGTAAGCAAGTAACACCATGTCCTAACCAGACGCGCCGCGTCACGCGATAAAAGGTAGGCTATCTTTTCTGTGTTAATAGGACTTTTTGTCCTAACCAGCCGCGGCGGCGACACGCGATGATTCTATTTTAGAAACGGTTTCTATTTCTCTGCGACCTCGCTGCTGAAACAGCAACACAAAGTATGGCAATGATAATATCAGGTACTCTTTATGTGCTTTATTTTTTGTTAAAAGTGCCTAATGTGAGTTTCAATATCATTCTGTGTTCCCAGCTTTTTAGCTGTAATGAAAACAACAATGGTTATTTCACCTCAGACCTTGAAAATAAATAAATGGGCACAAGAACGTTCAATTTGTCAACTCAATGTGAACAAACAAGTGTATTCTATGACAAAGATTGTTTCAGTCACTCAGTATTTACTTTAAATAATGTTTAAAAAACCACAGCTCTTCTGATTGGCTGTGGTTTTTTGATTGATTTTGTCGCATCCCGTGGTTGCGTCGCATCTAGTGTGGACAGTCAAATCGCTTGTCGCTGGAATCTTATCGCATCGCGTCTGGTTAGGACACGGTATAAGACTAGTCTAAGCAGTTGATACAACCATCCACGGATCTCATTCCAGCTTTGATGCCTTGAGAACATCCAAAATTCACATTATCAAAACACTTTCTGGTTTGCCTAATTAATTAGCCAGCCCAAGTAAACTCATTAAAACAGATCCTGAAGGGCACTGCGTGCGATCTGTCCATCTTTTTTCCAGTAGGTCATTAAAGACATTTTTACATTATGCATTCAGTACAATCTGTTTTAGAGTGTGATTCCCAACATGGTTGTCCCTACAGCATTGCGTCTTTCAAATGAAATCATGTCATCGCTTTTTTATTTCATTGTGTATACAGCATGAGTGACGCTTTGTCCTCCTTGTCCTTGCTCTTAAATAACAACTTATATTATGGTTGGAGTATGTTTTGTGTATGACTTCATTGTAGATTGCATATAGGTTTTTCTTTTTCCTTGGGCGTGAAAGATAAGACTGAATTGTGCGATACATTTCGTTTTGCTCCTTTATGCGTGTATGTTTCCTTCCAGACTGATTTAGATGTCTCTGGGGTGAAGTTGCACTGGAGTTGCACTTTAAAGAATGTTTAGGAACGAATGAACCTTTCACCCTTTGCCCTCATCCGGTCAGATGATTTTCCAAGCCATCAGACACGTCTGATTTAATTGTTTTGTAACATGATACAGTATCATGACATAATGTTGATGGAATGATATGATATTCCATCATTCTTTACGCTGTATTTTTCTTGTTAACGCTTTCCGAGTGATGTAACTACAGGACAGGACATGAAGTGTTTACTGTCTTCTTATTACACTTTTTTTCCTCCGTTGCCGTTATTTTCTCTCAGGGTTGTTTACATTGGTGAGTGTGTGATTTGGTACAGCAGGAAGTCATAAGAGAACAATGAGGAGGCGAGGAACAGGATGTCAGGGCGATGTGTCTGTGTGTGTGTGTGTGTGTGCCTGGAAGAGGGGCTATTTACCTGCTGGAGACACAGCTCTAATCGGCTCCTGAGATGAGAACACGCATAAATGCACGCTAATTAATGCACAACAATTGTCAAATAGCCATTTGCTATAACATAAATAGGGCTCCCATGTTTATAAAGGACTATATTACAGGAGATTAGAGGTAATTGTAACTGCGACAAAATTGAAACTGAACACTCAATTCACGAGTTTGCCTGCCCATTAAGTCTTAATAGTTAATAGTTAATAAATGAACTTGGCTTCCTGAGGATTGGCTCGAGCTCTGAGATCAACCCCTCTTGGTGGGGACTTGGTTCTGTACATTGATTGTTGATTGAATTTTGAGATGTGGTCATTGTGGAATAAATTATTGTACAAGGCCTGAACAGGTCAACAGAGAGAATTCTGACTTTTCACCGAAAGATTTAGTTATGACATTTTGATAAAAAAAAAAAAGGAAATATATACATGAAAGAATCATTTACATTAAGATCTATAACATGCATTTACAAAATAGATATGGTGAATTTTCATTCCATGGCAAATTTAAAGTCTCTGAGCTTTAAAAGGGCAATCTCTGAGCAACTAAATTTGGTATGAATGAACAGGCAGAGTTGAACAGCTTCAACTCTTACTTTCCTTCATTCTCCCAGTCAGATCTGCTCTGAGGATCTATATAAAAATACACCTCTATTTCATATAAATAATTATAACATCTTCTAAGGAACTCCACCGATTATTTCCAAACTGTGGTTTTCAAAACCTCTCCCTTTCAATCCTTTGGATGCTTCCAGTATTCCAAATTGCCTTAAATAATTCTTCCCCACTACATAATTAATATTATGATTGCAAGTGAGCCAAATATTTCCTAAAATTTATTCTTGGTATAGCCAACATTCTTTCCAAATGAACTTAACTTGCAGGCCCTCATGTGTCATACACCAGGGATATATGTATCTCATATTTTACACATCACTGGTAAAGCAGACAGACTGAAAAAAAAAAGAAAAAAAAGAAAAAAAAAAAAAAACAGGAGGATGGCACATCCTGTAGCCAGCACATCACATCTAGAAAAACAACACATTAACATTAATATGTGCATGTGTGTGTGTGTTTACACATGTGCATGCTTGTTATTGCAAGCGATCAGATGTTTAAATCTAAGAGACTGGATGTGTTGTTCTGTGTTGATGACGTCAATTATTAAAAGCCTCTCCGTAGTATTTTTCCACATACTTTTATTAAACCACTGTTGAGAGGCAGATTGGTGTATCTACAGAGAGATTAATGGACAGGACACTCCGACAGCCATAAACACTCCATGCTGTTCCTTCCATAGGAAATAGAAAAAAAAAATGGGCTGATGAAATATTGAAGTAAATTTCAATAAGTTAGATGTTTTTGCCATTTCCCTGAATGCTCTTCTCTCATTCACCTTCTTTTACTTTCTCTCCCTTCTTTTCCATTTCCTCTCTGATAATTGGATTTGAGTGAGTGAGTTTTTAGGGAATTTCTTATGACCAATAACTCTAAATTGGAAAGGTTTAAAAACAATATTTCCAGACTTCCCATAATCCTTCCCATGAAATCACTTGACAAGCACATATCGAAGGACTTGTCCCTTATTTTAAAAGCCAATAGCCTATAGAGACATCACAATCTTGAACCATGATTTGCTACTTGCTAATCTATTGCAGGTGGTATTAGATTCCATTCTCATTCTAGAGATGCTTTAATTGCAATAATATTTTTGTATAATAATGAAATTGGCTATATATTTTTATCAGAGGCTCTAGTCTCCATGACATCATGACTCATCAGCTTGACCTTCTCTTGAAAATAACAAATAATATGTATATAACTTATATAATGTATATAAATAATAAACATGTAGAATAAGTTCTACATTTTACTTTTCTGTATCAGAGTCTTAAAAGCAGTCCACTGCAATTCGATGCAGTGAAACTGTGAGCTGAAGTTGTTTGTTTGATGTCCTTATCCTTCAGTTCCATTATATTCTGTGTGCTTTATCATTTAATGCAAGACCTTGAACATATATGTTCTCTCTCTCTCTCTTCTTTTTTAGCTATTTTTTTTAATACTTTTCTTAATAACTCATGTACTACTTCAAAACTGTCATCTTTTGTTCTAAGAAAAAATATACTTATTACAAAACTCCATTAATTAATGCTATATTAATAATATCAAAATAATTATCTAATGAGATTTTTTGTTGAAAATGTATCAACTGATCAGTGCAAGAGTATAAATCTATAAAAATGAATAATGAAAGGATTTGATGAGAAGCGATTGAGTTCATATTAAAGTCTCTGACTTTTTGATTGTAGACTTGATATCAAATGCAAATCTGAGCATCTAAGTTTCTTTCTGAAACTCTGAAGGAGATACACATCTGAGAATCAAGAGACTTCAGCAAAAGTCTCCATTTACTCTCCATTTCATCTCATTGTTGTCTAGGAGAAACAACTAAGATATTAAAGACACCTCATTTGCAATTTGGGTCAATGACATGATGATCCATTAATTTGTTTAAAATACATTAAAAAAGCAATTCAAACATTCAGTGACTTGAATACACCTCATCTATGAAAAAACATAGATGCAAAAACACAGGAAATTATATCATAGACAGGACCAATGCAGACCCTCATGATATATGTGTGTGTATATATAAGATGTGCATAGTCAAATGTATTCAAGCTGTTAGGAAAGTATGTTATTAGGTTTTACCTGATGGTTACAGTTTTAAAGTCATTAAATTTCAACTTTTCAAAGCCAACATGAATACATTTGTTGGCACATGTGTTTTGTGAACACTAGTATGTGTCATTGACCCATTTTCGTATGGGTCTGCTTTTCCTGACTGTCTCGTAAAGATTGTGTCTATGTTTATGTGTGCAGCTATAAGGAGGAAGGCTGGAATTCGGCAGCTATTTTAAAAGGCTTTCTTAGTTTAGACTGCTTCTCTCTCCATCCATCCTAACATCTCCATGTCTCTTCCTGGCAGCGTCTCATGAAAGGTTATGGATCAGACCTTTTGTTCCTGCATACTATCTTGACTATTTCAACTGCATTGCCAAAGCAGTTGTTCTCGTTCCCATTTACTGACAGGATATGAAACAGCAAAACCTACTGTTAAAACAGGCTCAGGCCGTCATTACTAAATATTATCCTGGTGTTGTTTAAATTTTTGTTTGCCTCAATGTGAATAACAGCATATTTGGCATATCTTCATAATTCTGACAGTCAAATCCATGCATTGATCATTAGCTAACTTCTTAGTATCCAGCACTCATTGTAAAGGCTATCATCAAATCACACACTCTAATCAATCGCAAAGAAGATAAGGAGGTATTAAACTGAAACCCCTTGATCTCTATACATCTCTAATGCAGCTTTCAAGGCTACAAATAGGACTTGAAGGTTCTCTAATGATCACATGGTCAAGGCAACAACTTCTGCCTGTACTGTGGTCCATCCTTCAAGCCCCTTTCTAAAGAGCTAATCCAGAACCCTTGAAAGAGAGATTTTTATGACGTTCATGATGAATTGAATTGCAGGTCTGATCTTTGACCTTGAGCTTGATTGTCTTAGAGATGAGATGGAAACCTTGAAAAAAGGAATCTGCTCTGCATGGCATGGCCTCTCATCAAGGTCTCGTAAATGAGGGCTTTGAAAGGAGCAAATATCCCGGGTCTCATAAAGTAAGCCTGCAAATTTTGCCTTTAGTCTGTGTTTGTGTGTGTGTGTGTGTTTGTGTGTGTGTGTGTGTGTGTGTGTGTGTGTGTGTGTGTGTGTGTGTGTGTGTGTGTGACTAGGTGTCCTTTGTTGCTCAAGGTCATAGTGAGTCAGATTATTGGGTGGTCTGAAAGTTCATATTCAGAGACAGATGAAAATGAGGCACTTGCAATTTTACTAGCGAACAAATAAAACATCTGGAGGTCAAGTTATTTCCATATCAATCAGAGATATGTAGCACGGGCCACACACATTCAGTCACAAACATTCTCGCATGGGTCTTTCTCATAAAAAATGACTTCCGGTTTTACATGACACTACATAATTGACACTACACAACTGTTGAAATGTTTGTAACATGTAGAAAAGGACACTCATTAATTACAGATGTTTCAAGTACGTACAAGTATGGAAGCTCATTTTCACCCAAAAAATGAAAGTTCACCCAATAATGAAAATATATTTTTTTTTTTTGCACAATTAATTATTTACCCACCCTCAATGTTGTTAGTTACAAACCCATAAAACTTCTTTGAAATACAAATTAAAATATTTAAAAATATGAGAGATTTCTGTCCATCTAAAGTCCATTCCCCCATAACTTTGAGTCGACACTTCAAAAAGTTAATACAAAGTAAAAGTAATTTCTATGAAACAAGCCATTAAACATATTTCTAACATGCTTACTTGATGCGCAAGACAAACCTTACTGGTTCTCGAGAAATGGAGGAACAGAAATCTTTAAGGTTTCATTAAAAATATCTTAATTTGTGTTTCGAAGATGAACGGAAGCATACTGTAGATTTGTAATGACATGAGGGACATGAGTACGAGTATGATTTTTGAACTATCACTTTAAAGTAAAAAAATAAAGTAATTGTGAGATAAAGCTTAAAAAAAGAGATAAAACTGCAATTATGAGACATACCCCTGGTTTCACAGACAAGGCTTAAGCTAGTCCTAGACTAAAATGTATGTTTGAGCTGTTTTAACTAAAAGCAACTTGTACTGACATATCTTAAAATATGTCAGTGCCATTGTTTTTTTTTTCAAGATGCACACAAGCAATGTTTTTTCTAGTGTACGTTTATAAAAGTTACTTAAATATCCTAAATGAACTAAGGTCTAATCCTGGCTTAGGCTAAGCCCTGTCTGTGAAACTGGGCCATAAAGTTCCAATTATGAGTGAAAAATAGTCCATTTCTTTTAATTTTTTTCTCCAAGGGAGAAATAGGCTTCTATACAGACACTATACAGATACATAATTCACATATGATCCCTTTATTATGCAAATTTGCTCCTTAACAATAACAAGATTAAATGGAGAGCAAATGAAAATGTATCTTTCCCTATTTATCTGTAACGGTTATGCTCTGTTATGTACTGTTTTAGTTTCATTTTCAGTCTGTTTGCTCTGTTCCCATTTTCCTTAGTTCCCTAGTTAGTTTCCCTGGCTGTTAATTAGTTCCCACACACCTGTTTCTGTACTCATTATCTCCCTGCTTTATATTTATATTTCCTCACTTTCTTTGTCTGGTATTGTTTATGTCAATGTTAATGTGGTTACGTTATTCTCCTGCTATCTCCTGTGTGTTCTCTTTATGGATTTAACATTAACATTAAAGTTTCTTTACTCCTTCTTTGTGCACCTTATTACACCCACATGTGACATTATCTCACATGCTTCATAAGAGATCTCAATAATGTCACAAACTGTGTTCAGATTTGCAAATAAAAGTCAATTTGAGCTCAGATAATCACATCAGTTTCTTCCAAAACCAAATCATCTGAGTTATGCTATCAACATCCATTGTATAGCTGTATACTTTCATTGTATGTCAACTATTGTTTTATGTTTCTAAATTTATTTCTCTTAAAGAATTTTATAGGAGACACATTGAGACAATGACTGATACCTACATAAACTCCATTACGTCCTGAGAGCCTGAGAGCAACATTTGAGCTACTATTACATTTTCCTCTATACTGTCATACAAGCTTATGTATAAATTTTTGAAGACTGTGAGATTCATCCATAACAGTGTAGTGTGTACTTTCACATATTGGTCTGAAATCCTCACCTGATTGAATAGGAAGTGAGTGACTCTCACCCACTTCTCTTGTGTCACACACACAGGGCTCCTGAAAAACCCCTGCTCAGTAGCGCCGCCGTGTTTGCGGAGCTGGCCGGGCGACGCTGGCACTTCGCCCAATGGCTGCTCCGGCTTCACGGGTGCGTACCCGCTACAACAGCGCAGGATATCTACAGGTATAAAACACACATTCACATGCACCAGCACATCAGAGCACCTGCGCTTGCCACATAGACACATCAGATCAGTATTTTAATTCAGCTGAAAGCCATCTGGTTTGTGTTAGCACAGTTGCGTTGAACTGATTTTGCCCTACAGTGCTGGATCATCCATGCATAATGTCAGCGATCCAACGCTGTAGGGCAAAATCAGTCTTCATTCCAAGTGTAGGATGTCTTGTCCTGTCATTCCCTAGCAGAACTCAAGATACAGTTTCACTCATGAGAAATAGTTTCTGCTTCAAACATGTTACAACAAAGCCCATATAGTGAGCGTCTCACCTGGCCTCTACATTAATGGACATGTTTCACCGGTCTTATTCCTGGTATTCACATGTTGTAGGTCTCTTTGTTTTCAGTTGGTTTTCAGCTAGCGTACATGTTTGTTTTTCCCCAGGCTTGTTGCTTATTCAAAGTCAATTGTCAATTTCAGAGATTTTATTTTTCAAGTTTCAAGTTAATTGGTTACACTTTACAATAAGGTCCCATCAGTTAACGTTAGTTAATGCTTTGACTAATATTAACTAACAATGAGCATTACATTTGTCAAAGTATTTATTAATCTTTGTTAACATTTGATAATGTTAGGTTGTTACAGTGTAATTATAATTAGAGTAATATTAATTAACCACATATACTTACTATAGGGTTGGGTTAGGAGTTTGGGGTTTCGCTTAATTTTACAGTACATGTACTTACAGTGTACTTACACTGTACTTACCCAAGAAAGTACTGGCAATGTAAGGTAACTAGGTTTAGGGGTTGGTTCAGGGTTATAACTAGGTTATAACAAGGTTATAACCCTGAACCAACCCCTAAACCTAACCTTGACCCATAGTTACCTTATATTACCAGTACTTTCTTGGGTAAGTACAGTGTAAGTACACTGTAAGTACATGTACTGTAAAATTAAGTATGCAAATGCAGAACAGGACTGTAAAATAAAGCGCTACCGAGTTCAGTTTACAGTTTCTTGTAATTATGCATAATTTACTGTTATTACTATATAAGTACATGTAATGTATAACAAGGACAGTAAAATAAAGTGTTACCTAAAAATACCACAGTTCATTGTTAGTTCATGTTAGCTCAGATCCATTAAATCTCAGATATTAATTTATTATTGTGTTATTATCATCATTAAATTATGAAAGTTTAATATGTATATGTTATAAGCATTTAATAATGTATTAGTTATCATCAGCTAAGATTAATAAATGCTTTAGATGTATATTTTTCATTATTAGTTAATGTAACTAATGTTATCAAATGGAAATTTATTATAAAGTGTTATCAGTTAATATGTAGCGTATTATAGCTAGTCTTCAGCGCGATCACTCAGCAGTATGCTTAGGCGAGGATGCGTATCTCAGGCATCTAACATGAGGACTTATGTAAATATTGTGGTTCAGAATGCATGAGATATGTGGGTTGCATCAAAACGACCATCCAGAAGTTCACAGCAGCTGTCATTTCCACAGCTGGCATAAATCAAAACAGGTTCCTGTAACTCCTAGTGAGCGGGCATATTTGAAGTGTGAGAGAATGCTATAATATCGCTCTTTCTCTCTAGTTTGTGCCCACCATAATTATAGCCTTTTGTTGCAAGTTCAGAGAGATCGCGCAGAACAAAGAATGGGATGCTGGGAAAAGTGGGCGAAGCTCCAGAAGCAAACATAGCTCAGCTACTCTCCAGAAGCTTTGTGATGTGGTGATGGCCCTAATTCAGAGGCTTCATATTACTAGCTTGCTATAGAAATTAACTTTACTGGAAGGTGCAGGGAAAGCTGGGAATGAAGGCAGATATGTATTTCAGCTAAATACGGTTCACTTAAAACACACTGACTGAGTAAGAAAACGCTAGTGAAGAGGCTACACAAAGCCAGCCTTGTGCTAGTTGCTCTTTGAGGAAAACAGAGAGAGTGTGAGAGAGAGAAAGACAAGAGAGTGGAGGGATGGAAAAGATTATCCATTGGAATGTCTGGGCTGACCTCAAATGGAGCGGACGGGCCCGGCAGCCAATAAGATTGTGTTGCTTAGTTCTCGGCTAATTTCTTCCTGATGATCGAGGCAGTTGTCTCCATAAAGCAGACTGAGGTGCCACAGCGGGCTGAGCTACATCACATGTGTAATGTGTTGGGTGATTAAAGTGACAGATGCCTGTGAAGGAAAACTAAATATTTTGCTGGCATTTGAGATTTACTGAAAAAAAAGGAAAATAACTTGATTGTTGTGCTGACATGAAATTGAAAATGAAAATAGTTAAACACAGCGATGATATTTATAATTGGGTGTTTCTTCAGCTATGGGCACTTTTGTCCTTGTGAACATTTAGAAAATGAAATTTCTTGAAACACTCGCACTTCTTATGTCACAGTAGTGAACATACAGACATCATGGTGTCACGGTCTGGCTGTATTAACACACATGACGAAGAAGATGAAGATCCAAGATAGTCTTTAATAGTATCCACAGGTAAATCCAAACAGAGGAAGATAAGCAAACACAACCATAACATAGATGAGACCAGACCACACTGAACTGAAACAAGGGAACTTAAATACACAGGTAAATGAGGATAATTAACGACACCCACCTGAACTGAATAACTAATCACATTATGGTCCATGACGACAGATAGATGGTGCAAAATGAAGACAAAGTCCAAACAAAGGAAAACTGTGACCGTACGCCACCTGCTGGATGGCACAACCTTGCACCAAGACTGAAAAGATGAGGGAAGGAGGGTGGGGGCTCTGGAGGCAAACGAGGAGATGGCGAAGGGATGGACAGGAGTGGGCGAAGGGATGGTGAGAACAGGCAGACTGGAGGAGGCTTTGAGGCTTTGAAGGGCAAAGATCCGGGATGGATAACAGGACAGTCCAGGGTGGTGAATCCAACAGGTGGCCTTGAAGGTAGGGGCAGGTAGATGGCACCCCAGTGCACAACCAGGGCTGTGCTCCACTGCGGCGTCACTGGAGGGAGGAGCCATGGAGAAAGACAGCTGGATGATATGATGGTGATGACAGGAGGCGATGGCGACGTAGGAGGTGGAGCCTACCGCGTCACTGGAGAGCCGATGAAGAGACAGGGCACTGTGACGGAGCCGCAATGGCGACCTTCCAAGGTGGAAGCAAGGATCCGGAAGGTAGAGGTTAAGCTGGAGCGACCGAGGGCAGAGGTGCAGCCTAAGGGAGGGTGGAGCTAGCCGCAGCCGAAGGGGTAGAGGGCCGTGGCGAAGGTGGTGCGATGTATGACCCAGGCACCAAGGGAGCCTGGCGAGGCCAAATGCCCGATGGTCACTGCTGATGGTCACTGCTGACATCGAGGGTGGAAGGAGTGCGGGCGTAGGAGTCAGGGCGTCGGGTCGAGGTGGAATGGAGCACACAGAGGCTGGAGGCGGAGCCACGGGTTCCCCAAGCCCAGGAGGAGATGACTCCCAGCAGCCCAGCTGTGTAACCATGCCACTGAGAGGAGGTTGAGGTGGAACAGAGGGGCTGATGGGAGACAGCGATGACTGGGTGGCAGAAATGGTTGGGGACTGGAGAGGAGCTTGAAAAATAAAACAGTCTCAATGGTATTTTGGAGAGGGAGGTTGGTTGGGAACAGAGAAATTGGGACGTGACTGATAGCTCCTGATGATGATGGGGCAAAAAATTCAACTTCTTCAAAATGACAACAGTTCTCCCGTCCCGAAACCAAAAACTCAGTGGCGGGAGGGTGGTCAGGGCTCACTTCCATGCCCTCGATTTCCACAAGAAAAATCTAAATCTAAAATTTGTTGTGTTTTTTGTCATTTTTATTATTTTTTTAAACAGTTTTTAAGTTTTAGTTTTTGTTATTTTAGTACTTCAAATTAAAATGATAAATGTTGCCTTGGCAACTAGCTGAAAGTATTTTATGTTTAATTTTAGTTAACGATAATAGCCATGCCTAAGCGACAGTCATAATTTGTGCACAGATGTCTTACAGTACATAATTTTCACACATGTTCATTAAATGTTTTATGTTGATTTCAGTCTCACTTTAGATCATCATGATTTTAAATATTGTCGCTGTCAGGCGGAAACCTCGTATCTCCAAAAACGCTACTTTTCAGGAAATGGAAAAAAACACTATTTTTTAAATAATTAAAAGTTGATATTGTGGCTTTATATATGGTCAGACACTTGCATGACTCATTATTTTATTAAAATTTTACCAAAACCAAGATCAAATGGAGTTACAAGATTTCTGACCAGTGAATTTCTGAGAATTTTGGACATGCGTGTTTTGTCCATCATTAGAACAGCCGCATCTGAGGTAGTAAATGCATTGCGTTACGTTTTCATCAACTTATGGGTTATAAAGTCTACTGTAGCTATGTGGGCACTCAGTCTTTATGTCATTTGGAGAAAATCTCATGTTATTAAAGATGAAGTGCTACACACAGGCTATTTAAGGCAGTATTGGCAATGACTCGACGACAAATGCTAGACTAAGACACTCCTCTTCCCTCCTCAAATACATAAAACATTAGCCTATTAAAGAAAAGGCTGTATTTATTCAAATAACTAGTTCTTTGTTAACCAAATAAACAGAGACGGTCCAAACTCCGTGCGGCACTTCATTAATGATAGATGCGGGATTTATGAGGTTTTACTGACAGTTTGAGGATCCAATGGAGATAGAAGGTTTAGTCACAAGCTCTTTTTAACACTTTTCATTGATTAAATATTTGCAAAACCCACAGACAGACGTAAAGGGCAACCAATAATAATGATTTATGGAAAACAAAAGACGAAATATGGAGATACAAGGTTTCCGCCTGACAGCGACGATATATAATAATTCATTTTTCTAAAGGGGATTTTCTATTTAACGACTGAAAGTGATTGAAAGACAAGAACAAAAACATACATAAACGCATTTGAAAAGTAGCAAAAATAAATGATGTATGGTATGAAAAAAAATTCAAGCCAATACAAATATGTTTCAATTTTGTTTGAAAAAAATATGTTTCAATGTTTCAATAAATCATAAAAGTGTTTAGTTTGTTCAAAAAACAAAAACAAAAAATTAACAACAACACATGAACCTGCTCAAAAGCAGCAGTTTAGTGCATATCTAAATATCCAATCTAATTCCATAATTTTGACTCGCCGGATATGGTGCACACATGGCATTCAGAGGAGCGGCCAACAACACAGAAGCTGGAGGGAAGCTATCAGTCCTGGAGCTATATCAGCTTTAATCAGCTCCTGAGGTCTCGCTGAGCTCTTTATCTCTCTGGCACAGTCACAATGAAATACTATCTCATTTCTGACGTCCTACTGTTAAACTGCACCTATCAGTTTTTTTTTTTTTTTTTTTTTTTTTTTTTTTACTTCAGTCAAAATGAAGAGATAGAGAAAATTAACACAAATCACTCACCTGTATCAAAAACAATATCATTTTTCATTTTAAATTCTTGCTCTTTTTGCTTTGAGAATCTGGGAATAGTTACTCTTGATCTTTTAACAAGAGCAATGTGACAAAGGCTTTTTCAGAAGACTCTTTAGTGACTGAGGTTTATATTGGCCTTTTTGCAGGTCTTGTTGCACATTGATGGTCTGTGAGAAAGAAATTAAATGCACATGCCTCCCCCCAAAACAGCTTGTTGGGCTCAGATTGGCAGACGCACAGTATAAGCTCCAGTTCTCAGGGCACCAGGCCAGCCATCCAGTCCCACCGGTGATTGTGCAAGAATGTGTGTGTGCATCTTTGTGTTTTTGCAACCTAAAAGTGGGGCAGCCTGCAATCTTACTGCAGGGATACACTGAGAGAGAATGACAGGATGTCTACTGTCCTGATTTAAAGCAGAAAGAGAGAATACAGAGGTCTGTAGAGATGATGGTTTATTGTCAGGCATTGGAGGGAGAAGCTTATAATGTTCAGCACACATCAAATCAGCACACATGAATCTTTTCTTTGCTGCTGATGGAAGTGATTTTTCTTATGATATACTCAAAATAGGCTTTATGTGTTTCTATTAATTTATTTGTCTGCTTAATGATGTTTTATACGCCAAGCATCACTATTATTATTGCAAATACTTAGAGTTAATTACATTTCAGGCTTCTATAGAGAGAAATAAAATTTGATAATTTAATGTAATTTAATTTTTCACACATCAGTGTTATTTTAGTATCATTGATATAGTATTTTGAAATAGATCTTGTTTTAACTTTTATATTTTCTGTTGTTTTCATTTTAATTTTAGTTTAGTTTTAGTTTATTTAGTTTTAGTCATTTTAGTACATCAACTTAAAATGAATGAAAATGAGAAATGTTGCCTTGCCTTTAAGTTTTTTTTTTTATATTTTATTTTATTTCAAGTAGTGATTTTTTTTTTTTTAAATGGTTTTAACCCTGTCACACATATAAAGTTTTCTTTATTTGAAAACAAACTGAAAAAAAAAAAAAAACATTAATCATGATTAGTCATTTTAATAATTTTTCTATTTTATTTAAAGGGTTAGTTCACCCAAAAATGAAAATTCTGTCATTAATTACTCACCCTCATGTCGTTCCAAACCCGTAAGACCTTCGTTCATCTTCAGAACACAAATTAAGATGTTTTTGATCAAATCCGAAGCTTTACAAATCTTTTGTTTCGAATCAGTGGTTCGGAGCGTGTATCAAACTATCAAAGTCACGTGAACCATTGAAATTTTGCATTGGGCATCTGAAAGTGTTAATTATCTTGCTGGCAATGCAGGCCTCACTGAGCCATTGGATTTGATCAGAAATATCTTAATTTGTGTTCCGAAGATGAACGAAGGTCTTACGGGTATGGAACGACATGAGGGTGAGTAATTAATGACAGAATTTTTATTTTTGAGTGAACTAACCCTTTAACAAAGCAAAATTAAAAATCTTTCCAAAAATACGCCATCTAGTAGACATATCACACTTTAGGAATTACTCTTATTGACTTATTACTCTGTGAGTCTTATCTTATAAAAAAGTTCAATCAATCATAGTAGACCATATTTAAATCAATCATTGATTAATAAATCAGTCCTTAAAGCAATGAATTCAAAGCATGTCAGGTCTATTCAGTCATGTTGCCACTGTATGTTCATTGTGTCATTTAGACTAATGCATGTGCTCTTTCACTGGCCCCTGGACGCGGCAGTTCTCGCCGTACCAGCAGTTCATATCTGTCCATCTCTGTGCAAACACATGTAGCCGAGTGTGTCAGATAGCACTGGCTTAATCTCACAGGTGGCTTATAGAGAGCGAGCTTTCTCTCTGAGCTACAGAGACGCTTATCTGATTGTCTCATTCACTCTAGTCTTGTAGTGGAAACTGATAACATTTCAGTTTCAGGGACCAGCTTCCCATGCCCTGAAATCAGATATTGGAGCTACATTGTGCCTGTAGCCTTTACATTAGAATGGTTCTGACAAATAAAGCAAATAATATAAACAAATGTTTACTTTAACATGCCAAGTACATAAGGATAGCAGATGCTTGGCCTGATATCTGACACAGTCAGCAAGACCTTTAAACAGGTTTATCACCTTGGGCTCTGATTATATTAGCTCAGCTTAAACAATCTGCTCCGCAGAAATGTGCAGAGACTTCTTGGATCAACATCCTTTTGGTACAGAGAAAATATTCCTTTCAACCTTTCAAAGAGATTTTAGGGTTTGGTGTTGGCAGAGTATTTTAACCTATTATGTTAGTGCTATGGACATGAATTATATGGCTTGTTGAGGAAAGGTGCGATATTACCAGCGTTATATTTCTATATGTCAATTCTGTAATTTCTAGGCATTTTCTTGATAATTAAAGTGATAGTTCATCCAAAAATGAGAATTCTATCATCATTTACTCACCATGATGTAAAAATTTGAAATGCTGCCGTTCGTCTTTGCACCATTATGTTACGTCTGTTTACATAAAGAAGGAGTAGAATGAGGATATGAGGATATGAGGATGCTGAGATTTCTCACAGCAGCTGCAATGATTAAATCATTTTGATGGCGGATTGTAATCCAGAAAGTTCCAAATGACAATCATCAGTGACTTCGTAAAAGACTTCAGACTGAAATCTGCAGGTAACGCTAATACACACTAAATACACATAGTCACGCAATGCTGATGTTGTTAACATTAACAATTTGAGAACAAAGTATAACAATAATAATAATTTGCTCGGTTTGACACGATCCGAGCTAAGCGATCGTTAGATTTAATCACCATTGGCAGCGTGATTTATTGTAATGCTTTTTTTCTCAGTTGGTCAGAACAAATGTGGCAGACATGTTACTTAATTGTTCAGATGACATTTTCCAGTGAAAATTCTTATTTTGGTCATACTTCCAAGACTACAATCTGTGATTCCGAAGTACAGTATCCACATCGGTGCGGTGACTGACAGCAAACATTAGATTCATTCGTGCTGAGGAGCCGTGCCGATGCACAACCCACGTAAAGATGGTAATTCCACAAATAACTGCAATTGCAGGTTTCAAACAGAGATGGCGACAAAGAGGCAAAACTGCAGCTTTAAGTCCTCTAAAAGAAAGTTTGTGAATTTTTTTACTTAAATCAGTAGATCATCTTTACTGCCATGCACTTTAAAAATAGTTCATTTATCTACAAAAAAGACAAATGACACTGAACACTGAACTACTATGTACTAACATTGAAATTAATCAATTGATACAATGCACTTATTTTGTACATACATGTTTCTACATTGTATTTATATTATTATGCATGTAATTACACCTGCATGTAATTACATCTGAAATTAATTTCACTAATTACAGCTATAATTACACTGTTGACCCTTCCCTTCCCTTTCAACCCTCTCTTAAACCTACCCATACCACTAAACCTGCCCCTAACCTTACCCGTATCCCAGTAACAGCAAAATAGTTTTGCAATACAACATCAACACAATAAGTACATTTTACTTTTTTTTTGATGGAAGTACATAGTAGTTAAAGACACCTAATATAAAGTGTGAACTTTTTCTTCTTTCTCTAAAGACTCACTAGACCAGGGGTGTCCAAAGTCGGTCCTGGAGGGCCACTGTCCTGCAGAGTTTAGCTCCATCTTGCCTCAACACACCTGCCTGGAAGTTTCTAGTATGCCTAGTAAGA
This sequence comes from Ctenopharyngodon idella, assembly GCF_019924925.1. Lineage (NCBI taxonomy): Eukaryota > Metazoa > Chordata > Actinopteri > Cypriniformes > Xenocyprididae > Ctenopharyngodon > Ctenopharyngodon idella. The sequence goes on along the minus strand of NC_067224.1, from coordinate 13,151,359 downwards.
CCTTGATTATCTGGTTCAGGTGTGTTTAATTGGGGTTGCAGGAAAGTGGCCCTTTTCAGGAGCAGGATTGGACACCCCTGCACTAGACTCACTCAATAAACCTAATGCTTTTTATGTCCACAATTTTTTTTTTTTTTTTTAAGTCCAACTGAAGGCTCATGTCAATTGTTCATGAGTTTAAGTCAAGCTTACAATCAATCAATTTTTTTGACTTGAGCATGTCTCAAGTAAGAGTCTCAGACTCAAGTCACCATCTCTGCCAGCAAAAGTTGTAAAAACTTGGAAATCACCGTAGGAACTTGCTGTCTGGACCTTCGAGATGTTGACTGCTATAGTTATTCTCATATGAAATTTTCAGTGATACTAAATCAGATGAAAGCAGTAAGATTTATAACATGCATCCAGTTGAACTTGTTCAGAACACTTTATACGCTGACCACTTTGTCATATACATGATGTACATTCTCTCTCTGTCAGTTCGAGATAAAAGGTTGTTTAAAATGAAATCCCTTTGGAACTAAGATTGAAACATTATGGCTGTCATTTCAAAAGAAAACCCAGAGGGGGAATAAGGATCATGAATATTTCAAATATCTCAGTGGCTGCCTGTGGTTTATACCACTAGACAAAAAAATGCTAATGCATTGAGATCATCAGATCATTTTTCATTTTCTTCTCTGAACAGGATGAGAAGTGTTGTAAAATGTACGTCCTGTTTATATTTTTTTTTAAATTTCAAAACAAGTCGTCATGTTGTAATTTGTCATGAAATAAGTCAGTGAATTCAAAAGATTTTGTGTCTAAACTGGGATTAAACCTATCGGAAATCCCCGAAGTTCAGTTTCAAAATATTTATTCTGTCTTTGTCCAAGGTTTTTATTAAAGTGACAGCTGGAGATGAATCACATATAGATTAGTCATTGTGCTTTTTTATTATTCATCAAACTGCTTATTTTGCATTATTCACCATGCGCAACTGCATATTTTCTAAAGTGCTGATTATCTGAAATGGTCGGATGTGTGAAACTGTAGTGGGCTCAAAACTGGCATGACTCTTTAGTCTAAACTGCTAAGTGACCAAATTGGCAGTGTAATTACATCTCAGCTGGCTGGATAGTCTGGGGTTTTGTCTGCAGCATATGTATGTGTTTGTGCGCATGAATGTATGAAAGTGTATATATGTGTGTGAGAGTGAGAAATGGAGAGAGACGGTATGTGAGTGAGCACGTAATGCTTATTATGTTGACTAAATGTCCTTCCACACGCACTGCGTGATACAAGCCTGTGTTTGTGTAGATCTGTGAAGATCAGACCAGTGTTAAAGAAAAGTAGGATGAAACAGAGAGGAGAAATAAGGTGCACAGGAAGTGTCGGACTAAACACATTAGTGAGGGTTTGATTTAAACACTCTGTGTGCTGATTGAATGTAGGAAGCCACGAAACCATTCTCTTCCTCTATATTCAAATGACTCTGCAGCACTGCTGAGCTCAGAGCGAATTGAAAACAGACTCATCTGTGTTGTGTATGACTGATTTAGCCCTCTTTTAGCTCAAGTGTCTTGTTTTGTGTCTGTTTAAAGAGATCAGTCTGTAATAATGTTGAGAGTCAGAGTGCTAACCTCATCAATAATACTGAGTAAATGATTACTCAATGATGACCATGCATGCTTTTTTTATATTAATGGTTCTAAGGTTAGCATTATTATTATTGTTATTATTATTATTATTAGGTGTCATATGTAGTAACAGGGATTTAAACAAATGCATAAGCTGATAGATGCAAAGCAAACGATAAAACCAGTGGATAAATTCTATACTGCTTGCTTTGAAGAATATCATTGGCTTTTTTTTACTTTTTTGAAACCATCTAGCAACGCTCTAGAGCTACAATATATTACACCCTAGTAACCACATAGCAACACCCAATCAAAATGCCTTAGGAGCTGCATGGCAACAACCTGGCAATCTCCAACAATACCCTAGCATTATGAAAAAACACCACAAAGAAAATATCAAAATGTAATCACTCTTACTCTTTCAGTTCAATTCTGTTCAGTTGGATGTGTTTTATTGGCTTGACAAAAACTAAACATTTGTATACCAACACATTTGCAGCATACAATATATGCAAAATGAAATACTGAAGTAAAATAATAGTGGAAATATTATGCAATATTAACAAATTGTCACAGTAGATCTCAAACACCAGACGAAACGAAGAAGAGTAGGTGAATACAGGCTTTAATGATAACACGTAGGAATAACACAACCATACAAGGACGAGAACGGACAAGGAATGAGGATGAACACAGGGCTTAAATACATGTAGCAAACAAAGGGAACTTAAAGAGATAATTAGACACAGGTGAATCAAATGAACTAATGAAACAGAATGGGGAAAACTAGGTCACAGGGTAAGCACAGAAACATGAGGATTTGTAACAGTTCGCCCCCTCCCGGATAGGCGCGTCCTCGCGCCGTAAGAGTCCAACTGAGGAGGGAGGGAGGGGGTTCTGGAGGAGGGCGGAGTAAAACAAAAAACAACAAGAAAAGAGTCCAGGGAACAGAAAACACAGTCCAAGGGGGCGTGGAGGGTGGGAGGAGCCAGGGGAAGACCAGGAGCAGGATGAGCAGATGGAAATTCCAGAGTTCAGCGAGGATGGTGATCCACGGCGGAGTCGAGGGAGGGAGGAGCCATGGTGTTAACCTCCTCAACGAAACCGTGGGGATGACTGATGGAGACGGAGCCGATGGAGAAGGAGCCCAGAGCACAGATGGATGGCCGACGACCAGGCACGACACCGCAGGCTTCGGAGGCCGCGAGGGAGACGTGGCGACGACCCCTTGAGGAGGAGCCGGGGTGCCAGAGGGCAGATCCAGACGGAGCCGTAGGGGTGGAGAGGCATTGCGCAGCAGACGACTCGTAAGTCCGTGGCGAGGGCGTGGCGACGTCCGACCAAGGTGTAGCCGGAGGTTCGAGGGAGCCCGGTGTAGCCGAATGGCCGATGGTCCCAGGCAGAGCCGAGGGGGGAAGGAGCCATGGCGGAGGAGTCTGGACGACGAGCCGAGGTGGAGAGACTGGATCGGAGGCAAGAGGCGGAGCTAAGGGGTCCAGGCATCCAGACAGCACAGTTGAACGGCTGGCCCGAGGTGGATCCACACCACAGAGGGCTGGTAGAGGAGAAACTGAGGTGCCAGCGTGAGACAGCTGCGACTGGGCAGAGGAACTGAATGGCAGCAGGAGAGGAGGCGGGAGAGGGAGGTTGGGAGGGAACACAGGAGACACAGGGCTGGACGGAACCAGCGGGGAGACGGACAGTTCTAGGCTGGACGGAACCAGCGGGGAGACGGACAGTTCTGGGCTGGATGGAACCAGCGGGGAAAGGAAACTCAGAGAATCCTCCTCTTCACTACAGTCCTCGTAAAAAGAAAACAAATTGTTCAGCGCTTGCTCACCCTCTGTGGTGAGAATGTGGGCGGGGCTCCACTCCATCCCCTCGAACTCCACGAGGACTCCCACGTTGGCGCACGTTGTTGCCGGCTCACACACCTGGTCAGACGTCTGTCCTCGGGACTCCAGTTCTGAGGCGATGTGAAGCTCGGTCCCACTTGTCAGCTCCGGCTCGTTTCTCACAGCAGGCTGATTACCTCCATCTGCGGTGGGCTCTGGCTTGTTGTCCGTGTAGCTGGGTGAAGCCAGGCTGAACTCTGGATGGGGAGCGGGGCTGGTGACTTTATCAGCGATATCGATGGTAAATGGAGAATCACAGTTCACCAGCACCCACTCCACGTACTCTGCGAAATTTCCCCGAGGACCCACACCAGGCAGACGAGCTCTTGCTTTCGCGCTGAGGCTTATGTAGAAAAAAACACTCAGCGTTGCGTCCGGGATGTTGGTAAGACACGCCAGATGTAAAAACCTTTGGGTGTGGGTCTCGAGGGACTGCTGCTCCTGGTCGATGTATAGCAGCTGGACAGCCGGTAAATCCATTTCGGTATCGGTCCGTTCTTCTGTCACAGTAGATCTCAAACACCAGACGAAACGAAGAAGAGTAGGTGAATACAGGCTTTAATGATAACACATAGGAATAACACAACCATACAAGGACAAGAACAGACAAGGAATGAGGATGAACACAGGGCTTAAATACATGTAGCAAACAAAGGGAACTTAAAGAGATAATTAGACACAGGTGAATCAAATGAACTAATGAAACAGAATGGGGAAAACTAGGTCACAGGGGAAGCACAGAAACATGAGGATTTGTAACACAAATTTAATAAATGAAATTGTATTTAAAATATATAAAACTTATTTATCAGTTTATTAGCATTAAATAAATGATCAAATAAAATATGATGTGTTATGCTTTATTAGCACATAAATAACAATGGTAATTCAAAGTACTTTACATAAAACTGATTAAAAATAATACAAGGGTCATATGAAATAAAGTAATAATAAAAAGTAAGAAATAATAAAAGATTTAAAATGTATTAAAGGGTTAGTTCACCCAGAAATGAAAATTCTGTCATTAATTACTCACCCACATGTCGTTCCACACCCGTAAGACCTTCGTTCATCTTCGGAAAACAAATTAAGATATTTTTGATGAAATCCGATGGCTCAGTGAGGCCCCTATTGCCAGCAAGATAATGAACACTTTCAGATGCCCAGAAAGGTACTAAAAACATATTTAAAACAGTTCATGTGACTACAGTGGTTCAACCTTAATATTATAAAGCGACGAGAATACTATACAATATCTAGTGATGGCCGATTTCAAAGCACTGCTTCGAAGCTTTACGAATCTTTTGATTCAAATCAGTGGTTCGGAGTGCCAAAGTCACATGATCTCAGTAAACGAGGCTTCGTTACGTCATAAGTGTTTCAAAATTTCAATAGTTCACGTGACTTTGGCAGTTTGATACGCAATCCGAACCACTGATTCGAAACAAAAGATCTGTAAAGCTTCGAAGCAGTGTTTTGAAATCGGCAATCACTAGATATTGTTGAAAAGTCATTATTTTGTTTTTTTGGCGCACAAAAAGTATTTTCGTCACTTTATAATATTGAGGTTGAACCACTGTAGTCACATGAACTGTTTTAATGTTTTTAATAGCTTTTTGGGCATTGAAAAAGGGAGTGTTATTGCTGGCAATGGAGGCCTCACTGAGCCATTGGATTTCATCAAAATTATCCTAATTTGTGTTTTGAAGATGAACGAAGGTCTTATGGGTGTAGAACGACATGAGGGTGAGTAATTAATGACATAATTTTCATTTTTGTGTGAACTAACCCTTTAACATGAGAAAAGAAAAGGAAAGAAAATAGAAAATTGCAGTGCTCAGTCAGTAAACAGTAAATACAAAAAATACGTTTTTATTCTGGATTAAAATAAAATAATTACAAAGTAATAAATAAAATAAATAAAAAATACATTCAAAGGTTAAACTATAAAGATTTTCACTCTTTCTTTGCTTGGATAAAATTCAGTAGCATTGCGAGTTATGATCTTGTCATTTGTGTGTCCATGCGGTTCAGCAGTGTGTGTTGTGATGAACTCAACCCTCTGCTCTGCCTTCCCATCATCCCTCATCCTCTGTCTAATCAGGCCTCTGCTCTGCTTCTCGCTGCCTCATTAGCGAACTGTAACGATGTTTTGCTCAAATACATTTTGCTTATGCTGGCGGTATATCCTTATCCCCTAGTCTGTTTATCTCCCACCCTTGATTTACATTTCAGTGAGTAGGTGTTTGTGGCGATTGAGTAAACACTTTGTGTGGCAGTATTTATATAGCGGTTGAGTCAAGATTGTTGTGTTTACGTGATAAGGCCAGATCATATTCTTAATTGACACAGAGACTCTACTGGTTGTCTATATTAAAATAAAACAGAACCAAAACTCACAGTGTTGAGATATTAATGACATTATTATTGGATTCAGGGTTTCGCTTTGAAACTGGACATACACTTGTGTGTGAAGCAGGAGACTTCTGTGAGCTTTTTTTGAAGTTGTAAATAAAATTAAGATAATGGAGTATGTTTTACAAGAGAATACTATTTCAGTCTCTCTGCTTCAAAATGTAATGTTTAATCCAATGTGTTACATGCCGTTTCTTTGTAACTATTTGTGAAATTCACTTGCGATTTCCGAGTGAAAATTGTTTAAAAGTAAATCCAACACCACATATTTTTCAGTGTAGGTCAGTTTTATACTTAGTTATGCTGTAGTTCTCAGAGTAAGGATTGGAGCTGCAGATCTTGCTGTCAGCATGTGGTCATCTTAGGGAGAAAACCACAATTTTCTGTTGCTCAGAATAGCACAGATTCTCATTCAGAATTAGTTTTGTGGTGTATAAATGTATGTGTGCGTGCGTGTGAAGGAGAGAGGGGGGGAATAGAAACTTTGAGCCATCTAATGATCTTCCTACACACCTTGTTTATGATCTGAAATGATCTTCCAGTGCGCTGGGAATGTGTGTATTGATGTGTGTTGATGTTCATAGTCTGTGTGAACGTACATGCTTGTATGGACCTGTGCCCACAATGCTGTGGGCTGTTATATGTTGGCAGGGGAGAAGGTGAGTGCATGTGTGTGGTGTGTCAGAGACACATATTGCCGACCGTCATTTGTTGCCGACTCATACTCTGTCATGTAAATAGGATGAGAAACCAGATCACAACCAATTTAAACTGTCCAGCGAGGGCTTTCATCCAAATTTTTAAAAGAAAACATGAGTGTACATGAGCTTTCCGCTCGGATGAGATATGTTTTTGTCCTATACACGTTCATTCACCACTTTCAAGTCTTCTCATGGAGAAATGCTGGTGACAGTGTGCAGGGCTGGTTTGGGTTGGCGGAAAGAATTCCTGGCATAAATCCAACCTGACAAATCTTAAACTTACTGTAGCTTCTCAGAATCTTCAGTGGTTTGGTTCACATTGTTATGAGCATTAAAGGGGTAGTTCACCCAAAAATGAAAATTCATCATTTAAATGTAAATAACTGCCCACTGATAAGAGCACACATGTATTTAATATGGTATAGCAAAATTTATTAGTGTCACACTGTACTTATAGGTGTGCCGTCATACCGCCCAGTACTACTTAGTCCTAATAGGCATATTCTATAAACTTAAACACACTGTAAAGTTGCCATCTAAAAAGTATATATTATGTGGTAACATCTAAATGGACTGCTTCAAGTTAAAGAAATGATTAAATATTATTCAACAAACTTGAGAATATTGGGATAAACCAATGAAAGTAGTTTTTATTGATCAAATCAAGTAGAAATATCTCTTTAAGTAACTACTGATGTTGCGTCTGTTTAGGTTTTGTTCATGTTTTCATGTTCTCAGTTAATGTTTTCATGTCTTTTATTTTGAAGTTCATGTTTATTGGGTCATCTGTTCATGTCATGTGATTCCCTGTTCCCTTCGTGTGATCTTGTCATGTGGTTCCTTATCATGTGTCAAGTTCTGATTTGTTACTTAGTACATGTGTCTTGTTTTCATTGGTTCCTTTGTTTCATGTGTCGTAGTCTTGTTTCAGTAGCTCTCTGTTCATTGGTTGTTTTTGTCATGTGATCCTCATAGTCTTGTATTTAAGCCCTTATGTTTGCCATGTTACTTTGTCGTGTGTCAAAGAACGTTATGCTGGTTTCCGTGATCCATGTTTCATGTTCCATGTTATTGTTATTGTTAAGTTCATGGTTTATGTTTTGTTTCATGTCAGGTTTGAGTTTATGTTTGGTTTCAAAGTTTTGGACCTTCACTATAATGTAAATAAACAGTTCTCCTCAATATTGTCTTCATCTGCTCCGTTTAAGCTAGCATTATAGCTGACATGATAAAATCATAGGAAAAGCTGTCTTTTTTTTTTTTTTTTTTTTTGTCCCAATGAACAGTGGTGCCCATAATGAGTAACAGGACATTTTAACAGTTGCCAGTTGCCATGAACCAAATCCTATTGGTTCAAAAGTTCTACACTTCTGTATTTTAAACATCATTTTCTGATAAGCAGTGATTTTCTTTTGTCGCTCAATAGTTTCCATTTCAGTGGACTTGTTAAGACACGTGATATAAAAGAACCTTGCTGATTTTAATAGAATAACATGATTGTGTTCATGCTTTTCAATAGACAAGAAATAAAAAAGTTTCTTTTTCTAGAGAAACACACTGAATGACTAATGGCCTTCAGAATGTTTCACAATAGACAGGGTGAGAAAATAAGCCGTAGCTGAAGCTGATGTTTCAATACAATATTTGCTATGACACTTGAACTGTTACCTTTTCCTGAGATGTGTTGCTGCATGTATAGGAAGATTGATATTGTTTTCATTTCAGTTAAGGTCTTGTAGCTGTGGGGGGAAAACAAGGATGAGTAATTAAGCCCTCTGTTTTTTCTCAGCATGTGTTTACTCTCTGTGAAGAGAAGGCAAGTTGTGGCTGAAGTCCACTGTGTTATCAGAGTAGACAATGTCAACAAATCAACTGAGAGTACGGTAAATATGTAGGCTACATATGGAAGAGCAAACACAAACAAACACACATGCACACATATATATGTTGGATTTCCATGTTTTATGGGGACTTTCCATAGACATAATGATTTTTATGTTGTACAAACTGTATATTCAATCCCCTAACCCTACCCATCAAAGAAAACATTCTGCATTTTTACATTTTCAAAAAATATCACGGTATGATTTATAAGCTTTTTTTTCTCATGGGGAAAATGTCCCCACAAGGACAAGGATTTCATATATTGCCATCTTTGTGGGGACATTTTGCCCCCATAACATAGGGTTTACCAGGACCACACACACACAAACAAAGTGTGTGTGTACAACGTGTCTGTGTGAGTCCTCACATATAATTAGCATGATAAAGGGTTAGTTCACCCAAAAATGAAAATTTTGTCATTTATTACTCACCCTCATGACGTTCCACATCCGTAAGACCTTCATTCATCTTTGGAACACAAATCAAGATCTTTTTGATGAATTCTGAGAGGTTTTTGTCTCTCCATAGAGATTCAACGCAACTACCACTCCAAGGTCCAGAAAGGTAGGAAAAAGACATCATTAAAGTACTCCATGTGACTCCAGTGGCTTAAACTCAATTTTATGAAGTGATGTGAGTGCTTTGTTTGTGCAAAAAAAAACATAATTTACCACTTTATTTACAAAATAATATTATCCAAAGCGTATTCATGCAACAATACAACTCTTGCGTGAACAAAACATTTGCGTCGTGATGCTCTCGTGAACACTCGCGTAAAGTGGTAAATTATGTTATTTTGCGCAAACAAAGCACATAAAATTGAGTTTAAGCCACTGGAATCACATGGAGTACTCTTTAACGATGTCTTTTTCCTACCTTTCTGGACCTTGGAGTGGTAGTTGTGTTGGATCTCTATGGAGAGACAGAAACCTCTCAGACTTCATCAAAAAGATCTTAATTTGTGTTCCGAAGATGGATGAAGGTCTTATGGATGTGGAACGACACGAGGGTGAGTAATAAATGACAGAATTTTCATTTTTGGGTGAACTAACCCTTTAAAGGATACATCATAATATACAATAGCTTTTGGGATCAGTAAAACATTTTCTTATAATATGCTCATCAAGGCTGCATTCATTTGATCAAAAATACAGTAAAAACATTAATATTTTAAAATATTATTACAATTTAAAATGACTGTGTTTTCTTTGATGCTGAATTTTCAGCATCATCAAGTCTTCAGTGTCACATGATCCTTCAGAAATCACTCTAATATGATGATTCAATGCTCAGTAATCTTTTCTTATTATTAGCAATGTTGAAAACAGTTGTGTTGCTCAGTATTTTTGTTGGAACCATGATAAAAAATTTTCAGGATTGTTTGATGAATAAAAAGTTCAAAAGAACAGCATTTATTTGAAATAGAAATGTAAATATTATATAATATCATTATAAAATATAATTTATCATTTAAATTTTTTTCCACAGCATCTGCTTATAATGACTTATACTACACGGAAAATGACTGTTATATACTTAACTTCTTTTTTTTATTAATTTCTTTATGTTAATTATTTTAATATAATTGAACTATGTTATTTGTCATGTTTTATGATGATTTAGCACCTTCTCTGTGGGTGTGTCTCAATCAGCTCCCTAGTTCAGTAGTCAGGGCACTGATCAGGAAGTCAGCCATTTTAAGGGCTGTCTCAATCGCGAATCCTTCCAGGGCACTGAAACGTTCGCTCCGTAAAAAGTAGGGATGCACCGATCCGATATTCAGATCGGGTATCGGCTCCGATACTGCCATTTTTGCCGGATCGGGTATCGGCCGGACGGGACCGATCCAAATCCGATACTGTGCGTATCAGTATATGGCTGTAATACATAGTCTGTGTTATTGTTAGGCTCCACAAAAGGCACAAAAACATTAAAAAGCACCAGAAAGTTTCTATGCACTATATTCCAAGTGTTCTGAAGCCATTCCATAGTTTAATTTGAGGTACAGATAAATATTTAAGTCGTTAAATTAAAGTTCACGTAAATGCCTCCCTCCGCTACGGCTGTCAGTCATTCTCAATTCAGCATTCAAACTGCGTGTCGCGTTCGGTTACAACAGTCAACAAAATGAAACTCTATCCAAGATGAATCCATGTTTCTATTATTATACTTCATCTGTAGATAACGATACCGTTAATGCAATACGCATCAATATATCTTCACTTTGTGCTTTGAACTTTTCAATGCGAAGCACTGCCGCTGCGCGCTGTGACTCCATGATGCTTCAAGCGCATCATTCTGCACACGGGATGCGCATAAGCGCTTTGTGCCGCTCTGTATGGGAGCCGTTCATATTATAATACTTTTGCGCAATGAAAGATTGTTAATAGCATTTTTTTTTTGTTCTGTCCTATCTATCATATGTTGCTGCCTCATTAAAAAAAAAAAAAAACTCCGCTATAAATTTAAAAGAAATGTCTTTTAATTTTATAGTATAGCCTATATTTATATATAAATATATTTAGTTTTCGGTTAACGTGACCTTTGAGATATTATATATATATATATATATATATATATATATATACACACGTCACACTACCGCCGGTGACACTCCACGACCGCGGTGGTGCTTTTGTCATGCCGACCGTCAACAGCCCTAAGTGAGGCATACAGTTTATTAGGCAATTTAGCACTTTTTTTATTATTACTTGAATATCGGATCGGTATCGGCCGATACTGAATTCCAGGTATCGGATGGGTATCGGAAGCAAAAAAAGCCGGATCGGTGCATCCCTACTAAAAAGTCCCACAATGCATCATGAAAACCAGGGAGCATCGATGCTCACTATGCTCCCTTAACGGAAGTTCTGAACCAGCGTCCTTTACTGTCCTTACCAGTGCACGAATTCGTGTACACGATATACTGATTCACGAGCTCGGGAGCAAGGGAGCTGATTGAGACACACCCTGTGACTTTTTGAATTAGAAAGTTTTTGTTACTGCTAATTTTTTTGCAGTATAGTTTCAAAAAATGGTCTTTTTGGACTAGAAAAGAAGTTTCTTTTAAATGTTTACATAGTACATTCAACTTTTTTATTTCAAAAGTTTAAGGAAAATTTGTTCATTTGTCAACTTTTAAAATGAACGGATATTTGTACACTATGTTCAGATATCCGTACCTTTCCACATCATCTGTTCAGCAGCTGTGTAAAATATCTGAACAAAGACACAATGGCATTGTTTACGATGCAAAATATTCCTGAAATTTCCTTTCCTCTCGCCATCTTGCAGACTCCTCCGGTCAGCTCTCGTCGTCTCCTTTGAGCTCCTCCACGGGTCACCGAGGCATCAGTAACCATCCTCTCCACCAGCCCCTGCTTAGCCCGTCTGCCATGAGCTCCAGCCCAGGTCAGCTGCACTCGCCCATCAGCACCCTCAGCTCGCCCATCAACGGCCTGTCCTCGCCGTTCCCCGTCATCAGCTCGCCCATGGGCCATCCTTCCATGAGCGGCCCATCCTCCACCAGCATGACCTTCAGACCAAGTCTAAGCCCACAGGTAAGACATCACTGCATTTACTGTGGACTTATTTAACAGCTTCAGCATGGATTGCTGTGGCCGGCAGCGCCGAGTGCTATTGCAGATTCTTTCAGAGGTATGCAACAATCAATATTTTTTTAACATGTTCTCAGGCTCAGCTTGAACTGAATTTTCCTGCTCAATTGGCTCAACTTGACTTGAACTCTACTGGAAATTAAAGATCTATTTTAAAGAGTCTGATTGCTCAAATGGGTTTGATTGCATGACTAGATGGTGCACAAAATCACACACAGAGACACAAACATTTGTTTGAATCTTTACCTCATGTATTGAACCAATCAGCCAATTTAGTAAGGTTTTGAAAAATTGCTTTTAATGACTGTTTCTTGCTACAATTAGACATGGTCATCTGCTTGTTCATAGCAAATGTAATTGATTTGGCAATAGTGGCGAAGGCTGTCTGCGTATCTCATAGCTCAAAAAGCTCTGCTAAAGTTTCTAAGAAATGAAAAATGCTAGTAATTGTAAAGTTTAGACATTCAAGGTATTTATAAATACATAAATAGTTCCATTGTATTTTCCATATGGTACACACATGTATACACACTTTTCACACAGTGTTTACCTCATTAATTTTATCAATCAGAGTTTAGAGGCCATTCTTCCATACTGCAGTTTTCCGTTTATTCACAGAAAATCTAATCAATTCAGCATCAGTGCTATCGAGTTTATGATGGGGTTTTATTTAATAACACAGCTTAAAAAGCTCTATTGAAGCAGGGTTTCATTGGTGGAAAATGCAGCTTCTTGTAAAAATTTTGTGGTGTTATTGGATTTCTGTTAAATCCCTCTCACTATGAGCTGGGTTTTATGAGACATCATACAAAGAATATTACAGTTTCCAAGTGATGTAATTCCACTTTTGTATTATAATTGTCTACGTATCGTTACTAGGAATGTAGCTTGGATTAATATTTTATATTTAAGCATATATGTAGGTGGTTTACTGGAGCCTTCTTTAGGGTACATAGATAAGAAATAAACAGTTAAACATTTTAAATAGGCATTTGTGCTCAAGCATTTAGAGCAGAACATGTTATTCCCTGTGTAACGCTTCAGTAAATGAAAAAAAAAAAAAAATGATCAGAGTGAATGCAGGTGCATGGAACTCTTTCTGATCTTGTCATTTGCTTTGGCTACATTTGTGTTGTTTCTTACTATTTTAGAATGAACGTAATGCTAGTTTTTATTAATTAAAGAATATACACATAAACATAAAGATGATTAAACTTAAATGTCCACGTTATCAGCTGGGATATTCAGGGCTGTTGTCAGGGGTTCATAAAATGAACCATAAAATTAAATGACATTAAATCATATGATGAGACTGAATTTTGAATAGATGAGTAAATTAGTGACACATAGATTGTATTTAATATAAGCAGCATTAAAGAAAACAATATTTGCATTTGATTAAAACTACTGACTTTGTTTTAGCATGAAACAGGTATCATTAAAGGTGTTAGGCCTAGTTATTTAAGAAAAAAATAGATAGAAATAGATAGAAAGTAAATGAATAAGAACCATGAGGCAAAAGCTGTATTGAAAGTGTATGTATTTAAGTGACTGTGTCTCCATTAGTCAGAATATTGTTTTAATTATAATTTGTCAATTTAATTAACATAAAAAATTACAAGAGACATGTATAGTGTCGATATGTTTTGTTATCAGACAAATTAGTCACAACACTAAACAACACCGAAGGTTTTCAGAAAAAAAATATGGATAAATATTGTTCTGTTTTTACTTTTTAGTAGATATATAGAATGTGGAATATATTAGAATATAGAATATGCCACATCATATTGCATTTTTTGTTGCTTGTCTTTTAGGTTAAATACAAGAAATTAAATTAAATGCTTTTCATAGTAGCCAATTGTCTTTTGATTAAAATATTGTGTCCGTGTAAAGTGAAGAACATAAGGGCATGTTTTTAGAGCAACATAATATAATTAACTGAACAAATGTTTTTAACTTAGCTGATTTTTTTTTTCATTGCACTGGAGTTTGTAGAACCGCTCTGTACGAGTGTGTTTGAATTACAAATGTAATCATTAACATATAAATCTGTAGAGATAAGTAAGATGGATTTAAGTCAGACTTTGGCACAGTGAAATCATTGAGTGCCTGCCAGAGTCATTTGAGAATCAGTAAAACCATTTGTGTAACTCTAGTCATATCAAATAACAGCCTTTTATAAATTCATTTGAAGACCGTGGGGTTTTATCAGACACCAGATGGTATATGAGAACTGAAATCCCTGCAATACAGTTTAAGATAAACCACACACTATACTCGTTACGGACGTGTTATTGTGAAGGGTTTCGTCTGTATGTAAGACATACATATCACCTACCTCTCACTACCAGTAGTAAAGTGTTCAGTTGTTACTGTTGTACCCCGAAATGGAAACAAGTTCCCATTAAAAATAAGTTTGGGTTGGCATAAAAACAATGGACTTCATTTTTTTCTTTCTACCACCTCATGTCAGACAGCTTTAATTTGGATACTAAATGGAGAGGGGGCGTTTCACATTAATGGTGTTGCCTTAAGTAATGGCGTATGGGCTTAAGGAGAGTCGTCTTGGAGGTGCCCTGGCCCCCGTTCATCCTCATTAGCCCCGTCAGAGTGCTTGATCTCTGACCACATGGTGTCAAACACGGCCTTAGTGTGCCACATGGGCTTTCTACTTTTTATTGGCATGCTAAATGGGTTCAGAAGAGGCCCGGTTGGGGCCTGGTCAGGGCCCAATCGCACGGGAAATGAGCTGGCTTGTTAAAATCTGCAGTTCAGCCATGTGGTGTGTGTCAGAAAGAAACTCTTTTAGCACCCTGCCAGTTCAATCTCCTCATACACACAGACAGATGCACATTTCTACATTTGTACATGTACTCTACTGTTCAAAAGTTTGGGACCAAGAAGATTTTTTGAAAGAAAATTCTGGTAGCACTTTACAATAAGGTTTACAATAACATTACTTAGCTACTTTAGTTAACATGAACTAAGAATGAACAATACTTCTACAGCATTATTAATCTTAGTTAATGTTAATTTCAACATTTACTAATATATTATGGAAATCAAATGTTGTATTTGTTAACATTAGTTCAATCATGACAACTCTCAGAAGATTTTTAACATGGTAATTGATATGACAATGTTAATGTATTTGGTCTTGGCGGAATACATCTGCTACGCTGCTGCTGAATTGCTGCTGCTGTAGATTATTGCTGTTGTTGTAGATTATTGCAGCTGCTGCAGAGCAAGTACAGGAACTTGCTACTGCCAATACATACACCGATACGCTGCTGCGAGTAAGACATAGTGCTGCTGCACAAATAGCATATATCAATAACCCATAGCAGATCTATACAGGTGGAGCTGGGGAAGGTGGAGGGTTTTAGAGGAACTTTGAAGCGCGCTGCAAACTGCTATAGTGATTGTAACCAGCCATTTAAATGTGTGAGCAACAAGCTCATTAGCTGCAGAAGTGACATGGACCAATCATCTTGTGCCAAGTAGTTAATGCTGTAATTATCATCAGCTTGCATTAAGGACCCGTCAGCCTGCGCCCCTATTATGCCTTTTTTAAGGTTCCTAATATTGTTTTGGGAGTCTCCTACAACAGGTTTACATGCATGCAAGGTAAAAAAAACACTTTCGTTTTCTCATAATATACATTTAATTTCATTAAATACTTGAATACTTGAATACTTCAACTAGTTAGCGTGGACTAGCATCTTAACATCCTATTATAATACAGATAGAGCTCCATGCTACTGTAATAATAAAAACGCAGAGGAAAAAAATGTCTCGGTTACGTATGTAACCCTCGTTCCCTGAAGGAGGGAACGGAGACGTACGTCGGTAGTGACCGACGAATTGGGATATCGATAGAGAGCCCTATCTGCTTCGAGTGAACTAAAACAAGCCAATGGAATTGGCGTGCGATATTTGCATAATGCGCACTGCCTCCGCCAGGTGGTATAAATAGGAAGCAGATGCAATCGCACTCTGTATGTAACGAGGGTTACATACGTAACCGAGACGTTCCCTTTCAGTCGGTCACGTTCGGCTTACGTCAGTAGTGACCGACGAATTGGGATCCCAAATAAAACGCCACAGTTACAGACCCCTTCCAGCGCCCAGCGCAAGCTCTAGCCACCCGGCGCACCAGTGGGGCGGAGAAGGGGGCGAGCTTACACCGAGAGAGTCTACTGCTGTTCTGCAAGACCCACTACAGTAAAACTTAGACAACACTAGGGAAGTCTGCGGAGACCACTACCTACCATGCAGGGGAGGAATTTACGTGGAGAATACACGTATGGACTGGCCGTGAGCAGTACGCATATGGAGTCCCTGGGATGGCTCCAGCCTAAGCATAGGGGGAGACTCATCTGACAGGTGACAGTAGAGCTGGCTCTGCTAAGGGAAAGACACGGGCTCACTGTGGGGAGTTGACCGTGGACAATACACATATGGGACCACTCACGTAGAGGGGTCGCGACATATGGCACCCAGCCAAACATCAACGTCAGTGACGGGCGTTTGGCCTGGCATCAGACACTCCACAATGTCCGAGCCGAAAGGGGAGGCAGAGGAACTCGACAGGGTTCGCCAAGCGGGGAACTCGACTGGAGTAAAGAATGCACGTATCCGGCCCAGGGGGCGGGAATGGCATTGCAAGCCGACACTAGAACGGGCTCTTCGCGTCTACCGGCTGCTGGAAGCGAGTACACGGGAAGATACCGGTTCTACACGAAGGCTATAGAATCTAGCGAACGTGTTAGGTGTCGCCCAGCCCGCAGCACTACAGATATCTGTCAGCGAGGCGCCGTGCGCCAGCGCCTCTAGTGGAGTGGGCTCTCAACCTGAGCGGGCAAGGCACGCCTTGGGACTGATAAGCCAAGGCGATGGCGTCCACTATCCAGTGGGCCATCCTCTGCTTGGAGACAGCCTTTCCCTTCTGCTGGTCTCCGTAACAGACAAAGAGCTGATCTGAGGTCCTAAAGCTTCGCGTTCTATCCACGTACAGGCGCAGAGCGCGGACGGGACAGAGAAAAGCCAGGGCTGGGTCTGCCTCCTCCAAAGGCAGCGCTTGCAGGTTCACTACCTGATCTCTGAAGGGAGTGGTAGGAACCTTGGGCACATATCCAGGCCGGGGTCTCAGGATGACGTGAGAGTCACCGGGCCCGAATTCCAGGCACGATTCGTCGACTGAAAATGCGTGCATTTCCCCTCACCTACCCTCTTGAGCGAGGCCAATGCAACCAGGAGGATGGTCTTAAGGGACAGTACTTTTAACTCCACTGATTGCAAAGGCTCGAAGGGATGACCCTGGAGAGATGTAAGTACCAGGGTGAGATCCCAAGAGGGTACAGAGGGAAGGCGAGGCGGATTTAGTCTCCTCGCCCCCCTCAGGAACCTGACGATCATATCATGCTTCCCCAAAGACTTACCATTGACTGCATCATGATGTGCGGCAATAGTGGCAACATACACCTTGAGGGTGGAGGGAGACAGCCGTCGCTCCAAGCCCTCTTGCAGGAAGGAGAGCACAGATCTGACCGAACATGATCGGGGGTCCTCTCGGTGAGAGGAACACCATTCGACGAACAGGTTCCACTTCAACACAGAGGTTCCTAGTAGAAGGAGCTCTAGCGGAAGTGATAGTGTCTACAACCACTTGCGGGAGATCACTTAGAACCTCTGCGTCCCGTCCAGGGACCACACATGGAGTTTACACAGGTCGGGACGCGGGTGCCAGAGGGTACCCCGTCTCTGAGTCAGAAGGTCCTACCTCAGAGGAATGGGCAAGGGAGGTGCTGTCACGAGGAGCGTCAGATCCGAAAACCAGGTCCGAGTGGGCCAATACGGAGCCACTAGCAAGACCTGCTCCTCGTCCTCCCTGACTTTGCACAGGAGCTGTGCGAGAAGGCTCACTGGGGGAAACGCATATTTGCGTAGGCCCTGGGGCCAGCTGTGTGCCAGAGCATCCGTGCCGAGTGTGCCGTCGGTCAGGGAATAAAACAACTGGCAGTGGGCAGTGTCCGGGGAGGCAAACAGATCTATCTGTGTGGCCCCGAAGCGCTGCCAAATCAGCTGGACCACCTGGGGATGGAGTCTCCATTCGCCCAGAAGCGGAGGCTGCCATGAGAGCTCGTCGGCTGCACGGTTGAGCACGCCTCATGAATGGCATGAAGCGACCTCAGATGCTTCTGACTCCATAGCAAGAGATGGCGGGCGAGTTGCGACATGCGGCGGGAGCGTAGACCACCTTGATGGTTGATGTACACAACGGCCGCAGTGCTGTCCGAGCGGACCAGTACGTGCTTGTCTGTCAGCAGCTCCTTGAAGCGGCTCAGTGTAAGACGTACTGCAAGCAACTCGAGGCAATTGATATGCCAATGCAGTTGAGGCCCTGTCCACAGACCCGACACTGCATGCCCGTTGTACGTGGCACCCCACCCCGTGGCAGAGGCATCTGTGTGGACCACAGCATGCCTGGACACTTGTTCGAGGGGAACTTCAGCCCGCAGGAACGAAGGGTCCGACCACTTGGTGAGAGTGCGACGGCAGTTCGGTGTCATGGGGACACGGAACGTACTGTGCTGCCACGCCCATCTCGGGACCCGGCCATGGAGCCAGTGTTGAAGCGGCCTTATATGAAGCAATCCGAGCGGCATGACTGCGGCTGCGGATGCCATATGCCCCAGGAGCCTCTGAAAGAGTTTCAGTGGGGCCGCTGTCCTGCGCTTGAGCATACTCAGGCAGTTCAACACAGACTGGACGTGCTCCTCGGTGAGGCGCGCTGTCTGGGCAACCTAGTCCAGTTCCATCTCGAGATAAGAGATCCTCTGCCCAGGGGCGAGTTTGCTCTTGTCCCAGTTGACCCGAAGACCCAACCGGCTGAGGTGAGCTAACACCATGTCCCTGTGTTCGCACAACTGCTCCCGCGAGCTGGCCAGAATGAGCCAGTCGTCGAGGTAGTTGAGGATGCGAACGCCCTGTTCCTTGAGCGGAACAATGGCCGCCTCCGCAACCTTCGTAAAGATGCGGGGCGACAGGGCCAGCCCGAAGGGTAGGACCTTGTACTGATATGCCCGACCCTCGAACGCAAACCATAGAAGGGGTCTGTGTCGAGGCAGAATCGAGACATGAAAGTACGCGTCCTTCAGGTCGATCGCTGTAAACCAATCCTGGGGACGGATGCATTCGAAAATGCGCCTCTGCGTAAGCATCTTGAACGGCAGCCTGTGAAGGGACTGATTCAGGACATGCTGATCCAGGATTGGCCGTAGCCCACCGCCCTTCTTGGGTACAATGAAGTAGGGGCTGTAGAACCCTGACTCCATATCGGCTGGAGGGACCGGCTCGATTGCATCCTTCGCCAAGAGGACAGCAATCTCCGCCCAGAGAACAGGTGCATTGTCCAGGGACACACGAGTGTAATGGACACCCCTGAACACCAGGGGACACCGGGCGAACTGAATCACATAGCCGAGTCTGATGGTACGAATGAGCCAGCGGGATGGGCTGGGAAGTGCCAGCCAGGCTTCCAGACACCGAGCCAGCGGGACCAAATGCACCAGAGACGTACCAGGTGTGGGGCAGCGAGGTAGAGTGCTGGGACCCGACTCGGACGGCATAGCGGCCCGAAGTGGGGTCAGACTCTGCAAGGTGGCAGTGTGTATGGGAGAAGGCACATGGTACCAATAAAATATTTTTTGGTACCAAAAAAGGCTTCCAAACTGCCAAGTTTTTCATGCACGTCCGGGCTAAAGACAGGGGACGGGGCAAGACGAGAACGCGTCGCACTACGCCCCCAGGGGCCCAGGAAAGCATGGTCGTTAACTCTAAATCTGATTCAGCATGAGCACATCACAACCGTGGTACGCTCAGCCTCATCTTCATGTCCAGAGCTCAACAACCCTCTCTCCAATGTATCAGTCGACATCTGATCCTCTGCTGGAGCCCTGACTAAGACTCTAGGTCCCCCATTAGAAGGACCAGAAATCCACCGAGAAGCTACCAGCCATGTGGGACAGTGAACATAGCCGTCTTACTGGACGACCACATGGAGCGCTGAGCGCCGACGTGGCCATGTTGTTACTAAACATAAACCACCTACGAACACAGTCACAACATGTCTGCGATGCACTAGAGGAGTGGGGGGCCCACGGAGATAGACTCGGCGGGTATTGCCCCACTGTGATCCTCTGGTCACCCTGGCTTATTCACCAAAGTAGCACTTTTCTGATTCAGAAAAACAAACTAGATCGGGGAATAGGTGAGGGGACTCCACCTCATTTGAGGCACCTGAGTCTCGACCACGCATCTAGAGCACCGAACAACGCGCTGGGTTGCCATGGCAATTTTTAGACAATATTGGACCCACATCTGAATAGCAGAACTAAACGTGAGTTAGCCGGTTAGCAGGAGACATGGTGTACGTTACACAACATAACATACAAAACTACAAATTTTGAACGATCGCTAGAAAATATAAACATCAATTATTAATCATACTTACAGGATGAGATTCAGAGGAGCAAGCTGGTCCAAATAAACTGGGCACTGATCCATATTTTAAGACCAAGTGTTTTGTGAATCCTGCGTTAAACTCCCTGAGGTTTGAGAAGCAGTCATCAGTAAAAAGATGGGAACACAACAAAAGATTGTACTGCTGTGGTATTTTTTTTTTTTTTTTTTTTTAAAGAATTTTCCCTGGCGTCTGCGCGCGCAATAATTGGGCGGGCGATATGCTAATGTTTCGTTGTGACGTCACAACGAAACGGCTTGGGATTTGTTTTACAAACGACTCGTTTATTTGACCCTGAGTCGACTCTTACTTTTGAGAGACAATAACTTTATATACAGTGCATTTTCAGATTTAAAACTTTGCAGGATGTTTTCATTCACTTAGAGCTTTGTTACACACTACATAAAAAAGGGTAAATCCTTTGTTTAAAAATCCAGAGTTTTTATTATAGGTTTTAAGATAGAACCACCTGAAAGTGCATTTGTGGTTAAGTCCCCCATAATTACTCAATATATGTTTATGCATCATATAGAAAGGTTTGTAGCATAATTCAGAGCACAGATAATATTTTGGGGATGTTTTTGGTCAGTGACTGATGTACGCAGCATCTCATGACTGCAATGCAGCAGCGGACAGATTGAACAATTCTAAAAGCTCTACACACAAAGCAGCAGCATGAGATGGTCACATGGCACATGTGATCTGTCTTCTAACAGCTCCTCTGGGCTCTGCAGTGTAAGATGCGATAATAAAACTTATTTTTTCCTTGTTCATTATGTCTGTCTCCACTCATGCTGTTTTAATTTGGTTGTCATAGATGATTCTCAGGGTTATGAAAATGCCAGTCATTCACTCTTTCCACAGGACTAAAAGAGAGCGTATTTTCTTAGCCTGATTTGGCATGTGTTTTATGGAAAGTCTTGCTACTTCCCAATTATTTCTACCAGAAGCATCATGCTGACATTTTTTACATAACACAAAAAGTTATCAAATGTCAAATCTGCTCTTTTCCATGTATTATTTCCTTGAAGTTCAGTTCACTGAAAAATAAAATAGTCTGGATTTGAATTTAAGTCATTTACAAGCTAAAAAAGTGTTGTGTGTTTGTTTTGCCTCATCCACCATGTGAGCCAGGACCACCACTGGTGCCACCTCAAATTAATCATGGTTGTGTGATGCCACTAATTCCTACATTTACACATTTGACAGATGCTTTTATCCAAACTTACAGTGTATCCAATCTATAGATTCATGAATTCCAACACCTTGGTGTTGCTAGCACAGTGCTCTGCTTTTTAAGGATGCTTTCACACTTGGTTCGATTGCCTGGTCCGAATCCGATTGCTCCCCTCTCCCCCTGCCCCTACTGGATTGTGTTCACATTATATTATTTGGATCCAGACCGAGGTGCGTTTGATTAATCAAAGCAGCAGTTGTTTTCACCTGTTGCTTGGTAGCAACCATGCGAGAAGGTGGCAAAATGCATAGCGTTGCTCAACCTCACTTTTATATTTTGTTTTTTGAACCTCTGGTTTTGTATTCAAGGAATCAGCACATAACAGCACTTGTGTCCATCTGCCGCAAATGTACTGCAAATGTTCTAAAGAACGCGAAATGAGATATACATCAGTCACACTTGTCAGGAAGTGAATGAGAACACACACACAAACACACAGTTTTATCGAATCATAACGTCATCAGTAGTGGTTCACTTCCGAGATTTAGTATGATTGCGTTCATATCAGCAGAGAACCGTACCAAAGTTCACACGAATCTTACCCCAGACCACCCTTTTTAGGTAGACTCAGGTATGGTTCACGGAAGCGCACTGAGTTCGGGAAACAGTGTTCACATCATCCAAAGGAACCGAACTCTGATGTCAATCGAACCTGGGTGTGCACCAAAAGTGCTAGTGTGAAAGCACCCTAAGTTACATTTGTCTAGGTTTTTCATGTTTATCTGGCTGGTAGGTTTATGTGCATTTTTAGGGATTGCTGTTGATTTCTAATCCTATATAGTGCATGAATGTGGGGATCTGTGCCTTTCAGGGCTTAAAGTTAAGACTGTTAGGCCCTGTTTACACCTGGCGTTATAATGCGTTTTGGTCGGATTACAAGTGAACAACGCTTAATACAGGTGTAAAACGGGTCTAAAACATTTTGAGCTAGTCCACTTTAGACCACTTCCAGAGGTAGTCAAAACTCAGTGTACTCCCCCCGGATTCCTGGCTGTGGTAGGAACAAGCCAAGAGTGAGGTGTCAGGGTGTGGAGGGATGCTGAAAACTGTTGAGGAATGTAGGTGAGTCGACTGTGTATAAATAGGCTTCCTCTCATGCTGATAGGATAGAAGATTAGATGTGGTAATTGCTGATGATGAGTTGATTGGATAGATCATTTGAACGTGCTCCTCCTGAACTTTGTTAATGAAACATCATTTGGCGTGGTCTTGCGGCTGTCAGAGCAGAAACGGTTGTATGCATGTGTATGCTGTAGTGGCCCACCAGGATTTGACTGTCAAAAGAGCCATGCCTGCATCCGATAGAAGCAGACTGCAGCAGGTAGATCTATTTGTGTGCATGTGACTGTAAGCATATGTGCTGGTGTGTGCAAAGTGGTATGTATCAGTGTTCCTGCCACTCCTTTACTATCACAATCACGTCGGTAGTTCTTTTGTTTTTTAGTATGGATGTACACGGCACAGTTTGTCATGTACGTTGGGCTGTGTTTGCATTTAGATTTGTTGTATTTCTTAAGTCTTTCCTCAAGAGGTAAGCTGTTAGGATCTTATTAAACAAATTTAGGTGACATTTATATGTTTTCCCTACCTGTAGAAGTAAGAATTTAGGATTGAAAGTTAAAGCATCACATTGTGTAATGCTAACCATGAATGTCAGTACTAACCCCTTTAAAGCCGAGCAACACTCAAAAACGACCCAACATTGCCTGACGGCTGACCGTCGGCTTGGTGTGTACCGGTCTTAAAAGTCTGTATGCAGGATGTCATATCTACACTGATAATCCTGACCTCAGGTGTGGGCATGTGTTGTAAACCAGAAACATTTGTCATGAGTCATTGATAGTGCAAACAAAATAATGCTGACACAATTTAAGGCGTGGAAATGCCAGGAGACGGTTTTCGTTCAATGAACACAATAGTCTCTAATTCTCCCTGAAGCAAATCGTCATGCTGTCTGCATAAAACTATTGTATATTTGAAAACGAATACATCATAGACTTTGCCTTTGTTTTTTTGTTTGGTTAGAAATAGTTTAGCACTTTCATTGGTGAATGATTTTAATGTTTTCCTCTCTTCAGAAAGCTGTATGGTTTCATGTATCTGTTCCTCACAAATTACCTAAGAAAAACATAGTGAACATTCTTTCGTCATAATGTTTCCTGTATGCGTGCCTGTCATGCCTTTCACAGGTTGGCTCATCCATCATCATACTTTGTGTGATTTTAGTTCTGGGTAGTTAAGAATAAATGCTACGTGTAACTGATTCCATTCCAACAGACACTTTTTTATGTGGAATTATGCACAAAGTTTGGTGTTAGTAAGTTTTTTTTATTATTATTTTGAAAGAAATAATAAGAATACTTTTATTCAGCAATGATGCATTAAATTGATCATAAGTGACAGTAAAGACATTTATAATGTTACAAAAGATTTATATTTCAAAAACATTCTGTCCTTTTGTACTTTCTATTTATCAGAAAAATCCTGAAATGTATCATGGTTTCCACAAAAATATTAAGCATATAAATATGAAAATTCACAATATTACTGTTTTTACTGTATTTTTAATCAAATAAATCCCTTGGTGCCTTCAGTGCATTCATTCAGTTATTAGCAACTTGTAATGGTTTGATATCTGATATCTTTGATATCCTTTTTTTTTTTCTTTTTTTTTTTTTTTTTTTAGCTCAGTACGCCCATGAATGCAGTCAGTAGTTCGGAGGACATTAAACCCCCTCTGGGTCTGAATGGGGTAATGAAGGTCCCGGCACAGCCCACAGGCACATCCCTCTCCCTCACTAAACACATCTGTGCCATTTGCGGAGACCGTTCATCAGGTGACACACACACACACTGGAACACACATACCAAGATGATTAAAAAATATATATTAATGCACTACGTAAATTGTGTCTGTTATCATAATTTAGCTATTGTGTCAGAACCAAATAGCTAAATTATCCTAATATTTATATTAATAAATACATTATTAAAAAATGTATATTTCACATGTTTTTTCACTTCTTTGTGTTATTTCACGGCTACTTGCCAAAATAGTAAATAATGGACCTAAAATTTTATTTTGATTGCAAATAGTACTTATTATTTGAGACAAAAGAGCCCACAGACCGATATGAGAGACTAGCATGTCTAGTTGCCAGGAACAACATACTGTAAACTGTTCAGTTCAATAGTCATTATCCACCTTTTCCTACACCCCATGATGCTTTGTGCGAATTATGGGAGTAACTTATGTTAAACTGTAAACAATCAGCAAAAGGTTCACTCTGTGAATGCAATAATAAGCATTTTCAAAATCTGGGTACAATGAGATGACATTATTCTACTCACCCTTCAACCATCAGACATTAAAAGGACATATAAAAGTGTAAAAGCATTAACAAATTACTACCACAGATCATGAATAACCCCCGATTATTTCAGTATATGTTGTCCTT
Organism: Ctenopharyngodon idella; assembly: GCF_019924925.1. NCBI lineage: Eukaryota > Metazoa > Chordata > Actinopteri > Cypriniformes > Xenocyprididae > Ctenopharyngodon > Ctenopharyngodon idella. Next base: position 13,126,009 of record NC_067224.1, on the reverse strand, counting down.
TTTTATACTGTTACAGTAGAATACAAAGGAAAAAAGATGATAATCAGGGGGAAAAGAATGCAGCAACTAAAAAGAGCTCTTGCCATAGATAAGATATTCTTGTTATACCACGTCACGTTAAAATACCAAGCGTTACGTTATTCTCTTGAAATCTGAACATGAGAACTTGAAGGAAACTTTACAGCTCATTCAGTCAAACTGACAGATAAGGATTATTTGTAGAGCAACCTTATGATTTGAAATTATTTGTTTTAGTCTTTTTGAGTGGAACTTCCCCAAACCGGAAGTGCCTCTCATAATCTAAAACGCAGTAGGCTTATTAGGAAAAAGGAGGATATAAAAATGTACGACCACAGAATGCCCCAACTGACCAATCAGAATCAAATATTCCAGAGAGCTGTTTAATAATATGCTTTATTGTACTTGTTAATCTGCAGTCATGAAATTGGTCACTCCATATATTATATCTTTCAGAGAAGTGTGTGACAAAAACAGATGTGCAGCTGTTGAATTATTGATATCAAATACCAATTAAAGATAACCCTGCTGGGAAGAATACTAAAGCATATGTCTGCTGGCAGGTAAACACTACGGGGTGTACAGCTGCGAGGGCTGTAAGGGCTTCTTCAAGAGAACGGTGAGAAAGGATTTGACGTACACTTGTCGAGACAACAAGGACTGTATAATCGACAAACGTCAACGCAACCGCTGCCAGTACTGCCGCTATCAGAAATGCTTAGCCATGGGAATGAAGAGAGAAGGTGCGTTGCTTCTTTCTGTGAACACATGACAATTCTTAATAATATCAGAATTTGGTCATATTCTAATGGGTCATATACTCATAAAAGGAATAGTTCACCCAAAAATGAAAATCATCCCACATTTTACTCACCTCCAAGCCATCCTAAGTGTATATGACTTTCTTCTTCCAGACGAACACAATTGGAATAATATTAAGTAATATCCTGGCTTTTCCAAGCTTTGTAATGGCATTGAAGAGTTTTTGAAGCTCCAAAAAGTGCATCCATCCATCATAAAAGTAATCTATACGACTCCAGTGGGTTAATAAACGCCTTCTGAAGTGAAGCGATATCCATATTTAAAACATTATATTGGCTTCCGGCAAGTGGTACCCTCAGAGGTAACCCTACCACCGGAACGCAACTCTCTCACTGGAGTCATATGGATTACATTTCTGATGGATGGATGCGCTTTTTGGAGCTTCAAAAACTCGGGCACTATTCAATGCCATTACAAAGCTGGAAAGAGCCAGGATGTTATTTAATATAACTCCGATTGTGTTCGGCTGAAAGAAGAAAGATGGCTTGAGGGTGAGTAAATTATGGGATAACTTTAATTTTTGGGTGAACTGTTCCTTTAACCCGATCAAACAGAGCAAAGAATCCAGTTTCTTGAAATCACCTCATTCTGAATGTCTAATGTTTATTTTTATCATGTCCAAATGAAAGTAAGTATAAATGCTATGAGACACAGTCAGTTTTGAAAAGTCAAACTATCAAAGAAACATTTTGGAGGAGATCTTTTTACAGACTTAAAAGAAATAAACATTAATCAACACATGGCACAGATGGTTGAAAGCGCTAATGACCTACAATTTGCAGTTCATTGCACTCCTGTATGCTGTTGTCAAAGAAATGAGTGAGATTGATTAATGTGTTGATTAAATTATACAAGTTTAGAATCATCTAAAAGGAACTGAATTAAATGGCAAGAGGTTGTATTTCCAGTATTCCCACTAGAGAATAGTGGGAAAAGAATGTAGGCTTAAATGTAATTAATTCAGAATATATTCAGAATATTACATGTATGAGGACATTCCAATAGCTGAGAAGCATGTTATTTATTTATTTTTCATATACGCACTATCCCTCATGTTCTGTTTTTAAGATTGGGGTCCCATATGATAAATTTCATAATAATGATTTCAAAAACAACCTCTTATTGTTCCTTGAAACTCTTTTAATATGTTTTTTTTTTTTTTTCGGACCTAGTTAAAGCCCATTAGCCAGTCATTATGGAAGCTTTATCATTTTGTTTGATGACAAGGTGGGTCTTTTGTAGAAAAGTACAATAAAAGAAGTCACAGTAAACAACCATCAGTATACCATTACAGCATGATACCAGTAAAACAAGTTTAGCATGTGAAAACTGATTGCATTTATTCATTGTTTTATATCTGACATAAGTTGCATTGTGACATTTTTAATGGAAGACATTTGAAGTATGTTAAATTAGTTATGTTGTGCTATCAATTTTGTTTATAATCTGTTCTCAAAAGAGTAGAAAAAGTCATAAAGAATAATCCTGATACTAGAAAGTTAGGTATATTTTTCAAGCTAATAAAATGATCTTGAACATGAGGGCTAGACCCCCTATACTGAGGCCTCTGAGAGAGAGGTAACCTGACACACTTCTCCCCCACAAGTCACTCTCTCTGTCTTTCTGTTTCTGAGGACAATAAAGCTAAAATAATTTCCTTGTGCCTCTCTCCTCACCTCTCAGTGACTCCTGGAGTAAAGCTTTATCCTTCAGCTGACCTCCACGGCTCTCTGCTGCTCCTACTCAACAATTCCCCTCATGATCTGCTAGCGGTTTCTGTCTAACAGAGAGAGAGAGAGTCATAAAACAGGGCTTTTACAGACAGAAGGGAAAGCTGAAATGTTCCACAGCCTGACGACGAGGCAGACGGGGCTCATTTCCACCAGGTCCAGACCACAGTAGTCCGACTGTGTGGTTTAGACCTGGCTCCCCCTCTAAACCAGGCCAAACAAACGTGTGCACTGTGTACACAACACGCAGATGCTCGCCCAAATGTGGCACACACACACCAATACATTGTCAACCTGCATAACTAATCGTTTGACCGAAAGTTTTAGAAGGACGTTTTTATGGACCATGACTTTGTCCATAGACTGAATAGAAGCACAGAATCTTGTTTGCACTGGATCGTACCCAAATAAAATATACATATTTTAAAAAGCAGAATACATATTACTAATAACGTTGCTCCAAATGTAGAATGACCTCCTCAACTTTCAGCCTCTGAAGTCGATGAATAATGGGCTGGATGCATATGCAGCTCGATGAAAAACAGCCTGTGCTGTTTTTGTGGAAATGTGTAGATTAAGAGCAAACCAAAAGCAGCTGTGTGTTATTGTGCACAAGGTCACGGCTTTGTTTGTGTATGTATCTGGACATGTCACACATGCAAGCCATTCTAATTTTGTATGTGCACGTGTGCAGCCGTTCAGGAGGAGCGGCAGCGGGCGAAGGAGCGGAGCGAGGCTGAATTCGGCAACTGTGCCAATGAGGACATGCCCGTGGAGAAGATTCTGGATGCCGAACTGGCAGTGGAACCAAAGACGGAGACCTACGTGGAGGCCAACCTGAGTCCGCCTGCCAACTCTGTAAGCCAATCTCTCCCTCTAAATCACACTCAGTGACATTCAACTTATGGAGAACATTTGGCTCGTCTGAAGTGTGCCATTTCAGAGTTACACTTCACAATTGCTCCTCAGTGAACAGACTGGGCTCTGAATGTCAAGACTAAAGAAAGGTTCCAACCTGCCTGCAGATATAGAAAAGACAGTTTTAAGAGTTTTGCAGCTGTCCAAGAAAGAGTCAGATGCAGATACAAGTATTTCTGTTTGTGAATAAGAAGGGCTATTTTTACGATCCCACTCCCAGCGGATGGATTCGGCTACATAGCAATGCACTTTGGCTTTGAAGGCCTCTGTGCAGACCCCTTGAGAGGGGACATACTGCAGAAGAAGCACATTGTCATGTCACTAGATAAGAGCTTCAGCCATTAACCATGTCAGTTTGACACACCGAGGCTAGTGCCGCTGTGTATATTTATGCCTTGCGCACATTTGTCCTCTGTTTTGTGCAGCTGTAAGCTCTAAATCAGGTAGAGGTCAGGGGAAAAGAGGCATATGCTTTGTCTTCCCTACTTTGTATTTTCAGATTGTTTGTTTCCCCCACAGTCGTTTTTTAATGGCTGTTTGTGTGTTCGTCCTTGAGCCCTGGGGAAGGTCCTCTCACATGAATAGGGCTCTAATGAATTTGAGTTCCTTTTGGGTTGATTGGAAAACTGTTAAGATGTGATGATCTTAAATGAAAGCCGTGTAGAATAGGAGACATTTAAGCAAGATGTATATCTTATTGTTATGATATTTGAGTATGGTGGTGATATGAACTGAGCGCTCATGAATACACTTGTGAAAAAGAAGTGAGCTTAATTGTATGGAATGTAGTTGTACAATTGTAGTGTACTTCGAAATTTGAAAGTATATGTAAAATAAAACTACTTGCAGATAATTTAATGTTAATGAAATAAAAGGCTACTTAAGTGTACTTAAGTGAGAGTACACTTTCACAATTTTTATATTTGTAAAAGTGCACGTCATAAAATAAAATAAAAAAAATACTTCAAAGTACGTTTTAAAGAAGTACACTATTTTGATTTGATGACTAACATACTAAAGCACATATAAAGTACTTGATTATCATTTTAACTGTAGTGTGTTATTCAATATTACATTTAAAGTTAACATATTTTAAATGTACTACATTGTAACCATCATCATTACAAATGTGTACTTAGGGAATCACTTTATTTTAGGGTTCAGTTCTCACTTTTAACTAGTTGCTTATTAGCTTGCATATTACTAGTATATTGGTTGTTTATTAGTACATATAAAGTTCATATTAATGCCTTATTCTGCATTACCTTATTCTACATCCCTTAATCCTACCCAATACCTAAATTTAAACACTACAAAAACTACCTTACTAACTATTAATAAGCAGTAAATTAGGAGTTAATTGAGGCAAAAGTTGTAGTTAATAGTGAATATGTGTTCCGTATACTTAAGTGTTACCGTACTTAGAAATATAATTAAATACATGACAAAAGTTTCAATAGAAATTACATTTTAGTTTACCTTAAAGGGATAGTTCACCCAAAAATTAAAATTCTGTCATTGTTTACTCACTGTCAAGTTGTTCCAAACCTGTATGAATTTCTTTCTTCTGCTAAACACAGAAGAAGATTTTGAAGAATGCCATTGACTTTCATAGTATTTTTTTCCCTACTGTGGAAGTCAGTGGTTACCGTCAACTGTTTGGTTACCCATATTCTTCAAAATCTTCTGTGTTCAGCAGAAGAAAGAAATTCATACAAGTTTGGAGCAACCTGGGTGAACTTTCCCTTTAAATGCTTGTCAGTACACTTGGCAGTATGCTTTAATCATATTTCAAAGACAACAAAAATAATTTTGAAACCTCAAATGTGGCGTGATGGTTAGAGAGTTGGACTTGTCACCTGAAGGTTGCGGGTTCGAGTCTCAGTACCGGCAGGAAATATAGGATGGGGAGTGAATGTACAGCGCACTCTTCCACTCTCATTACCCACAACTGAGGTGCCCTTGAGTAAGGCACCTAACCCCAATCGCTCTTTGGGCACCACAGCAAAAATGGCTGCCCACTGCTCTGGGTGTGTGTTCAATACTCACTGCTGTGTGTGTGCACTTGGATGGGTGAAATGCAGAGCACAAATTATTAGTATGCGTACTTTCACTTTCATTTAATTGAAATTAACAAGCAGTTTAGTGTCTAAAACATACACTAGTTTCAAACAAGTATATTCTTTTAAAGGTAACACTTTAGTTTAGTGTCCAATTCTCACTATTAACTAATTGCTTATCCTCAATCCTAACCAATACCTAAACTTAGCAACTACCTTACTAACTATTAATAAGGAGTAATTAGGAGATTATTGAGGCAAAAATCATAGCTAATAGTTGGTTAATAGTGAGAATTGGACCCTAATCTACAGTGTGACCCATTTAAAGTATATTATTTCCAATACCCTTTGTAAAAGAATGCTAAAAAGTACTTATTTTCCACAAGGGTATGTTACCACTAAAATGGAAGAGCTTTTCGCTCTGGGTAGATGATGATGGTGCTTCAATGATGATGTGATTTTGGGATCCTACAGGGACAGAATTTGCTCCATGACAACAGCAGAACATGCACAGTTCTCTGACATGCCAGGCTGTTGGTTCATGAGTGCTTGTTCTGATTGATTCTGGGCTGGAGAGCTTGGGTTATTCAAGCAGAAGGAAAGGCTTTTAGAGAGCAAGAGTTAAACAGGGAATAAAAATATTCCATTGGGGAAAATGATAGGAATGATTTCCACAAGACTTCCCACAAGTTATCTGTTCATTTTCCACTCACATCACTGAGTTTGACAGTTGAGTTTCTCTTCATGATATCTTTGCAGAATGCAGATAAGGCAAAGTAACGTCACACAGTGAAGTCAATAACACTCAAAAGCTGTTTCAGAGTTTGCAAATACATTTTGTCCTTATTTCTGCATTGTTTATTGCATTCTCAGTAAAAGTCTGATATGTCCAAAAGCACATTTGTGAAGAAATACACTACCGTTTAAAAGTTTGGGGTTTGTAAGATTTTTTAAAATGTGTTTGAAAGTCTTTTATGCTTACCAAGGCTGCATTTACAGTATTTGATAAAAAAATACAGTTTTATATATATATATATATATATATATATATATAGTTTATTCCTGTGATGTCAAAGCTGAATTTTCAGCATCACTCCATTACTCCAGGCTTCAGTGTCACATGATCCTTCAGAAATCATTCTAATAAGCTGATTTGATGCTCAGGAAACATTTCTTATTGTTATCAATGTTGAAAACAGTTGTGCTTTTTTAAACTTTTTTGATAAATAGAAAGTTAAAAATAACAGCATTTATTTGAAGTAGTATTTTGTAACATTATAAATGTCTTTACTGTCACTTTTATCAATTGTAATGCTTCCTTCATTAATAAAAATATTAATTTCTTTAAAAAAAAGAAAATCTTACAGACCCTAAACTTTTAAACAGTAGCATAAAGTGCTTTGACTCATACAATATGTTAACTCTTACAATATCTTCCCCATCCTCACACAATAGAAAATTGTATCTCAAAAGTTGCTCTTTTAAATCTCAGTGTCACACGGGGTGCTTCAGAAAAGATGGAGAGTTGGATCCAGTTGCAACAACAGCTTTTGTTTTTTAACAAAATAACATAAGTAAATCAAGGCAAATTCAGAGTAAATTCAGACATGGGGCAAGTCAGGCAAAACAGTACTGAAACAACACATGCGAAACATTCACAATGGACCAGACACTGTTCACCAGACACTGAACAAAGGAAACACTGGGGTATAAATACACAGGCTAACAAGGGCTTGACATGGAACAGGTGTGGGTAATGAATTGCTATGGCAACAAACATCACTGAAATAATTTGGTCTAATTTAGTCCAATTCAAGAAATGTTTGAGTTCATATTGAGATATCTGACCTCTGATTTGCAGATGCTGGTATCTTGGCAGTTTGAGACATTGTCTTTTCTGAAAGTAGGAGATCACTAGGGTATTTTTCCCAGGAGAAAATCAGAGAATCAGGAGACCAAATCAAAAGTTTCCTCTCCATTGCTGTCTAGGAGAAACAACTGTGAACTCATTTTTGATTTTTCTTTTCTTTGTGTGGCCATGGAAAGCTACTGACATAGAGTTCTCTTTCTCTTTCTCTCTCTCTCTCTCTCTCTCTCTTTAGCCTAACGACCCTGTAACAAACATCTGCCAAGCAGCTGACAAGCAACTCTTTACTTTAGTGGAGTGGGCCAAGCGGATACCTCACTTTTCTGATCTCCCGTTGGACGATCAGGTCATCCTTCTGCGAGCAGGTGCGTCAGTAAATAAACACAGACCACTTTTTTTTTTTGAGTCATGCAGACATCGACCTAACATGACCTATTTGCTGCACATCTATTCTTCCAGCTATGAAGTTACAGCTGAAAACAGCATCAGCTAATGAAATGAGTATGTTTACGGTTATTTGACATTACAGTCTATTCCAGAAGCATTTATATAGATTTGTAGATACATTTGATCCAGCCTCGGGCCATAGCATCGATTAAAGAAGGAATTCCATCTCATTATCTTGGAGTGAGAGTCCTTATTCTGTTAAGAATGATGGCTTCTACACAGATCGAGAGAGAATAAGAGGCTGGATTGTTCTCGCCGTTCACATGTTGCATTTATTTCATTAGACTGAAGGTTGCCTGAGGACAACCAAACTCTCAGTGTGTTTCTGTTCAGTGTGTTTTATTCAGAGCTTCAGAAATGGGATCGTAGCATATGAAAGTGTAACGATGTATTTAACATCATTAGAACACAATTTTGGTTAAGAACATACAACTTAAGTTGATATTGAGCTAGAGTAAACAAATACAGTAGACAAAGCCACCATACACACACACACACAGATACAAAGTGGAGTTGCTCCCTTTCTTGCTACCTTTGTGTGTTTGTTCACTTATCAATGTGCTTTTGTGCTCCTGTCCTCTGTTGCTAGGGTGGAATGAACTCCTGATTGCTTCTTTTTCGCATCGTTCCATAGCTGTGAAAGATGGGATATTATTAGCTACAGGCCTTCACGTCCATAGAAACAGTGCACATACTGCCGGTGTGGGAGCCATCTTTGACAGGTTAGTCCAAGCTTTCAGAGAAAAAGCCTGAGCCTGTATAATTTTCTTCAGTGAAACACAAAAGGTGAATTTCTAAAGAATATTTCGGATGTTCTTTTCGATATAAAGAAAGCGAATGGAGACTGGGGCTTTTAAGCTTAAAAATGACAAAATAAAATGGCGCCTTAAAAACTCAAGTAAACTGAAGTATATGACTAATGCACTATGGTGCAATAGTCAGGTTCTGGAAGTAAAAAACCCATTCATTTTCTCCATAGGGAAGTTATCAATAACTTATAAAACATTAAACTCAGATCTACAGTAGAGGCCAAAAGTGATGTCCGGCCTAGGAAAATGTACATCTTTACCCTTTATTCAAATATTATTAAAAATTTGTTAAAGATTTTGTAAGCATATTGCGTAGTTGTGCTTGGAGTGATTTTTTTTATTTGTGATAACGCAATGAAACATGCCAAATTGTGTGGACATACTTTTTGGCTAGGCTGTCATGCAAAGAATTTATGAACACATGCAAAAACAAGAGAGAACTAACAAAATATTAATAATTAATAGTAACAGTCAATGCATGTTTTTTCCTGTGAGCTTTTTGTTTTTCTGTGCATAGTAAAATAAAACCTGTAGCTGCAGTTTGCTGTTTTGGCAAAATGATTTTGTGAGATAAATATCTTAACCAAGTTTAGTGTTTTGTTCTTTCCTCATATTTAAAATATTAAAAAAATATATATAAAATATTTTCCTCATGTTTTGATGGTTTAATCAAACTTATAGGGTTATTATGAAAAATATCCCCTCCAGAAATCTCTTTTAGCCACTACTGTTGAGCTACAAGGTTGTTAGTTGATGGTATATGTCTTTGTTGAAGCCATCAACCTGTATTATTTCATCTTATTTTTAACAGTAGGGTTTAACAGTAGAATTCCAGGTGTAAACCTACATGACTCATTATTCTGCAGAGAAATCTCCACCAATCAAAAAATAAAATGGGAGGAAAAATTATATTTTAATGCTTATGCGTTCTCTCAGAAAACGTTTGCGTTCCCCCGAGAAACTGCGTTCGCTCACAAAAAAATAAAAAATAAAAGTGATGGAAATAATATGAAATGGGAGTAAAAACTAAAATTAAAAAGTTTAAAATAAAAAAGTTTATCTGTGTAATGCAATACTTTTGCAAGAAAAAAGCATTGAAATATGCCTCCTATCTCATATTTTTTCCGTCACCATGTCAACAGAGGGGCTCCTATATATGCATATTTTCAGTGTTGGTGCCACAAGTGGGCCCCAGGGGTCGTGGGCCGGCTACTTCAGTAACTGTGCCACCTTACTTCGATTCCATTTCATCCGTTGCTTCAAATCAAAGTTTGTAATGTTGTGATTCACTTCATAGCTGGTTGGTTTAGTTTCCTGCCTTTTTAACTCTTTAACAAAGACTTTTTAAAAATCCCTATGGGAAAAATGAATGGGAAACATACTTTCAGAAAAAAAGTGGACGGACGAACTGTTGCACTCTACCAAATCGTCTGAAGCTGCATGATAGTTTTGTGTGAAGGACAGACCAAAGTCGTTATTTACTGAAAACCTCAAATCTCAAATAAAATATGGTGCCATTAGACAAGAATTTAGATTTCTGCATTTTCCACACACAAAACTATCATAGGGCATCATAAGACATGGAATATAGTTGTATTAAATTTATGATATGCTTTTTTTTTTTTACATTTTGGAGCATGATAGATCCAGTCCCCATTCACTTAATTTATATGGAAAAGAGCAGCCACAACATCCTTCTAAGCATCTCCTTTTGTGTTCCATGAAAAAGAGAAAGTAACACAGGATGTTAACAATGTGAGGGTGAGTAAATAGGGGCTTTTGCACTGGAGTTCCTATAACTATCGGAGGAAATACCCGCTTTTTGGCATGTTCGCACTGCAGGAACTGGGAATGATTTTTGTAATAGGAACGCCTTTTGGGAGGACTAAATTAATTCCTACTTCAGAAGAGGGTCTAACCCAGCACAATAGGAACTACCAGTGGCATAAGTGTATGTTGACTGGCCGAACGCATACAAAACACCGGCACCCACCATTTTTAAAAATCAGTGTAAACACAGAGTTTATATATACTTACTACATAAACTCCACGAACATGGAAAACAATGATAAGACATACAGAAAGCTATGGTTAACAGCATTAACCTGTTGCCTTTGTCTGCAGCGTTGTGTTCTTTTCTCAGCCTCAATGATATGTAGCACTGCAAGTTTTCATAGGAGTTTTCGTCTCTATAGCCCTCCTTTTTCTCTTTCAATCACATAACTTATACGTCTACATTCCATCTCAGTTATCACAAAACCCACAACACACAACAAAAACACAGCTCCGATCATGGCGTCCAGTTGTTGATGTTGTTGAATGCCACACTTAAATGACGTCGCTGTTGGCCGGCTTACATCACTTAAGAGTTCCTACTGGTGGTGCGAATGCAACCAGGAAAATGACCCTAGGGGAAAATTTCGTTCTCAGGGGACTGCCCCCATAACTGAGTACCTATAACTAAGCCCCTATTAATGACCAAATTTTCATTTTGGGTGAACTATCGTTTTAAATTCAGTGTCAGAGTATAGTCTTGTGGTCTACTAAGAAACCTTTCTGTGTCCTGATAGTACACCCTGTGGAAGATTTGTGACAGCCGTAGGTCATGCACACATGAATTTTTGAAAATAACCCCTATAATGATATTAGACGCTGCATCATGAAAGTGTCCTGCACATCTTACTCTTGATTGATGCCGTTTTTACATTAAGCCGTATGGCAGTTTTATGTAGCGCTGTGATAATGTTTCACTGGCTGCGTGAGATATGCTGGTGTCCTCACTAATGAAATATATGCTGCCCGGTCTGTCTGCAGTAGAGATGAATGTGTCTTATAAGACATAATGACTTTGATTTTCAAGGCGATATGAAAACTAAATATAAAGTGGAGCGATGACTCACTGAGCCTGTTTAATATGTTACAGAACATTTACTGGCATTTTTAAGGGTATGTTGGAGAAAAATGAACTATGTCTATAATTTAGATTGGCTGAGTTGCCTGTGAGCATAAAGATTTTTGTCACTTTTTTTACAGAGTGCTGACAGAGCTTGTGTCAAAGATGAGAGACATGCAAATGGACAAGACTGAACTTGGATGCCTGCGGGCCATTGTTCTGTTCAATCCAGGTACAGTAATGTATACTTATACAAACACAGCACTCTTATGCAAGTGCGTTTAAAATGTTTTTAAAAAATGTGTTGGAATAAATCCAGAAAGGGTAAATGAGATTCATGTGACTGTAAACCTCAGTATAGCAGGCAGATCAGTATATACTGTGTACTGCAAAATAATATGTGAATGTGTTAGATAGATATATTTGACCATTTTGTTTTTCGCTTTTTGCTGTGTTTTAAAAAAAATCTTTTAGAAGTGTGTAATAGTTACATGAATGCTAGACTTAAGCTGTTTTTCCACTGTCGGGGCGAATGGTTTTTAGAACGGTAAGGAACAGTTCTAGTTATATTTCCACTTGAGCTTGGTTTAGCATGTCGCAATTACACATCGTTCTCGGCCCAGAATTCTCAGCACAGTTGGCCATGTAGTGATGTCGCCACTCAGGATTAGTCACTTGTCTGTTGCCTGGCTACCAGTTTCTCTGTAGCTGGCCAAGCGCACTATTTGAGTGAAGTAAACACAAGTTAATAATACAATTTAAAGAAATATGTGATCATCCTCCATAACGTGGAGGATATCGCTATTTCCATCTCATACAGTCTGTAAACTCTTGCGTTACCAAGACAACGACTGACGCATTTGTATTACATTTCAAAGAGCTCTGTTATCAGCCCTACAGTGGAAAATAAAACTAAATTGGCTGGGATCGACACGGAATGGAACCGTTTAGCAATGAGAACGGTTTGGCCCAATGGTGGAAAATGGCTATAATCAAGAAAATTAAAACTTTTCTCAGAGTTGAATTTTTAAAATGAGCATATATTGAGCTTATTTTTTAAAATGAATAAATCCCCTCCGAAATCCTGCAGAAGCACCTGACAAAATGTAAATTCAAGCACATTGCATTGTGGGATATGGTATCTGATGCTGAGGGCTTTGCCAAATATAGTATGGTCAGCATCCTCTCTTTAGATGTACAGTATGTGAAGAACATTCAAAGGTAATGCACTTTATTTCAGATGTTGGAACAAAACAAGATGCTGTACTTTCTGAAAAGCTTTATCTACAGCCTAAAGTTATTTGATTAAACTAGCAGTACCCATCATCCACAAGACAAGTTACAGACAAATGTACTCTATACTGTTCAAAATTTTGGGATTGGTAAGTTTTTGTAATATTTTTTAAAACAAATTTTCAGCATCATTACTCCAGTATTCAGATCTTTCAGAAATCATTCTAATATGCTGATTTGCTGCTCAAGAAACATTTCTTATTATCAATATTGAAAACAGTTGCGCTTACTATTTTTGTAGAAACTGTGATACATTTTTTTCAGGATTCTTTTAGGAACTCAAAAAGTTTAAAAGAACAGCAGTTATTTGAAATGGAAATCTTTTGTTACATTATAAATGTATTTACTGTAACTGTTAATCAATGTAACACATCCTTGCTCAATAAAAGTATTCATTTATTTATTTTTTAAAAATGTACTGACCCCACACTTTTGAACAATACCTCAACAGACACCTTAACATGACATTGTTTTGTATCAAACAAGGTTTATCCTTACATACCGATTCTTATGAAAGCTTAATGTTTAAATACGTCTAATCAATAAATTGTGGATTTTGTGTTTTTATTGACTCATAGATTCAAAAGGACTGTCTAATCCATCAGAGGTGGAGGCATTAAGGGAAAGAGTGTATGCTTCTCTAGAGGCCTACTGTAAACACAAATACCCTGATCAGCCTGGGAGGTACGCGCACACACACACACCTTTCATCTCACATGTGTTTATGTACACTTCATTATTTCACTTGTATATACAGTGGGTACGGAAAGTATTTAGACCCCCTTAAATTTTTCACTCTTTGTTATATTGCAGCCATTTGCTAAAATCATTTAAGTTCATTTTTTTCCCTCATTAATGTACACACAGCACCCCATATTGACAGAAAAACACAGAATTGTTGACATTTTTGCAGATTTATTAAAAAAGAAAAACTGAAATATCACATGGTCCTAAGTATTCAGACCCTTTGCTCAGTATTTAGTAGAAGCACCCTTTTGATCTAATACAGCCATGAGTCTTTTTGGGAAAGATGCAACTAGTTTTTCACACCTGGATTTGGGGATCCTCTGCCATTCCTCCTTGCAGATCATCTCCAGTTCTGTCAGGTTGGATGGTAAACGTTGGTGGACAGCCATTTTTAGGTCTCTCCAGAGATGCTCAATTGGGTTTAAGTCAGGGCTCTGGCTGGGCCATTCAAGAACAGTCACGGAGTTGTTGTGAAGCCACTCCTTCGTTATTTTAGCTGTGTGCTTAGGGTCATTGTCTTGTTGGAAGGTAAACCTTCGGCCCAGTCTGAGGTCCTGAGCACTCTGGAGAAGGTTTTTGTCCAGGATATCCCTGTACTTGGCCACATTCATCTTTCCCTCGATTACAACCAGTCGTCCTGTCCCTGCAGCTGAAAAACTCCCCCACAGCATGATGCTGCCACCACCATGCTTCACTGTTGGGACTGTATTGGACAGGTGATGAGTAGTGCCTGGTTTTCTCCACACATACCGCTTAGAATTAAGGCCAAAAAGTTCTATCTTGGTCTCATCAGACCAGAGAATCTTATTTCTCACAATCTTGGAGTCCTTCAGGTGTTTTTTCATGTGTCTTGCACTGAGGAGAGGCTTCCGTCGGGCCACTCTGCCATAAAGCCCCGACTGGTGGAGGGCTGCAGTGATGGTTGACTTTCTACAACTTTCTCCCATCTCCCGACTGCATCTCTGGAGCTCAGCCACAGTGATCTTTGGGTTCTTCTTTACCTCTCTCACCAAGGCTCTTCTCCCCCGATAGCTCAGTTTGGCCGGACGGCCAGCTCTAGGAAGGGTTCTGGTCGTCCCAAACGTCTTCCATTTAAGGATTATGGAGGCCACTGTGCTCTTAGGAACCTTAAGTGCAGCAGAAATTTTTTTGTAACCTTGGCCAGATCTGTGCCTTGCCACAATTCTGTCTCTGAGCTCTTCAGGCAGTTCCTTTGACCTCATGATTCTCATTTGCTCTGACATGCACTGTGAGCTGTAAGGTCTTATATAGACAGGTGTGTGGCTTTCCTAATCAAGTCCAATCAGTATAATCAAACACAGCTGGACTCAAATGAAGGTGTAGAACCATCTCAAGGATGATCAGAAGAAATGGACAGCACCTGAGTTAAATATATGAGTGTCACAGCAAAGGGTCTGAATACTTAGGACCATGTGATATTTCAGTTTTTTTTTAATAAATCTGCAAAAATGTCAACAATTCTGTGTTTTTCTGTCAATATGGAGTGCTGTGTGTACATTAATGAGGGAAAAAAAATTAACTTAAATGATTTTAGCAAATGGCTGCAATATAACAAAGAGTGAAAAATTTAAGGGGGTCTGAATACTTTCCGTACCCACTGTAAAATTAAAGTAATAGCACAAAACAAAAAGAGTGCTATAGAGATTTAGAAAAGGTTTAATTGGATTCAGAGTGAGCATGATATATTTTTTCATTTCATGTTCATTCATTTTATTTCATTTTCACAACCCATTTTACTTATAGTAAAAGTCAGTTTGCTTATTTTCTACATATATGTTAAAAAAAAACTCTTATGCTAATTAAGGCTGCATTTATTTGATCAAAAATACAATAAAAACATGAATATTGCAAAATATTAATACAATTTAAAACAACGGTTTACCATTTAAATATATTTTAAAGTGTAATTTATTCCTGTGATGGCAAAGCTGAATTTTCAGCAGTTAGTACTCCATTCTTCAGTGTCACATGATCCATCAGAAATCATTTGGTAACACTTTACTTAAAGCCTTTATGTATAATGCATTATAAAGGTATTCATAATGTATGTTATAATGCATTATATCTTTTCATAAGCAATTGTAACCAAAGTTCAAATGCATTATAATACTTTTCAGATTCCAGGTTAAATTTAAAATTGGGTGTTTAAATGCATTATACTTTCTAAAGACATAACATATGTATTATAATGCATTACAACTAGTTACAATTACTTATGAGATCATACAATGCATTATAAGGTGCATTACAAGGCATAATTAATGCGTTAAAATACTTTTATAATGCATTATATATTTAAGTAAAGTGTTACCAATCATTCTAATTTGGTGCTCTAGAAACATTTCTTATTGATATCAATGTTGAAAACAGTTGTGCTGCTTAATATGCTTGTGAAAAACATGATACATTCAGGATTCTTTGATGAATCAAAAGTTTAAAAGAATAGCATTTATTTGAAATATTTTGTAACATTATAAATGTCTTTACAGTCACTTTTGATCAATTTAATGTGGCCTTGGTGAATAGAAATATATAAAAACCTTACTGTCCCCAAACTTTTGAACGAAGTTTAATTTATTTACAAATTATTGATGATTTACCACAACTTAAAGGGTTAGTTCACCCAAAAATGAAAATAATGTCATTTATTACTCACCCTCATGTCGTTCTACACCCGTAAGGCCTTGTTCATCTTCGGAACACAAATTAAGATATTATCAATGAAATCCAATGGCTCAGTGAGGCCACTATTGAGAGCAAAGCCACCGAACCTCTCATGATCCATAAAGGTACTAAAAACATATTTAAAACAGTTCATGTGACTTCAGTGGTTATAAAGCAACGAGAATACTTTTTTGTGCACCAAAAAAACAAAATAACGACTTTTTAACAATATCTCGTGATGGCCGATTTCAAAACGCTGCTTCAGAGCTTTACGAATCTTTTGTTTCGAATTAGTGATTCGGATCTCCTATCAAATGGCTAAACTGCTGAAATCACATGACTTTGGCGCTCCAAACCACTGATTCAATTCGTAAAACTCCGATGCAGTGTTTTGAAATCGGCCATCACTAGATATTGTTGAAAAGTCTTTTTTATAATATTAAGGTAGAACCACCGTACTCACATGAACTGTTTTAAATATGTTTTTAGTACCTTTATGGATCTTGAGAGGTTCAGTGGCTTTGTTCTCAATAGAGGCCTCACTGAGCCATCGGATTTCATCAAAAATTAATTTGTGTTTAGAAGATGAGCGAAGGTCTTACGGGTGTAGAATGACATGAGGGTGAGTAATTAATGACAGAATTTTCATTTTTGGATGAACTAACATTTTAAGAAAACAGCTTAATTTTTACACTGTGCTAATCCACACATTGACATCACTTGTTTCACAAACAGATTTGCCAAGCTGTTACTGCGTCTGCCTGCTCTGCGCTCCATCGGCCTGAAATGTCTCGAACATCTCTTCTTTTTCAAGTTAATCGGGGACACGCCCATCGACACTTTCCTAATGGAAATGCTCGAGGCGCCACACCAAATGACATGAGGGAATAATTTCTTTTCATCTCCGCCCCCTCTAACAGAGGGTGCAGCTTATGTATAGAACACTACAGGAGGGACAGGACACATCTCGGATCTCACCGAAGAGGACTGAACCAAGAGTAATTCTACCTAGGTGTTTCATCAGAAACATTGCGCAATCCACAAAATACTGAGTAACTGTTCATTGCGGAATACTATACAGGATGGATTAAGTGAGGGGTTTATTTTCTTCCTGGTTTGCATGCACGTTTGGGAAGTCACAAACTTCTGGACAGGTTTTTTTTTTTACCGGTTTCTCATTTCTTCTGCCTTACAGAGGTCTACCTCTGCTTTCCATTGAGTACACAGCCAAAACGCCTCATCTCTGAACTCACAATCATTTTGCTGTGAATTTTCAGATTTCATGAGGATAAAAAATACCTCGGATGCACTTCTTCATGCAGCTGTCCTTAAAGAACACATCACTGTATCTACCATTAGAAGCTCTTGCTGAAATCGTAGCAGAGTTCAGTGTTAACAGTGTTAAAAGGACCACATTTGTTTTTTTGTTTGTTTTTCCAGGCACTTAGAAATTGCTTCTTTCAAGTGGTATTGTCATACGTCAGGATGCTTAAAGTCCATCTTCATGAGGAAGAATCTGCACACAGTTTGGCTTTAAGTCATTTTCTTTTTGGGAGATATATGGGCCTATGAATAACAGAATGGCCTAAAAAGAATGAAAAGCAGGTGTTCTCTTGGCTGAACTCACGCTGGATGAAAATACAATGATTCATTGTTAGAATTGTGTAAAAAAAAAAAAAAAAATTGAAAAGGATTTTTCATGATTTTTTGCCTCTATAATTCAGCATAAATATGTATTATTTCCAAAGATTTTCAATAATGTTTATATATCATCTGATAATTCCCAGCAAGTGGGTGTTTGTGATTTGAAAATATGCAATGAGTTAAAGGAATCCAGATGATACTCTGGCCTCAGGGAATCAGGAGGTTTGAGAAGTGCTATGTCTGTCCCCTATTGGAAGAGTTGTGACATTACAGCTGCACTCATTTGCTATTACATGGAATTGTTACAGTTTAAGAGTTGGATTGTCATAAAATGCATGGCAAACATTGCAAAGTAACCATTTCTATGCCTCAGGTTGATGCAAAATGCAAAAACCCACATTTTCTTGTGTTTTTGGTTTTGTTGTGCAGTGTCTTATCTGTCATAAGCAAGAAACTGTAAATGGTGATAATTACAGGTTCATACCATTTGTACTAACGCATCAAACCTCATTTGCAGATTGAGCCAATCTGAACCAGTGTTTTAATGATGACAATGAATTTAAAATAATTATTATTGGAATTCAGGAGGTATGTGAGCTGTGTAGCAGGAATTTAAAGAATTGTCATTAGCAGACATAGTGCAGAAGACCTGCTGATTTAGACTACACATTCTGCCAAAAGTCTATTACGCCAGGCCTCACAGCAAAATGACAACAGACTATTCAGTCTAATATGCACACAAACAGCATATAATGTCTATTTAATTGCTATACAGAACCTAAAGTTATAGTTTTCATGTTTTTATGTTTTCAATCAGCAGTCAGGGAAGATCAGTGCTTTGATTTTGCTAGTTCTGTTATTGAATATCTTTGGCCTTTCATTACTCCAAAACCAGCATATTTAAAATGTGCAAACAAGAACTAAAAGCCCCTTGCTGAGGTAAAGAAGAAAAACTGTATTGGACTAGTCAAACAGGGTTTGTTAGACCACCAGGAGCCAGGCACATCTTATCTGATATCAGCTGCAATCCTGATGTGCCGCCATCAGACATCTTTCTCTGAATCTGTAATATTTCCCTGTGACTGTGAGACACCAGCCATCACAGGACAAGTTAACAAAACACAAAAGAGATGCATTTTAAGAGAATTATCTATTTTTGTACAAAGTGTAATTTTTTTTCTCTGTATCATTATTTCATCAGTTCTATGTTGTTCATATTGTTGGTGTAAATATTCCTTTTTAAGTGGAGCCATGCCCTTATGCCTGAACTGAGGGAAAGGTTTACGTGCAAAGGCTTCTGGTCCTCTGCCATTTGTTTTCATGGTACCCTCACCTGAGCTGAGGATGCTCACTCTTTTTTACAAGACAAATTGAGGGTGTATTGTGTATTGACCTATTATATAATGTCTGCTCAAAGGACTATTAAATTTCAGATTGTAAAAAAAGACTGTGATGTCAATCTTCAGAAAACATTAAAGTATTTGATAGTTATGAATAAATGATGACATACAAGATATTTCTAGACAGGATATTTCTATATACTCCTATCACAAAGCATGCTGAAGATTATGAATTTTATGGAGATTAACCTACTGCTCCAATGGATCAAAGCCAAACCATAAAAATAAAACTGAAGACAAATGAATATCTTTAAATTCAAAGCTGAAATGCTGGAAAATTATGTTTAGAAAGAATTGAAGTTTCCAACGGACATTGCTAATTTACATATAAATATCAATAATTGCAATATGATTAAACAAAAAGCAGAAAAGGCAAACATTTGACAGCAAAAACTGACATCAAAAGACATTTTCTCGTTCAACAAAAACATTTATATATACATTTTTGGTACATATATTTTTACCCAAATAGAACAATAAAACAATAGTATTCATGATTTGATAGAAAACATTTGCTCTTCAGTAATAAATTAAAACGAACTGAAAACATTACAGTAGATTATACAGTATATTAAAGGGTTAGTTATCCCAAAAATGAAAATTCTGTCATTAATTACTTGCCCTCATGTCATTCCAAACCCTTAAGACATCTTCGGAACTTCTTCGTCTTTGAAACACAAATTAAGAACTTTTTAATGAAATCTAAGAGCTTTCTGTCCCTCCATTGACAGCCTACACAACTGCAAAAAAACATAATTTACCACTTTATTTACAAAATATTAATCTCCAACGTCCACAAGAGCACTACCACGTACGCATGTTGGGTTGACGCGAGAGCAGATGTAGTTGCGAGATTAATATTTTGTAAATAATGTTTTTTTGTGCAAACAAAGCACTCACGTCGCTTCATAAAATTGAGGTTAAACCACTGGAGTCACATGGATTCCTTTAATGATGTCCTTACTACCTTTACTACCTGGGGCTTGAAAGTGGTAGCTGCCTAGGCTGTCAATGGAGGGACAGAAAGCTCTCAGATTTCATTAAAAAGATCTTCATTTGTGTTCCAAAGATGAACAAATGTCTTATGGGTTTGGAACGACATGAGGGTGAGTAATTAATGACAGAATTTTCATTTTTGGGTGAATTAAAACTTTAAGGGGAGAAAAGGCTTAATGATAAGTGAGATGTCACTATTATAAGCAGATAGGACCTGCCCATCTCTCAGATAAACCTGCATTCATGTGCTATCAAACCATTGTAAAATACAGACACTATTCGAAGTCAGTCTAAATTTTTCTACTAAAGCCTCTGAAGTACTATGCTTTAACTTAACAATCACTCTTCCACAGTTTGATGGTCTTGTCGTTCTCCAGGGCTGCAGAGGCAATGATGTTTTCTGTAGGGTGGCAGGCTGTCGAGATCACTACATCTAAGGACAAAAATACATCATATTTACAATGTCTTACCTCTTATGTTAACAAAATGAAAGAGACTGCATTGTCTGGGAGGTCAATCAAATGTCATATACCTGTGTGCCCTTGTAATTTCTGCACAATTTCTTTGGTCTGCAAGTTCCAAATATACACCATATTGTCTTCAGAGCCTGAGACGATCCACTGAATGAAAGCAAGACAGATTCAGGTTATTCAAAAAAAAAAAAAAAAAAAAAAAACTGGCCTAAAATAACTATATAGCTATGTGTTGAAACAAATACTTTGACAAAGTAGAACAGAACCTACCTTTCCTCCAGTCACAGAAAAATTGGCAAACACGCAATACTTTTCATTCTTATGTCCAGTATATGTCTTGAGACACTAAAAAAAATATTAAAAGGAACAATAGATCATTTAAAGCATGAAATATTACCCACATGTTTACTTAGCTAAATGTGGACATTCTATTGTTTTTATATACAGCTATTTAGAAATACTATACCTTAACCCTAAAAGAAAATGTTCTGCATTTTTACAATTAAACAAAAAAGTTATTTTCTATTTATCTCTTTTGTTAACCTTCTTACAAATGAGCACGTCCCCAAAAGAGGTTTTAGGGTAACATGGGGGAAGATGCCCCCATAAGAACAATGTGGATTTACTTTTAAACCGTAACATATTAAGATATAAGTTTAGCATGTGCAGGATGATGATGCATCAGCCAATTTGTTATTATAGGAAATAAATTGAAACATTTGCTAATTTAGTTGTTATAGTACAAAATGTAACATATTAAAAGACGGGTAAGATGGCCCCTATTGGGGTAAGTTGACCCTCCTACCTGGGGTAAGAAGCCCATTTGATTACAATAAGTATTAAATTTAAAAATAATAACACAAGTAACATCATTGCACTTCTGTGCCAAATCTGGGGTAGGGGGTCATCTTACCCCAAGGGTCTAATTTTAACTTTTTACTTTAAAATAAAAACTCTTAACTTTTACTCCTCAAATCTAAAAACATTAATGTGTCCATAAATCCCTCGTTAACAAATAGATACAAAAAACTTTGATATTCAACATAAAATGTCATAGATCACTATTTTCCAAAGACACAAAATTAGATCAATTAACCTTAAAACTGTTTCGGCTGACTAAATCTCACAAATGTTGATATTCAGATAAAATAACAAAATTAAAAATAGCATAGCCATTCATCAAAAGTGCTGAAATGAGTGGGGGGGTCATCTTGCCCCGGTGGCATCTTACCCTATCTCAATTCTGGGTATAAATTTGTCCCCAAAATATGATTAAGTAGGTAAACACACACACGTATGTTTGACTATATTAGTAAGGATATCTCATGGACATCCATTGTTTTTATATATAAGATTAATGATATTTGTTTTCGCCTAACCTGCCCTATGCCTAAACATAACCCTCACAGAAACCTGTGCAAAACACTAAATTTAAATTTTGGACCTCACAAGTATTGTCAACCCTGTACACATGTACATACAAATTCGCATTATCAGCATGTCACAAAATATTTTTATTAATGTAGTAAAATTAATAGTATGTAAATTATATACACTATTAATTTGAATGTATTAAAACAATATTTTCTGATAAAAAATGTTAATCAGTAGCAGTCAACATTCATTATAATTAAATGACATACCTTTCCTTTGCTGTAGTCCCAGAGCTTTAAGGTACTGTAAGGAAAAGAAAAAAAAAAGATATGAACATAAGCATGTTTATTAACTAACATTAATAAAAGGTTAATAAATGCTGTAAAAATAATGCTCATGTTAATGAGACCTTATTGTAAAGTGTTACCATAATATTTAAATAATTATATTTGTTTTTACAATTGTTTTTAACTAAATGCATATTGTCTCAGAAACTCTGCACTGAATAGAAAACATCACTAGGGGGATGAGTTCACTTACTTGTCCAGTGTTGCAGCTAGAATGTATTTTCCATTTGGAGAAAACTTCACAAATGAGACAGGAGGGTTGTCATCATCTGGAAATAATAATAAAAAAAAAAGTTCTCCATCAACAGACTCTCCTTATTTGCATTTAGAGCAGCCACATTTATCCAAATTATACACCCCACACCATCCTGCCATCTGGCACCACAACAACACTCACTCAACATCTAAAGTCCAGCTATAATTAGAAAACTTGATACTATGCTCTCCAGCTTCATCAGTACATATGGTACATACTAAAGAGAAAACAGTCACATACCTATAAGAGTTCTCAGACATTGTCCTGAAGCAGTGTCCCACAATCGACTGAAACAGTACATGAAAGGATAAATAATGACATCACATCGGTCTTAAAGAATCATAAGTTAGGATAGTGGCTTACTTAGAGGTGCTGCAAGTAAATGTATTAGTATATCTGCTCTACCTGACAGAGAATGTGCTATGCCACTCTCCCTTTTACATGTTTGGATTTGCTGACATGCCTTTGTAGGGCAGGGTTTTGGAGAGAGGGTGTGTGTTTGAAGAGATGGGGGTGGTCTAGAGTAAGTTAGCAAAAATGCTGAAATGGATTTCAGCACTTTTAAAGTGCCCCTATTACGATATTTTAAAGGTTCCTAATTGCGTTTTGGAGGTCTCCTACAATAGGTTTACATGCATCCAAGGTATATATAAAAAAAATAAAAAAAATTCATAATATACATTGCACATCACCTTATTTTTCAGAGTCTGAAAACAGTTTGTTTGAGGATTCAATCTCTCTAAACCCCTCCTTACCGTGAGCCTACTCTGCTCTGATTGGTCTGACAGCCCAGTTTGTTGGTCTACTGCTTACAGTGCGTGTCAGAAATAAAATGCCTATTACCATATCTGAATTTCAGCTCCGGAGGCTTCCTCAGCACTTGATACACAGTGATACGAATGATGGCATCAGTTTTTCCATATCAATTCCAGCAAAAGTCCTCATCCTTTTGAAGTGCATGCAAAGTGGATTCGCAGCGCTGAAAACAGCATCTTCTTGACATGTCGACAACACGAACCAAACTCTTCCAGGCCTCAGCTACAGCTACAGTGTTTGAGGGCGGGTCAAAGTAGATGTTGTTCGGTATTATGTACTAGGAAGGTTTTATGTAACAGGAAGTGAGACTAGAATTGCTGATGACTCATTCAAGCAGTTCGGAATCGATTATTTCTTTTAGGAGAAAAAAACTTTTTTTTGTCATGTACTTTGATCATTAAAACTTTGCAGACCGTTTATATTCACAAACAGCTATATTACACACTGCATGAAAGATAAAATTCAAAAAAGCATATTAGCGGTACTTTAATAGAAGGCACTACTTAACTTACCATAAACCATCATAGCTACTGGATACTATCAGAGATCCGTCTCTGTTGAAGTGAACCTAGAAACATTAGATGAAAGCGACATCATCAAAATCCACATGCAAGCTAACAAAAAGATTTTTTAGGAGTTGATGTTCACCGCTGAGACTGGGTCCGAGTGAGCTGGCAGGGTCTTCAGACACTTCCCAGTTTTGACATCCCAAATCCGTACACTCTCATCAAACTGTCAACATGAACCACACCGCTCGATCACTAAATGACATACAATTGTAATCGTCGTCTCATATGCATATGTATTTTTATGCATTTAAAAAATAATCCATCTGTCTGTTTACTTACAGATCCAGAAACAACAAGATTCGACTGTGGGTTGAAGTTACAACAGAAGACGTAGTTGCTGTGGCCTTTTAGTGTCTTAAGACATTTTCCCTTTAAATGCATGACAGAAAATTTGGGGAAAAAACTCAGAAACTGATATGGATGAAACCTACAGCATCAGAATATTATATATATATATATATATATATATATAAATATCTAAAAGATTTACCGAACTCATATCCCAGATCTTCAGTGTCTTGTCATCTGATGCAGACACCAAAAGATTTGAGTCTGAGGACCAGGCCACATCTGATATTCCCTGCCAAATACAAAACACAGCGCAATATGCTCTCTAAATGTTGGGACTGGAATATTCTTAAGAGTATTTTTTATACAATAGCATTTCTTTAATACATATGTCTTTGAATACTGAGCAAGGGATTGAACCTGAATGTTGCTGGATTTACAGACTGAGTCTTTAAAAGAGGGTGTCACCCAAAAATGCAATTCTGTCATCATTTACTCACCCTCATGTTGTTCCAAACTCAAAAGAATTTCATTTATCTTCGAAATGCAAATGAAGGTATACTTAATGAAACCTGAGAGATTACTTCACTGAAAGTCCATTCCACCAAAACTTTGACATGTTCAGAAAGAGATTTTAAACTAATTCATATGACTCGTGCATTTAAATCCAAGTCTACCAAGAGACACAATTGCTTTATATAATGGAACATTGGTAAAGTACATTGATCAACAACAAGGATAAACATTGATCAACATAGAGCTTATCAAATATGGTCAAAGACAGCTCAATTGTTTGTGATGATTTCATGGACTTTTTGAAGAGTGAAAGTCTTGGTAAAATGGACTTTTAACAGAGGGACAGAAATGTTTCAGTTTTCATCAAAAATATCCTGTGTTTCGAAAACGATTGAAAGTCTTAAACAGTTCTCAGCATAAATGAGTACACCCCCTTTGAAAAGTAACATTTTAAACTATATCTCAATGAACACAAAAACAATTTCCAAAATGTTGACAAGACTAAATTTAATATGACATCTGTTTAACGAAAGTAAGGTTAATAATAGAACTTAGATAACACATTTTTCAGTTTTACTCAAATTAGGGTGATGCAAAAATGAGAACACTCCACAACAAAAAAAATACTACATCTAGTACTTTGTATGGCCTTCATGATTTTTAATGACAGCACAAAGTCTTCTAGGCAAGGAATGAACAAGTTGGCAACATCTATCTTTTTCCATTTTTCAAGAATGACCTCTTTTAGAGACTGGATGCTGGATGGAGAGTGATGCTCAACTTGTCTCTTCCCCATAGGTGTTCGACTGGGTTCAGATCAGGAGACATACTTGGCCACTGAATCACTTTCACCCTGTTCTTCTTCAGAAATCCAACAGTGGTCTTAGATGTGTGTTTAGGATCATTGTCATGTTGGAAAAGTGCACGACGACCAAGGGCACGGAGTGATGTTAGCATCTTCTCTTTCAGTATAGAGCAGTACATCTGTGAATTCATGATGCCATCAGTGAAATGCAGCTCCCCGACACCAGCAGCACTCATGCACATAAGGACACTGCCACCACCATGTTTCGCTGTAGGCAATATGCATTTTTCTTTGTATTCCTCACCTTTGCGACGCCATACAGTTTTGAAGCCATTAGTTCTAAAAACATATATCTTGGTCTCATCACTCTAGAGTATAGAGTCCCAGTAGTCTTCATCTTTGTCAGCATGGGCCCTGGCAAACTCTAGGCAGGCTTTTTTTGTGCCTGGGCTTTAGGAGAGGCTTCTTTCGTGGACGGCAGCCATGCATGCCATTCCTCTGCAGTGTACGC
Source organism: Ctenopharyngodon idella (assembly GCF_019924925.1). NCBI lineage: Eukaryota > Metazoa > Chordata > Actinopteri > Cypriniformes > Xenocyprididae > Ctenopharyngodon > Ctenopharyngodon idella. Next base: position 13,099,725 of record NC_067224.1, on the reverse strand, counting down.
CGTATTGTGTCACGGGAAATAGTCACCCTAGTTTGGCTTTCTACTTCTTTAGATAACTGCAGTGAACTTGAATGCCGATTTTCTTCAACCCTTCTCATCAGAAGACGCTCCTGTTGAGGTGTTAACTTCCGTGGACCACCTGGATGTCTCTGTGAGATGGTTGCAGTTCCATCTTTTTTCAATTTTTGTACCACTTTTGCTACAGTATTCTGACTGATAAGTAAAGTTTTGCTGATCTTCTTGTAGCCTTCACCTTTCTGGTGTAAAGAAATTATTTTCTTTCTCAGGTCTTGTGACATTTCTCTTCCATGTGGTGCCATTGCTGACAGCATGAAATGGGAAGGGGTTTTAACACCCTTTTATAGTCAACTGTCTGCTGGACACCTGTGTAAAGAATAATTAGACTCACCTGTGGTTGAATTCTTGTTAAATTAGACATTTGTAGTCTAAAATTTAGCTTTGTTCCAGAGACTTTCAGTGGGGTGTTCTCATTTTTGCATCACCCTAATTTGAGTAAAAATTAAAATGTTGTTCTCTAAGTTATATTATTAACCTTACTTTCATGTTATAAGTTAAACAGATGTTATATAAAACTTAGTCTTGTCAACATTTTGGAAATTGTTTTTGTGTTCATTGAGATATTGTTTAAAATGTTACTTTTCAAAGGGGTGTACTCATTTACGCTGAGCACTGTAGGTTTGAAACAACATGAGTAATTGATGACAGAATTTTCATTTTTGGGTGAACTATCATTTTAACTTAGATTAAACTCACAAGTTTATGTCCTGCAAGACTCTTCTCAAATTTTCCATCAAAAGTGCCCCATATTTTGATGAGCTTGTCTGCCGCTGAAAAAGAGAATGTCATTTTTTAAATCTTCAGACATTGGTTTGCTTTTTGTAGATTACAGTTGAATGTTACAACACATAACAAACAAACAAACAAGCACTGCTTACATGAACTGGCTAACCATTCACCACTTGGGCTAAATTTCACTGATGATATAGCTTTTGTGTGGCCTGCGAGGGTGAACTTCAATGAGTAGTTTGGCTTCACAGGGGCAGACTAGAAAAAAAGACATATACAGATTACATCAACAGAGAAAAAAAACTTATCTTCTGGCTGAAACTGCGTTTAAAGTTGGCATGAAACCTAAATGTAGGGCAGGAAGTGGTTTTGTCTATCAGGAATTGACTGGATCGTTGTGGTTTGCTACTGCTGTGATCTCATGTGAGTGACAGGTTGCCCTCACGCCAGTAAACATGTCTTCAGAGAAGAGATATTGTTGCAAGAGGGATGGAAAGTTACTTTATATATAATGATGTGCACAGATAAATTATTTATAATAAATACCGTAATATTGGTCAATTTTGAATTCATAACAACTTTAAAAGCGCAAAGCAACCAAAAGGCTATTTTTTTTTTATTATTATTTTTTTTTATCTACCTTAGAGGATGATGATGCTGAATGTGTCTTATGTGTTTCTGTGTCCAGCTTCTTCTCCTCTGATGCCATCACTGCATCTCATGTGGTCAAATACAGTTGTTCTAAATAATAGAGAAAGAGATCATAACGTAATTGAACATACTATAAAGATGTACACGATTCAAATAAATGCCATTTATTTAAGTAGTATATCAACAACACAAACTTGACAGTTGAAAGCATTGGGCTGCTACAAAATGCACATGGCCTAAAAGGAAAGTCTCACTATAATAGCATGGCAGCCAAGCCAGTTACTTCCTCTGACTAATTCATGTTTATTTAGAACTGCGAATGGTGTGGCGTATATTTTGACAGTCACACATAAATCAGTTACAACAGTAAACAACTGTGTAGTTGCCGCCCTATCACTGCTGTCCACTCACACACCTAGCACGGCTAACAACCGAACCACAGTGCTTGCATTCAGCTCAGGTTTTCATATCACATAAGCGACGAAACACGAACAAACAATAATAACTTACTGGAAGGTTCTGAACCAAAGTTTCGGTTTCAAACCAGCCGCTCCAAACGATAATGTTTACAAAACAAGTAGTAGAAGACGCGTCGGGACACTTGCTGAGCCAAATAGAAATTACACACGCGCCACCGCGCATGTGCAGTATGTAATGACAACTTGAGTTTCTTGTTACTTGCTGTCTTCTTCACTTTATGCGACAAATATAAATTTTGCACAGCTTTAGTTCCTCCAAATAAATTGTGAACAAACTCATCTATTTTTTATTTAAGTACTTTGCGAGTAAGTTTGTTTAAATATTTCATCTAATAGAAGAGAAAGTGGTTTTTCGCTCCATACAGAGCTGATCTGGGATCAGTCTTACTGTTTTGACTGTTTTAAATTTAAATTTTTTGGTGATGATCGTTAACATCATCGGTCATGAGATGTGTAACATCACAAACAAACTATTTACTCATTTATTTATTTACTGGACATCTAGAAATATATTATTTAGGCTAGGCCTATATGATATTATTTTGACCAGTGTTGCAAATGCTGCACATTTGTTTCACAGCATCCAATATTTGTCTCTAGAAGTAAGCTAATAAAAGTTAATTTCAACAAAACAATATTTCACGTCCACACATTTATTTATTTATTTATAGTAAGTAGCTATGTAATAAGCAGTATTATCAGTGGGTCATCAAGTCACACAACCAAATTCTATAGTCATTGGTCACACAACCCATTCACAACCCATGTTTCCTGATCCTAATCAAGGCCTACGGACTTTAACAATGTAATTATGCCACTTTGATATTTGTAATAAAGAAAAACAACAATAAAAAGTATACTGGACGTTTGGAATGAGAATGTTAAAAGCTGAGCGAGGCCGAGAGCATTCATTTACACAACAACAACAACCACAATACCGTGCGACGCAGCGCGCATGCGCACAACACTACCCAACCAGTGTCGACCCCAGCCATCTATTATGCTTCTTCGCAATAAAAGCTACCCGAAAATCTGCAAGGAAAACGCTACCGGAGCTGCTTGGAGTGAAAGTAATAAAGTATAACATATATGTTTACGATTAGTGCATTCCGATCGAAGTTTATATTCAGTTTAGGTGACGTATATTGGTGTTTTGGGGGGGAAACACAGCTGAATGTGGCTAGCAGGATCTCCTCTGACAGAGTGGAGCTGATGAGCGGCGCTTTGCAACAATGTAACAAAACCTTCTTTCACGCGCAGCCGTTTCGATCCGTAAATGTAGAGCTCGCTGTAATTGTTTGCGCTGTTTTTTTCTCGATGTATCAAGTGTATAAACAGTACTGGTTGATGCATTGTGAGATGATTTCAAATTAGCCCGCTGAGTAGCTAGCTGACTGAACGGCATGCACACACAATGGTTGTGTTAAAGACATGGTGGGGCTCGATCCTCGGCATTCCTCACTCGATGCCCTGTCTCTCCCGTGCCCGCCATCTTTTCAAGAACTTATATACACACGCCTGATGCAGTTACTTTAACGCGCGATTGCAAAATGCGTTTCTAGTCAAGTTTACAGTTAGAGCTCCGTTTAAGGGCGCGCAGGGGCGCAATTTGCTAGCTGATGTTTTGGTTTAATTCTGACTAAACCTGCGATTTTTCATGGCCTCTCATGGGCACGCGAAATTTTAATCGTTTTGTTCGTGTTTAAAAGTATTAGAGTGGTTCAAATGAAACACACAAGTTTACAGTAATGTTCTGCTTTTTCCCAGGTTTCTAGCCATTCATTCGTGTGAAACCCCCGACACTGTAGTTCAGACTTTTAACTAATTTACTGGTGAAGATGCATGTATTTCATTAAGATATACATCACATAACCTGAAAATGATTTTTAAAATCAACCTGATGTACATGAATTATTATTAATATTAATGCAGCTATAGAAAATAACATTAGTTATTAAAAATTCAGTTTGTTTACAACATGCACATCCACTTCCACCATGATTGTGGTCTTGATAAAGTTTGAAATTAGATAATTTATCTTTATTGGCTATGAAATACATATGTGCAATTAGCAATATACTGTGTAAAAAAAAAAAAAATAATGGTGTCAACTGGTATAATTTCTGCGATTATATTACTTTTGATGCTATATACACACCATATAGATAGATAGGTAATTTATTTTCATAGCTGTATATTCATTGAGTTATTTCTCTACATTTACTGGCAGCGTGCTGACACTCAGGTCCTGAGATGGGATGTGTGTGTGGAGTTGGGACTAAGGAGCAGCAAGACGATCATTGAAACTGAGCTAAGAGACGTACAGACGTCATTCAAGCAACTTCTTTCAAGCAACTGACCAGTATGTCGGTAGTCACATCCCCTGCCCAGGTGCCTCCACCAATTGTAAACCCTCCCCCACCTGAGGTCACGAACCCTGGTAAGCCTGGCCGAAAAACCAACCAGCTACAGTACATGCAGAATGTGGTTGTGAAGACTCTGTGGAAGCATCAGTTTGCATGGCCCTTTTACACACCTGTGGATGCCATCAAGTTGAATCTGCCAGTGAGTCATTTTTTTGCCTTTCATTTTTTTTATAAATATATATATATATCTTTTGATTTGGTGGTCAATTATTATCAGTTATTATAGGTGTTCTTATTATCAATGTTGAAAACCAGTGGTTTTTGTTTTCCAAATAAATGCAGCCATGGTGAGAATTAAAACATAAAAAAAAATAATTATTCATTACTCCAAAATTTGTTTTGACCAGTAGTTTAGTGTGTTATATGTTGACTTAAAGGGATAGTTTCTTTATTCTGTTGAACACAAAAGAAGATATTTTAAAGAAGAACCAGACAGTTGATGCCCCATTAACTTCCATAGTATTTTTTTTTTTTTTTCCTGCTATGGAAGTCAATGGCTACCATCAACTGTTTGATTACAGGCATTCTATAAAATATCTTCTTTTGTGTTCAACAGAAGAAAGAAACTCATACAGGTTTGGGACAACTTGGGGGTTAGTAAGTGATAGCAAAATTTTAATTTTGGGGTGAACTATCCCTTTAAAGGTGACAAGTGTAATTTTTGCACCTCTAGTGTTACCAAAAGGAATTGCAAAAAAAAGTGACAATTTGCTATTGTTCGGGCAAGCAGAGAGTCCCAAACTCATGCAGTTGATTGACTCAGTGTTTTTGTGTTGGGTTGGTTGGGATTATCAAACAATATGTAGAGTGGGAAATAAACTATAAATGACTTACTAATGACTGTAGTGTTTTAAAATCTAAAATATTACACGCATCACCTTTAAATGTTTGTTTTCCTTTACCTAGTGCATTACGCCTTGTCTAATTTATTATCTCGGTCATAGGACTACCATAAAGTTATTAAGAATCCAATGGACATGGGAACCATAAAGAAGCGACTTGAGAATAATTACTATTGGACTGCTGGCGAATGCATGCAGGACTTTAACACTATGTTCACAAACTGTTACATCTATAACAAGGTAGATCCAAGTCCTTAATATTTATTTATATTTTATAATATTACAAAATATATTATTATTATATATTTTGTAATAATATACTTTATTCCAATACAAATGTGTGATTTAAATGAATTTCCCTTGAATTATTGTCCTAGCCCACAGATGACATTGTTCTAATGGCTCAAGCCTTGGAAAAGATTTTCCTCCAAAAGGTAGCTCAGATGCCCCAGGAGGAGGTGGAACTTTTACCCCCACCACCGAAGGGTAAAGCACGGAAACCTGGAGCACCCCCTGCTTCAGGTAACTGACTGGATGCCACAAATAATAAACCTTTGAAGAGGGTTTCCAGCTGACCTTGTCATTATCACATTCAAACAGAAAACCAACAATCAATAGCACTGACTACTGGTTCTCCATCCTCGTCATGTCCGAGCTCCCCTCCACAGCTGGCTCAGACTCCTGTAATAGCTGCAACTCCAGTCTCGACCATCACCTCCAATGTCCAAGCTGTGCCCCCTGCCAATTCCATGATTCCAACCGCACAGCCTGTTCTCAAAGTAAGACCAGCTAAAATGATGTGGACGTAGCAGGTTTTATTTGCTCAGTCCTATCTATCTGTCTCTCTCTCTCTGTCTATCTATACTATCTGTGTCTATTTTTCTTAATTTTTTCTTTATTATGTTTTGTTTAGATGTTTTTTAGCTTTACATATTTTTAGCAGCTGGGCTTTAAAGGGGATGGATTTAGAGATGCAACTTCCCTGAAAGGTCTTTAGTTTTCTGACAGCATGCTGTGTTTTAGTGTATTAACAGTCTAAAAGTAGCTATAAGATTGCCAACACACTAAAACATTTTCTGAGATGTCTAAATTCATCTCTTAAATCACTGCTGTTTCAGCCATCAAAACAGTTTTTGTAACAGATTCACTGCCTTCAGCAATAGATTTCAAATGACCTGCTGTGAGTAATGTTCCCATTATTATGCATAATCTGTTTTTTGTGAGGGCTATAATAGTTGGTGCAATAAAATGATTTTTAGTCTATTTATTTGTTCAATATCTGTCCTATTGAAGGATAAATTACAAGAATTTTCTGTCTGTATATATCTAAAAAAAAAAAACAAGTCTAATTGGTATCCGAATAACTTGACCCTAATTATTAAAGGCTTCCTTAAAGCTAGTCTGTCACACATGCCACTGATCAGTCATTTTGCACATTAGTGCCCGAAGCCGAATACCTTATTCAGAAAGGTACAGAAAATTAATAACGCATTCTACAGAACCGCTAAAGGGACATAGTTAGGCTTACTTGGGTTAGTCAGTGTTACACAGTGTTCGTATGTTTTATACTGTATATGACAAATATCTTGTAAATGTGTGGTCAGTACCGCTGTCCCCTATACACAGATTATGCATGATCGCGAAAAGCGAGCGCGCATTCAAAAGCGATTTCAATACCCCGCATATTGCTCCTTGATGCACTCAAATTATATACAGTACAATTACCCAACTGTATAATTGCGAGAGAACGCAAAAGCATTGAGATATATTTTTCCTCCCATCTCATATTTTTTCCATCATCATGTCCCTTTAGGAGCTCCGTAGAATGCATAATTTCCTTTCCAAATAGGGAATTCGGCTTTGGGCACATCCCTAATTTAGTAGTGTTCTAACACACATGCTGATCTAAGTTTCCTCAGAAGAAAGGGGTGAAGCGGAAAGCGGACACTACCACACCCACAACCTGCGCAATCACTGCCAGCAGAAGTGAATCGCCCACTGCGATGTTAGAGTCCAAACACAGTAAAGTCATTTCCAGACGAGAGAGCACAGGTCGACCCATCAAACCTCCCAAAAAAGACCTGGAGGATGGGGATGTCCTACAGCAAGGCAACAAGAAAAGCAAGCTCAACGATCATCTCAAATACTGTGACACTATCCTTAAAGAGATGCTTTCAAAGAAGCATGCGGCCTATGCCTGGCCCTTCTACAAGCCTGTAGATGCAGAGGCCCTGGAGCTGCATGACTATCATGAAATCATCAAGCAACCAATGGACCTCAGCACTGTCAAAGTATGGCCTAAAATTACATCTTGCAAATTTATTTAAGTATAGAATAGTAAATATTCAAAAGAAATTGATTTATTTATATAAATAAACTTTTATATACTGTTTATATATACATATATATACATATATATATATATATATATATATATATATATATATATATATATATATATATATATATAATCAGTTTTTATTAAATTTTTACATTTTTAAAGCCAGGCTTTAATACAATGTGTCTTTTCCAGAAAAAGATGGACAGTCGAGAATACCAAGACGCCCAAAGCTTTGCGGCAGATATTCGGTTAATGTTCTCAAATTGTTACAAATACAACCCGCCTGATCACGAAGTCGTTGCCATGGCAAGAAAACTCCAGGTGCGGCGGTTAAAAAAAAAGAGCCATTGTGCCTGATAATCTACTTACGGATCTCACCAATCATATTTGCCCATGTCCTACAGGATGTGTTTGAGATGAAATTCGCTAAGATGCCCGATGAACCCGCAGAGCCGTCCTCACCCAGTGCGGTCTCGGCCACGGCGGTGGTGAGCAAGAGCACCGGCACCAGCGAGAGCAGCGCAGACTCTTCCAGCTCTAGCTCCGACTCGGAGGAGGAACGGGCCACTCGGCTGGCTGAGCTGCAGGAACAGGTGAGTGGCAAACAGGTGGGTGTCACCACTTGAGGACCAAGATCCAAACCAAGGGTGGAGAGACAGGCAGAGGCCACAGCCACTCCCCCTCACATTCACCACCTCCTCCTCCTCAGTCTGACTGCTTGTGTTAGTCATTTGGATTTTTTTGTTTTTCCTTAATGTCTCTTGTTTTCATAATGTTTTGGAAACGAGTGCCCATTTTCACCCTGGACTGAACGTTTAACCCTCTACCGCCTCTGCAGTTTGTGTTGGCATCTTGGTATACATTGGCTTGCATGCTGTAAAACTTCAGATGACAGTTTTTAATTTCGCTGTCTCTCAGTGTTAAACATATTGGTGTCGATTATAGTTACTCTGCTCTCATCATGACATAGTCTGTTGTTAAAATACATTTTTGAGAATGACTATTTTGTCCCTTGATTTCACTTTGGCTTTTTTACCAGCGATTCACTGTGGAGCACCCCAATGGTAACAGGTCGGGGACAAAAAACGGGTGTGCCAAACGTTTTCAGGTGAATGATATTTTTACTTCCCGGTCCCCCACCCCACTAACTCCTCCATTTTTCGTAGCTTCTTCTTAAGTGAGCGGTAGAGGGTTAAGGTGGTGCTTTATGGGGTGTGTTTGAGCTGGGCATCTTTAAGTGAGCTTGCTTTGACACTCAGCTAGTCTTTTGGCTCTGTTTCCCTCTCTGCTCTGTGAATGACATTGATTGGCATGTTTATCAATGAGAATCCAAATTCTTTGCCGGGATGTGGTCCTTTTTATTCTTTAAAGGAGGTTTAAAGTCGCGATGAACCTGAAGTAGAGAGTGTTTCTTGTTTTTGTATTGTCATACATTGGAGTTAAACAGATTATCCAAAAAAAAACAAAAAAAAAAAAAACAACTTGATTCTGTCTCTAACTTGTTGATTGAATGCAGTCGCTTGTAAGAAAGGGGCGGGGTTTAAGTGGACTAAATGATTGGTGAAGTCCGTCATATGAATCAGAGAGAAGCCCTTCGTTTCACTGGAAAACCGAGTTATGATATTTTAATTTAGAATTATGAGGTTAAAAAAATGAAACCTATAAACAGATGAATAAGATCAATAATAGGCATTTAGGAAATAGGTTGAATTTTCATTTCAGACCGACTTTAAACTGTTTACATGTGGGTTTGTAAATGGACAACTAAATGATGAAAAATAGTGTCTTTGTAAAAAAAAAACCATTTGAATAGCATTTAAAGAATTTAAAGTTGTTTATGACCATTTTGTTTGCAAAGAATTTAGAAGTAAAACAAAACTTTTCTGGGCTTGGCATTTGTTTCAAAATAAGAGTCCTCCGCAAACAGCTATTTTCTGGGGAGAGCATTTCCATGAAAATGGGAGATAAGTAGGTAACAAATGTCATTCATTATCCTTCAAACTTTTCCCTTCATCACCAGTCCCATCATGTCCCGCACAGCTAAGATCCTAGTCTTTTACGTTAGCATCGATGCAGCATGCCCCATCCCCCTGCTTGCTAACCATTCCCTCCACCTTCCTCCTCAGCTGAAGGCTGTTCATGAACAGCTAGCCGCTCTGTCACAGGGTCCTGTGAGCAAACCAAAGAAAAAGAAAGAGAAGAAGGAAAAAGAAAAGAAGAAAAAAGACAAGGAGAAGGACAAAGATAAAAACAAGGTCAAGGTGGAAGATGACAAAAAGGCCAAGTCCACACAACCGAATAAGCAAACTCCACAGAAAAAGACCTCTGCACGGAAACCCAACAGCACGTCCACCACGAGGTAAGATTGTTTTTGTTGTTTTTTTTTGTTGTTGGGGGGGGGGGGGGGTCCTTTATAGTGGATATGGATTTTGTGCGGTATCTAGAAAAAAATGCAGACAAATTGTTAAATAAGATGCTGCTTATATACCTGTAATAATACCAAATAATTATCCATATAATTGTAATACATGGCAATGTTATACTACATACTATTTTATTATACATGTTTTGTTGATTTACAATTAAGAGTGTGCACACATGCATTTTATTTTACACAATATTTATTCAGAATTCCCTCTAAAATATCTGAAAACTACGGAAACCTGTTCTACCTCAGATTAAAAAAAAAGAATAGAATGTTACTACTTGTAATTGCGATTTTATTTTTCATAATTGGGACTTTACACTGCACTGCAATTTTTTAATAATGTTTTAATATTTTTCTTATGCTCATCTGTGCTGCATTATTTGATCAGAAATAAAGTAACAACAATAATATTGTGAAATACTATTACATTTCAAATAGCTGTTTGCTAGAAATTATTCTAATATGATTATTCGGTGTTCAAGAAACATTTCTTATAAATGTTGAAAAAAAGTTACTGCTTAATATTTTGTGGAAACTGATTTTGTTTTCTGTATTTGAAGAATAGAAAGTGTGACTTCAGTGTGATTTTATTTCTTATTTTAAAGTTTCTCACATTTACATGTATTTTTTTTTTTTTTTTTTTTTTTTTTTACTCTGAGGTGGAAACAGGGTTCCATAGAAAGCTGAAGATCTTTGGCAAACACTTGTTAATAGGCCAAGCAGTCATGATTATTAACTGATAATCAGCTAATGATATTGGCTGATTATTTGGCCCATATTGTATATGTGGATAAATAAATGCCAATTTTAAGTTGTTTAAAGTTCAGTGTAAATCAACACAATTTAATAACACACAATGTGCCATTTATTGGTCATAGTGGTAAATTAAGCTAACTTTCATGTAATTCTTTCAATCTCAATATGCCAGTTCAGTCTTGTGTATAGAGTTTAAAGGGGACCTATTATGTAAAATTCACTTCAATAAGGTGTTTGAACACCAGTGTTTGTCCGCAGTGTGTGAGAACAACCAGCCTATAATGGTAAAAATCCACTCACCCATTTTTTATATAATTCCCATTAATCAAAAGCAGTCTCTTCAAATGAGCTGATTCAGATTCCCTCCTATAATGACGTCATTATAGGGAGAAGCCCTGCCCACAGCCGGTGATGATCTGCCTTGTTAGCATAGACACAGCCCTGAGTGAGAATCCCCGAGTCTGCCATTTCTGTATTCTCGCTGTAGCAGCTGGAGTTGTACAATGTCTGCACCAAAAATGCATTACAAGTGTTGTGTTTTGGGATGTACCAATGCACATAACAGTTTACATAGATTCCCACCATTTAAGTCACTAAAGACATATGGTTAAGTTTAATTTTCAAAGGAAATGTCCTGAAGAAAATAATTAGTCTTACACGTTTACGGCAATCATTTTGTGGCCAACTGCTTCACAAACAAGGGTCTTTTCAACGAAAATATAAGGCTGAACACCGCTACTGACAGTTTCGGACATTTTTTTTTTAGTGCGTGAGATTGTCTTGTTTTGTTGTCGCCGGTGTTCTGGCAATCTGCCTTACACTGGTATGCCATAGCATGAGCTCTAGAAGCTCCACCCTCTTCTTGAAAGGGGGCCGGGAGCACCAGCTCATTTGCATTTAAAGGGACACACAAAAACGGCACAGTTTTGCTCACCCCCAAAAAGTGGCAATTTTAACATGCTATTAAAAATTATCTGTGGGGTATTTTGAGCTAAAACACATACACACTCTGGGGACATCAGAGACTTACTTTACATCTTGTAAAAAGGGGCATAATAGGTCGTTTTTAAGGTTAAGAAGCCTTTGTGCAAACTACACCTCCAATCCACAGGCAACCGAAAAAGGGGGGCAAACCTGGCGCTGCGAACTATGAGTCTGACGAGGAGGAGTCTCTTCCCATGTCTTACGATGAAAAACGGCAACTTAGCCTGGATATCAACCGGTTGCCGGGTGAGAAACTGGGCCGCGTGGTCCACATCATCCAGTCACGTGAGCCGTCACTGCGAGACTCCAACCCAGATGAGATCGAGATCGACTTTGAAACGCTCAAGCCTTCCACGTTGCGTGAGCTTGAACGATACGTCAAGTCCTGTTTACAGAAAAAGCAGCGCAAACCTTTACGTAAGTGCCCTTCTTTTCTTTCTCAGCAGATTTGTTGCTAGGTATAGGCTTACTTCAGTGTTTTATAGACAAGCAGCTCTCTTTTCTTGCCTGGTCCGTCTGCTCTAAAAGCTGAAATGGGCTGTGCTATTTCCTCCTTTGAGCTGGGAGCACTCACCTTCTCCAATGTGTTGCATGACTTTTGGTGGATTACCTTACATGTGCTTTCCCTGGTATTAATACCTTCAAGTGAAGCTTCAAGGGTTTAAAGAGTACATCAGTATACAGTAGAGAACATTTGATCAGACCATCAGTTTCCTAATTGTACACAGTGTACATGTAATTATTGTGCACACTGCAGTACTCATACTTCATAATGGAATATTCTGGGTTCATTACAACTTAAGCTCAATCACCAGCATTTGTGGCATAATGTTGATTACCACAATAAGTAATTTCCACTTGTCCCTTCTTTTCTATAAAAAAAAAAAAAAAAAAAAAAGTACATACAATGGAAGTGCATGGGGTCAATCCATAACCGTTAAAATACTCACTGGAATGCAACAGTGTCTGCTCACATTTTTAGTGGCCTTGGTTCCAGAAGTAGATTTTTTTCCATTTATGTTTCCTATAGGGTCTTTTTTAAAGATTTTAAGCCAAACCAACCAGCTATAAGGTGAATAGCAACATTACAAACTTTGATTTAAACCAAAAAATTATTTGAAAATCAGACAAAAAGTCTAAGGTACAGGACTGTGTAATAACCGTCTCTAATGAAGGAAAGAACTACATTGCCATGAATCAAAATACCATTGACAAAACCATGTTTATCAACCACAATTATTACACTTATTGCAAAATTAGTATGTATATATAAATATTTAAGTAGTTTGAAAGGGTAGGGAGACTGACTCTATTACTTCATGTTGCTTCATGGGGAGTGGGTAAGCGCTAAATTCTTTTAGCATGATTTTCTTGTCGCAGTTCTCTGATTGGTGGTGATTTCTTTTACAGAATTGTAGGTAATGTAGTTTTTCACCAAGAATTCCGCTGTTAGACTATTATTTAAAAATAAGTTGAAATAATACTTCAAAATGCAACTAAAGCTTATACTATAGATTAAGGGTGGGTGATATACTGGTAGACACGATTAACCAGTGGAAATTTGTCGACGGTATGCACACGCGCTTAGAGCTGCACGATTAATCCTAAAAAGAACATTCAAATGTGGTCGTGCTGCTGCGCTGAGCCAGAGAGAGCAGTTTTAAACCACACAGTAGTTATTTCTGTGTTACAAATATTCAAATTATTACAGAATTACTGTGATAAAAGTTTAAAGTTAGGATATAAAAACTGATGTCAACGATAGCGATCAAAATAGAAACTAACTTGGCCTTGGCACTTCAAATAACGGTTGTATCAATTATTTCTTAATCTTACACCACAAGGTGGTGACAAGTGACTGTTAAAAAATGTATTTGTCATTGAATCATTCATTCATAAGGTTCGATCAAAAACATTGATTCATCCAGTAATGAAACAAGTATTTATTAATGAGTCATTGAGTTCATTCAAAACCTTTTTTTTTTTTTTTTTTTTTTTTTTTTTTTTTTTTATAAATAATTCAAATTAAACATTTTTTCCAGCAATTAGAGCCCAGCTATTAATATTTTGTCAGAACCTCTAGTAAATTACATGTTATTTTGTTTAGTTTTATATTCAGAATCGTGGGGAAATCATGATCTCTATTTGAAACCAAAAAGATTGTGATTCTCATTTTATCCAGAATCGTGCAGCTCTACGCGCACTGTCTGAAGCCTAATTGGGCTTCAATAGTTAAATACACATACTTGTGTGTCAAAATGCCCGTCTTTGCGAGTATCCATGTGAACACAGTCATTTATGTCTTAAGTGAATGTAAACAGTTGAGAAAGAAAACACAGGTGTAACAGTATATTGGATCCATGCATTTAGTCTTAAAGTGACAGCAGCCTAATATACCTGCTGTCATTTATTATTAATGTTAATCAAACAACAAAAAAGACCAAAAGAAAAATCTCTTAATGCTCTTGACTGAATCACTTTTGTCTTGCTTTAATAAGAATAAATGTATACTTAACTATATCGTGACTTAGTATCATGGAATAAAATTACTCATATCTGGATATAAGATTTTGGTCATATCGCCCATCCCTACCATCGATTAACAACCTTGTTGCTCACAGTAGGCTTAAGGCTGATTTATACTTCTGCGCCAGACCTACGCCGGAGCCTCTGCACCGTAGGCTATGCTTCTGTTTTCATTTATACTTCTACTGTCAGTGTCGACGTGCATGCAGACCACTAGTAGGCAGTGTCCGCGGTCATGTTGAGTATCAAGGCAAAAGCCGAAGAAGAAGCAGCTTGTCATGTACGTTGTCAGAGATGCTTACATACTCTTTGTTACATATAGAAGTGGCAGAGAAGCGGCAAATAGGTAACAACTTTTGTTGCAGTTTGACTGCATGTGTCCCCTGAAACAGTGTTTTTTATTCTTATGATAGTTGAAAACGCTCGCTCTTCTCCTATTGCTCCGCGCCAGTTTTTTGACCTGAGGGAGAGGTTCTAGCAGGCCAATCACAGCGCTTGCGGTCTACGTAGAATTGACGCATTGTTACATTTTTGAAGAGGTGCACGTCAGGCTACGTCGTAGGCTACACGAGGTACACACAGCCTACGCCGTAGCTAAGGCGTTCACACGACGCAGAAGTATAAATCAGCCTTTATTGTAAGTTTTCATTAAAAATCAGGTGCCGTATTCACCGCATTCATCTTACCACTTAGAGTTCTCCTAAATAGCAGTTAAAAGTTCTTAGCTAAGAGTTTTCTCTTAAAACCAATTCACAAACCTGCTGAGACAAACTTTTACTAAGGAATAGACAGAAGTCTTCAGCTAAGAGTAAGGGCGGGGTTGACCTCGTTGCTATGGATGATGTCAACACGCTTACTAACTATGCCCATAGTGATTGGCTGATGGGAGGAGTCTCTGTCAGCTATTTAATCATAGAAATATTGTAGAGTGAGGTATCATGTTGCCATATGCAAATAAAGATTTTAAAATAAAATTGTTGCCATATTCAAATAAAGATTTTAAAATGTAGGCTAAGTGTCACTAATTAAACTAGTATATGTCCAGCTAATTGTCATCCTCTTACATGTCTGTGTGAAGAACGTGAGAAGAGCATGTTCAAACAGTCTATCTAATCACCTAGTGTTACCTTGACAGTTTTCCGCATCCCTCCACCACCCCTTTCCTCACTCTCGGCTGGGGATAGGGGGGAGAACTCTGGGTTTGGGCTAAATTCCAAGCTCAGAGCCCTCGATCCCCTTGAACAGCATGCCAAATACGCTTATTATATTTTTTTTACTCTATTCGATCATTTGTAAGTGTGAACTCGTGAAAACTGCCACAGATAATCGGACGTTATTTATTTATTTGTTAAAGATTTATTTTTGGTGTTTTATCATGCATTCAAATCTATAAATCAAAATATGTCTTGCATTTATAAAGAAAAGGTTCAGCACCCAAGGCTCTGTCGCTATTGCCTCAATGATGTTCAGTGTCTTTGGGTGGATTGCTGAGGCAGATTGGCAGCAACGGCCATTAGGATTGTTTGTGATTTTGTCTTAGTGACTTAAGAGTCCTCTTGACTACTCCTAACATTTCACAGATTTAGGAGCTAGTTTTAGTGCTAAAATGCCTTGAAATACTCTTAGCAAAAATTTAGGAGTCCTAAAATTAGGACTGATGCCCATTATTTTTAAGAGTTTCTCCTAAATCGGCAAGTTAGGAGCTACTTTTAGTGAATACGGCCCCAGTTCCCTTATAGAGAACCTTGACTGTTGGACTCTTATAGTATAGCCACAAGACATAAACTATGCATGTTAGCATGAGTTTAATGTGACAAAAAATAGTTTACTAACCTTTTCTATGTAAAGTTGTATTCAACTTTGTTACCATGATAAAAGTAAACTAAAAGTAAACTAAACCTAAAATAAACTAAAAAAATAAGAACAACTTTACTTAATATACAAGTTATGTAAGTTTTTTTTTTTGTTTGTTTGTTTGTTTTTTAAATAAAATTCAAATCTTTTCATTTCTTAAAAATTCCTTTAAAAATTGTCCCTATTCACTTCTATTGTTAGTGTTTCAACATAACCTTTGTTTGTTTTAAGGAAAATGAAGGATGAGTCTAAATATTTTTTTATGGTAGTAACCAAATGCTGCTGTTTGGTCTTAACTTGAACCTGATAAGATTCCTTGAACACAAATTTGACATCATGGAGTTTAAAACCAGTGTAGCAGAGTGCTTTTTGCTGCTTGTTGCCACGGCGGTGGGCTACGAGGGCAACCCGTTACTCACCGGTCACCGCTGTGTGTCTCCTGCAGCGGGCACTGGGAAAAAGAGTGCCAAGTCTAAAGAGGAACTGGTTCAGGAAAAGAAGAAAGAGTTAGAAAAGAGGCTACAGGACGTGAGCGGACAACTGAACAACAACAAGAAACCACCCAAAAAAGGTACCTGTGTGGTAGTGTGCAGATGTGAGCAGACAGGTGACCAAACTGGGTTAGCTGGATTTAGAATGGTAGGATAAGAAAACAGAGATAAGGATAGGCTTTTTGCTTCACTAATTTGACTAACTTGATCAAAGGTCTTCTGCCAGACCTTCATATGTAATGCTATTCACACACTGAAAAGGATTTGCTGGGCTCAACAACAAGGGTGGACTGCTGGCCCCAGTTTTGAACCAGTTGATGGGACTGTCTATTGTCCAGTGCTATATCTTACTATTTCTTCTGTGAAATTTGCAAGCGAATTCTGGTCAAATTTGTAACTTTGTTAGCTAGGTAAACTTATCTAACTGGCTAAGATGGATTGTTTTGTTTTAAAGATTAATTTTAATAGTTTTTGATAGTGATGCACCAAAATGAAATTTCTTGGCTGAGACTGAAAATTACTTCTTCTTTTTTTTTTAACTCGTTTAAAATATATATGTGTATATGTATGTGTGTGTGTGTGTGTGTATATATATATATATATATATATATATATATATATATATATATATATATATATATATATATATATATATATATAACAAAAATAAAGTTCAATAATAAATTAATTACACTTATTTACTAATCAACACTTAAAAAATACTGAGCTTAACAAAAATTTTAATTGCCCATGAGGCAGTTTTTATATCAACTTTTTAATCACAGATGTATGTTTCTACTCCAATTTGTTGGTGAAATATAAACATTTAAATGATGGCTGTAATTTGCTTACAAGACAGAATTATTCAAACACATCAAATAAGTAATACAGATTAAGAAAAAATATAATGAATATGTAATACAGGGCATATATTAACCAAAATGCTGCTCTCTAAAGTTATTTTTTTTCTAGCTAACTTACGTAAATGTAATGTTACAGGGCATACTGTATACAAGCTGTTTTATTGATGTCTTTCCGCAGTTGAAACTTGAGATTACATGAGACATTATACATTTTAGTAAGTCGTTCTTTGTCTTTTTAACATACCTTCTTGATGTTCATTCTTGTTTATTTAGTGCTATAATTAGTAGTAAAGAAAGATGCAGAGATGATCAGTTCATTGTGCGCTTGATCTGTGCTGCCGCTTGAACTGATGCAGCTACATCGAGTGATCTGTCGCACCATATAACAGAGCACCAACATGACATTTATTCTTTGAATTTCGTGATTAAAATCAACAAAATTTGAAAGTTGAGGCTTTGTTTTATATTAAAAGTAACAAAGCACAAATCATATTGCGATTATTAGATGGCAGGCGCTGTACAATTTTTTTTGTTCACGGATCAACAGAAAACAGCATAGACTAAAAGATCGATCATGAGGTTTAAGAATCCATATCAGTATCGATTAAAATCGAGAAATCTATATTGTCAACCCCTTTAACTTTTATAGTTTATCCATGTTTTGTGCATGAAATAGATGCTGAACTGTCAAAATGCACCATCAGAGAAGCACTAATTAAGCGTCATTGATTTCGGCCTTTCAAAACCATTTCGGCCCTAATCCAAAAATATCTGTTTCAGACGAAAATTTTTGGTAGCCATAATTTCCGCACAACCCTAGTTTTTGACTTAATATTCTTGATTTTTTTTTACTTTTTATTTATGAAAAATATATTGAGGTTTCCATAAAAATATTAAACTGTGCAACTGTTTTCAACATTGATAATAAGAAAACAATGAGTCTTGAGCAATTCAGAATATTAGAATGATTTTTGAAGGATCATGTGACACTGAAGACTGGAGTAATGGCTGCTGAAAATTCAGCTTTGCCATCACAGGAATAAATTACATTTTAAAATATATTTTAAAAAAATATATTATTATATATTAAATAAGAGACTTCTTTCAAAAACATTAAAAAAATCGTACTGACCCCAACCACTCCATAAACACTATCTATCTATAAGGTAGTGTTTTTAGATATTTCTTTTGTTCTTTAAATATTAAATAAAATGACTTAATTATTATTTATTTCATGTATATTAATTAACTTGTAATTAAAGTCTTGGCAGGGCAATTAGAAATCTTTAGCTACTGACAGAAAAAACCTTGCTGTTGAGCCCTGGTTTAGACAAAGAGTAAAACATGGTTAAACCTGCTAGAGAAGCTAACTGATGAATATGGTTGTGTATGTGCTGTAACTAACTGACTTCACTTGATATCAGCTGCTTTGGTGGGCACGCAATATATTCTGTCCTTTCAAGATCAGTTCTTTGCTTTCTTTGTGCATGTCTCTGCTTTATTGTTATACACAGCTGCAAGTGTGGGTAAGGGCGTGTAAGAAAACAACATAGGGACAAAGGTCTTGACGGAAATGAATTGTATAAAATATATACATTCAGTGTTTGTTTTTCTCACGCACATTGAACATGCAATCACTTCTCTTCCCTGTTCCCAGCAGAGAAGGCGGGGTCAGCGCAGGGGGGCGGGCCATCTCGGCTGAGTGGCAGCAGCAGTTCTTCAGATTCGGGCAGCAGCAGCTCCAGCGGCTCCAGCTCCGAGAGCAGCGACTCAGATTGAACTCGAATCGACACGTTGCATACTTCAACCTCCTCTATTTTCTAATGAGTAGTGTGTGTTGTCATGATAGTGTCTTTCTGAAGGCCCATTTTATAAAGAGCTAGATGCTTTGCAGATGGCAGAGGATATTTTAAAATAGTTTGTAGGATGCTCTTGACTCAGACAAAGAGGAGAGTTGGAATAGTTCAAGCAGTTTTATGGTTCTCGCTGGCCCTCAAAGGGAAATGCCTGGTATCACCAGAGGGGGGGAAAAAAAACAACAACAACAAAAAAAAAAAAAAAGATATTTTTTTGAAAATATGTCAGTTGTGGAGGTGAAACGGTTGTGTGTGTCCGTTGTTTTTTTTCCTTTCTTTCTTTTTTAGGTTGCTGCTCGTTAGATCCATACTGAAAACATGCGTTTGTTAGTGGAAAAACTGACAAATGCGTGGCTGCATTTTACTGATCGAGTAGCTACACAAGGTCTCAAAGACTGAAGGAACAAACAGTGAATTATCGGCTCTGTCGCTCTGGTGTGGTTCTGTCATGTTGGCATGACATTTCAACTCATTCCGCATTTATTTTGCTGACTATGATAATACTCTTCATTGTTACCATTTTTAAGAGAATCTATTTATTTTTTTTTTTATCCAAAAAGGCACAAAGCTATGCGTGTTTTCAACATTCGGTCTTCACAGAAATGTTTCCAGTTGACCTGTTTAAATGTAAGAAATTTGGCTCAACATAACTCACTAGAACTCTAGACAGCATTTGGTAACTCTGGTGTCAGTATCGTTACTAAACCTTCAATTTCAGAGGCTTCGCAGTCATTTTGGCTATTTCAACACTGTACATTTTCTCTTCCGGTGCTCTCAGCTCAGTATTTGATGTAGAATTATGTCTGAATTTTTTGTTTGTATGTTTTTAATCTATATCATACGCTCATTTGTTTGTTTTATATTTGGATTGTCTTCTGTACTTTTTTTTTTTTTTTTTTTTTTTTTTTTTTTTACTATTGATATGTAGGTGCCCTGAGTATCTCTTATCCTACTTTCTATCTGATACGCCCAATCTTTACCAAGTCCATTCATAGGACAATCAAAGTTGTGATTCAAGTTCAGTATATATGAAATGGAGGTATTTTAGAGTGTCCGAGTACACTCAAAAATAATGGCAAAATACATTCAGATGTTAAAAAAACACCCACAAGGCTGCAGATTGGAATGAATCAGCCTCTCTGAAACTCCTCCTTGGGAAAACCAAGTGAATGCTAGCTCTCTTGGACAAGTAGCCAGACTACTGTAAAGCAAAAGAGGGAAGCATTTAAAGACAAAGTTGGACAGTTATCTTTGAGAAGACTACAAGCAGCAGTGCTAGATTTAATTTCAGAAGGATATGTGTTTGACAGTAGTTATTATTAGTTGAAAGTATTACAACTAATGTATGTTCTCAAGTTTAATAACTTTATTATTTTACTTTTGTTTTTCTCAAATGGTGTATTGAATGCTTTCAATGGTACCTAGACACTTCTTGCCATGTATCCAGAATAGTTTGGAAATGGACCATGACTGATAATCTTTATATAAAAAAAAAAATGAATGTATTTGAGGTTATTTTCTCATTTTCTTTTTGTGGCTGCAGTAATGCTACTCATTCACTGGGTTTTGGCATTGGCAATGATTTATTTCATTTAACAGCCTTGAATTCAACTCTGAACCCCGTAAAATCATTGGATGTGCTCTTTTTGCCTTAAGTTTAGTTGGCACACTAAAATAAAGTAAAATGGGTCTGGTATAACTGATTTAAATTGAAGCCAATGTGTATAGATTTTTTTTTTTTTTTTTTTTTAATCATGAAAACATCAAAATTGTGATGTAAAGTGACTTAATGGGTTGTTTTCTTATATGTAGGATGCTTTTAATTATGTTTTGATTTTATTCATTATACCACTGTATTGCATTACATGTTCCTTGTGACTATAACCTTCCTTGTCTCAAAAATAATTTCTGTTACAGCTCCTCTTCCTCAATTCCTCCAGCAGAGCCCAGTAAATACAACTGGGGTTCATGATAAAGAAAATGATGCAGACAGAGATATAAAGATACATAGGATATATAATTACAGATATAAATGTATATTCACTACTTATTCGTCAACTCTTGTCTTGGGTCTAAGTATTTTAGTTCTTTTTTTTATGAGAGAAAGAGAGAACATTTGTGTATTGCATGCCAATTTACAGTATATTTCTTAAACTTTTTGAGCAGTTTATAACATGTAAATGTCATTCTTTCGAGTGAAATTTTAAAATTGGTAACGCTGCATATGTTAAGTTCAGCAAGTTAAAGCAAGTTGACAAGTATGTTTTGGCGCAGACTTACATGGTAATATCTGATGTATAAGCTAATCTGAGATTTGGACACTGAGCCCCCTGTTTTTCGTAAATAAATCACAAAAACCCATAGGAGTGTATTTTTACTATCTAGATGTATTTATTTGAGTGCACTTAATGCTTTTGTTTTTTAGAAGACATAAAACACAATAGTAAGATTTAAATAAGATACTGTTTTGGGCAGCGTAATGAGGTCAAGTTGTTAAAATGTACCAACTTAAGGTCATAAAAGTCTGTTAACCCATTAAAATCTTGATTTCACATGAACATTTTTTGGAAGCATCTGATATAATATAGATAAAGCTAGCATAATTGGTTCATATAATACTTAGAGTCTTAGTGTTGTTAAGATTGCTCTGTCTCATAAATCTTAATACATGTAAACATGAAAATAGTTGTTTGAACAAGTAACTAATTCACATTTATACAATTGTAGTTGCTCCTACATTAAATGAAACAAAGTATTATTAAGTAAAAGTATATAGTTGGGTCTTGAGGAACAGCAAACATACTTTAAAAAAATACGCATGCGCAATTTGTTACATTGGGATATCCAATGAGAAAATACGTGTTCACTTTTCTGGGAATAACATGGGATAAAAAATTTTAAATTGAGTTGTGGTACTCGTTGGTCTGTAACTATAATAAGCAGACAATGCTCCTCAAACTATACTGCTGTTGCACTATATAAATGCTAAAATACTGATGCATTGTTCATAAAGCTCGGTGTAAACTTGCCCACGAGACTGTCTGAATAATGACGTGTGGACAAATGACAGTTGACATTTTTGCCTTGACAGAAACGCTCCAGTATGTGTGATACCAGTCACAACAAAAATAACACTATCACATAACTGCACAAATCCGGGACTGTCCAGTGCTGTCAGAATCTTTCCGTCTCGTTTTGTCCTGTATCACAACTGCCTGGTTGCCATACTGGCTGTACCATGAGCTCTGACTGCGGCTGAGGTAATTGGTCGGAGGCGCTTTCTCCAGCTCCAGCTGCTGCTGTTGCCAAATTAGCAGCGATGTGTCCTTGAACCGGAGTCGAGCGTAGCCTTCCGACATCGCCTTCTCGGCTAAAGGATAGCGCTCCGTCATTGCGAGTAACGATGAAAAGCGGGAAGACGTCTTGTTAAATCTCTCATGAAGGTGATCATCTCAAGTGTCGTCTTGGTTTTGATCACGCCATTAGAAAAAGGGCCGTAGTTCAGTAGCGGCAAGGTTGATGAAGGGAGAAAAGTGACTTATCTTCACCAGTTGCGCATAATCAAAATGACGATTAAACGACGCTAATCCCCTCTGCATTTTTGTTGGCTGACAATGATTTATGCAGTTTGCAGAGACAGTAGTTGAATTACATTACAAAATAGTTTTATGAGAACCTGGTCTTCTGTAGCATTCAGATTTGTTCAACCTTTTAGTTTCCTTGTGGCGAAATTCGAGAAAAAAAAAAAACAGCAGCTAGTTTAACTCCAACAACGCCAGCGGCTGCCTGTGGCAACAACGTCCGCTTGAATGCGAGTCCGTCTGCAACCATGAGAAGTTTAATGGTTCCGAGTGCAGGTTCATTTGCAAAGTACAAGCGAGTTTTTTAATATTATAAACAACATTAAAATGAGCATTTAACAAATCAAATATCCAATACTCTAAATAATGAGTTTCATGAATTACACCTGGAAAAAAATGCAGCATCAGTTAGAAGACAACTTAGTCAGACATAGAAATATGTTTTTATTTCAAAGCAGTGAGCAAGCTAAAAAAAAAAAAAAAAAAATCCAAGTCTTCATCATCTGACATAAAACGTTAGATAATAAGCCTTTTGTGTAGGTGGTAATATGAGCATGTCTGGTCCACCATTGAATTGAGAAAATATGAAGTAATGCAGCAATTAATAAAGATTGACTGTAAAGATCATATAACTACTGGTAGGTTTCAGTAGATGGTGGATCTTTCGAGGATTTTATACTCATTTCTTCTTAGGGCCGGCATCGAGGGGCTGCCCAATATCCTTTCCACGCAACTTAAGGCCTAAAATTGAAAGAGAAAATATTTTAAAAATGAAGAAAACAAAGTCTACAAGAGATAAAATATAACGGTTGTTCTCCTTTAAAGGACTGCACCTTTTAAAATGTGCTGTAATTACTTTCTGTATTACACAAAAATTATTGTTAGCTCTTTTGGCAAATGTGTAAAATGATCTATATTACTGTTTGGGGTCAGCAATGTTTTTTTTTTTTTTTTTGGTTGCTGAAAATCCAGCTTTGCTATCACAGGAGTAAATTAAAATTTAACATATATTAAAATAGAAAAAAACAGTTATTTAAAATTCTAATAATTTCACAATATTGCGGTTTACTGTATTTTGATCATAAATGCAGCCCTGCTGAGTATGTGAGAAAAAAAAAAAAAAAAAAAACTATTAGTTATTATTAGTAAAACTATTACTATTTCAAAAAGCTTTTTAAAAAAATAGGCTGCACCAGACTAAAGATTTTTCGTCGCTCATTTAAGAAATAGTTGACTAATCCCACATTTATGATAAGAATTTAATTACTTAAATATATACTGGGTGGTGGCAACTGAAAATGGTTTAAGTTTCAGGGCTGAGAAAGAATCTTATATGTAACATTACTAACATTGTTTTACATTACAGAGAAATACCAAACCATAATATTGAGCCTTTAAAATAGGCCTATAAATTAAGTGCTTAAGCACATGCACAAAGCCTGTCACAACGCACCTGCAAAAGAGTAATAATTATGAATGTGACGTGGGGGGGGGGGGGGGGGGAAACAGAAAGGAGACCATCTGAAAGTTTTGATTTATTAATAAACTAGTGTTTGAGTCAGTGTCGGCTGCAAAGATGTTGTTGGCGATGCTGACTCGCCCTGTCCACAGTATAGTGGACACGCCTAAAGAGAAAAATGGACGTATTATAAAGATTATTAAATAATCAGACAATATTTGTTTTTGATTCGAATTGGTTTATTTAAAAGTAAAAATTTCAATGATTATACGTATATAGAAATTTCTTAAGTCTGTGAGGTAAGTATATGAGTTTCGGTTCATTTTTTGTGATGCGCTCCAGCTCACAGAGACTGAGATGGCAGAATCCTGTTTGTTTTCTTAATTTTACAAAAGCACAAAGTTGTATTGTTTTTGTGAGTTTACACAAAGACCCTTTACAGTTTCAAATATTGTTTTTTATCTGTATTAAAAACAATGACAGTATTTTATAGTTCTTTCCGCTGTTATCAGGAAAAAAAAAAAAAAAAAAAAAAAAAAAAAAAGAAGAAGAAGAAGTGATTGGGCCGGCGCCTCCAGGTTAGTCCGCACGAACATTCGAATATGCGCCAATAATAGCGCACATTTATCTAGGCTACCGTTATAGAGCGAGTAGACATGTAAAGTGGCAAACGGTTTGTTTCAAATGATAAGCCATAGTTAGGTCGATGAATGTTTGGATTTCCTGCCCGACACCACATGGGCCAGCCGTGTTATGCACTTGCTTTGTTTTTTTGTTTTGTTTTTTCTGCGACTAACAGACTTATTACAATTTTGGTCATCTAAGCCTCTTCTCGTTGACTAACATTTGGTCGACTATTAGGGGGCAGCCCTATATAAAAAAAATTAGTCTCATTATTCCCATTATCAGACAATTTCAGTTCAATCACACACACATATGGCACCTACAGTGTCACTGGTATTTATAAAAAAATAAAAGAGGTTTTTTTTTTTTTTTTTTTTGCACGTTTCACCAACATGATAAGCTAGTATAAAGTCTGAGTCTATCAGACCATGATGCAAGCAATTTTTTATTTTTCTGAATTATATAAGCACAAATCGATTATTTTAATGCATAAACCTTAGCCAGGCAGCAAATTAGCTATTGTGTAGTAATGAATGATGAAATGACAAAATCCTACCAATGGCTCGCTCAATCTTCCCCATGACTTGGTTATTGGGAATGGCCTTCCCAGATTCATACTCCGCGATGATCTGTGGCTTCTCATTAATTTTCTGCAAGAAACAAAATTATAAGTTTAAGTCTGAAACGGAACGGAAGACTTTTTTTCCATATTGTGATGTATATGCGAGTGAAACGGCTTCTCGAACAAGAAAAAATGTGGGGCGGGACTTGGTTTTGGCCATCTGGAATTGATTGGGTTGTTAGATCGTGGTGGTCTGCTATTGCTGTGATCTCATGTGATAGGTTGTCCTGCCCTCCCGTCAGTAAACACATCATCAGGGAAGAGTTGTCATTGCAAGTAGGAGGGGAAGCTATTTTGATTAAAGATTACAAGAGCACATGAATTTAAAAAAAAATAATGATGTACACAGATGAATTGTTTATTTTTTTTAAAAAAAAAACTGCTAAATTATTATTTATCTAAAATAAAAACTAGATTTTGAATTCATGGTAACTTTAAAAGATAAATCATACAGTAAGTCTGGTGATAGGCAGGCTTTTAATAGTCAAATACTCACAGTAGCCAGATCTTTCTGGGTGAGGCCCTTATTCTGGCGGCCCTGCTGGATCACTTTCCCCACTTCAAGAGGCACTCTCTGGTGGCTGAGCTCCTCTGTCTCTCTATCCAGCTTGGCTGTGTTCTTGGTTACAACATGCTGTTTATTTTGCCCAGCAGCCCCTTGGAAAAAAAAAAGACTATTCATTTAATTCCATTGGTAATATAAACTGATTATGTACAAAAGGTTTATAAGCTCTTACATTTCTTAGATGTTTCGACTTCCTCTCCCTTCCTCTGAGCTGAAATTATAGCCTGAAACAAAAGTACTATTAGTGTTATGTAAACCGAAACTGCACGTATATCTTTGAGCTGTTGTTATTATGACTTCTACATATTATGGCTTCCACCACGTTTCGTACACTGGCTAATCCAACAAGAAATAACACGATAGTATTTCTGTTGCATTTGTGATCAGACCAATATTTTAAGTTTTAGGTCACATTTTGGGCATTATTTGGAGCGAAACATTTGAAAGCAGGTCACAGCAACAATGTGTTTGTCAAACGTGAACTAATAACGTCAGCAAACTATGTAGGAGATGGCTGTAAGATACCTGCTTAGACTTTGACTGCGCAGCTGATCCCTTCTTCCTCAAAACAGTCACTGTATCCCAGTCACTCTCTGCCATGTTGTCGAGAATTATTTGCAGAAGTGTTTGATGATAAGCAGCAACGGGGCGTTGAAGTTGTCGAGCACGTCTCTGCTCTTTATGCTAGTGGACTAAACCGGAAATACGTCACTATATGAGATATGTCAACAAGCCCCTTTAATGTGTATTAACGCGTATCGTTTTGTTAGCATGTGTATTTAAAAAAGGGGTGCAGAGCAAGCATACAATTGTATTTAATCTATGTCATATATTGAATAAACTGAGCGTATAATGGATTATCGAAGCTTTTAATTTGCCCTGCATGCAATCTGACGCAACAACATAGCAAAGTTTTTCATTAGAAATTATATTAGCAGCATAATAATTTCGATTTAAATATCTATCTATCTATCTATCTATCTATCTATCTATCTATCTATCTTCAGGTTTTTTTTTTTTAACAAAAGGTCAGTGGTCACAAAACATGGTCAATGTCACAAATTTAATAAAGTTATTCTTTTTAAAACTCCTAAAACTTACTGTTTATTTCTAGGTAGCAATATGTTATTTGCTTACTAATAGTTTCATGCCTAGTCAATGCTTTTATGTCTGGAATGTAAAGATAAAATTACCCAATTATTATAATTAATTATAAATTTGTATGTCGAGGCAAATTTTACATTCTGATAAAGGACTAATACATTTTATAATAATTATATTCATACTTGTCAATTCATACTTAGAGTTTACACTAAGTGGGAGGGTTAGTCTGGCATGTGATCTCTCTTTAAATACTAAGTGACAATAAAGCCTAAAAAATTAAGTCATGTCTGCTGTATTAATTAATGTATTTATCTCTTTCAGTGAATTAATAAATATAAAATCTATATTTATTTATTTATTTATTTATTTATTTATTTACACACACACACACACACACACACACACATACACACAAGTTGTCTTCAACTGAAGTAACTCTTAACTGTTCTTGTAAGGTTTTTCTGACATCTTGGTTGCATGTCACTACAAGAGCCATGAGCCACTTGAAGATTTTATGAAGTAGGATCTCATTGTTGAAAAGTATCGCTCAGGTGAGGGCTACAAAAAAATTCCAAGTCATTAGATACACCATTAAACACAGTGAAGACAGTCACCAAAAAGTGGAGAAAATATTGTACAACAGTGACATGATCAAAAACAGAGCATCCCTCCAAACGTGTTGAGAAGACAAAGAGAAAACTGGTCAGTGAGGCTGTCAAGAGGCCTACAGCAACATTAAAACAGTTGCAGCTCTTTCTGGCAAGTACTTGTTGCTCCCTAATATGTGACAACTATCTCCTGCATTTGCCATCTGTCTGAGCTACAGGGCAGGGTGGCAAGACACAAGCCTTTTCTGATTAAAAAAACATCCAAGCCTGGCTAAAATGAGCAAAAACCATGTGGAAAAATGTGTTATGGTCCAAGATTGAACTTTTTGGTCAAAACTGTAAAAGGTATGCCGCAAAAAAAAAAAAAAAAAAGCAAAAGAACACCATATACAAATGGGGAAGTATGGTGGTGGTAGCATGGTGGTGGGCTGCTTTTCTTCAGCTGGAACTGGGGCTTTGGTGAAGGTGGAGGGAATCATGAATAGCTCCAAATACCAGTCGATTTTGGCAACATAACCTTTTGGCATCTACTAGAAAGCTGAAAATGAATGAACTTTCAGCATGACAATGATTCAGACCCCAGACCTGAATCCTATAGAAAATCTGTATAGGGGAACCTGAAAAGGGCCACACACAGGAAATGGAATTAACACACATTTAACATCATTGCTTTACAGCTCTTTTACTGGATGTGATGACTGTAGCGGGCATGCAGAAGTTGGTGAAGCGTAAAGGGCTTTTTTTTTTAGAGAAGAGTGGGAAAAATATCCCCAAGTCAAGATAAGCCAATAGTGTCATGTTATGTTCTGTTTTATGGAGACTTATATTGAAATGTATTTCTATTTCCTTTGGTTCCTGTGTTCCCTCACTTTTTATTTCCTGTTTCTTTGGTTTCCGATCATGTCATTTGTTTCTATGGTTACTGATTACATTACTCACCTGTGTCTTGTTTAGTTGCCAGTTTGGTCACCCCTCTATAGTTAATTTGTGTTTTGTCCGTTCTTGTGGCATGGTGTGGTTTTCTGTTCCCTATACTGTGATTTACCTGTGCTTATAAGAGTTATGTTTCATTTTCTTTTAATAAAAGTGTTGCTTCAACTAGATCCTCTCTTCACCTCCTTGTTAAACACACTATGACAGATAGTCTCCTATCTAAATAGACTGAGTGCTGTAATAATATCAACATGTTTATTCCAAGTTTTTTATTTTATTTCTTTAAAATGTGAAACTTTGGTTTTCAGTGGCATTGCAAAGGTTGTTATTATTTATATAAAAGGTGCAAAAGTTCTGATAGGAGTTATTCTTGTTTCATTTTTTATATCACAAAAACCAACTTTTAACAGAGGTGTGTAGACTTTTTATGTCGACTGTATATATTGTGTGTATTTCCTTTTTCTCTCTTAATTTTTTTTTCCTTTTTTTTTTTTCTTTTTTTTTCATTTTGGTAATAATTTTTCATGTGTTATAAGGCATTTAAGCCGTTTTGTTTAACTGTTCTTGTAAGCTTAAAGAACAATAGTATTTTGACAGAATTTGAATTTAATACCTTTAATCCGTACAAAGAATTTTGCTTAATCTGCAATGGAATTTTGCTCAAAAAAAAAAGAAGAAGAAGAAGAAGAAGAAGAAATTTTGTAATCTTCAATTATAAAATTATTATAATTAATACTTTCATTACACTTCATGTGATTTTTTTAAATAGTGAAAGAAACTTATGAAAAATCAATTCTGTCAGTAGTGAGCAGTATTTACATGTGTGTATGTAGGTCACAGGAGCAGTGGGGTTCTAATAGTCAGTAGCAAGAACATGGACTCAGAGGCTGACCCCTGCTGGTATTTATAGACTGCTGAGTCAGGGTCATGCACTGGCAGATCACTGCTATAAGCAAAAAGTTGGTGGGGAGACTGACATAGACAGCTGCTGAGATTTCATGCAAACATTTCAATAAAAGTTTGATCTCTTCTGTCAAACATTAATGCAAAACAAGCAGTCCAAACATAGGCGCCAATTTATGTTTCTGCCTGTGGGCACCCACACTCCACCCCAGTGCCTCACCACTGTTGATAACTTAGCTAAGCAAGGCGACACATAGCCTACACATACACAACAAACGCACTTTAATACATTTTAACATGCTAATTACTCAATACTTAATTATACTTTGAGTTTTTCAAGAGGACTATCTTCCCTTCCCCTGGCCATGGACTTGAGACTAATGCACTAAATGCACTCTCACAAATCCTCTCATTATAACAAAGTAAATATTATGCAGGCCTAAATAAGAGATTCATTGTGCAGTGAGCTTCATTTATTAAAGAACTTTGTGCACTCGTCGATACCGTCCGTCCACCCTCCGCGTATGATTACCAACCAGACTAAAACACATTTTCTTCACAAGTGTTGTCGTGAGTCTCTCTCTTGCTGATGTACGTTACCTGATGATTTTGGAGTTAATTATGTAAAATGCATTAAGAAACATAGTGCAAAAAAAGCACAAGCTTTTGTGTCAGGTTATGTTGTAATGCTAAATATAACTGTAGAATTGTGTATTTACCACCCGCCTTGACCCGATGTGACATGCACCAATCAGAGAAGTCCCCGAATCTTAATCATTTTTTTTATTATTGTAAAAAAAAAAAAAAAGGAAAATATTCATTCATCCCATAGGATCAACGCCTGTGTGTTTGTAGTAATTTTATCAGATCCATTGTCAAAACAGTAATGAGTCTTTCTTCATCATTGTTTGTTGCTCCTTTTCTGTCTGCAGATGTTTACTCATCATAACAGTTTTAAGATTTTGAGATTGTGTAATCTTATAAGCCTAATGTACAAAGTTGGAATCATTTTCCATATTTAAAGGGACAGACATTTTGTTTTCTTATTTTGCTCAAATAAAATCATGTATTTGTTATCATAATATCATTATAGATACCCCTACAGTTATAGGTATTTATCACTGCATTTTTAAGAATGAAGAATAACAAAAAAATGATGCTTAATGATATCACAAAATTGTATTCACACATATATATTCATAACCAATAAATACTGTTGATAAAAGATAAAAGATGAACAACTTGTTTGATTTATGTATCATTTATGCTTATTCAATCTGTACAGCACTAAAAGTCTTGATTTATAACAATCAGGTATCAAATTCATTGAAAGGATTATTTTATTTATGGAAGGCCCATAGACACATAACACTGCAGTGAAAATCATACAAAATGGCACATCTGGGGCTTGCAGCGATTGAAAACATACAATTTCATATAAACGACATTGCGCATTTTGGTAAAAGTGGAAAATGTGCTTGTAATGTTTAGTATGAATGCGTAAGTAATTTCATTCATATAAATGTGATGCATTCAGAGTATCGAAATACAACTGAATTTAAACTCCAGACAACCAAAACAGTCCAAAAAGTCTCAAATTATCCATGATGTCCTGTAAAACAGTGGTTTAATTTACAACATTTCTCAAATACATTGTAAATATTCAGAAAATTACATACAATTCCAAGAAAATAGAAATCTGAAATGATTCATTATGCTGCTTGATAAAGTCCCTGAGCAAATGTTTCGCTCACTTACTGTGATCAATAAATCCATTAGCTGATTGATATAAATCACACATTATTTGGCCTTTAATCAAAGTTGACAGTAAAAAAAAAATAAAATAATACTTGCATCAACATCCTTTCTCTTAAAGCGAAAGGAATAACTGTGCACCTGATGCTTTTGGAGCGTTTCTCCAAACTTTATATTGCTTTGGCAGAAATGGATCAAGAAATGGTCAAATCAAGCTAATGGATGTGCTGCTTAGGGTAATGTTTTTTTTCTTAGTACATGTTACTGTCATGCACTTTTCAGTATAGGCGGAGGGCACTTAACCTGAACTGTCAAAAAAATAAATCATGCAGCAACTTTTGAAATCCCGCAACTATCAGTAGAGGGGGCTCCAGTTGAATGTTCCTATGGATATTATAGTCTGGCAAGTGTTGGACGACAGCCACACCATCTCTACTAAACTGTAATGAAGGAATCCCAAGGCAAAACCACAGCCGACATCTGTCAGATGGTGGCGACCCAGGAACACACGGGATGTGCCAGCTAGGACGGCCCATAACACAAGCAAAATACGCAGAGGAACTGCAAGCACCAAGTGTGCTAACAGGAATTTAGATACCATGGCTGCTCGACTTGCATGTGCTGCAGGGAAAGAATAAATATCCATGGCCAGGTAGTCGAGGAAACTGGGTGCCATTTCCCAAGGCCCTTTACGCTTCACCAACTTCTGCATGCCCGCTACAGTCATCACATCCAGTAAAAGAGCTGTAAAGCAATGATGTTAAATGTGTGTTAATAAAGCAATATCAGACTCACAAGAATGTTTTCGGCTGTATATCAGCATGGGTGTGATTTGGCCACAAGTAATCACACGCGTCATGATATACAGCCATAACACACTCTTGTGAGTATGATATTGCTTTTATACAACAGTTCGAAGGATGTTTCCAATGTGTCTTTGTAACTAATGAGAATATATCATGTTAGAACTAGCAAAGACGGCTTAAGCCATTTCTAATTAAGAAAAATCAGAGCAAATTGGTGAAAACTTGAACCTATTGCAAAATCTGCGTTGGTAAATCTTTCACACTCCGGCTAAATTCCAGATTGCATGGATTCCTATTAAAATTACTTGATTGCACCCGAGAAAATTGGCTAAACATTGGACAGATATGACTGCACCTTAACACTGTTGTACGCTGCATGGGGACTTTAGTGGATGTCAATGGAGGAGAGGCTTACTTATGATGAATAAACTGTTTTTTTTTTTTGTTTTTTTTTTGAGGAAACAGCTTATTATTTAATGAATAGACAGACCATTGGCTAATCCTTCAACATATTTGCCATTCAACATTCATTTTGGATCTATTTTTTGTTGTTTTAAAAGAGAAGTCACAAACAATTTTGCAACGGATAGGATTCCGTGTACAGCACTTCTAATTCATTTCTGTGGTATCCACAAACAGCGATTTACTGTCCTACAACTCTGACAAATTCAATGACGTCCAGGTTAAAATGTGATTGGTTATCAAGGCACACATGATTAAAGTTGACCTTTTTGCTTTCTCCAATGGCAGAGGCGTGGAGTCTGGTATCTCCCCATAAAAATAAGAACATCTCAGGCAAGATTGATAATTCAAGCTGTATTATGCTAAACAAGTTTGAAATCAGGATCGCCAAAAAGACTGCTAAAATTAAGATTTACAGCGAACTAATGCAATTACTTTAGAGACATGGATTAAACCACTGGAGTCATATGAATTAACTTTACAGTACATTTGGACAGTTTTTTGTACACAGTTTTTTGGAGCTTTACAGTTTTGGTCATCATTTACTTGCATTGTATGGACCTACAGTGCTGAAATATGTTACTCCAAATCTTCATATGTATTCTGCAGGAGAAAAAAAGTCATACACATCTGGGATGGCATAAGGGTGAGTAAATGATGAATATTCATTTTAGAGTTTTGGTTTCAATTTTCCTTAAGAGAATGTAAAATAAAAGGAGTAGTAAAAATAATACATTCTAGAGTATAAATGAAAAGCTTTTCATTATGCCAGCGTGCAATGAACTAGTCACATCAGTCAGAACACATATCCTTGTATTCCCTTATCTACTGACCTACAAACCCAACAGCATCCTCACAAGCTGCTAAAAAACCCTCATGTGAGCACAATGTGATTTCAAATTCATTCCAAAATTAAATGTGCTTAACAGGATAACAATCTTACTCGGTCATGCTAATTTTTTCATTCTTAGTTATGCACATAATTGTTTTTGAATGTCATTTTAATCCCAGAAATCAAATGTAAACAGTGGGACACAACATTTACATCACATTTAAATCTCTTTCAGACAAGGGCTTCAAAAATACAAGTAAATTTAACATTACATGTACCAAACACTGTAATTATCCTGAATTGATTTATTTAAATTGTGCTAAATTAGTAGGCTTTAAATTATCCTTAAGTCAATTTAAGGATTTAATATCAACTGTTTTACTCTTTCTGTCAGGCATTCGTCAAGAAGGTATGCGTTGGTTTAGAGTAAGACATTTCTCAATCACAGTAGCATGTGTTTGACCAAAATAGTAGCCTAATGTTTGTATAGCCACCCACGTTCTTAGACTGTGATAGATTCGGACGTTCTTCAGAGCGTCAGGTTACTCCTTATCAGAAAAGCGTTACAACTCACCTAGCAGCAAATTGACCAAAACCTCTTGACCTGCCAACGTGTTGCTTCTTGTGAGACACAAAATTGTACCAAAGATCCACGGGATGCCATGGCCAGTGAGCGCGAGCAGCTTGACCATGGAGCGCACGCTTCCCCACGACGATGTGTTGTACGCGCACACGCCGAGCCGCTTAGACATACAAATATCAATGGCCAGAAGAGAGTTCATAGCGATGCCTTTGAATGAGGGGTTTAGCTGCATGCAGTCTTCTTCTGGTAATTCCTTCTTTTCTTTATTGTTCTCGGGCGACTCGTGCTGCGCATTTTCGCTTGGCTGGTGTTGACTTTGCTGCTGTCTCTGCGACGGCCTCCGCGCAGTGCCGCGAGCTTCAGCGCTACCGCTCTTTAAAGGCTGATTTAGAGACATAAACTCGGGTCTGTTCAGCACATTGTTTCGCTCCCTCGCCCTGGATCGAGACTGGTTCACGGGCATCTTGATTCTCTACTGATCTTCCAGCTTTAAATATGTTTTACTGTCCTGTTCTTCACACTGAGAGACAGTGAACGGTCTACCATGTCCATTCCCAGATCATGTCTTGCTCTGTTCTAAGTGTTGCGACTTCTATTCCAGTTAAACTATAAATAGACATTCCAGCCGCCTGGATACATGAGACGCATCCACATGCTGCCTTATTACAGCTGAAAATCAAATGACACTCAACTAAGAAAATCGCTTTAAACATTCAAACAAACAAACAAATGATAGATAGATAGATAGATAGATAGATAGATAGATAGATAGATAGATAGATATGTGTGGGTGTGTGTGTGTGTATATATATATATATATATATATATATATATATGTTAATACACTGTGGTATCAAATGTTCAGACATGTCCTAATTTGTTACACTGTTAATTTAAGTTTAAGTTATAATATTTTATAGTGTTGTAATATTTGATAATATTTTCTACTATTATTTTGATGTTTTTATTATTGTTTTATCTATACAATATGTAGCCTATTCCAAGCTTTGGCAATATTGTATTATTTACAGTCATGCCAATACAGCAATTTTGAATTGAATAGATAGATAGATAGATAGATAGATAGATAGATAGATAGATAGATAGATAGATAGATGTTGTTTGTATTGCAAATACTGAATAATTGCAACGCGTCAGTGCTGCACTAGGATAATATGATGTTAATGTAAATATAGTCTCGTGTAGCCAGACCTTCAGACTGACGGCAGAAGGTCTGGACTCTATCGCAGCTTTCATTGGCCAAGGACCGCCCAGAGGCCGTTTGACTGACATGTAATGCAACCAATCACAGTTCGTTTTGTTCCGCGTTATGTTTAGGGGCATGAAAATGTAAAGTCGATGTCCCTGTACATTTTAAAATACTCCATCTGGTGTACCCTGTTAAAACTCTTTTTCTTAGATTTCGTAGGCTACTGATGTAGATGTTATATGTGATTTCTGTGGGACTGAGAAAGAAAATGTTGTGCACTTATTGTTTAACTGCATTTTTAGCTAAATGTTTTGGATAGATTATTTGGAATGTTTTCTTTGTAAATGTTTAGGGCATGAAAGTCGATGTCCCTATAATAACAGACCGGCGTGCATCTAATAAATTATTAATTCAAGAATGTTGTGCAAGTATACTGCAACAATGGAGCCGCGAACTTCACATACATTTGAAAATCCAGCGTTTAGTTAATCATGGTAAACGCTCGTACGTCACAGTTGTAAACACGACGGCTTTCTTCTTCCACGAGCTGGTTTGGCGTCACACCATTTGTTTCCAGGCGGACTGTTAAAGAATGCGACATACACATCTCCCGACATCCTGTAGAATTCAACCAACCAGATGGCGACTTCAAAACTCCTGAAGTGTTTCCAGATAAGTGTTGCCATATGCATCAGAGGTTCAGCCAGCGGTCGGTGGGCTTGACGTCTGAGGCTGAGACTAATTTAAACATAAATCACTGTGCCACCCGTGCAGTGCAGTGCCTTAACTGTTTTTAAAGTCTATCATTATCATAAATACATTAAATAAAATATTGTTTCTATACATAAGTCTATACATTGTTGTGGCAAATAAATAAATACATTAATTAATTAAAGACCATTTAAAATTAAAAGCCTTTATTATCACTCCATTACAATTCTACAAAAAACCGTCATACCCCATGCATATCTCACCCAATTTCTTAGCTGTTTTATTCTTGCCTTCATGAGTTGTATTTTTATCTTTTGGAATAATTTGTTCAGAGAAAAGCATCAGGAAAACTGTGAATATGAAAGCTTTATTTGTAAAGCTGCTGAATTTAATTGTTTCACTCACTGAGTATCAGCTAACAATCCTTCACTCCTGTCTGTTATGCTTCTCATAAAATAGCTTAATGTGCAAATTAAAATAATAATAATAATAGGCCTAATAATAATTACTGGAACCTGTTGACTGTTCAGCCCCCTGACTCTAAACTACACTACCCAGGATGCAAAACGTCGTCAAGAAGGGAAGTCTAATTCTAAGCCGCTTGGATAAAAAAAGCTAACAGCTGAAGTATTGTATTACACCAGAGGAACCTGACTACCCTTTAATAGGGCAAGGGCGACACAAAGTAACCCGACTGGTCACGCTCTTTAAATCTCTCAGATATGATGCGGAAATTAAGAGCACCGATATTTGATTTGACACCAGAAATTTTACTCTCAAGTTATGCCAGAAGACGCAGCGTGGAGCTCGAGCTGTAAGGAGCCCCTGTGGATTTAAACTTAAAGTAATGTTTCTTGTTCTTCTTGCCATCCTGATGGACCTTTTGAATTATGGATCGACTCAACGGCATACGACTGTTGACTGGAGTGCAGCGTAACAGGTCGTAATGCCGCACTATTGGACGGTACCTAACAGGTGCTTAGACATTTCTGGTTTTAAATCAAAGGCACGTATGAGCTGACATCATATATTTTTTGGCAGACAACACGCAATAGCTACAGTTCCATAATTATTAAGTTTAATTACAATTTATTAGAATGAATATGTAAGGTTTATGTTATTTTTGCTTGACTGGAGGGGAAAGACCTGGTATTTATTAATGCAGTGTTAAGAAATTACAATAAATATGTAGCAATCCATTATATTGACATGTCAGGTATCATGTCAGGAATCATGTCATATCACTGTGACCAGAGACTTGGGCCCTTTTACTCTCATTATGAATAATACTGCTTCACTTGGATACTGATGGGTGTTTGTGCTGCCAGTCTAAAGAGCCTCCACCATGGGATGTATACAGAGTGTAAAACTCAAGCCAAGTTTTCATGAGAACATCACAGTCCTGGAACTGCAAGCCTCCATTGATCCTAGTCCAACTGTAATCGATGAGTCATCTAATGTGGTTCTGCGTTACCGCACGCCTTACTTCAGGGCATCAGCTCAGGTGCAGGTGCCACCCATGCTTTGCAAAGAGATCTGGACTGTTGGCTGGATCCAGGCTTGCAATCAAATGGATTTCTTCAATATATATGGAAATGAAGGAATGTAAGTGTGTTCATTGGGTAATATGAACAGATATGCTATTGCCTTTATACATACTATTGCCTTTACTAGTGTCTTTATTGTTTTGGGCCCCTACCTTTTTAAAAATAAAATGTGTAAATTGTTGTGCATCGGCCCCTAGAATCTAGAGGCTGATATTCACTGAAAACTATCTACACCAGGGGTGTCTAAACTCTAAACAGAGTTTAGCTCCAACTTGCCTCAACACACCTGCCTGGAAGTTTCTAGTATGCCTCTGAGACCTTGATTAGCTGGTTCAGGTGTGTTTAATTGGGGTTGGAGCTGAATTTTGCAGGACAGTGGTCCTCCAAGAGCAGGATTGGACACCCCTGATCTACATTCTTAAAAATAAAGGTTCTTTATTGTCATCTGTGGTTCCATGAAGAACATTTAACATCCAGGGAATCTTTCCACTGCACTAAAGTTTTGTTATAGTGGAAAAAGGTTCTTAAGATCATTTAAATATTTTTCACTAAGAAAAAAAAAGTTCTTTTCATGGTAACTTAAAATGGTTCTTCTAATGCATCATGAAAATCCCCTTTTTGGAACTTTTATTTTTAAAAGTGTACCCATAAATGGCACAATTTGTCAGTCAAATATTTGCACTCAGCAATAGTATTCACGGGTAAAATTACTTACTTAATGTATTATTTGGTTATTTTAAAACTTAAGAAATTATCCAGTCATTCAAGTGAAAAAAAGTTTAGCTTATAAATTAGACATTTTGAGAATGAGAATAAATTTGCAACTACAAACTTGCAAAACAATTTTGTATAAAAGTCAATGCATATTA
Source organism: Ctenopharyngodon idella (assembly GCF_019924925.1). NCBI lineage: Eukaryota > Metazoa > Chordata > Actinopteri > Cypriniformes > Xenocyprididae > Ctenopharyngodon > Ctenopharyngodon idella. Next base: position 13,061,247 of record NC_067224.1, on the reverse strand, counting down.
TTTTTTAATGTTGTATAATATATAAATAAAATTTAGTCGCATTTATTGTGTCAAAAAAACAGAAAATAGTTGAAAATAGAAAAAAATATTCCCACCTTGCCCCACTGGGGGTGTTAAGAGGGCAGTAAAATACCATTAAAATATTGTTAAAAAAGAACCGAATGATGCTGCTGAAAAACTATGCAAAAACTATTTCTCAGGATGTTAGTGATGTTTATGGTCCAATTTCCTGGGATTGTTTCCCCAACAGCAGAAAAGTTGAACACACCCCTACCAGGACAAAAGGCTTGTCCTTTACCAGCGTCAGTCCTGAGAAAGCTAGCTGAGGTTTTATGTCTACTAAGATTATCAATTCACATTTTTTATGACATTAACATCCTCCAGGAAATTACATGTTTGTTAATTGTTAAGAATATCTTGTAGTTCTTTGTACTTTCTTGTTTTGAAACTTTTAGACACAAATACTGTTTACTGTTTTTTTTTTTTTTTTTTTTTTTTTAATTCCATAGATTGGGTGGAAAATAATTAGTGGAAATATTTAAGGTACATCGCTGATGCAAGAGTGTATTAACACGCCACCTTATATATCACATATCATATAAACATCCTGAAAAATAAGTGTCATCTTTCCCCTTTAGATCCAGCTGGGAGCTCCCAGAGCTGAGATGTGGTCAGATCCAGGCCATCAGTGATTCAGACGGTGTGAATTACCCCTGGTACGGCTGCACCACTGAGATGTACACAATAGTGGGCCCCACCAAGAAGAGCACCAAACTCACTGTCAGCATGAACGACAACTTCTGCCCAAGTGTGACGTGGAGTGTCCCAGTGGGCACCACTAGCAGTCCCCCTCTCCTGAGCTCCATCCAGAGGGACCAACGCTTCACCACTTGGCTGGTGGCCATGAACGAATCCACAGCTGAGATGGTGCTACTCCGAACCATCCGCTGGAGGATGCAGATCTGCATTAAAGTGGATCCAAAGAAGCCTCTGGGTCAAAGAGCCATAGTTATGGAGCCACTGATCCAGGAGCAGCCTCAAGTCCTAGTTAGGAATGAACCCATCCCAACAAACGCCTTGCTTAAGCCTAATGCCAATGATGCCCAGGTTCTAATGTGGCGGCCTAAAAATGGGGAGCCCATTGTGGTCATCCCCCCAAAATACCATGAAGGATATTTCCTTCCATCTTAACTTGAAATGATTAAATATTGCTCATTTAAATGAAATATGGCATGATGTGAGTGAGAATGCTATTAAACAGGGCTACTGATTTAAAGTTTTAAAGAAAAAAAGGTATTATTTGTGTATTTACTGATTGTTAATATTCTGTTTAAGGACACATATTTATCATATTGTGTACTGTTTTGTTTTCAGATATTTTAATATTTGTAATTTGTAAGACAAAACTGCATATGGCCTTTACATGCTAAGGACTGAAATGTGGCCTTATAAAACCGATTATTGTGTAGTAAACTAAAATCATTCGTTTACACAGTATGAGCTGATTATTACATGTATAATGAAGGCAGTATATTTATTTTTAGTCTGGTGTGGCCAATGTTTTGTTGCCTTTTATTTTGTGCAATTACAGGAAACACATTTGCAAATGTCACTTGTGTCCATGGCCTCTTACAGCATGTTCCCTGGACTAAAACTGTGAATAATTTAATTGTCTTCTCATGTTTTAAGAGGCAGCTTTTCAGGAGCACAAGCTGTTTCAGGAACTTTTTTTTTTTTTTTTTTTTTTTTTTTAGATGTGGAGAACCTTTAGGTAGAAGATAAGGTGGAAACGCTACAATAAAATCAACCTGTTTTTTCCCCATTGTCTGAGTTTTGTCATCACTATTTTGAAAATGAAACTTCACAAAGTGCACACAGCTTAATTCTAACTTTGCCTGTCAGTTTAAATGAGATCTAAATTTATTATACTAAAAAAATTGCTTCACAATAGCATTTGAACTTCATATTACTGATGACTATGACCAATAAATTTATCTGAATCACACAAACTTTGTTCTTTGTTTGAGAGCTTCCTCTCAATAGGGACCATATGACCTGATTCTAAAATACTCCTAGTTGCCCTATTTTTTTACTCTTATGTATTCATTTAAATCTCAAAAGTCTTGTATCTGCAGAGACTCTCTGGACATTCATATTTGTCACATTGTTATTGTAAATATATATGAACCAACAAGTGACTAGAGCAGGGGTTCTAAATAAAAACAGTCAGATTATCTAGTTTAGGGGTTCTCAACTCTGGCCCTTGAGGTCCACTTTCCTGCAGAGTTAAGGTTAAAGGGCCAGAGTTCAGAACCTCTAGGGTAGAAAATCTGAATTTGTATTAATGATAACGGCATTAGGGAAAAGTACTAAACTTTAAATTCATGATGAAATTGAAATTAATGACAATCTTTTCTTCCATAATGTGCCGTAGGTGAGTAAGGTTGTAACCTAGGTTGTAACACGGGTCAGTTGTAACACGCCCACCCTCCCACCACTGAGAGCTAGAACCGGCTGGACATTTTATTTGAGTGTGGTAAGTCTAATTCCCTGTATCCCTGGAACTCATCTGAATCAGAATCTTCTTTGTTAGTCCTGTTATCCCCACCCAGCCTCCCTCTCATCGACCAACGACCATTCGGCCTCGCCGGGCTCCCTCGGACCGTCGGCTCCACCTGGGTTGGACATCGCCACTCCCTCAGGCTCCACCTCCACCCTCGGTCACACCAGCTCTCCGGATCTCCACTTCCGTCTCGGGGGGTCGTAGCTGCGGTTCCATCGCGGCCGCCTAGGTAATCACAATGGGCTCCACCTCCCAAGGCTCCGTTGCTATCGGTCGCCCCCCAGAATTCATCACCATCATGGTTCCTACCACCATCAACTTCAACTAGGGCTATCGGCATGGCTGAGCTCTGGGTTGCATCCACCTGGCCTCTCCTACCTTCTATACCATTGATGCAACCACCTTCTGCCCCTCCCTGGTTGTCGTCCTCTGTCTGCCTGCCCCTTTTACCAGCCCTTCACCATGTCCTCATCCTCCTCCAGAATCGCTGCTGTCTCTCCATCGGTCTGCACTCTTCTACGGCACGAGGACGCGCCATGCCGGGAGGGGCGTTATGTCACGTTCAGTTTAGTTTTCTTCATGGACCTTCAGTTTGCTTTCCACCACTCGTCTGTCTCCCTGGTTACCGTCATTATTAGTTCATAAGTATCAGTTGTGTTCCATTAATCATCCTCATTAGTGTTTGCTATACAACTTGGTAACATTCATTCTCTGTCCGGTCACCGTTATGTTTAGATGTTTGATGTTAGATGTTTTACCTTTCTGCCTGCTATCTGGATCTACTATTAAACTTTGTTGTTTGAAATTATCTTCATCTGCCCTCATCTGTCTGTCAGCAAACACCCGTGTGACACTAGGTCCCTTAACCCTACCCCATACCTAAACATAACCACTACAACAACTACTTACTATCAATAAGCAATAATTGGGAGTTTATTGAGGGAAATAAAAGTGAATATGTGTTCCCTAATCTAAAGGGTTACAAGACTTTCATATAGAGTGGGGTCCAAAAGTCTAAAAGCATTGTTGAAAACGCTTCTATGAATTTTACTAATTTTTGTTTTCAATTACAAATTATATTATGAGCATGTTTTGCTTTAATAACAGCAGCAGCACTCAAGCTGCATGAACTCCACAAGTTAAGCCTGATGATCATGTTCTCTCTGAACTTTATTATTCATTTTCCATGAAAAAAAAAAAAAAAAATATATATATATATATATATATATATATATATATATTTTTTTTTTTTTTTTTTTTGTTCTAGATTTGATTTTTTTTTTTTTTTTTTTTTTTTTTGCAGTAAATTAAAGATATACAGCAAATTATCAAAAAAAAAAATTGTGTGAAATTTTTTCTCTCAGAAATTGCTAGTAAATTTCACAAACAATTACAAAGAAATGGCAAGTAACACATTGAATTAAATGTAAAAAAAAAAAAAAAAAAAAAAATTGAAGTAGAAACAAAGAGCATTTTCTTGTAAAACGTACTCCAATATTCTTTGGGGGGGGGTTTTTTCACCTTCGAAAAATCATTTTCTTCAAGAAAGAAAATAGTAAATGTTTTGTTTAAACATTGTAGGCAAGTGTTTACTTTTTTTTACAGTCTTGCTAAAAAGAGAAGATACTTCAAATAAGATCACGATATAAAACTCTATGACAAGTGTGTTTAAATGATTAGATGACCCACTGAATTATACATGGGTTTAGTGATTCTTTGTGTTCTTGTACTGTGACTGCCCCTCCCTCTCATATATTCTATTGTTATGAGGCACGACACACACACACACACACACACACACACACACACACACACACACACACACACACACACACACACACACACACACACACACACACACCTGCAGAAACACTGGAACTCATTGCTGTTAACCAAGTAGTCCAAATGACATTGCCTGACCACTCGGATTTACAAATGATCCCTGAATGGAAGAAGCAATATATTAGCTATGAGGTGAGTTTTGGGTTCTTGTTCTTGGATATATCCTTTACACTTTCAACCTTTCAGATATGTAGTACAATTGTAAGTGTAACTTAGCATTATTAATGAACCAAATAAAGGAAAGCATTTTGTTTTCAGACCCTGAAGTCTATGCTGAAAAATGAAGATAGACTTAACCTCGTTTGTTATGGTAAGAGAATCGGCATGTTTGTTGTTTTAGCTAATGAATTCTAGTTATGTGAGATTACTCCACTATGAAATTAATATATCTTGATTTTTACACTGTTAAAATTAGTTTAAATGGGGGGAAAAAATGAATGGTATAAAACCTCATAAATTATTCACATTGAAATTAAATGCATGATAGATTTCGACTTTCTATGGCAGGTATCCTCACAATATCAAAGGTGAAGCAGGTCAAATGAATTATTAATAACTCTGCAAAGTTGAATGCTTAATGAGGGAAAGGATTGAGATGTTGTGAATGTGGGTATGCAGGGAGTTAGTAAATAACATATGACAGAATGTTATAAAGTTTTATTTATCTATCAGTAATAATGAGACACTGTATAGGAAACAGTCAAAGATCTGTGACAGAGGAATTCTTCAAAAGCTGTGAGGAAGAGCTGAACAAGGTGAACCTCTTCTATTCAGGTAGATAACTCTAAAGTACTTAGAGCAGACCATTTACAATACATGTGGATACATATTTACACTATTACCTACTGTATTACAGAGAAACTATCAGAAGCTCACAACAGACTGGCGACATTTGGGATTGTAGCTCAGGACGTTTCTGGATCCAATCAAGGAGATAATCGAATCATCAGAATTTCCGCACCTATTAAAAGAAAAAACACCAGTATAAAACAAATCAAAATGGCAGTTTGTGAGCTCTACCTGAGCCTGGCCTTTCTGCAAAAATACCAGGTGGTCTTTAGAAATCTTGAAGATTTTTATTTAGCAATATACATGCATACAACCATAAGAAAATTTGGGGTCAGTAAGATTTGTGATGTTTTTGAAAGAAGTATCTTATGCTCAACTAGGCTACATTTATTTGAACAAAAATCAGTAAAAGTAACAATTTTGTGAAATATTACAATTTAAAATAATTTACATGTAAAACATTGTAAAACATTTCTTATTATTATCATCACAGTTAAATACAGCTGTTCTTTTTTTTTTTCTTTTTCTTTTTTTTTTTTTTTTCTTGTGATATTCCACAAAAGCAAAACCTTTTTTTTTTCTGGATTCTCTACTGAATAGAAAGTTCAAAAGAAAGCATTTGGCGTTAAATAGAAATCTTTTGTAACATTATAAATGTCTTTACTGTCATTTTTGATCACTTTAATGCATCTTTGCTGAACAAAGTATTAATTTCTTAAAAAAAAAAAAAAGAAAATCTTATTGACCTCAAACTTTTGAAAGATAGTATATTAGTAAGGACAGTTGTCCTTAATGACTGAAGCGGTATAAAACAATACAAATTAATCCCAATATACATTGTGCTGGATCTTTTTCCTAGGAATTTAATTACAAATGTTTCTGCAAGATCACCATAATGTATGATTTAAAGTTTGCTTCTGAACATGGCCTAAAATGGAGAAATGAGAGGCTTGACACATCTCTGCTCAACACGGACAGAGGCAAATGTAAACATCTCATGTCTAAACTGGAGGTGAGAATGCAGGTTTGTAACTGTTCCTTTAGTTCATTTTATTCATTACAGTACATCCAGTCTCTGTAAACTGAATGTATTCTACAGACATTTATGATTCAGCTGGAGGGGGGTGACAAATTGAGAGCAATGAAAAGACTTGAAGTCCCACCAATGGACAAAACACCGGTAAGAACAAACAGCGTCACCTGTGAAATCCTTCTGAATGAAAAAAGTGGTTCTGAATCAGCAGGTATACTGAATAATGCATTGCAAACAGACAAAGTCTCTTTATAAAAAGCAGACATTAAAATAAAACAACTGGCTTTAGAGGTTGCACGGTTCTCTTATTTATCTGAAATCAGATGCAAGATTTTCTATTGTTAAATGACATAATTTGATTTGTTTATTAACATGATTCATAAACTTTTATCATCCTAAAATATCAATCGATTGATGACATTTAAATTACCAAAATGTTCTTCTTCATACTCAGGCTTAATACTAATGGAGAATTAATCTACAGAGGTATGGAATAGTCATGATGTTATCATGATATTGAAGTCCTTTTGGACCATTGAAGTCAAATGAGTCAGCATTTAACATAGAAAGAAATGGAAGATAGGCATAACTTTTAAATACAGTGCATTCTTTGAAGCCTCTTACACATTATAGTCTTTTTTCTTATGTACAAAGAAAGTCGAAGTGTGGATAATGTTTCGGACTGGCTTTTCTTGCGGCGTCATCCTGGCTTTCCTTACCATTTTGATTTTCAGAGGTTAGTAAAGTTTACATCTTTTTTCCGACCATTTCCCTAAACAATTGTAACCAAACTATAACAATGGCATATAATTTCTGATATCTGGCTTATGAGGGTCTCCATTCTATGAAACAGAGAGTTGGAGTAATGGGCATGCCAAAAGGTAGGGGCGTTCCGAAAGGTAGAGGCGTGCCAAAAGGTGAAATGCTACAACAGAAACTAACCCCTAACCATACCCCAAACCCTAACAGGCAGCCTTCGTGACTAATTGTAAAGACCTTTCGGTGCGCCCCTAGCTTTTGTCACAGCCTATACTCCAACCTGCATATACCCACACTTGCATTCTATTATTAACCATTATTGTGCATGCAAAAATATAATTATGAAAGAATGGATTTCAAGTCATATTCCTATCCTATCTATTTGCCAGTGGGTATGTATGTAACATCCAACTGTCAACTTGTCTTGAAAGTGTTTAATGAAACAGACCTGGAGCTTCTGAAGCCTCAGCTGCAGCTTTACAAGGGAAGTTTCCTGCTGATTGAGTTTTTGTTCCTGATCGGACTGAACCTGTACTGCTTTAATACTTCAGCAATAAATCACACGCTCATTTTTGGACTGGATCCCAGAGAGCATCTCTCATGCTACCATATTTTTGAGGTGAGTTGTGAAATCATTTATTTGAGTGTGTTTATTAATCTTATGATTACCGTGCTGAGGCCTCATACATCTGACTGTGTAATGCAGATGGCCGGGGGTCTGACTATGTGCTGGTGCTCTAGTGTACTGGCTAGTCTTCATCCTCCTGTGCTGTCAATTCCACAGCAGCTCCACCCACTGCTTTTTCACAGCTTCCTCCTGTTTCTGCTACTAAACCCCTTCTCCATATTTCACGCTCAGGCTCGTCGCTGGCTCATGGTCACAATGGTAAGATATGACTAAGATAAGATTAATGCATGGCACTAAGATTTTTTTTTAATACTTTTTATTTTTATTTGTTTTATTTATTTATTTATAATAATAATTATTATTATTATTTTGTATTGATCCCAGACAGACTCTTAGTCTATGTATTAGTGGTGAAAATTTTTCAGTGACTCTCTCTGCAGGTTACATCGATACGCCAGTAGGTGCCAACAAATGTCTTTATGAGTGAGACACATAATAATTTATTCAACAGATTTGCTCAAAAACTTTAGTTTGGTGACAGGATCCTGACACTCATGTTGTTTGTCTTGTACTTGTATGATTGTATGGCTTTGGGTTTTTTCTCTGAGCCTTGCGCTCTTATGTCTTATTGTTTTGGGTGTTTGTGTAAGCACATGGCTTCTGTCATGTTTGTTTGTGGTCTTCTGTCTTGCTTTGAGTGTTTGTGTGAGCACATGGCTTCTTTCATGTTTGTTTACCATGTGCCTTTTGCACATGGGTTTTGTTTGTTTCTGTGTGCCATGTGCTCTTCTATTAGTCTCTAGCCTTGGCCCCACGCTGTTGTCACCTGATTATTGGTTTTTGCCCCACCTGCTCTCCTTTGTTACCCTCCTGATTTCCTTCCCTTTTTATGGGCCATTTACACTACACAATTTTCAACAAAAAGGAAAACTTTTTATGCATTTTGGCTGTTCATTTATTTTGGGGGGCCTGAAAATGCAAACTTTTGAAATGGGTTTCAAAGTGCAAGTTTTTGAAAATGATACCGTTAACGTCTTCTTGCCTATATAAGTCACACTGGGCATAGTGAGCATAGTGGCATGGCCAGCTACGTAATGCTCATTCCCATTATCTCAGGGAACTGAGGTTATAATCAGGCAAAGGTGGATGGTGAGGACCAGCCGGCTGTTGCACAGATGTCACCAATGGACACCCCACTTGACCACACCCAGGAGTTGGCCATTCCCCTGGTGAAGTGGCACTCTGATAGGACATTGCAAGCCCAAGGAACAGAACTGTAGGCCAGTGCTATTGCGTCCACTATCCAACAAGATAGTCTTTGCTTCATGACAGGCAGCCCCTTAGAGCGGCCTCCAAAACACACAAACAGCTGTTCTGGTTGCAGTAGATGTAACGATTCCTCAGAAGCAGGAACAGCACAGAGCATTATGACCTGAGCTCTGAACAGCGAGGAGAGTACCCTGGTTAAGTAGCCTCGCCTTGGTTTAAGGACAACTTTACTGTCATTAGGTCCAAACTCAAGACAATTCGTATTCACTGAGAGCACCTGCAGGTCACAGATTCGCTTGATTGATGCTGGACCTAGCAGCAGGGCAGTCTTAAGCGAAAGGTGTCAGAGTTCAGCTCGGAAGTGGCTCGAACAGAGGGTCTCGAAGTGCTGTGGATAGATCCCAGGGTGGAACTGTAAGGGGGCAAGGCAGATTGAGCCTTCTGGCTTCCTGAAGAAACTTCACAATTAGGTCATTCCTTCCAACTGATTGGCCGGCAATAGGGCGTGGTGCGCTGCAATGGAAAACTGTGGGAAGGCAGAGGTACCCCTGCCCTTCCCTCCTACAGGGGAAGCATAGTGTACCTCTTCTGCTCCACGCCATCAACAGAGGTGAGGGCAGACGAAGTGGAGTGGTGAACGTGCTGCTGGTGACACCACAGCTGCAGGAACCATTAGTTGAGGTGGCTATGGGTAGGCTCTTCTGGGGCCGACCACTCTAAGTGCTTGGCTTGAATGCTTGTTTCTTTCATCGCGGCTCGAGAGACGATGAAAATGGAGGTGCGTGAGGAGTGGGATCACTCTCTATAAAGAAAGCGATTTGCGAGTGCAGCGAGGCGAGACTCATGCTCTCACAGTGAGAGCAGCTGGTCTTGCAGCCCAGGCAAGCTATGCACTCGTGTGCTCGTTCGAGGGAAGCAGGGGAGCCCTGCATGAGCCACACTCGTTGCGCAAGGTTTTGCAACAAACGTTGCTGAATTTGCTCTTTTTTGAATGAAAATAGGTTGCCGGACGGGTGCAGGGGAGAAGCGCCAAGTCAGCTGCAGCTGCTGAAGCACCATCAATCCACTGCTGAGGCTTGTTCTCACAGCGAGCAGGAAGGTCTTCTTTGGAGTCAGTGAGGAAATGTTCTTGGTGCATGAAGGAGAAAGTTTCAGACAATATGGCAAGCAGCGTGACTTATATAGGCAGTCAGCCCCGCCCATTTTGGCGGGCTGAAATACCATTTGTCTGTGCAGGTACACAGACATGATCCAATCAGGATTCAGTATTCGGAGAAACAGAATTTCACCCATAGCATCAGCAAAAACTGGCACAATGAAAGTGAACCATATCGAAAGGAAACAGGAGGGTAACAAGGGAGAGCAGGTGGGAAAATAAACCAATAATCAGGTAACAAAAGGGTGGGACCAAGATTAGAGACTGACAGAAGAGCACATGGCACACAGAAACAAACAAAAGCCATGTGCAAAAGGCACATGGCAAACAAACATGACAGAAGCCATGTGCTCACACAAACACCCAGAACATAAGACATAAGAGTGCACTACCCTGAGAACAACCCAGCCGTATGCTCACACAAGGACATGACAAACAACATGAGTGTCAGGATCCTGTCACCAAACTAAAAATAAGACCAATCAAGGTGACAGGACCCTGACAGTAACTTGCAATATTGTGTCTAGAATATAACTGTAATCAATATGAATACCTTTGTTTAATATCAAACTCGCAAGTGTGCCACTGGTCTGAATGTCAGCAGGGCTCTGATTAATAACAGTGGTGGTGACTATCACAGCCTTGTTGAATCCTGCTTATATTCAATATATATATTTTGTTTTGTTTTTTTGTTTTGTTTTTTTCATGTGCCCTCATAATCTTTAATCAAAATAACTTCCCCTTCCTCTTGGAACGACATGACATCTCTTCTCTGATACATAAAAAAACAAAGACAAAATCAAGTCAGTTAGGAAGAAAAGACTATTACAACTTCTGTTTCATGCCAAATTTAATATAATTATATTTCATTATGCTGCAAATACAAAATTGTTCAATTTCATAGTTTCATCTACTGCTCTTCTATCCACCTTATTCTTAAAATATGATTGGGTGCGGCCAACTTGAATGTGTGAGGCATCCAGTGTCATCGAGTTCCAGTTAATTTAGCTTGCTATCTTTGCTGTAAAATGTTTTGCATTAGCACACATTTTATCAGCAGTGGTCTCTAGAGAATGCATCATCATATGCAACGTCCTCATTTATGCATTAAAATATCCATATCACAGTGTAAGGTCTTGGCAGCCCCCTTCCAGCCTGTGGGCTTTGCAGAATGCTGGCTAGCTGATCAATTCAACAGTCTTAGCCCTCTGTTCCTTGGCTTGAGGGATCTGCTGTGCTTCTATACCTATCAGATCAACTGGAGAGATATGTGGTCTGACAGCCTTCCATCCACAGGTAAGAGGGGCCTAATCCTAAACCTGTAATTGTTACTGAATTATATTATATTATATTATATTATATTATATTATATTATATTATATTATATTATATTATATTGCCCGGTTGAAAATACTGATTTCTTAATTTCTCATTTTGATCAACCGATATCAATTCTTAAATTCCAAGCATCGATATATGCTGTTTTCAGTTGATGCATGCACTTAAACTAAACTTCATTATTTGTAGTGCGCTTCCCATCCAATAAATTGCAATAACCTTTGTGCTTTGTTACTTTTGATATGAAACAAAGTTCTGTCAATTCAAATTCTGTCAATTTTATTATGAAATTCAAAGAATAAATCCTTTTTTTTTGTGCCATGACAGATAGCTGTAGCCACCTCAGTTCAAGCGAAGGGGAGCACACCTATGTTCCCAGGGTCCTGTGTTCCCTAGCTCAATGATCTGTTAACACACATTAATAAAAAACTTTAAAAGGTCAGAACGCAAACTTCAGAACTTGCAAGAGAGCCTTCAGTAGCAAATTAGCTCAAAAGGGAAATATAAATAATTAATTATAACTTGTAATTAATTATAAATATTTGGATCAGTTAATAGAATTAACTTGATGTAGCAGAATTATTATTACAAACAATTAACCTGTTCATCCACCAAACACTCGGTATTAATCGCCTATTAACTTTCAGAAAGGATATTTTTTGTGGCCACAGAAAAATAACTCTTTCTTACTGGGTATAGTGCTACTCAAGAGCATGTAGCTGTAATCGCATCAATAAGGGGCTTTTGAGTTGTGTGACTAAACAAAAATCTAAGCAAACATACACACAATCATGCATACATGGGTAAAATGGAAAGTGAAAGTGAATGAATGGAACTGAAATGGAAATGAAGCTATGAAAATGCAACCACAAACATAATATTAACCACCTGAACAGAACCATCAGCACCTTGGTAACAAGGGGTTATACAAGCTTATACTAAACATCTGTTCAGTTAGTTAAATGTACAATGAAGAAAAAGAAACCATCAAGACAGATCAAATGAAAAAATGACCTTTCATCTACATCTTCAATCTCCCATCCCCAATTCAACTGTACCAATCCCTCTTAGCCTATACCTTCATGTCAGGCTAAACTCCCAATAGACCCACTCTTCGCAGACGACTCCAATCGCCCCTTCACATGTTTCTGGTTTTAAAGACACCTTAAGTCCATTTTGCTCCAATCTGGCATCCCAGCAGATCACTTTTCCGTTTGTATCGTATAGGTGCAGCAACCACAGCTGCCCCAAAAGGCCTTTCCCAGCAGTAGATCTAATCAAAATTTTCTCCACTGCCGCAGCAGTGATTTTCCCTCATGCTCCTGCAGGAGCTCAGTTTCTCTGAGAAAATTTTCTCCACTGTCGCAGCGATGATATTTCCTCATGCTCCCACAGGAGCTTGGTTTCTTTGGCAAGTTTTCTCCACTGCTGCAGCAGTGATGTTGCATCTGCTCCCACAGGAGTTCGATTTCTTTGGCAAATTTTCTCTATTGCCTGCAGCAGTGATGTTCCCTCATGCTCCCGCAGGAGCTGTTTTCTGGCTAAAATTTCTCCACTTCCACAACAGCGATGTTCGTTCTGCTCCCGCAAGAGCTCAGTTTTCTGGCTAAAATTTCTCCACTTCCACAGGAGTGATGTTCCCTCTGCTCCAGCAGGAGCTCTGTATTCACGCCAAATACGCATACCATTTATTCTATCTGACTTATTTGTAAGTGTGAACTCGTGAATATGTAAATGTATTTGTATTATATCTAGCACAAAATAAATGTATTTCAGATACATTTTAGTATATCTTTTTCACTATGGCTGGAAACAAGGAGTGTGAGCACCCCACTTAGCATCAGCGTACTTTTTCATTTTGTGTTATATTTTGACTGTTGCAATCCCAATCAGACTTATGACCTGTAAAGCTGCCTGAATCATAATCAAGCACTGTTCGCTGTTGGCCAGAGGAGAACTGGCCCCCCGACTGAGCCTGGTTTCTCCCAAGGTTTTTTTCTCCATTTTTGTCACCTGTTGGTCACCTGATGTCACCTGTTGGAGTTTGGGTTCCTTGCCTCCGTCGCCTTTGGCTTGCTTAGTTGGGGACACTTGATATTCAACAATATTTTTAATCTGCCTGTCTTCTTTAAGAACTGCTGTGTAGCCAAAATTATTTACCTGTTACCACTGTAAAGCTGCTTTGACACAATCTGCATTGTAAAAAGCACTATATAAATAAAGGTGACTTGACTTGACTTGTTACAGCCGCATAACCCTTCGGCAAACAGTTATGTCAGTTGGCGGGTGCACAGGAGCAGATGGCAAATAGAAAGGCTTGTGTGCATTTGCCTGCCATCGAGGAGCTGAAAGGGTGAAGTACCAATTGCAGCATGTGGTGTGGCTTGGTACACCTGTAAGAAGTCAGTTACCACAGGTTTCCATGGCTGATATTGCTGGATGCCCATTTGGACAGTGTGTTTGAGCACACAGTCGAACCTCTCTACTGCACCATTAGCTGCCAGGTAGTAGAGAGAGGAACAATGGTGACAAATATTCCTTCCTTCCAGAAAAGCAGAGAAAGCAGCAAATGTAAACTGAGCACCATTATCAGTAACAATACTCAATGGATTTCCATAGCAGCAACAGACAGCATCATGAACCTGAGCAACCATCCCAGGCCACCAACAGAGATGATGTCCTTTGTGCACTATGGAGAGCAGCACAAATCGAAGAGCAGTAGGTGCAATCAGCTGTCAGCCTCGGAAGAAAAAAGTTGTCTTTAACAGACAGTTCCAGTCGCAGTTTGTAGTATGGCAACAACTCAACGTCCAGTCCCTTGGTTGAAGGAGGCCAACCATTGAAAATCTATATAGAGCAGGACAAGAAGCAAATGCAGCATCAACCTCAGCAGAAGACAGAGAATTACAGGTGACCGATATAAAAGCAACAAAAGCAACAGCATCATCTGCAGGAGAAGCAGGTAAGGGCAAACGATAATCAGCAGGGGCATTTTGAATCGCCTGTACAGGATTCATCAGAAAGAAGACCCTCTGCTGAAACAGTGTGACTTAAGAACAACAGGCTGGTTTGCAGGAAATTACACTTGTCTTTATTAAGCTGCAAGCCAGCAGCTTCTAGTCGTTGTCAGGCATAGACATGTCAAGTCCGTGGATGATAATGTTGTGAAGGTAATTTTCTAACACTGACAAGCAGACTGGTACAGGAGAAGCAAGCACAGGAAGGGCATTAGGACTTGACTGTTTTCACTCCTCACATGCAGTGCAGACATTAGGTCCCTTCCCATGAATGCTGTTCACAATGAAGAATGTATAGCAGGAACTGAGTGGTCATGTAGGGAAACGTTTGCTGACAAACATCCAACCATGGGAATTTGGGTTTTTGAATACGTCACAAGCCTGGCTGTGGGTTGTGACAGCACAACATTAGTGGCATGCATAAGTCAATTTTAGCAGCGACAGAGCAGCGTCCACACATTTTGTGAATGTTCTCAGGCCCAGAGACAGACCGAAGGGTAGGACCATGAATTGGCACGCCACGCCTTCGAATGCAAATCTGAGAAAGCACTGATTCTGCAGGGCTATCTGAATATGACTATCTTTCAGGTCCACAGAAATAAACCAATCTCTCAGACAAATCTGTGAGAGAATTCACTTCTATGTTAACATTTTGAATGGGCGCTTTGCCAATGCACAATTCAAAAGTCTCAAATCGAGACACAGCAAAGGTTGGCAGCGGTTGGTGCCCTTCGTGGTTTACACGAGACAACTCGCCGCTTAGCAGTAGGGGGGTTGGCTGTGTGATGTGGGTAACACAGGGGAATACATAGAACATTTCTTGCACACACACACACAAACAACACTGACACCCACAACAGGCAGGGCGCCGCTACACACAGTGTGGCGATAGCGAGCGGAATTTGCTCATCTTTGTGGCTCGCCACCAGTTTACTGGGGCGAGGGCCCTGGTGCTTCGGGTAGTGGAGGTGTTTTGGTCCCTGCATCTTAGGGCACACCGCTGATTCAGGCTCTCTCTGAGAGGCTGAAATAGAGCTGGCTGCTGGTCTCGATGGCAGCTGAGATGATGAAGAGCAAGAGCACAGGCTGGCAGGGGTGGCGAGTGGCAAATGGCCTTTGACTGCCTCTGTGCCTCAGTGAATGCTTCCACCGCATTGCCAAACAGACCCATTGTACTCACCGGTGTGTCCAGTCTTTCAGGTCCGTAAGTGTCAGCAATAAATGACAATCCAGCACCACTAGGCTCCCCAGCACACGGCTAATAGACTGGGCTGTCGTCTTCATGGCCCTTAGCACCAAGTAGGTTGTGCTGCGAAGCTTCTTGAGGGTGTCCAGGCATGGGCACATGTTGACTGAGGGATGCGCCAAGTCTTGGAAAGCTCCTCATGTACTTCAGGGAAGAACACCACTGGCTGTCGGGAGGTCAGACTGGAAGTATCACTCATCTAGTCGACTCTTTGCAGGTTCAGCAGGTGAAGACCACCCCAGCTCATCCATAGCCCTCGTGAGGACCCCCAGCAGTTCATCATGCTTGTGCGAGGCTTGCAGTGTCAACATCTCCTCCACAGGCCCCACTCCTCTCTCTCCAAAACCTAGTGGACAGCATCCTTGTCGTCTTTGGATGCGCCAAAGGAAACCACATCATGGGCTCCAGGGGAGGGGTGAATGCTGGCTTTTGTGAAATAAATATGTGAGGGTGGCTCAGGTGGACGAGGGGGCTGCGGGCATTGAGCCGATGAGAGCTTGTCGCCTGAGCTTTGATGAAGGCTCTCTCCCGGAACAACAGAAGAAGCAGGCCGATTAGAGCCAAGGGCCTCGTCTCCCAGCACAAGAGCGAGTCGAGTGTGGAGAGAGTGGGCCATCATGCTCTTGCAGTGGGGGCAGTCCAAGCCACTTAGTGCTGTCTACGTGTGGGCGCAGCCCAGGCAGAAGAACATATTCTGACATGTAGCATACTGTACCTGATTTATATCCAAAGTAATCGATATATAATCGTATTGAATCGAAAACAGAATTGAATCAATAAGCAAGCTTGTGAATGAACATATATCATGAAATGTGAATCAATGCCCAGCCCTATTATATTATGTACTGCAAACACAGATTATGCTTTAGGACAGAACTACTTTAGAGTTCGCAGAATGTTTCACTGTTTCAAGAAACCTCTTTATAATCTTGTGATATTTTTTAGTTGAGATTTTCTTCTGTTTGTTACAGTGAGTCTGGACTGTGGGCAGTATAGTATGGCTGTAACCTGTCTGATCCAGTGTTTTCCACCATGGCTTAGATTTGCACAATGCCTGAGGTGCTTCTGGGACACTGGCCACACACTACATCTACTGAATGCAGGAAAATACTTCACTGTGTTTCTTATGGTCACATTCGCCGGCCTCTACAACATGGCTAGAGGTACACGACCAAATAACTAGGTAGCATTAAAGGTTCTACTTGTTTCTACTTGTCAAAATTAGCACAGCATTTAGTGAAAGAAAATTCTGATTTTGCTGATGTGTCAGGATATGGTAGCTGTTTGAGCACAATATTTTAAATATTATTTACAGAGAAATCTTTTTACTTCCTGCATCTACACTGATACCTGTTAGTGTAAAGTCTAATACAACTGTTGTGGTTGTTTAGGGAGAAAAACAAGGGCAAGTGACATATATAAAATGATTGGGTGAACTTTTGAGAATATGTTCTCAGGTTTTACATAACTATTCTAAACACGGCTAGAAATGTTATGGTTAATGCAAGGCAAAAAATCAAATAGAAAAGAGCTAAATGAAAGACAAACTTGTTTAAAATCATGAAAAAAAAAATAGTCGTAATATTAAGATAATAAAGGACCTTGGAAATGTTATGATGCTCAGCCTATTTGTGTGTACATGTGTGATAGAGAGATCTGCCCTGCTTGAAGAGGGGAGGATATACCTGTATATATGGGCCGTGGCTACCTGTACGGGTGTTCTAGTTACAGTGAGTTGGGATTTAAGGATGGACTGGGGATTACTTCAGGGAAATGGCCTGCTAAAAGATGAGTTGGTGTACTCCCAACAGGTAAGTTAGTATAAAAATTAGTATAATTTACACTAGTATTGATCTGGTGATTGTCTTTGTCAAAATAATGGTGATATATAAGGTGCATGTGGAAATATATTTGACAATAAATTAGTACCGCATATTAAAGGGATAGTTCACCACAAAATTTCGGTCTTGTAAGGGTAGACCGCCTACAGGGGTTCAGGCCGTAGGGTCGCCGAATGACTAAAGAAACCAGCAAACAGCAAGATGGTAGAAAACTGTACATTTCTTGTCTATTACCACCCACTGCAACTTATACCAACGACGAAAATAAGCGCAGTTATAATAGTGGGTACAAAATATGTGGGAGAGCGTTGCTATAGTGTGATGATATTGTATTGCAATAGGGAGCATATTAATGTTAATACCAAATCAGAACTAGTTCGAACATCATTTGTAACTGTTTAATGACAATATCTGATTATGGTTACACTTAAAATAGTGTAACCATATATGAGATAATAAAATCATATACCATTAATCGTACCCAGCATGTATGTAAAAAGTTACCTGAGAGATAGAGAGAGAGAGTGAGAGAGGAAGAGAGAGAGAGGCAGAGAATAAAAAGAGACAGAGCAACAGTTACAATCTTATTTTATCCCTTCCTTGATGATGTGATTGAAACCCAAATGTGAGACATTCAAACTGACCAATCAGAAGATTAAAACTTCCCTCACTGTACTAAAGGTGTGACAATTCGTAGACCCCCGATGTAAACACATCTTGGCCTACAGGCCTCGATCACTATCAACACCTTTGAGCCTTCCAAATGGCCCTTGTAGCAAGAGAGAGGGGGTTGAAACAGTAAAGCTGATATTGAAATATTTTCAATCTTACAGTCTCTTCCTCACAGAAAGTTATCGTATGGCTTCAGAAAACTTGGAATAATGTGTATGGGTCATATGGACTATGAGACTTTTATTCTGAGATATTTATTTAATTTCAGAGCTTGACAGCCAGGGTGGCCAAGTCTGTGATTTTCTTACCGAATTGGGGTTCTTTTAAACTGTTAGTGCAGGTTGATTTTTTTGTTTTTTTTGTCACATTGCGTAAATTATATTTGACAGAAATGCTTGTATTAAGATATATTACTCTTCCATATTTATATTCTAACAATGATAAATCTGTTAGTTAGGAGAATTTTGTGAGGGAGGGGCACTGCTAAGGAGCCTGTGTGCTGCTGTTTTTTTTCCATGGTAACAAATTGGCAAATCTCTCCAGGATTGTGGCCAGTAAACAAAAAAAAAAAAGTATCATATGTCATCAGAGGCATTTTCCACTGATTGATAACTTAATAGGAATATATTGAAAACTGTAAGTAGTAATTTTCAGATAGGTAAAAAAAAAATATATATAGGACCACCACCCCACTGAAGGATTTTGTTTACCAACTGTCATTCTTAAGATAAAATTATGTTATTTTACTACTGTAAAACTAAACAGTTTAAATTAATTTAATGAAATGAGTTCATTTCACTGAAATATTACTGGTAGTTACGGTAATACTGGTAGTACTGAAAAAAGTTACGTGAACTAAAAATCTGATTGTATTAAGCACAACTTAAACTGAGTTGCAGCAGAATCCTAGTAATACCCAGCATGCTTTGTGTCAGACTGTATAAGGATAATAAATATTGAAATTAAGTGTTATTTAGCGTGTTTTTGCACAAGATTAATATAGGGAGAGATGTGTGTTAATGTTCTGTTATGTTGGGATTTACTGAAGTTTCTGTTATGTTGAAGTTTTGTTGGTTTACCATTGTGGTGAAGAGTAGAGCCTTAGGGTTTGGTCAAGGATTGGCAGCAAATCTTTAAGGTTATATATACTGCATGTTGATTAACTATGTACATATAGTGATAGTCTCTTTGATAGTTAAGCACATGCTAGTTAACATGATATCCATGCAAACAAACTGTATGAGTTAGTTTATTCAATATTTCAGTTAAATTCTAATTAACATGTTTGTGTAGTACAAAACAAAAATTTAAAGTTCTACTAACTTAATCTTGGAGTTAGTTAACTTAAAAAAGTTAGTTTACTTAAATGTTTTGAGGTAATCGGTTTCCACAAATTCTTAATTTTCAAGTATAACAGTGATTGTAAAGTATATTTGAGGAGTGGGAGTATCGGAGTGGCATATTTTGAGTTTTGGTATTAAGGCTAGTTTTTGGGCTAGTTGAATTGGGGTATTTTTGATTGGCCGGTGGGCTGGTTTTGTTAAACAGATCTGGCAACCCTTTTGAGACAGCCTATCCTTATTGACTTTCACTATATTAAAAAGAGTGACCAGGATATTATTTAAACATTCACCTTTTATTTGGTAAATAATGAAGAATTTTTATTTTGGGAGAACCTTTCTTTTAATGTATGCACATATCCATAAATTAGAGTTTACCTGACTCACAATAAGCAGGTATTTGAAGTTAATTCTCAACAGTAAATATTCTGCATTTGGCAATATTAGTCCATAATCTGAGTTACAAAAACTTAGCAGGTAGTGATACTGGTTCACTAAACCCTTCTCTGCTATCACTATTTAAGATCAAGCATAGGTATTACTCAGTCAAATTGGCAATGCGTGACAAATCACAGTGATTTAGTCTGTGTGGTGACGGTGAAAGCCTTTAAGACTGGAATCTCATGAAGTTTGAAGCTAAAAAGGTGCCACTAAATTAATCTCTGTTACTAAGGGGTCAAACTGTCCAGCTCTTAATATTGAGAGATATATTGTGCTCTTTCAGTTGTACTACTACGCAGCCATGCTGGCGGATGTGCTGTTGCGGGTCTCCTGGGCTATAAATATCCTTCTGGCTCAGATGAAGGATTCAGCTGCAGCTGCCACTGCAAGTGCCCTGCTGGCACCACTGGAAGTCCTCAGGTTAGATTTCAGTCACACGCTCTAAGCAGCAAGTGAGGGGGTTTGTAAACTTGTAATCCAGGATGATCAGCGCAAATTACATTTTGCAATAATTTAATTTTATGGTAGCTGCTGACTCATAGGAAAAATATTCAGGATTAGATTGTACTTTGAGCAATCTAATTTTAGGAAAGGTTATCTGACTATTTAGCAGAATATTTATTATTTGATGTATTCTTTTTCTTAATTCTTTCTTTCTGTTCAACCAGACGTTTTATTTGGAATCTCTTCCGGCTAGAGGACGAGCAGCTGAAAAACTGTGATAAATGTTGTGCTGTTCGTGATTTCTGGAACATCTGGAGGCATCTGGAAAAGGATCTGGATGTTCTGTCTGAAGACCATCACAAAATTACCACACATGGCACAATATGCTGTTTACCTCTCCCAAATCAGAGGTTACTGTCTGGGCAGTTGCTGAATCTGTTCCATCTTAGCAGTTTTTTGTTTGTTTGTTTGTTAAATAATTCAAAGAACATAGTCAATGATATCTGAAAATGAACAATGTTGTTCTTTTGCAGGGTAAAGGAGACAAAACTGCCTGCTGGGGGAACAGATGCAGAGATTCGCCCATGTATTTAAGGAAGAAAATATATCTGTATGAAAATGAACGAAATTCATTTGAGATATTTGCGTAATGCAGGTAGGCAAATGATATGTTAGATAAGAAAAATATTAACCGTAATTAATTCTGTAACTATCTCTGTTTATCTAGACCCTATTGAGACATTGCACATGTATTGTATTTTCTGCATTCAAGTAAAACTGAGCTAATGTTTTATTGCTTCATCTATTAAATTATTTCACTGTAATCAAGCAAAAGCCCTTTTTATCAAAAAATAATGGTGACCAAATAGGCATAACCTAATTATCCCTCAAAATAATCCTTTCCTTTATTTCACTTCCAAAAACAATCATACAATCGCGTTTCAAATGTCCAGACCAGCTGATATGCAAAAAAACAGGCAAGCATTTACTATACAGCAGCTTGAGAACAAGAGAGAGATTAAAAAGCTTGAGAGGGAAAACTGAGAGTCCAAGCTACTCTCTAGAGAACTGTTGTTCTCTGTTCAGCTTCCCTTACTGTACTGAACTCAGCAGTCCCACAGTCAGCTTTGTACAGAGCAACCCCACTGTCCAGCTGGAGTTAAAGCAGTATAGTTGATTTCTGAAGCATGTAAGTCATGTTATATTAAGGAGAGCCTTTGTCCTTCACTTATTTTTGCCATGCAGAAGTCCATAATCCACTTGTTTCTGTAATTGGCAAGAGTATTTAGTCAGAAATGCCAGAGCTTATGCATCACATGCATTCATAAAAAAACGCACTGCCGATTGCCTTAATGTACTGAGCTTGTATATGTGCCTGCATTTTTATGTATGCTAAGTGGCTCCATGAAAGATCCTTACAATTTCTTATACAGTCATGCTCAGATTTTTGCATACCCCTTGGGGAATCAGACATTTAGCATTTTTAAAAAAAATAAGAGATGTAATCCTAAAAACAATATCATGATTTTTTTTTTATTTAATACTGCCCTGAAGAAGCTGCATAGCACATAATTGTGTTTTTATAAGAAAAAAATTGCACAAAATATCCTATTCAGACGTTCACATACCTTTGATTCTTGATATTGTGTGTTGCCTCAAGCATCACAGTTTTGCAAGAGTCCCTCAATTATCCATAGTGGCAAAACTGGATCTCAACATCATATTGCCACTGTAGGGAAAAACTCAAATGTGCAGAGCATGCTGAGGAACCAAATAACTTACAGGACCTGGAGGCTTTTTCAAAGAACAGCTTCACTGCTCAGGACAAACCATAAACTCATGCACAACTATCACAAAAGACTACAAACAGTCATTGATGCTTGAGGCAATATATGATATTAAAAAACCAAGGGTATGTAAATTTTGAAAAAGATCAGTTATGTAAATTCAGTTATTTTGTCTTGTGGAATATGTGTAAATATCTGTCAAATAGCTTCATAAGGACAGTAATAAATTAAAAACATTTTATAGACTCTGCAAGGGGAAGGGAAAATTGTGAGCACAACTGTATTTAATGCAGACGTTCTTCAATATATCCTGGAAAAATGTTATATGTCCAGTTTCCATGATCATGCAGCTTTAATGTAATGTTCAATGGCATGGGAGAGTTGCCTTTATTGATAGTGATCCTTTTTGGTGTGAGAAGCTGCAGACCAGTTTTTAATAATATGAAGTAGAGGAAGTCACTGATCCTCTTTAAGTGGTCTCTGTCTGTTCTGTTCCTCTTTTTGTGATCTGGGGCTGCTGGATGCCCGCTCTTTTTCCACTTTCTTGCTGGCTGGGTTGAGAGCGAGCACACTGGCAGCTCTCTCGGGACTTTCCGGAAGCCTTTCAACTTCCTGCGGGGTGTCAGACTCTTTGGCTCGGCCTGGCTCAGTCTTGGCTGCTTCACCTTTTTGGGACCTCTCTTCCATATTGAAGTGAGAGCCATTCCTCAGTGTCTCTCTGCAGTCCCCATAGAGATGCTGCTCCAGAGTCAGATTTGACGCTGCCAGGTGTTTGAACTCTGACTCAAAGGGAAAGCCACTGCCTGGATGGGTGGCTCCTTCCACCTGGCTGAGGACCGCAGTCCCCCTGTACACCTCGATCGCCTCTGGAAGCATGGACTTGATCTTGGGGAGCCAGCGCTTGCGAACTCTCCGGGCATTGGTGCACATGTCTGCGGCGATAACATTCATCTCGCTTTCTTTAAAGTTAGGGGCAAAGTTCTGACAGTAGACTAATGACAAAACAGAAAGAGAAAAAAAGGACTATTAATGCTTCAATTCATCATTAAACCTATTTCACTTCCATATTGTGAAAATATATATTATTTCCAAATGAAACAGGAGAAAAGTTTGAACAAAGTAAACCATGGAATCATGCACACTAAGAAACAGTTAAAACATATACTAAATATGGTAAATTTTGTTTGCTCTAACATCATAGCAAAGGGTCACTCACGTTTCACTGTGTTGAGTATGCGGCTGTCCAGTGGTTTGCGATTCGGATCACAGTTGGAGGAACGTATTCCAGTCCCACAGCTGTCAGCCAGTGTATTCCTGCAGTCAAAATACCATAGTCAACCACTGGAGGGCACACACACAAAATTTTTCCAAAACACCATGCGGTCCCTACACTTATCAAACACAATATACTGAACCATTTGAATATGAGGACATCAATTCCATCTCTGCTTGGTTATTTTTACTGCAGAACTAAGCTCTTAGTATTTCAGACATTCTACAGATACATTTGTAATGTTTTAGACCTGTCAAAAAAAGCAGCTAGAAGCCGTCTCAGCAGGACTTTGTGCTTGACCCCAGCACAGAGGTGACAGTTCATCAGCTGCCCACGAGTCATGAAGACACCAGATCCTTCCACAACACCAACAACAGAGAAACAAGGAGACCTTAGCTCTGAATCAGTGACTCAAATGACTCAGTCTGAACTGATAAATAATTCAGATGGACATGGAGTTTCAGACAGGCTGGTATTATTCAGGCCTCACCTCCAATCAGCTCCAGTCTCTCTCCAGGGTCGCCCTCTGTGTAGAGAGCAGGATGGCAACGGTAGCCGATCTGGCTGATCAGTCCGGCGGGCAGAGCCTCTCTGTCTCCTCCCAACAGCACACAGAAACGGTTCTCCAAGGACAGAGGCAGGGAGGACACCTCCATCTTCTCTTGCACTGGAAAGAGACATAAAAAAAAAAAAATCACACTCACAGGGATGAATCTTGAGCTGCAATGGAGCAAAAGAGAAGTCCATTAAAAGACATTTACTGCTATAGATCCCAGACGAGCCCCCAAAGATCTTTCCGTTTGTCAGGCTTTCGTATGAGTCGTCTTCAAAGTCCTCCTCCTCATTTTGGTGTGAAGTTGGGCTGTCTGTGGTCGGGAGGCTTGAGGCACCAGGGCTGGCATGATCTCGGGTCGAGTGCTCGTAAGCATGCATCACGGGTATGACCCCGTTCACACCTCCACTGGTGTAGAAAAGAGTCCCATTCCTTAAAGACCTGACCCTAGGTCCCCTGTCCTCCTCTGATTGCTTTAGCTCCCCATTCTGAGCACACACCGGGGTCTCCAACTTCTCTTCCTTGATCTTGCAGACAGTTGTGGGCTGGTCGCCTAGCAACAGGGAGGAGTTGTTGTTGTTTGGGCTAGGGGGATCGTCTGTGGCAGATGTCTGTGAGTCGCAGTACGGTGCGCTGGCCTTGAACATGAGGTCCATTCCCCGCTCCACGATGTTCTGGATCTGAAGGTAGCCTGCGGTGTACATGACCATCAGCTGATCGCTGGCACTCACCGTCATCCGGCCCGTGTAGCAAAATGACAGAATCTGCTGGAAGCAGGATGGGGCCACAGATGAGGGCAGCTCAAAGAGTGTCTGGGCACTACCGCTGAACAGATCACGGAAGTAGAGGCTGCTGGCTGCTAAAACGGCGCGATGGGCCTTGAAGGCCTGTCCGTTGACCATGATGGCCACATCACAGTGCTGGCCCAGCAGCCGCTGTTCGTTCAGGCTGTCCAGAACAGTGCTGCCGAAGTTTGGAATCTCCATGTGCAAGAGTTGAGACATCATGCCCGTTTCAGATCTCTGGAAAAGACAGGATGTTCTCACCAGACATCTAAGACAGAAGAAAGTCAAAATGAAGGTGGACCAGTTGATGAGGTAACAAACAGAAAATTACTAGATTCAAAAGTCACACAATGTTTATCTGGTGCAGACACAGCAGAAAAATGCGACAGAAATGCTGCACAGCAACTCCCTTGGTAAACAGCTTCTTCACCCCAACATTACTAGAGTCTCCATGTTTGGCAACTCAGCATAAGCTTGCCTGGAGTATTCAAAAGAAGCTGAAAAGTGACCCACAAACCCACCCGCCCACCCTCCCTCTCCACCCCGCCACTACCTGACCTCTATAGCAGAATCTTCCGAGATGAGAGAGAGAGAATGCGGGCAGGCTCCTCACAGCAGCTCAGCATGAGGAAATGTAGCTTGAGAAGCAGAGAGATACGTCTCAATCCGTCCTCTTCCTCCTCGCACAGAACTGAATCAGCGAGAGGGAAAGCAAGCGTCTGTGTGCAATCGATGCACCATCTACTGTATGTCACAGAAAGGGGGAGAGAGGCTATAGGCACAGACACAGAGACTAGGGAGAGAGGGGGAGGGAGTGAGACTGGAGGAAAGTCATTTAAGGACACAGAGTGAGAGAGAGATCGAGCGAGAGACAGAGAAAGAGAGAGAGCCTGATGCGGATAACTGCCCTGCAGAGAGTAAACGTGTTCATGTGCGATGGAGACAAAAGACAGGCAAGACAGAATGAGAGAGAGAGAGAGAGAGCAATGGCTCACTTTTATTTGAGCGTCACCACACGAAGAAAAGACAAGAACGGGAGCGCTCCCCCCGCATGCACCAACCCGAACGTGTGCAGACACATAATCCATCAGAAGCCGTCTCTGCCATGAGCGGCTCCGTGCTCAGGATTATTTACATTAAGGGCAGACAAATGGTGTGTGCCAGGAGAGCAGCTCTGCATTGCAGTCCCTGTCACAGGCTGGCATGCTCAGTACAGAGTCTGCATACCCAATCAGATGTGCCAACACGGCATCAGACAGACACTCAACCGATAAGAGAAAGAAAAGAGACAGACTCAGCCTCAAAGCTGCCCTGAATGTCAGATCAGTACATCAAACCGAGAAGCATTTTAAGGTGGCAAATATTAGACGTATGGCTGAAAGACTATATTGTGCGAGTAAGAGTTGAGTACAGAGCAGTGGGGCAGTAAAGCAGCGTCTCTCAGCAAAGTGGGGAAGAAGGCGCTGTGCTTCCGTCTCTGACTTGCTGGCTTATAATGCTGAGACGCCGACGGGCTACGGCGTGAGTCAGCGCTATCAGAGATAAACTGCCGTGTTCCATTCTTCTGTCTAATATCAATAGCAAAAAAATTAAAATAAATCAATAAAGTGTGGCAGACACACGCCCTGCGAATGCTGCAAAACTTGATTCTAGTTGTCCGTCTGGTCTTTTTTAAAGCAGTGAAACTGTGTCAGCTTGAATAAAAGCAAAACGTGACACATTAAGCTGTTTCTTGAAGAAACTGCCCTCAAACTTTGTTTCCAGTGTGAAATGCACACCGTCATTGAGGAAAATGTCCTCTTCCACTCTGAAGAGATGAACATAGTAATATATTTTACATTTGGAAACAAGAGTGCCTGTGCAGACATCTGTTAAGTTGACAGCTGGAGCTCTAGTAATAGACAGCGTTAGTATGGTCACATGTATGATGTCCCTGGGGAGAACAGACTGCAGTCTGAGCTGGTGGTGAAAAGGGAGACTCCATACTGCCTACTAGAGGGCAGACACAGACTTACAGCAATAGAAAACCTAAATGACCTCTCAATGTGCTTAGACTTCAAGTTGCAGTTACACTGTGTTCTCAGAATGGTACATTCAACTGTTCTCCTGATAAATGATCGTTTAATTGCTGCACAAAAAATGTATCCCAAAATGAAACATTTACACCCCATGTAACAGTAAATTATAGTGGTGCTATATAAAATATTGATGGCTAAAAAAAACATCAAATGCATACAAGTTTGTGTTGCATTGTATGTAGTTATGAACTCAGGAATTATACATTTTTATTTGAAAGACAACTTACATTATTCTTTATACAAAAAGCAATAA
Organism: Ctenopharyngodon idella; assembly: GCF_019924925.1. Lineage (NCBI taxonomy): Eukaryota > Metazoa > Chordata > Actinopteri > Cypriniformes > Xenocyprididae > Ctenopharyngodon > Ctenopharyngodon idella. The sequence continues at coordinate 13,034,140 of NC_067224.1, read as the reverse complement.
CTTCCCTGTAAGGACAAACTGCATATATACAGAACAACTGCCCCCAAAAATAGTCTTTACATAAAAATATAATTCTTAAAGTACTGGAAATAATAATAAAAATAAAACACAATGTAATTAACAGGTATTCATTTGGAGCAGTTTAGAAGGCCATGAGCACATACTGTCACAACACAGAAGCCGCATTTTATTAATAATATGCTTCATAAACAATTAGGTCCCATTAACACTGCTTCAATAGATATTTGAAGTAATGTGTTCAGCTCATGATTTCACTAAGTCCACAAATCAAATGCTGATAATGATACTGAAAAAGTTCACAATATCAACACATTTTAATTCTAAACTTTGAATCAAAATACTGCTGTAGTGATATACATGTTGAACAATGGATGGTCTGTGATCAGGAATCCTAAGAGTACATTATAATAATCTTTTCCCTTAGAGTTCAACATATTCTTAGAGTTCTACAACAGAATGCATTTATTGTTACAGTGACTTGGAGCTTTTTTTAATGCAAGTTTCATTTCAAAGGTGATCTACAGAAAAAAAAAAAAAATAGTTTTAACTGTTACATCCCTTGCTGCAGAATTGCACCAATAAACCACTTATGAAGCTTTTCAACCAGATTTAAAAAGATTTAAAAAAAAAAAAAAAAAAATTAAAAATTCTAGGAATTAAGCCACCTTTTTAAGTCAATCATAATAACAATAATGTGCCACTGTAGCTCTTCACATGCAGACTTAAAAAAACCTGGTTCAAGCAGCCTATGTAACAGATTTCAATGGACCATGAGAGTAACAAAACCAAGGGTTTTTCCACTGGTCATTGATAGGCAGTGTTACATGTCACTGGCTTATCAGCTAGTGACCTTGAGTGACAGAATAAATCAAGTTTCTCAAGTGTTTTTTTGGACCATCAAATATGGGGACAGACTGACTTTCATAGAGAGCAATGTATACCCTATGAGAAACTAACTTAGGATATATTATTTTGATAAAAATCTCTATAAATAATGTAGAATATTCCATAAAAATATACTTTGACCTAGGTTGTTACTTTTACTTTAATAAAATAGTTTCTCATGTTAAATCATCCTCTCTATTTGTTTAGGGTTGAGAAACACTCGCCAACAGGAGCTTGTTTACACAATTAGGCCTGAGCGGAGCTTTCATCAGTCATTAGACAAGTTCTTCATTACAAAATACTTCATAAAAACATCAACAACAATAAAAACCCCCCAAAAATAATGTTAATCAAATAAATTAAAAGTCTCCTTCAACACTTGGCACCTTATTCACAGTTTTCCACAGTATTCCTCCACTATACGTAAGGCCGGTAGTTTCTGGTTTTCCATCTCTTTGAGCGGAAGCGGAAGAAGAAGAACATAAACATGAGAAAGACGCAGGAGAGGGCGTAAAGCAGCACGCAGAGACTCATGTCCACGCTGGAGAATCCCAGACCCAGGAACGTCATCCCTGGTCTGGCTTCTATCTGGATACCAGCATGCTTCTCTTCCGCACCATTGGAGCCAGTCCTCTTCTGATGTTTAGGAACATTCTCAGGAGATGGCTTTAGGTTCTGGTTGAGGTGAATGTTGCTGTTAGGTTTGGTTATGGCTTTGAGTTTGTCAGGAGCCGGAAGGCCTGGCTCTGGTTGGCTGCTACTGGAGTATTTTGGGGAGATGTTGGAAGCACCGTAGTGTTGTTTGAGGAAAGTGAGCACCATCTGTTCATTCCAGACATGAAGGCCTTCTTGCTCCTCATGGCATGTGGGACAAAGATCGGGAGTAGGCCACTGAGTCTTGGGAAACATGGGGTCCTCGCTCATTGAGCCTGCATAAAGAGTGCAATCAACTATGAGGATGACGTGTGGTATCATGTGTCATCCTTTCTTTTCTTCCCTTCCGTCTTTCTTTCTTTCTTTCTTTGTCTCTTTTCTTTCCTTTTTTCTTCCCTCCTTTCTATCCCCTTTGCCTTTTCTTCGTTCCTTCACATCATTCCTCTTTCTCTTTCTTCCTTGCGTTCTCCATTCATGTATTTTTTCCTTCCTTACTTTCTGTTCTTTTTCCTTCCACTCCTAATTTCATTTTTTCCTCCCATTCTCTTTCTTCCAGTGCTTTTTTCATCCTTCCTGTCTTTAATATTTACATCTTTTTTATTTCCTTTCCATCTAGCCCTGATTTCACTCTGTATTCCCCTTCCCTTTTCCGCCCTTTCTTTCTCCTTTCCAGTTTCTTTGCCTTCCTTCCAGTCCTCCTTTCTTTCTCCCTTCATGTCTTTTTTTGTCCCTTTTCTTTCCACCTGTCCTTTCCTTTTTTCTTGCCATCTGTCCTTCTTGTTCTTCATACTGTCCTTTCTTTAATCCTACCCATTTTCCTTTTTTCCTTCCTTCACTTCTGACTTTTGTATAAAATCAAAAGAACAGCATTTATACAGAAACCTTTTGTAACATTATGTATTTAATGTCACTTTTGTTCAATTTAATGCAGTTTTGCTGAATAAAAGTATTAATTTCTTACCAAAAAAAAAAAAAAAACTGACCCCAAATTTTTTATCAGTAGTGTATATACTTTGACACCCATGAGATGGAGCAAGAACCTAAATGCATATTTGTGCATTCATTTTACTTTAAATACCTTTCTGTCTTACCTGACAGTCTTGCATTAACCTGGTTGTGTTTTCTCCACAGCCACAGTACTGCCTCATCAACTGACTTGACCTGGTTCAGAGACTCCTGAGCCATCTCCTCAAAATGCTTCCCACACTCCTGGCATCCAAAGAAGGTCCCAATGTAGCGACGCATGGTTTGAAGCACTGCCAAGGGATCATCCTCGAACCCTGAGAGGAAGAAGGTTGGTTTAAATGAATTGTAGCAATGAAGAAACATGAACTCATAGAAAATGTTTACCAGATGACTGTTCTGCTTGCTACAAGCCCAAACAGTGACAAATATGCTTATATTACAGCAAAATTTATACTTAAAATTTACTAATCTACAATCACAATTACAACTGATGAGATCTCAGACATGTTTCAGGTTCATTAAGAGGAAGGGATTTCCCTGCTCATACCAGTGTTGGCTAGAGCATCGAGTCGGTTGGCAGCTTGCACAGTCAGAACGTGAAACAGAGTCCAGAGGGAGCAGGGATATCCTCTTAGTGCCACACTACTACCCTGGCATCCAACCCACTGCACTTGCTCACTCAGGTACAGGCCCGAGATCTGAGAATAATACAAACAGAGCACTGTAAAAACACCAACAGTCTGATTTATGCTCCTGTCACATACACAAAAAATGACTAAAAACTTAAATGTCATCAGGTAAAGAGACTTTATGAGGTATATTGAGCTTTTAAAAGCAGTGGTCTGACAATGAATAAGTTGTTTAATGGGTGACACTCTTACCCTCATCTTGTTGTTAACTAGGTCCAGAATAGCATCATAGGGGATCTTCTCCAAAGGTAAGCTGACTAGCCATTCTAGCAAAGTCTCAAGAAGCTTCACCACAGACTGGCGGCCTGGAAATAGCTAAAATCAAAGGGACCAAATAAGGTACAACTCTGTAAATTTCAAAGTTCTAATGAAAACAATTTCAGTGTGAGAAGACGGCTCAAGCACAAAAGCACAAAAGTTGCGTTGGTGTTTAAAACACTACCTTGGCAACAACTGTTACAAAGTCCTTGAAGGTTTTTAGTTCTTCTCCTTCTAAGGTCTTGTGGGTGGCCAGTTCAACCCTCAGTAGATAATGTAAGCCAGACTCCAGGTCTGCCATGTATACCTTAGACCTGAAGAAACATTAATAGTGGTGACCTCGTCTTTCTTAAAATTAAATCAACAGCTAGTAAGAAGCCTGTGGGCATTCATCTCAACTGTTAAACTTTAGACATTTGGACTACTTAACATTTTACTGAACATATACACTACTGTTAAGAAATTTTGGGGTCGGTAAGATTTTTAAAATGTTTTTGAAAGAAGTCTCTTAGGCTCACCAAGTCTGCATTTACTTAAATACAGTAAAAACAGTAATATTGAAATATTATTACATTTTAAAATAACTGTTTTCTGTTTGAATATATTTTAAAATGTAATTCATTCCTGTGATGGGAAAGCTGGATTTTCAGCAGCCATTACTCTAGTGTTCACTGTCACATGAACCCTCAGAAATCATTCTAATTTGATTTGGTGCTGCTTAATATTTTTGTAGAAACTGTGAAACATTTAAGGATTCTCTGATGAACAGAAAGTTCAAAACAACAGCATTTATTTAAAATAGAAATCTTTTGTAATGTTATAAATGTCTTAACTGATACTTTTGATCAATTTAATGCATCCTCGCTGAAGCAAAGTATTAATTTCTTAAATAAATAAAAAAAAAAATCTTACTGACACTAAACTTTTGAACAGTAGTACAAATATTAATAGAACTCACTTTTTAAACTCTTTCCACTCCACCTGGGTTCCCTGCCCATTATTCCCAGGCTGAGGACGCTGCAGGGACGAGGTGGACTGTTTCCTGTGGACTCCAGGCAGGAGTTTTAGGAAGGAGGAGAAGAAAAAGCGTAGCCTCTTCTGACTGTTAACACAAACAAAAATGTATCAACTGCACATAAACAGGGCTTCTAATTGGTAGTTAGACAAAAATGAATTCAGCAGAGGCCGTTAACGTACACATTCATGACAGTGTGTGTGCCGTTGGGGTGGAAGAGGTACGCTGAGGGAACTGAACTAATGCCTAGTTTCTCCATTAGAAGTTTGTCTGCGCTCAGAGCCCTCTTCACTGCTATACCCTCATATGGCATTAGGTCCAAAATTACCTAGTTAAAAAAAGATAAAACATTAAATTAGAGCATAACAATTCTGGCTACATCACTAATTATGCCTCAAAAGGGATCATTTAGATCATCATCTACTCACCCACTCATCATTCGAAACCTATGTTATTTTCCTTTTTCCATGGTACACAAAAGAAGTTTGATTTATTGGATTGTCTAAACCAGTGGTTCTTAACCTTATTATCTTTGAACCTTTACCTAGTACCTCTGGGTACTTATGTTATAAAAAAAAAAAAAATAAAAAAAAAGTTTATTTACTACTACATTAAGATCGAAAGTTTTATCCGTTAACATTTGTTAATGCACTGTGTATAAGAATATATTGCTCATTGTTATCTCATGTAGTTCATTGTTAGTTCATTGTTAGCTCATGTCAGTGAGACCTTATTGTAAAGTGTTACCTAAATAAATTTTAAATAATTTTAAGACTTATTGGGGCCCCCATGGAAGTTTGCTGAGGCCCGCTGGTTGAGAACCACTGGTCTAAACTGCTCTTTCTCATACAGCAAAAGTAGACTACAACAATCAATCTCCAAAAAGGACAAAAATTTACCTTAAAAGTGGTATGCAGATTTTGTAAAATGATACAAAAGCTTTGTGTAAAAAAACAATCTACATTTCTGTGATATTTCACTAAAAATCTTGCTTTTCACTAGGTCCGATCTGATCCATTCATGTTAGGAGAACTTCATTCTTTGTACATTCATCTACATTTGTATTTTTTGCAAAAATTCTCATTTTGTGTTCAATGGAAGAAAGTCATAGTGATTTGAAATAATGGTGCAAAGATCATGGAAACTGGATGCTAATAACAATCACCATATCTATTTTTCAAACAGTTTTAAGCCCTATTGCACCACACTGTAAATTACAAATAAGAATTTACATTGTTAAAGATTATCAGTGTTTCCCATTAATTACCTAGCGCCAAATTTACTAAAAGCTTGTGCCAGTGCAAAGTCTGCAAACCTTTTGGTGTGTGAGCAAAGTTCACACTTCGCATTGCAACATGCAGCGCAATAAGACTGTATATACTTATATAAATTAAATCACAAGTCTTTTGTGAATTGATAAGGGCACAAAGCCATATCACGCTTTTGATTTTAGTTTGACAGATATTTTGCCAAAGCAATGGCACAAAAAAAAACTACTGTCAGGATTTACTAAAGGTGTGCAGTGAAAACACGTGGACAGTTATTTTTGCGGCTGACCTTATTGCATATGCATTTGTAGGAGTGTCCCTTTCAGACAAAAAATTTATGGGAGGAGAGTATTTAAATGAAATCACACAACATGATTTACTAATGCTTGTGCTAGTCAATTTACTGGTATTTGCTCCTTTATTTAACGCCCCCAAAAAGCATGTCTTAAACCAGATGCTAATTTGCACTTGGTATAGTTTTTTTTCAACTGTTTTTGGTAGATTGCATTGGTCATGAAAATGATCTGACTGCGTCTGAGTTCTTTAATGCGCACATTGTCAGTAAATCAACCGCAGAATTTTCCATTTTCATCAGTGCTTTTATGGGATTGCGCTCATGTTAATTTGCCCTGTTTAGTAAATCTGACCCCTAGACTCCGGCGGCCCACCATAGTTTTTTCTGTGCCGCCACAGTTTCACAAAATATTTTTAAAACTTCTCATAATAACATAAAATGTCTCCAACATTGTTTTGTGTCATTGCTCTGGCAAAGTATCTGTCAAATAAACTAAAATCAAAATCAAAAGCAGTCTTATTGCGCTGCATGTTCCAAAGCGAAATGTGACTTTGCTCATACGATCAGCTTGTGATCCGGCATTTTCCGCTTCTCAGAACAACTCAGTTCACAGTGAATGTATTGAACTCCAATTTTGCATGTGCTGTGAGTTTAGCTTGCATTTTGGAACGTAGCGGGGACCAGTTACGCATTATTTTCACATTTTCCAACATTTTTGTGGACAGTTTATTTCACTGGATTTATAATGAGTTGTAAACCTGTTTTCACAGATTTTATAATAAATTGGCTATTACTGTCATAGGAATAATAATAATAATAATATAAAATAATAATTATTATTATTCTAATAGTTTGGATTCCTAAAACACCAGTGTGAATGTAATGTAGACTGAGACAATATAACACAAATAAAAAAAGGCTTAAGTCCTCTTTAAAGTTCAGGTAAAAGTCAATGCACATACTTTTTTCTTCATTTAATTTGCACACTGAACATGGGTCAAAAGTGCAGCAGACTGAAGAATTTAACTTTAAAATGTGTACACAATTTTCTTATTATGTGAGCCCCCATAGTCTCACAAAATCCTGTGGGAAACACTGGATCATAATTTTTTTAGAACGTATAAAAGAAACACCTAATAAGTTATTTATGTAAAGAGTGTCACTAACATCACACTGACAACCAGTAAACAGCATAAGGGTTCAATGATTCAAAGACTTACAGTCAGTTCATGCATTCCCTGAGAAATGAACCCATAACTTTTGCATTCCTCTTTGTCTATAGCTATACAACGATTCAGTAGAATCACAATAGTTACCCTTGAATGGGCATATTACAGTTCATACACATTTAATATCAATAAAACAAAATAGCATACACATCTGAATTAAGGTATGTGTCATCTGAAGTCGTGAATGCTTACAACAACAATTTGCCCTCCAGTGCTGCAATGTCTTTGTTACAGCAGAGTTAGGGTGTATGTATGAGTTTATGCCTGCTACAGTAAAAAAATAAAATAAAATGAAAATTGATCAGCTGATTAAAACTAATATTAGCCAATAGCAATTAGATTAGTTTGGAATGACATATAGGTGAGTAAATTATGACATCTGATCTTATGCTGCTTTCCTACAAAAACAGATTGATTAAACATTAATTGATTAAACACATCTGTGTGTTTTTATACCTCTCTCCCTATATAAGAGTCTCCGTCTTCAACTATAACTGCAGTATAGTGCTCCGTTTTCTTCCCCATCAGTGACAGGATGTTCTCAGACCTGCAACAGATGACAAACTCAATGTTTCTAAATAGGAAACTGAGACACATTCCATTTAGGTCTAGAAACTAAGCCCTAAACAAACATCTCTAAATGTCCCTCCTTAAGCTGGAGGCAGAACATGTTAAATATTAAACACAGCTGGAATCGAAAGTGTAAAAAAAGGTGGTAATATTGTTGATTTGGGCACCTGACAGGGTCAAGGGGAGGGCAGCCCACAGGCCAGTCTTGTCTAGTGTGGTTTTGGAGGAAGTTCACCATCAACTGCCTCACTGTCTGCAGCTCTCTGTCAGCCCCTATCAGTACACAAATAAAACAAAATTAGTAATAGAAGTTAAATCCACAATAATAGAAATGACTGAAACAATAACAACTGACAAAATTTCAATTCTAATCAGAGCAAAAATGATGAAACCCACCTCGATATGTCTTCCCAAAATCATTTGTGGTGTCACGTGCCTTAAAATACTAAAAAAAAAAAATATATATATATATATTATTCCAAATGAAAACTCTACAACAACATGTCCTAGTTGTGTCAATTTTATTACAGTATCATAACCAGGCATGTTTCTGGCTACTTGGAAATTTGATAAGGGTGTAGTAATACATTTGTCTATTGTATAGTTACCCTGGTTTCAGGTTTACCTGACCTCGATCAGACATAGATAAGATATTACAGTGCTCAAAAACAGCTAGAAAACAGCACAACAAAATAGAACAGATGGCAGGAATCTTGTTTCACATAATTTTAAAATGCAGAGATTGTGATGGGACATTGAATAAAAAGTATAAGTGTAAGTGTCCGCACGCAAATAAAATGACCATTTCATATGAAATAAAAAATAAATATAAATAAATAATCCAAATTCAAATAATTTAGTCACCCTCTCTAATTCACTAGTATGTTGTTAGATAACTAGTTGACTAGTTACGATAATATCGCAATTGTTGTTTTAATGATGTGCGAGCTGACGTTATCGAGTCACACAACAAGTATATAATATTGTGAGTTACATTTTAAACACAATACTGTCAACATTGTCTATTTTTGCTCTATTTTGCAAACAAAAATTATTCCAAACAAATCCACAGCAGAACTGTGCATCTCTGAGCAACTCACTTAACTGAATGAATCAGTGTTTTTAAACAAATCGGGTGAGTAAATTATTCAATGACCCAGTTTTAGATTCATATTTAAAAGTATTTTTTTTAATGATTTTGGCAATATCACAAGTCCCTTGTTAAGACTCAGATTTACTGTATTAGGTTTAATCTGTTGAACGAATAAATAAAATAATTTGCACAAACATACCCTGAAGGTGGGGTAGAAGTGGATTCCGAACTCCTTACAGATGTCGAAGTTCTTCTCATGAGCACAATCTAGAACTCCAATACGAATGGCCTGTGCCCAGTCTATGAGAGTTAGAGAGACACGTCACATATTTCAAAAACACATCTAATCTTAAAGGTATAATTAACCCACACATTCTTTTGTCAATTGCTAGCTCACTCTCATGTTGTTCCAAACCCATAAGACTTTTATTAATCTTCAAAAGACAAATAAAGAATGAGAGATTTCTGTCCCTCCACCAAAACTTCACTACACTACAAGTTCATAAATAGATCATAAACGTAATCCATATGAATCAAGCGGTTTAATCCAAATCTTCTAAAGATACCCATTTGCTTTATATAATGAATACATTTAATTTAGGCTTTTATTCACATATAAACATTGACCAATGCTTGATTTATATGGATTACTACAATCTCTTTCTGAACATCAAAGTTTTGGTGGAAAGGACTTTCAATGGAGGGACAGAAATCTCTCTGTCATTAAAAACATCTTCAATTGAGTTTGAGGATGAACGAAAGACATCTGGAAAGACATGAGGGTAAATAAATAATGACAGAATTTTCATTTTGGGGTGAACTATCACCAAAATTAAATGCTCCTATTTTATATTAAGTGTCTTTAACTAATATTTACTAACATTTAAATGAACCATTTGATATAATGCACTTATTGTATACATACATACTTATATTTAAAAAATAACTACATGTAATTACAGCTGTAATTAATTTCTGTAATTACATCTATAATTATACTGTTGAGCCTTCCCTTACACTTTAACCTACCCTTAAACCTAACCTGTCCCACCTCAATAGCAGCAAAAGTGTTTTGCAAAACAACATCAACAATACGTAATTTTTTTTTATGCAAGTACATAGTAGTTAAAGACAATATAAAGTGTGACCAATTAATATAAGTGATGAAGCACCAAACGATATCAATATTTGAATGAAATGTATAAAAAGAACATTATTAAACAGAAAACAAGCATACGGCCATAATGCAAAGAGGTAAATGTTCGTTTACAGAGACTTGAGCCCAGTTATATTTCTGTATTTGTGTTGTATAACACATGCTGACGTCCACGCTAAATGTCTTATCGGTATTGGCACCCAGAACAGCTGCCAGATAGCCTAAGTGGACAGGAACTCTGGCAGGAAGCCTAAAATCATTTGATGCATTACATGGTTTTGAGGTCTGACATCAGAAACATAGATATTAAGTCTCTCACATAAAACTTTGTGAGTCGAAATATAGTCTTACTCCCTCAAAGCAAGATTTTATACACTTCATACAGAGTTTCTGGAGCCAGGTGGTTTGTTTTTAACGCCAACTCATAAACTCTGTGAACAGCTGCAAAACCTGTGTCAGAAAGATGAAGCAGATGGGGTGTGATGAAGGCAGCTGATTTAAAATGTTTGGATGAGAGAGAGGAGGGACAGCCGGGGGCACTTTAGCCCTCTATTCTTCACCTGAGGGTGGGACACTGTGGGTTTTAGGATGTGTGGGGGAATGCACAGCGGGGTCGCGTCCTCACAATAGGGACATCTGACCCTCATTGTGAAGGTAACAGCTGGTAGGCGGCCACTCGCGAGCCACCCAGCCGACAGCTTGTGCCAACAAAGGCAGACTGAAAGCATTCAACAGAAGACTTGTCCTTGCAACGTTAGTCATCCAAAGGCCACAATCATCTAGTCTTTATTCCCAGTCCACTGAAGAAGAGAAGCAAGGCATGGCATTCCAGAACATATCTATATCTTATGATACGATCATGACACATGCATTTATGAGTCAACAGTACTCTGGTCTTCTTAACAAAATAATTACCAACAAAAAACAACACATTAATACTTTAGTTTAGTACAAGAATATGGTAATCATTCAGTTCCATAGTCCAAAAAATCTGCATGCCTTTGAAGATTTTGAAAAAAAAATAAATAAAAATAAAATGAAACAAAATAAAACAAAGAAAAGCTATGATGTAAAATGAAGAAATATTTTTAAGAGATAGTTCACCCAAAAAATGACTATTCTGTCATCATTTTCTCACCCTCATGTCAAACCTAGTACGTTTTCGTAACGGTCGTAAAGCAGCAAACACCAGTGAGAGAGAACTGACCCTACCTAATTTCACAGCTCTACCACTTTTAGCATCTTCGCGACAAGGTGTTAAATGCATTTGCCCTCATTCAGATTGAATGTGTCAGTCTACAGTGACCTTTTCATTGCCGTCACCCTTCACTGCACCCAACACAAGTGGCTTCCTCCAGAATACCATCAGGCCTTTAGCTCAGAGCACGGTAGACACGTAGAGCTGCTGTCTAAGCATTTTTATTAGCAATTAGGCCGGTCTTGTAGCGCTGAGAAGATCTGAAGAGAGTTAATGTTAATCTCATTATTTATTCAGAATGGCTTTGGAAGCCACAGCTTGACCAAAGGTGAGCTTCCCCCATGCAACCAAAGCTGCTAAGAGAAAGCAATCAAATCTTTGGGTCTGTGAGGTCTAAATCTCTTTAAATTAAATTAAATTCATCAGCATACCAAGACTTTTGGCAGGGTTACATAGGTTAAGTTCCTGTTTTAGATTATGCAAAATATCAGAACCTTAAAACCACTAATGCAATTTGTGTATCAGGGTTGTTGAAATTTTACACTTGAAGTCCTTGAAGTACCCTACATCACATTTACATGTTCACGGCTCTCTGATGTTAGTTACTGGCCACATGACATCAATATAAACAAATAAAATATTTCATATTTTTGGTAGATGTTTTATTTTTTTAATGATATTTTTTTATTTTACATTGTTTTATATTTTAATTATTAACTTTTCAAAAAACACCTGCAATTCCTTCACAAACTACACAAACATGAACTTTGTGGTTTGACACTTTATGCAACATTTGACTAAGTTTGGATTAATTATATTTAATTCTTGTATAATTTTAATGCAGTTGTATGATCTCATATTGAGAGTATTTGTTCTTTTAAAATGCATCTGTTACACTGGAGCACTATTTAAAGTTCACCCAAATTTGAAAATTCTGTCATCACTTACTCACCCTCATGTCATAACAAACCTGTATAGCTTTCTCTGCAGTATTGACAATATTATGTCTAACCTGTATAGTCTTCCATCTAACACTAAAGGGGAAAGACTGAATAAATATAATAATCATTTTTTTGTGTATCACCAAGGATCTGAATACGATACGTGTCATGATACAGGTGTTACGATACAATAGAGTTTTCTACTCTATTGTGACGTATAGCCGAGTGAAACAGCTTCTCGAACAAGAAAAACTGTAGGGCGGGACTTGATTTTGTCCATCGGGGATGGGAATGGACTGGCTCTGTGGTGAGATGTGTCACATTATTAAGAAAGCAAATCACATTATATCGAACTCAGATGTAATGTGATTTGCTTTCTTAACCACCTGCATATTATATAAAACTGACAACCCAGGCAAATTTCACACCCAGTACTTTGCTACAGTTATTTACAACTTTTGCCAGTGCATTTTTTTGTTTGACTTTCAGAGGCAAACCAACAAATCAAATAAAACGTTAAAATTGATTCAATCTGTGCCATTTAAAAGACAGTCATCAATGTCCTGTCAATACTGAATTTGGCTAACTTCCTAAGATAAAGGAGTTTTTGCTGACTCATCTTATCTTAAGATAAATCTTTTATAATAAATTCTGCAATATTCCATAAAAAAAACTAAGAATGGTCCATTTTGATTTAATGGCAACTTTAAAACATCACTAAAAGTAAATGTATTGTACACTACACTACCTGGAGACATGTATCTAATAAGAGTGTGTTGTGGGTTAAAATGACGGCCTTGACTGCAGTGATAAATAGAGAAAACAGTCAGCAACACCCGTGGATTTACATGCAGGTGTATCAACAAATCAGGGATAATCGATTTTTCCTTTCATGTCCTTGTGTGTACTTAAGGCCAAATGCACAAAAACACTATAAGCCTCATTAAGCAAAACCCATGTGACAATGTACAAGGAAATAGCTTGATCATCATGAGATAGTTATGGTAGAACAAGCCAAACAGCACTAACAGACGAAAAGAAGAAGAAGAGAAAAAACACAAACAAGTACTGTGTCAATACCCTGATTATGGAAATTAATCATGGCAGTACCATGGTTCTTGGGCATCCACAATGGCAATACCACGTCTATGGACAATACCATGATAGTATAGGTATAGGCTACATGGATATATGTGAATAATTGTAATCAATCATAGTGCTATGGAATACAAAACGTACCTTTGGATACCATCACTGGTACCACCTGGTACCACATTAAGGGTGGTCATCCTAAATTACCTCTATCAATACTATTCATGGGAAACACTTGTGTGCCTGAAGTGAAAGGATTTGTTTACGTGTAACGAAACGATACCGTGTTCTTCCTCAAAACGAGTAAATAACAGGAAGATGGTCCAATTCACCTACCCTTCACGTCGCCGGCCAGTGCTTTCCATGTAGGCGAGTACTGGATACAGTGGCCACACCACGACGAGTAGAACTGAAGCAGCCAGGCGCTGGAGGAGTTGAACACGGTCTGCTTCAGGCTGTCGCTGCTCAGTATAACCACTGGATCCTCTTCAGTGTACAATCGAGCTGACTGACACTGTCCGAAGACCAGTCCCATCAGAATACAGATCTTAACGCAAAACGCAGCTGCCATTTGAGGTGATAGAGGAAACGCCACTCAATTTGAAGCCACACACATAAATGAGTTCTCTACATTCAGAGTGATTCTGCTTGCTCCTAGAGATGACTACATTTAGCGGAGACGTGAGTCTTCTAGAGCATCGTCACTGCGCTAGGAGAACGCAAACGGTTATCTTGCGTATCCTATCTGCGTATGGTCGACGCATATCATGTATGTGGTGCGTTTACTGAATTAAAATTCTACGATCAGGGGTGCGTTTCCCGAACAACGATGTAACTCGCTGCTTCACTACCATAGTACGATGCATCGCTGAACAAATCACCTAGCTAGTCACGACTGTTTCCCGAAACCGTTTTGTCGCAAACCTGTCGTTCAGCCACGTTGGTGAATGACGTCACGCAGGTGGTGAGTAATAACTTCTTTAAATGAGTCCTTTTGAGATCGAATTAATGCTAGATTTTTTGCTATAAATTACGGACATGGCATCAGAGGACTAATTCTCATTTTCCTCGGTTATTTTTCTTTATTTCCAAATTTAATCATATGCTTGTTCTTACGTACTAGAGGACGTACGCACATGCGCACTCTTCAAAAACGGTGCTTTAAATCTCTTGACAAACTAAAATATGTAAATTACATCTGTATATATTCGAAATAAAAGATACACATTGTACTTAATGTCAGAATGTTCGTTTGAACTATGGTTTCGGGAAACACCAAATCGTTCAACTATGTAAGTAACGACGGAACTTGCGATGTTAGTTGGCTAACGATGTTTTTGAGAAACGCACCCCAGTTCGATGGTACACTACTGCAAGCAAAATTAAGCTCTTTATATTATTATTGTTGTTGTTGTTGTTTAAAAAATATACAAAACAAATGTATCTAAGAATGAAATATATTTCACCTTAATTGTATAATGTAGGCTACACAAAACATTTTTTTTTTATGCCAATTTAATGATTAGAAGAGTGATCAATGAAAGAGTAAATATAAAACAACTTTATGTCAAAGTGCAGGCAAGGAAAGAGGAGCAGAGGATCTCAAGTACAGCAGACTTGGTTTATTTACACACAAAAAAAGACAATCTAGAAGAGCGAAATCTACATAACAGCTTGACATATGTAAAGGCAATACAGAACAAACAGAAAAACCAAACTGATGGCTTAAACTAAGGGTTAGTTCACCCAAAAATGACATTTCTGTCATTAATTACTTGCCGTGAATGGTTCAACTTTAACGATATTAAGCGATGAGAATACTTTTCTGCGCAAAAACAAAACAAAAATAACGACTTTATTCAACAATATCTTCCCTCCCGTATTTCTGCTACGCTGTTTACGTCCAGCGCTTCCAGGTTCTACATCAAACCGCAGACTCATTATTGGCCGGCTCCTGCATCACCATGCCTTGCCTGCACTTTGACATTATCAAGTTTTTTTTTTTTTTTTTTTTTTTTCTTTTTTTTTTCTATGGGAGATAGAAAGCCTCACAGATTTCATCATAAAATATCTTAATTTGTGTTCCGAAGATCAACGAAGGTCTTTAGGATTTGGAACGACATGGGGGTGAATAATTAATGACAGAAATTTCATTTCTGGAACCAACCAATGAGGAACCAACCAAGACTCAGGTTTACCTGTACAAATATTTCTCTCCATAATCAAAAGAAAAAAACAAATATAGGCCTACTGCATACAGAAAAATTAACTCATTTTTTGTATTTTGATATGTGCCTAATGGACTGTTGTTGTTTTGTAATTCCCATTATTCATCATGGTGATTTGCATTAGATTCTCATTACTGTAATACTGTAAAAGTGTTATTTTTAATGTATTAGAATAAACAAATTACTATGATATATTATGTACAACCAATACTAATATGATGTATACATACTTTAAAACTTAAATCATATTTCATTATTACTTTTGAATTTCAGTAATGAATTAATGTTTGGTTGTCATTACAGTAATTGCAAAAAGTGTAAATTAGGGAAAAAATGTACTTATTTGTCACGTGCAAATAATTTCATAATGCAAGAAAACCTAATGGTCATAAAAGAGTGTTATGTTCATAAAATAATTTATGAAATATATGAAATATGACTTGGGAATGTTCTTGATGTGATTTGTAAGATTCACCCAAAAAGAAAACAACAACACATCAAAGATGCAGAATATGAAAATGCCATCAAGTTTCAAAAACTTGTCTTTTAGGTTGAAAAGTGCATATGATTTAGGGCTAATATTGTGTCATCCAAAAGAAGGCTGAAAATCTCTTCAGTCAGATGCATTTTCACAGTGTACTGGTCAGCTCTGTAGTCTAGCCAACTTCTCTCCTCATTATGAAGTTCCTGAATCTAGAAGTAGGTAAAAAGACAAAATGTGGCATTTTCAGTTCTACTACTTACTGCAGTGTTAAATAATACTTGAGCTAAAGTTACATCAAGACCACTATTTTCATAAGCAAGCATATTATTATAGCAGTGCCTTTACACACACCAGTATAAAGTCCACTCTGTCTCTCTTGGCATACCAGTATTTGCACAGTTTTTGGAGCATCTCTGTCATCTGTTGTTCACTTCGCTCTAAATTCAGAATTTTCTGTATCTCTTTTCTCACTGCAGCCTGCAAATAACCTTAGATTAACACAAATATATTCAAATATACTGTGCTTAAAAGCATAGATATGTATACATAGATGCCTCATTAGCGGCAGTTTCTATGGGCCTCGTCCGCCATATTGGAACAGTCAAAGCCGGTCTGTGAACACTGTGAACAAGAGCAAGTTGACTGTGCATCTGCAAACGTATTACCGATATTTTCCCTGATATTTAAGCATTTTACCATAATCGGATATCGGTTTTTGTAATAACGGATTTACCGTGAAACGCCACCATCTTGTGGGTGTTTTGAGAATTGCGTGCAGGATCGCCATTACAGCGCATCTGAGGGGAGACGAGACAACGGCGTGCACATGTTAAGTATACTTATCTGCTTTGCTGTATTTAGTAAACTTTATTTAACATAACAGCCATTAATGCACAAATTAGATGTGTTATAAATGCCTGAAATGTAGCTAGTTTATGCAGCTTGTCTCTAAGAAATAGAGACAAGCTCATGGAGTCACGTAAGATAATCCATCAAGTCTTGTCCCAATAAAGATGTAACTTTGCATGAATTAAATAATACAGCCATGAATGAGCACATGTTGGAAATGAAAGCGCTGAATTTAATTCTCTCTCTGTTGTCTATGCTCACCATTAGTCTCGTGAAGTCGTCTGCATTTTACTGTTCACTCAGCGGGCTGATGCTCAGGAAATGCTCCACGGCCACCGCATGTAACTTTTAACAAGATTCACTTGTTTAAAACACTGTAATTGTATAAACATTTACTATATAACCATTAATTCACTAATAAACATCCAAGTAAATGCAACTGTATGGAAATTAATTATTTATTATCTCCATGAGCGATCGCAGTTTGAGTATAGTTCTGTGTAAATTCATAGATAAACAGTGCTTTGTCAGCAGATATTTCATAATCTAGAATGACAAAAACATTATTAATAATTCTGATATAACATACCAGTTGAGAAATGCAATAAAATACGATGTTTTGTTTGTTATATTCCAATATTCCAGAGAATATTATTCAGTTATTTAACATTATCCAGCAAATTATTCTTCACTCTTTAGCCTATTAAACAGCTTATAAATCTACTAAAACTGTAGTTTAAAGTATTACATTTCTGCAAAGTTGATATGACTCCTGTCTTTAATTTATTTTCTCCATTTGAAAACATTAGACATTCTACATTTATTTGGCTTATTGTTAACATTAGTGTTGCTGCTGATGCTTTTTATAAATAAAATTATTTTTGTAATATGAAGATTAAAATTAACAAAATTTATTGGTGTATAAATAAGATTTGTTTTGTTTTCTATGCAAGGAGGGAGTGATTGTTATAAATAAAATGGTTTGTTCAGTGGTGTTGTAATAGTGTCAAAAACAGGAGTATAACAGTAAATAAATATCGGTTCTGCATATCGATTATCGGGCACATAAACAAAAAATCAATATCGGTCGATTACTAGGCACAAGCAGGCCGTTGGTCCGATAGCCAAAACTATTTCAACTCAATTCAGTACCCACTGATAGGCAGCAGCTTTCAAACGGTCCCATGGTTATTTATGACACTGGACCACAAAACCAGTCATAAGGGACAGTTTTTTTTAAATTGAGATTTATACACAATCTGAAAGCTGAATAAATAAGCTTTCCATTGATGTACAACCACAAACACTTGTGCAGTCCTCCTCATGGATTTTATACAATGTAAAAAAAAAAAAGAAGAAAAAGATCACAGAATAAGGCAGAAAATAAAGTGCCTATCAAAAGTTTGGAAACATTACAATTGTAATTGTACAATTGAAATGTCTCTTCTGCTCACCAAGGCTGGATTTATTGAAACAAAAAATGCGGTAAAAAACACTAATATTGCGAAATAGTATTACAATTTAAAATAGCTGTTTTCTATGTGAATATATTGTAAAATGTACAATATATGTGGTCAAAGCTGAATTTTCAGCATCATTACTCCAGTCTTCAGTGTCACATGATCCTTCAGAAATCATTCTAATATGCTGATTTGCTGCATAAGAAACATTTCTGATTATTATAATTAAATGTTGAAAACAGTTGTGCTGCTTCATATTTTTGTTGAAACCATGATACCATTCAAACACTTGTGGTAGAAATGAATACTTTTATTCATCAAGGATGCATTAAATTTATCAGTCAATAGAGTACCTCAGGGATGATGTGTTTTTGTAGGCAAAACCCGGAAGCGAGTTAGCATTTTAGGACTTCCAGTTCCAACGACATAAAGTCTATGGGTTTTTTGATTGGGTTTTTGCTAAATCGCCTGAAATAAGGTCTGTGGTTAACAAAGCCTCTAAATGTTTTCACGTTTTGATCTATGACATAAAACACACCAGTTATAACCTGCTTGTGATTTTTTTTAAACCTTTATTGTGTCTTAAAAAGTAGTTTTTTAAATAAAGTTTGAGGAAGCTTGGTGGTGGTGACGTTGATCCGCGACCATGGTGTGCTGTAGTCCGTTTATAGCCTACTGTTAGCTTTTTATATCTGACGACTTTATTTAGGCTTCAAAATGTATAAATGTTGTGTTAACTTGTAAAGATTATCTTGATAGACAAAACGTGTAAGTGTCATAACCTCTTGTTAAACACAGAGCTTATTTTTTGTGATTTTCCAAAAGTCTATGGGAAAAATGCATAGGCTTTCGATCGAGGGAACCCGTGGCCGCTAACTTCCGGGTTGGCCTACAAAAACACGTCATCCCTGAGGTACTCTATACGAGCGAATAGCTGAATTACTTCTACGAAAGCGTTTTGGACTTTCTGCGAGAGAGCGTCCTCCGGCTTCCAGTATGAATGAAATATATATTACACGAGAGCGAGTGCTCCATAATGTTTAGATCGCCTCATTTCAGTTAAGAATAAAACGACATGTCATGCATAGACTATCTTGTCTCTTTGAATTAAAACAAGATTTATTCACATTGGCTTCTATTTGAACACACGGCCGAAGCTGTGTTGTAAAATGTTGTGGCATCTTGTAAAACTCATCAATTTTTACTGTAAGTGACAACAGCATCTTAAGTGTTGACCGTTCCAAGATGGCGGATGCGCCAACGTGTCTGGAGTGGTCAAATGTGGCATCAACATATACATATCTATGCTTAGAAGTACTTTGATAAAAAAAAAAAAAAAAAAAAACCTCAACATGAACATAGCTGAGAAGTTCACACAGCTGATTGCAAATGCTTTTACCTTTAAAAATGTGACTGAAATTTTACTTGATTGCAGAGTTGAGATTACAGATTGATCATCTATATTCTGGGCAGGTTTTGTTCTTAGCAGATCACCCAAAATCTCATGAAGTACATCAGATGTTAACTGAAAGATCACCTACAGTGTAAAATGAATAAGGTTTAGATGAGAGTTTTGCTTCTCTCATTAATTTATCATTTGTATAGTTGTTTGCTATGTATACATTACTATAGACTAACCTTTCGATAATGTTTGCGACTGTCATCATCCAATAGATAGCTTGGAGTTTCATAAAGGTCAAGAGTGTCTTCATTTGCTTGGCTGCACAGAATTTCCACTGCAGCGTTCACTAATCTGTACACGATACTGTCTTCATGGGGGGACACCTTTATCTTTGATGGCGTGTCGGGTTGGGCTTGATGCCACTGCTCCAAGACACATGGCTTAAAATAACCATCCTCACTTTTTCTGACATCCTGAATATCAAAGAGTGAGATGTTCAGAAATAGTATGTTTTCTTCCATGCAAATTTCATGCATATATATTATTTTACACAGACATTTTTTCCTTTGTTAAAATATTTCAAGGCTGTTTTGGTAACTTACAGTATCTGTAGATTGACTGTCATGCAATGATTTAATTCTTTGTCTCTTTCTGGTATCCTGAGCATCTTTAACCAGCTCTTCTGTCAGTTTAGCATCCACATGATGCCTGTTTTGCCCATTATGATGGAGCTCAAAGTCAGGCTGTAAAATACAGGTGTTTAGTGATAGATACAATTGCCATTCTACTAATAATAAATAGAACTAAGTTCGAGAAAGCAATAATTCCCCCCAAAATGAAAATTCTGTCATCATTTATTCAGTCATATTGTGCCTGTATGACTTTTTTCTTCTGCAAAACACAAGAATGTTGATGCTCTTTTCCATACAATGAAATCACACAGTGACCAGAGGCTGTCAAGCTCCAATCAGGACAAAAATCACTGATAAAGTAGTACATATGACTTTTATTCTATATTCCAAGTTTTTTTGAAGACTCTAAAGTTGCACATAGCTTTGTGTGAGGATTGAAATAGACATTTCAAGTGTAGTTAATCATCATTCTAGCCATACAGTATATAGTAAAATCGAATAGTAGAATGGAACAATAAAAACAGACTATAAAGACTTTGGGCCCTATCATACACCCGGCGCAATGCGGCGCCAGGCGCGACGCAAGTGTTCTTTTATAGTTTCAGCCCGACGCAGTTATCATTTTCACGTCCTGCGCCACGTTGTTTAAATAGCAAATGCATTTGCGCCCATTTGTGCGCCCATGGCCGTGCTGGTCTGAAAATGAGGTGTGTTCAGGCGCATTGTTGGCCTTTTTTCTATTTTGAGGCAACTGAAATAGACTGCGAACTGAAACTGAAACCTGGTCTAAAGTCAATGGCGCAATATCTGTTTTGTTATTTAAAGAGCGCGTTAGTAATATGCGCCTATATGCGGGTGCACAACGCACGTACATTGTGCGTATTATACACATAGGAAAGTGTAGCAGCACACAAACATGCCAAATATTAAAAAGAAAAGGATTACAATGTAAAAGATTATTATTGTGTGCATAAAGATAAAAATGTTTTGGTGGAATCCGGCTTGTCCTGTAGGTGGTCTACTCGCGCTTTAACCTTGTGCGCAAGCAGATCCATTTCCTCACTAGAGAAGTGTTCAGTTTTTCTGCTTGCAAATTCCGCCGTGTAACAGAGTACCTCAGAGATGATGTGTTTTTGTATGCAAAACCCGGAAGCGAGTTAGCATTTTAGGACTTCCGGTTCCATCGCCCTAAAGTCTATGGGTTTTTGAATGGGTTTTTGCTAAATCGCCTGAAATAAGGTCTGTGGTTAACAAAGCCTCTAAATATTTTCACGCTTTGATCTATGACATAAAACACACCAGTTATAACCTGCTTGTGATTTTTTTAAACCTTTATTGTGTCTTAAGGGACTACTTCCTTTGGCGGGGACTTTAGACGTCATCATGACAAACAGGACATTTGGACAGCATTTCTCATAAAAAAGTGAATAAGTATTCATACACAGCGCAGATCATAATCAGCGAGCATGTTAAAGTTGTTTTTTAAATAAAGTTTGAGGAAGCTTGGTAGTGGTGACGTTGATCCGCGACCATGGTGTGCTGTAGTCCGTTTATAGCCTACTGTTAGCTTTTTATATCTGACGACTTTATTTAGGCTTTGAAATGTATAAATGTTTTGTTAACTTGTAAAGATTATCTTGATAGACAAAACGTGTAAGTGTCATAGCCCTTTGTTAAACACAGAGCTTATTTTTTGCGATTTTCCAAAAGTCTATGGGAAAAATGCATAGGCTTTCGATCGAGGGAACCCGTGCGCCGCTAACTTCTGGGTTGGCCTACAAAAACACGTAATCTCTGAGGTACTCTATAGGGACAACCTTTTTAGATCATGCGCTGACCATTTTTCCCGTCCTTAAACTAGCAAAAGTGGATTCGGACACGCCCTAATTGCACTTGCGCCATGCGCTTTAGACCATGCACTTATATCATTAAAATAGGGCCCAATAAATAAGTCCCAATGAAAAGAGACAATAGGGCTACATATACTGTATAGTACACATATGTAGAATGAGATATATATATATATCAATATTTTAAAATATTATTTCAATTTAAGCTGTAATTTATTCCTGTCATGGCAAAGCTGAATTTTCAGCATCATTACTTTAGTCTTCAGTGTCACATGATCCTTTAGAAATCATTCTAATATGCTGATTTAGTGCTCAAGAAAAAGATTCTAATTATCAGTGTTGAAAAGAGTTGTTCTGCTTAATATTTTTGTAAAAAACAGTGATACATTTTTTCAGGATCTTTTAATGAATATAACATTTTTTACTGTCACTTCTGATCAATTTAATCCACCCTTTCTGAATATATATATACCCATATATATATATAAAAATCTTACTGACCACAAATTTTTGAACGATAGTGTACATGCTTTCAGTGAATGTAAAAGAGCAGCACAAACTCTTATTTAAACATCTCCTCTTGTGTTCCACAAAAGAAAGAATTTCATAAGGGTTTGGAATGACATGAGGGTGAGTAAATGGTGCCAGAATTTTCATTTTTGAGTAAACTGTCCATTTAAATTATTGCTGTTACTTACTCTTGGTGAGGGCATTTCAGAGGGATGTGAAAGGTTTCTCGCTCCATCAGACGTGTCTTCCTGAGGTTCTTTTTGTTGTGTGCATGTGGTGATTGTAAGTATGGTCTCATCTCTAGGAGGACACTGACTATGTGTATGTCCTCTTTGTCCATCTGCTGCTGATGTGTCTTTCTGTTGTTTATCTCTCTTTGCACTAGGTGGTTCCTCATCTGAGAAGGGATCTTCATCCACCCCAGTCTCTACATCACTACTATGTTCTCTATGTATGTGAGCAATGTCCTCAGCTCTGACCAGGACACCATGACTTTTGTCACAGCTAAAGTACTTCACACCTCTAAAAGTTCCATTGTGGTTTCCATTCGGGTTGTCCAAAGCCACACCAGCCCAAAAACCATTTGCAAACGCTGTGAGGCCTTTATATTTCAGCACACCCGGTCTGGAGTTACACACAAGAACTCTGTCTCCAATCTTAAAGGAGGACAATGGATCTGAGATTTCATTTCTCACATCTTCAGGAAGTGAGCTAGTGTACTCTGAGCAGTCGTTTTCCTCTGCATCCTCATATAAAGCTCCATTAGTATCATCATTTACCTCCTTTTCCCTCAGACTGTTAGAGCCTATACTTAGAGACTCTCTTCTTTTCAGAGAGAAGTCCACAGGGAGAGGAGGGATGTTCTCACTGTTAATGGAGAGATCTTCCACAGAATCAGGTGGAGCTGGAAGTTCCTCCTCACTGGTCCATGTAATAATCTCAAAGGCAGGAGGGGGAGGAGGACAACCGTAGCTGTCAAGACCTAATGCAGCTCCTCCTTTAGCGGATGGAGAGAGTTCTGCACTTCCGTAAGACAAAACCTCATCTACAGGAGAGAGAATTTCTGACAAGGTAGACTCTCCAGTCATTTGTCTTTCGTAATGTGGCGGTGTACAGCGTCCTTCCTGTTTATTGTTCACATAAAGATGAAAATTGTCTGGTACCATAGTGTACTTTTCTGCAAAAACTAAAGAGCAACTACTTTCTTGAGCTGCCTCAGTCTTCTCCTCATCCAGACAGTCCCTTTCTTCCTCAGACCAAGCGAGTACTTCGCTATGAAACGAAATTGCCTCTGACTTCTCATCTATCTCAGACAGACTGACATCACAAGATGGACTATCCTCAGCCTTTCTTATTTCCGCACTTACAGCTTCCAGAATCAAGTTTTCAATAAGTGGATTGTCTGTGACAGTCTCATTTGTACATGCCTGAGTTTTTTGTTCAGGAAGCACATAGTCTGCACTGGTTTTATCAGTTTTGGAGTATGCAAGAGATGACTTCCATTGGCCCCCTGCATCCTGGTCACAGATATTGTGGTTGTTGTTAAACACCAGCACACTGTGCAGTCTCTGATTGTTCTGTACATTTAGAGCTGTGGTATCTGGAGTTGCATTGCCATGGACCACGCTTGTCGTCTTTCTGTCCTCTGGCTCAATGGGCTTAAGATGGCTCTTCTTAGAATCCAACCGGAGATCATCTTTTATATCTGGACGAGGCTCACGGTTGAGCGTGAAATGCTGGATATTTAATACTGGCTTCATTGGCACTTCAGCTGGATGTTGTGGACTTATTCTCTTGGGTGTGCAGGTGTCCTCATAAAACCCTTGAGCCTTCTTCTGCGTGTTTTGTTCTGAAAGCAACAATGAATTATAATTCAAATGATATTCTATAAATTTATCTGACAAATATTAGATAAACAGAAGTATATATTTATTTTCTCTCTTAAAACCAAACAGTATAAGTGTTATAAAATATTCTCTATTGTCAAAAGATCCTAAAAGAATGTTAATGGAATTTCCAACATTATTTGGAATCAATCTTAACTGACCCTTCGTTAATTCCCACCCTGAAAATATTCCCAACCAATCCTGCCATGCAACAGTTGTCGTACATTCTCTCAGACATGCTTTCTATAGAGGACCTATGTGTTTGGATCATTTTAAATGCAATTTAATGCAAATAAAATGTAAAATGCTGGGTCACAAATTTTTTTTTTCTTTTACAAATCTCTTAAATAAGTCTGGAGATATAGATCTCAACAATAGTAACACATGAAATATTACAGCGAAATGTAAACCTTTAATCAACCCAACTAAAAATGTTAACCAGCAGTGCCATAATACTAAGGCTTCATCCAAAATCGCATACTTCGCTACTGTATAATAGGCAAAAAACAGTATGTGACAAAAGAAGTATGTCAGAATTCACAGTACTCATAAAAGAGTAGACAAAAAGTACCAGGAATACATATACTACTTCCAGCAAGATTCTGAAGTGTGCATACGATGGAGACTTTACTATCCCATGAGGCCACGGGAGAGGATTTGTGAATGGCAGTGAAGCGATGTAACTGATGCTGATAGGTCACATGATAATGACAACATAGCGAATGTAGTACATCTGGATTACATTCATACTACACACTCACACTATATAGAACATACTTTTTTGCGGCTGTGGAGTAATTACTTATTAAAAATAAGTATGTACTCAAAAGAGCATACGCGATTTCGGACGCAGCCTAAGTAACCTGACTGTGTCATTAGCATCTAAAGTGTTCACAGTACCAGAAGTTAGAAACAGATCAGTTCACTTACACTAATGTTTTTACTTTCAAATGAGGCTTTTCTCTTTGCATTTGACTGTGAATAGCATTATAAAATTTCTAGTTCAAAATCTTTTTAGTTAATTCCTACGGGGTGTTCTGTAAAGTTGATTTAGCAAACTAACCAATGAGGGCTTTTTTTTTTTTTTTTTTTTAGAATTTAAGTTAATGTAATTAGATAAACATATCCATAATGTTAAAACAGTGTCTTAAGATTTAGTATGACCCACTAGCAGTTAGTCAACAGCAGTCAATCTTACTTTTTGGTATCAAACTAGGCCAATCTATGTTTTTATGTAACTGACATAAACAAGTTGTGAACAATTATAAAAAAAAAATAAAAAAATAAAAAAAAAGTGATGACTAACTTTTAAGACTAGTCTTAGCGGTTTATGCAACCGGCCCCTTATTTGATTCTAAGAGGATTCTCTTCAATCCCATTATAATTGGTTCTGATTTTCTGACACTTTTTTGACAGTGTAACTGTTTTCCAGTTTTACATTGTTTATGTGAAGTCATATGCTATAAATGCCACAGTAAATCAGTATGGGTATTGAGTCATTCTGCTAACAGCATGAGTCAGCAGAAACTAAACATACTGTAAATCAGCACTCACAATGAATTGCAGTCTACTCAATAACAACAGAAAGGCATCAATGAGATAGACTGTGAAATAGTAAAATCAAACTGTATGAAGTCTGACTGCTTTGCTTGACTGCCTACCCTGAAATGAAGATGAAGCATGATGATTAAATGTTCCCTTTTAGGAGTGACCATAACACTTACTAAGTGTTCATGAAAGCCCAAAAAAACACAGAACTCTCTACCCACCATTGACTTCAGCTCCTGATTTCAAAGCCTTCATAGAATCACGCTGACATGAAGTGCTTCCACTTTCCGTCTTGGCAATTCTTTCTGGGCTGATAAGGTGAAGAG
Source organism: Ctenopharyngodon idella (assembly GCF_019924925.1). Taxonomy (NCBI): domain Eukaryota; kingdom Metazoa; phylum Chordata; class Actinopteri; order Cypriniformes; family Xenocyprididae; genus Ctenopharyngodon; species Ctenopharyngodon idella. The sequence goes on along the minus strand of NC_067224.1, from coordinate 13,007,635 downwards.
GGGCCTGGTTCTGTCGACTGTACCTGTGAGAGAGACTGGCAGGAGGATTATTTGATTCTGCAACTGGCACAATATCCTGCTCCACTGGGACAAATTCCACTTGGTTCCTCTTCCTTCCTAAAGTCCACACTTCATCTGATGACAACAGCCTCCTCAAACCTGCCTTACTCAACAAGCTGAAGGAAAACAAGCAAAGTTTGCATTCACATTTTGTCTCAAATCTAAGGCCTCATCATTTAACATTTTACTATAATTTTACAATAGATAATATGAACTAAAATCTTTTTTTAATAATCTAGATTAATGTTAATTTATAAATATACTATTGTTCGTTGTTAATTTATGTTTGTTCTTAATAGATTGACTAATGTTACAACTTGTAAAATGTATTAGTATATGTAAAAATAAATGTGAACCTAGATTAATGAATACTAAAAGTTATTTTCATTGTTAGTTCATGATACACTGTAAATAAAACAAAGCTTACTGGAGTTGGTTTTACAAGAAAATACTATTTACTATTTTAGTCTTTCTACTTCAAGATATCATGCCTAATTGTATGTGTTCCTTTGCCATTTCTTTGTAATTAATTGTGAAATTTACCTAATGGACTGATGTCAATGAATTGAACTTTATTGCATGTTTTATACGTTTTACCCTTCTAATTATAACAACATATTTTTCTTTATCCCATATGAAAGAAAACACATGCCTTCCGAAATATGACATCTAATAGATTTTTTTTTTTTTTGCAATTTTGTGCAATTAAATTTAGCATGGTGTGATGCTTTCAAGCATCAAACACAAGCCATTCATTGCAATGGCTTGGAAAAAGTAAATAATGTACTTAAGTAAGTATTTAACAGAATGCTCATTTTTGAGTGAACTACTGCTTTAAGTCCATGTTATATATCTTACACACAACTAACACCTACTCATGCAAATAGACAGAGAGTGAAAGAGTGAGAAACAGAAAGAGAGAGAGAGAGAGAGAGAGAGAGACAAATGCCATCCACCTACCCTGACCTGTTCATGACTGGCATACTGCCATCACAAAGGGGCTCAGTCGCAAGCAAGCAGCCAGAGGAACAGTAGCCTGTCCTCCTTCAGGTCCCCTGTGAGACTCTGCTGCCACTCCCCAAATATCGTGTCTACTCGCATACAGTTGCAGTCGAGCCACGGGCTGAGAGAGCAGTCATCCTGCATCTCTAGTATACAGCTATGCCCTCTTTTTATTCTCTTTAACTTCCTCTTGCTTGCCTCTCTCTCTTTCATCCAATAACTCTCTCCTCCCATCCAGCCTCCCCCTCCTCTCTCTCTCTCACTCAATGTGCCTCCACTCTATCTCTGCGACTTCCTTCCATTTCTCTCTCTCCAAGGGTAATTACTCTGAGTGGTGCATATAACCAAGACAGACACAGTAAATGCTGTAGATAACAAGCTTATGATATGTACACACTTCTGCCATGTCTCCTCTGTTGTGTGTTATGCAGGATTTGTTAGACAGTAAGTGGTGCACTGCAGTATTTCCTCTTGAGGTGGTACCCTACATAAATGTGTTGGCACTGCCTCTGCTTACTGTATATGGAACTAAAAACCCACTGCTTCTCTGTGTAAGTGTATGACAATAAATGATGGAATAATAGTGATCACACTTGCCTTTCTTCCTCACTGGGTGCTTTATCTGTGCTTCTAGCATCTGGCTTAATCCCAGGCTGCATAACACCCTCTTCCTCCTGCAAAACATCAGCATAAAAATCAGTACTTCTAAATGTGGCATCTGAGCATTATGGGTAATTATCACATGGTTTTGCACTCCTGTTCAATTCATCACATTATTGCAGTAACATCACTAGGAACTGTTGCATTTTGTACTTTGTTAAAGTCAACATGAAATCAAAATTGAGTTTTTTCTATTTTTACTGTGAACATTTAATTGGTGCAAAGAAATTTTTCTTTTCGTTTGATGTCAGCAATTCCTTCTGTTTTACCATCTCATTCCATCCAACCACCTGTCATATTTAATCCTTACATAGTTCCATTCTGGTATGGAATGCTCACTTTTTACAATAAATATATCCACTAAAATCATTAAAATATTTCTGAATATCCTGCTGTCTCATAAGCTCTCCATCTGCCCATCTCCAACAGTCCAGTCATCTAGTCAAAAACTACATTTCCCAGCATCCCTCCTCATCATCACCTGCAATCACTCGGCCATAACCCAGACCTTTACGCTTTGGCTGTGTCCAAGATAACCCCCTATACCCTTAAATAGGGAATTACTTGAGAGGACAGCCATAGAGACATTTAGGCCATGACCACACCGGGGGGGAAAACAATCCAACCCTCTCCATTGACTTTGTATTGTGTGAAGCTACCTCCTTATCATTTCTTACTTCTAACAAAAGACAGAACAATGCCTAAAAGCTGCTGTGTGAAAGGATGTACAGCAAACAAGCTAAAAAAAAACCCAGAACTAAGTTTTTATAAGCTACCGAACCATAAATCCAGCCTTTAAGGAGACAAAAATGGATACAGGCAATAAGACGTGAAGCATCAGCAGGAAGAATGGGTATCTGGATGGGATCCTGACACTCAGTATGCCTCAGTATGCCTACATGTGCTGTAAAAATTTTGTCACTGGTAAGTCAAATATCCAAATGTCAGTTTTATATATTATATTTCCTGTCACCGATTACGTTCCCCTCCAGTGGGCATAGTTCTCAGAGTAATATGACACGTTGCGCTCTGTCTCAATTGCCTGTATCCACTTTTGTGTCCTTAAACGCTCGTTTTCTTATAAAAACTTAGTTCTGGTTTTTTTTTTAGCTAGTTTGCTGTACACCCTGTCACATAGAAGCTTTTAGACATTGTTCTGTTTTTTGTTATAAGTCAGAATTGGCAAGGAGGCAGCTTCACGCAATACAAAGTCAATGGAGAGGGTTGGATTGTTTTCCCCCCGGTGGGCGTGGTTTTCAGATTATGACGCGTGTCGCTCTGTCTCTATTTGTAGTACTGTTAACCTAACCTATGTCTCAGAGTCTGGTATTCCGGTACACCTGCTGCATTTGTAAATCCCTCAAATTTTGAAAGTAAATGGCTTGTGAATGCTGTTTTATGTTGGCTTTTACCAAAGTATCACTGAAGAAAAAGGGTAGATTCCTGATTCATTTAATACCATAGTACTGGTATTGTTCTCCCGCTTTCTCACGCTGTATTTCTTTGGCAGTGTCTGCATTTGCAGCAGTTGTCTGAAGTGAATAGCTGACTGCTTGATTTCAAGAATGTCTCTCTGATGGTGGAGAAGCAAACGTCTCTGCTGCCAGCCTGATCTGTATATAGTTCTCCAGTGGTGGATCTCTGCCTGTAATCAACATAGATAAACTGCTTACATATATAAATGGTGGTGATACTTTTATTTTTTGTCTTTTATGCTCACCAGTGCTACATTTATTTGTAAATATTATTACAATTTAAAATAAATGTTTTCTATATTATTATACCATAAAATGTAATTTATTTCTGTGATGGCAAAGTTGAATTTTTACTCCAGTCTTCAGTGTCACATGATCCTGTAGAAAACATTCTAATGTTGATTTGGTGCTCAAGATACACTTATTACACTTACGTTGAAAACATGTGTGCTGTTTAATGTTTGTGGAAACTTTCATTTTCAGGATTCTTTGATGAATAGAAAGTCCAAAATAACCGCGTTCACTGGTAATTATTTTTTGTAACAATGTAGACTTTAAAATTAACTTCTTTTTGAAATTAAAATGCCCTTTTTAAACTTAAAACGTCCTCAAAATCACCTGCTCTTGTTGGAGTCTGTGGACTACTTCCTCCTCTTTCTGCTTCAGTTCAGCTAAAGCAAGTGCATCATCTTGTACTGTTCTATGACTGATGAAAACAGATGTGTTATATGGCAATATATGGCTGCAACAATAACAGCAAACGTTTATATGATTTAAATAGTTTTCTCATAAGAAAAGTGGTAATAAAATAAGGGGAAAAAAATAGTTGCATAAATTGCATCAGTCATGAAATTATGAGGACTAACATCTATAATGATAAAGAGTAAAATACTGTCATCCTGGGAGGGATACTTTGGCATTAGCAAATGACAAATTATTTACAAAAAATTTAACGAGTTCACTTAATCACCTCAAGGCAACTTAAAAATGAGAGTGACTTATGTTTTCCGTACAACAGCAACACAGTGTAACCATAAAAATGGCACTTTTTTAACTTAGAATGACAATGTTTCTATGCAATGACAGTATTATTTTAAGTAAAATGCATCAAACTGAGTTGGGTTGGCAACTGATTCAAAGGCTGAACATTAACTTAAGAATAGAGTGATGTTGTGAGAGGTGCCAGTTGTGAATGTGATATTCAGCAGTCTGATGTGATAAGCAGGTTGTGCCACTGCTAACACAATATTGCTTTCCTTATACATCCTGATTATACAGTATATCCTTTTCAAAGTAATCCCCATTTTCACTAAGTGCATCAGTAATCTGAATACATCCTTTTATAATGTAACTGTACCAGATTTTTATTTTATTTATTTATTTATTTTGTATTGTGATTATGTAACATCATTGCAAGTTTTCTGTTACTCACCTTCTGCAATGCTCCAACCAGTCAAGCTCAGCTTGGGTCTTCTCCAAGACCGCTTTCTCTCTAAGCCTGAAGAGGGCGCTGTACTGCCGTGCCCTCAGCTCCTCTTCCCTCAGGAACTGCTGGCTCTGGGCCAGAGAAAGGTGGCCGTGGAGACGCTGGCTGTACAACTCACTCAGCTCACTCCACTACAAATTGCATTAACAGAGGAGCCAGACATAAATGTGCGTTCAATACTTTGACATACACTTGCCATGCATGCCCTTGAGTGCATATCTGCAATTTGTAACTCTGCTACAGACAGTCTACCCTATAAAAAGTACTATGGTACCGTGTTGGTATAGTATGGTAATAAAGTATAATAAACACCATGGTACTAAATGATTACCACATTCTGTAATAATTTATCCGCATGGAACTCCAAGGTATTTAAAAGGTTAAAAAAACACAGTATCACCACTGAAGGGTATGATAGATACATACATACGTACACAGATAAATATATACAGTTGCAAGAAAAAGTATGTGAATCTTGCAGAATCTGTGAAAATGTGAATAATTTTAACAAAATAAGAGAGATCATACAAAATGCATGTTTTATTTTATTTAGTACTGTCCTGAGAAAGATATTTTACATATAAGATGTTTATATATAGTCCAGAAGAAAAAAAAAATAGCTGAATTTATTAAAATGACCCTGTTCAAAAGTTTATGAACCATTGATTCTTAATACTGTGTGTCGATACCTGGATGATCTATGACTGTTTTTTGTCCTGAACAGTTAAACTGCCCAATGTTCTTCAGAAAAATCCTCCAGGTCCTTTGGATTCTTCAGTTTTCAAGGATTTTTTGCATATTTGAACCCTTTCCAGCAGTGACTGTATGATTTTGAGATCCATCTTTTCACACTGAGGACAATTGAGGGACTCAAACACAACTATTAAAAAAGGATCAAATGTTCACTGATGCTCCAGGAGGAAACACGATGCTTTAAGAGCCGGGGGGTGAAAACTTTTGAACAGGATGAAGATTCGTTTAAATATCTTTTCTTTTTTTTTTTCATTTAGTACTGCTCTTTGGAAGCAACATAAGATACTTGCATGTTTTCAGGAAGACAATTCAGGAAGTACAATTTACCTTGATTTTCACATTCAAAAAGTTTTCACCCCCTGGCTCTTAATGTATCGTGTTTCCTTCTGGAGCATCAGTGAATGTTTGAACCTGTTTTTTAATAGTTGTGTTTGAGTCCCTCAGTTGTCCTCAGAGTGAAAAGACGGATCTCAAATCATACAGTCACTGCTGGAAAGGGTTCAAATATGCAAAAAATGCTGGAAAACTGAAGAATCTGCAGGACCTGGAGGATTTTTCTGAAGAACATTGGGCAGTTTAACTGCTCAGGACAAACAAGGGACTCAAGAACAACCAACACAAAACAGTAGATCATCCAGGTAACCACACACAGTATTAAGAATCAATGGTTCATAAACTTTTGAACAGGGTCATTTTAATAAATTCAGCCATTTTTTTTGTCTTGTGGACTATATGTAAACATCTTTTATGTAAAATATCTTACTCAGGACAGTACTAAATAAAAAATAACATGCATTTTGTATGATCTCTCTTATTTTATTAAAATTATTCACATTTTCACAGATTCTTCAAGTGGTTCACATACTTTTTCTGGCAACTGTATATATATAGGCATATATATTATAGTAAATCAACAATTCTATTTAAAATTGTGTTTTGACAATATGGTTGGATAATTCAGTGACCGATGATAGACAAAGCAAAATCTCAGTAACAGATTAACCTGAAAGGTAAATTTATTATATGACTTATTATTTACATCAATGTTATGTCATAATTGCAACACTGTGAATTCAAATGATTTCAGTAAATTGGTCTATAGATTTTAATGAATGGTAAAGAACTCATGAAACAATTAAATAACAACTGAATTTTAATAAGTATTAAATTTGTAAAAAAAAAAAAAAAAATGATCAAACATTTAAAAATAATTTGATATTCAACTTTTTACAGTGTCATAGATCACTATTTTCCATAGACACAAAATTTGATTGGTTAACTGTTTTGACTGAGTAAATCCATCTACTGTATGTAAAAATCTACTATAAAAATTAATGTTGTGGTCATCTTACCCTATATGTCCTCAAAAAAAAAAAAAATGTAATATTGAAAAACAGTTCCTTCAATGATATTTAATGTACCTTGCTGGTGGAGTCAGTGCTCTCACTGCTATCACTTCGCTCCTCTTGTCCTTTTTCTGTGTGGTCAATCTGCAGTCTAAATGTTGTCTCTGCAACACACAGTCCCATATCTAAAATATATATACATATATTAAAATAATAAAAAATGATAAAATAATAAAAAATGCTGTATTTCTTCCAAAGATTTTAAATGCTTTAGTGAGGGCCAACTATTTCATATTTTTTGACAGTAATAAACTAAGGCACATACCCACTTCATCTTTTTCATCTTTAATCTCGTTTTTAATTGACACTCCTTTTTGTCTGTGGTTTGTCTCTGTATCTCTATCCAGAGATACACAATCAGACAAAGTTTCCCATGATTCGGCTCCACGGATGCCCTGTCCAGCGGGTTGTGACTGTCTCAGAGCCCCTTTGTGGTCTGTGATTCCCAGCCAGGCTGCCTCATCATCCATGTGTGTATCCAGAGCACCAATTGTCTTCCTGAGAGCTTCCACTCTGTGTCTGTGAGTTGCCAAACGGTTCTGAGCCCAGCTCACATCAGCTGCACTCACAGGACTGCCAGCTTCACTCAGTGCAAAAAGTATGATCAGAATGAACAAAAACTGATAAAAATGGAAGAAAAAAAACACATAACAAAAGTCCTAAAACTTAAACTAAAATTTAAATGAAAAATTAAAAAATATTAAAAATAAAAGCTAATTCAAAATATTAAAAAAATCTATAAATAATACTAAAATAAAACTGTTGCATAAATCAAGCATACAGCCACGCAACCGTAATGGGTATTCTGTGTCTGTTGTGGGTGGGTTTAGCATGTTTTAGTTCAGTTTCTTGTGTTTGATTTTGTTTCTGTGGTTTCTCTTTGATTTGATTATCATGTGCACCTGTTGTTCAGTTAGTTGATTAGTTTGCCTTGTGTATTTAAACCCTGCTTGATCAGTTCATTGTTTGTTCTCATCTATGTATGCTTGCTTTTGGTTCTTTTGAGTTTTGTAATAAAGAAGTACTGCTGCATTTAAATCCAGCCTTTTTATTTTTGTTTTTTTGCAACCCAATGGGACAGCACCCTCCAGAACTGAAAAACTGACTTGTTTCTATCTGTCTGTCTACACTATCTCAAAAAGATTAGGGTAGCGTTTACACAACAACTATGTACTAAAATAAAAATGTTTTTCCTTTGCTTTTTAAGCGTACAGACGACAGCGTTGTCAAAACGACCCCCGTTCACACAGATCTTGCGAAAAGTTTGCATTTTCAGGCCCCCAAAACGCTGTTGTCATGTAAATGAACGGCCAAAACATATAAAAAAAAGTTTTCTGTTTTTAGTTGAAAACGGTGAAATGTAAAGGGCCCCTAAAAATGGAAAACTTTGTGTTTTGGCCATTTATTTACACGACAACAGCGTTTTGGGGGCCTGAAAACACAAACTTTTGAAAATGGTTTCAAAGTGCAAGTTTTTGAAAACAATACCATTATCGTCTCTGTGTAAACTACAAAAACGTGAATTTGTGAAAACTGTAGCGTCATGTATTACGTGTTCAGTCTATAGACACATTGTGTTTTTTTTTTACAAAGTGACTTCGCCAACTACTACGACTAATATAGCGTTTTAGTCATTTTCATGTATAAATTACATTTTAAAATATATTAAAATAAAAAACTGTTATTTCAAATTGTAATATTTCACATTACAGTTTTTTACTGTATTTTTGATCAAATAAATGCAGCCTTGATGAGAATAAAAGACTTCTTTCAAAAACATTAAAAATATATTTCAAAAATTATTTTAAACTATTCTGTCTGTCAATCACTCTATGCCTTGATAAACTTTGCTTTTCTATCTAAAATTGCAATTTTACATCCTGTTTGCTACCTTGATTAAAATTCAGTTCAATTTCATTAACTGAATTAGAATTAAAAAGGCATTATTAATTAAATTCTGAATGGCACGCAGCCCAGAATGGCAGCAAGTCCCCTAAGCATATTCTATTGAAAAGCCTTTCTATAAAGTTGTGATAGCAGATAAAGGAGGAGCAATTCAATATCAATGTCTGTAGCTTTTAAATGAAACATATGGGTGTAGTCTTTCATGTCCACATTTGGCCATACATGTATAATGTCTATTTCTGTGATTGAAATACTTGCTGACTCAACACTGCCCTCTTGAGGCTGAGAAAGGGAGCAATGGGCTCTGCAGTAGACTCACACTGTCACACTTTGGTTTCTGTTTAGGAAAGACATGCAATTGTTCTTCAGTTGTGTCAGCTTCATGAGCACATCTCTTCTTCTCCTCGGAACCTCCTCTGTTCTGTGTAAGTGCACATTTATATCCCATTATTGTAACAGTATGAAAGTGGTAACCCTTGAGTACTTCATTTCTCTAGGTAAGAACATTTGCTTATTGCTTTTTCCATCCAACATTCATTTACATACCTTGCACTCCTGTTGCTGTTCTTTCATGGCCCTGTGGAGCGCTTGCCTTTGTTTTCGAACTACTTCATACATATTCCTTTGCTTCCTCTCATCCTCTTGCTTTGCTTCTTTCCTCGTTTGCAGCCCATTTTTCCTTCTCTCAATGGCTCCCAATTCACACACTTCTTGGATATTATGTCTTGCTTGCCTGTTTGATTTCGTTTGGCCTTCATTTTCTTTACCTGCTACTAGTAGACTTGTTATCTTTGTAATGTCACAGTTTTTAACAAAGACTTTTGAGGTGGGATTTTGTGAAGTAGTAATGATTTCTGTGTCCCAATGGAAATGCTTTGACCAGGCATGAAGAAGCTGCACTGTTGATGGATAAGTCTTGAGCTTGAGCTCTCAAGGGGTTGGCATACTTCTCAGATGAATCCTCTTCCTTTTTAAATTGGTTTGAACACTGGTCTCCATTTGGTTGAGCATTTAAAACAGGCTGTTGAGGAGCCCTCTTGTTTGACCACTTACACTGATCTGTAAAGAAAGTGCATGCATGAGAACTAGACAAATTTTAAATAATGCAAAGGTGCATATAATTGCAGATAAATATGATATAAGTATGCATAATATGCTGAGTTTGATTCTGCGTGCCCACTCAATGCAATTGAATTATGGCCTACCCTTAATGCTGACTCTTTCAACCTGTGAAAAAGCAGTGCATGGTGAGTTCAAAATTAGTTTCACAAGCCCCTGGGCATTCCTCCAGGCGGATATGTATGTAGAATGCTCTGCTGCAAGGTAATAAAGGAAAATGTAAAAAAAAAAAAAATGCAAACATTGTACCTATTGTAGGAGTAGAATGGGTAGAACAGCTTTTCACTGGGGCAGTTCCCTTAAAGGGACAACGTTGTACCTTATCTACCCTTGAAAGGTACATATTAGTACCTTCCCTTGTGAAAAAGAAGTGTGCTTAATTGTATTGAATGTGCACTTGTAGTGTACTTCAAATCTTAAAAGGTGTATTTTAAAAAATTGAACTTGGAGGTAATAATAATAACTAAACAAAAGGCCACTTCATATAAATCATTATGATTTAATAATCTTTGTCGTGCTTTAAAGAAGTACTCTTATTTTGATGTGTGTAACAGTATTGATTCTAATTTTAACTGAATTTTAACTGTAGTGTGTTATTTGATATTACATATTTCAAATGTACTAAACTGTAACTTTATCATTACTAATGTGTACAAATATATTTAACTACATGACAGAAATACAAGTTTCAAGAAATGACATTAAAGTATATTTTAGTTTATCATAAATGCTTGTCAGTGCATTCCACAGTACCACTTTAACCATATTTCAAACAATATAAGTAATTATATTACATAGAAAAAAGTTTGTTAAAAAATAACTCAAATTCAACTAATTGCATTTATAATAAATTTAAACTATAATACATTTTCAATTTACAATTAAGTGTCCGAAATCATTGCATTCAGTTCGCTCTTAAGTATATTATTTAAAAGTATATTATTTTCATAATATCTTTTTAAAAGTATGCTAAAGTGTACTTCTTTTTCACAAGAGTTAGAGTAGTAATCTGCAACTTTAGTATACGACTATGAAGCTTTTAGGGGTAAATAAGGGACAAAGATGTCATTTTGAAGGTACTGACCCAGTGACAAGTTCCCCTATTTTTTTACCTGATAGTGTAGTTTTAATGCTTAATTAAATTGCTCTATTCTGTTATGTAAGGCATTTAGTAGGCCAAGGTGCTTTGAAACCTCTGAGACATTTTTAAATTATATTCTGGGTCAGGAAGAATTGTATTAAATATCTCACCCCGGAGATCAGATCTTTGGTCGGCATTCGGTGAAAAACAGCTTACAGGGTTTTTCCCTTACAGCCAATCCGATTACTCCATTTGTACCACGTGATGCTTTTGATTCTAAAAGAGATTACCTCAAATTACATAGTATTTTAATTTAACACAGACTTAAAAAAGTTCTAAGTCATCTAACTGACATCTGTTCCTCTATATCTTTTTGTCTGTGCTTTGTAAATACCGTAATGTTCAGTGACAATGCAGACCTTTGTTTGTCACCCTGCAAACTTTTCTGGTAAGATGTCGTCGATCTTTCTCAACAGATGCTGGAGTTCGAATCTCGCTCTTCAGTTTCTGTTGCTGGATCTTCATTCGTAGACTGTGTAAGGATTTGGATGTAGGTAATTTCTTCTTCAAAAGCTCTGCACAAGATGGTGAGTCTAATTTTGGAGAAAGGGTGTCATCTTGTGGAAACTTTTGGAAACGACTCATAGTCTGCGAAAGTTGAGGTGTCCTTGATGCGTTGTTTTCTGATTTGTTTGATAAATGCTCTTTGCAAAATCCTTTTTGCACAGATTTATTCCCATTAACTTTATCCAAAGAGTCCAGGAGGAAAGTACGTCCTGAATTTGGCACAGCGGATGAGTCACACTCTGACCTGAAAATTAGATTTAAACATTTCATTAAAAAAAAAAAAAAAAAAAAAAACTCTCATAAAAATCAAACATTCACCTGTATGTATCTAAAGAGCTTGATGCGCCAATGGTTGTTTCTAGATGGCTTTAGCGTGTGTGTTTTGTTTTGTTTTTTTGCACTTAAGTGTCTTTACGTGTATCTGAAAGAATATTTAGATTACATTAACAATTAACAAAGGACCTGTAACGTATTACGGAATGAAAATGTAACTATTAAAAAGCAACACACACACAAAAACAAAGGGTCTATAAATAAGGTATAATTAATTATTTGGAAATTAGCTCCATACAGCCATTATATCAGATGGTAAATTGGTACCACTTTCTCCATGGAAATCAGAGTGTGCACTCACTGTGTGTGAACTACCGTTTCTTTCACCAGCCTCATAGGTTTTGAATATCCACACAATTCAGATAAATCACATGTACTCTATAATTTATTGGTAAATAAATAATTTGTTCAATCCAGTAAAATTCAAATGACAATATAGTTATGCTTCTTTTATGTTTAACATTGCCCTAGTGGCTGAATTTATATTTGTGTCTACTAGTAGGCCTACTACCGCCTACTACGTAAGTTTTTTTTTTTTTTTTTTTTTTTATTACGTAGCTTAAGTTATTAGACCGAGTTCAACCACGAAAATCCCAAAAATACCAGCTAGCATAAATAGAAAATTTAGATTAAAAGGGTATAATCAACTATATTTAACAACAAAAGCCACCCTACCCTTAAATTCGCAGGATCACGGTCATTTGAGCGTCACATATGGAGTGACTTTGTTGACATTAACGCTCCTGGTAACAGACGCAACGAGATAAAGGCAGTAGTCCTTGGACACTGACGCTAAATAGAGCACCAAAATTACACAACAATCATGAGTATAATTCTATCCAGTCTATTCATCTCCCACTGTGCGGTTAGAACACAAAATCGACATCCTCGTCGTGCACACATTCCCTTATGCAGCCTTGATGTAATCATATTCCACATTTTTGACCAATGTAAAATGTTTGGTAATGTTAAGTAACGATAATCTCTCTGTAGCATTCTTCAAAACTGTGTAAAAATAATATCAATACCAACTTTTAAACAAAATCAGCAATTTAAACTTTTTTATTTTGGCCTATAGGCCTAACATGCTAATATGGCCATTTTGATAACAGGCCAGTATGCATAAAAAAGCTTTTATCTGGGGTTTTTAGTGCATTGTGTTGAATGTTCAAGTAACAAACTAATCAATAAATGAAAATTTTGTTTGTATTTTGGGGGATTTTTGCAATAGTGGAGTGAGAGCAGGAAAGTAAGGGTGAGAAAGATTCTTCTGATTAGCATTTTTCCTGTCCCGGCTTATAATTAAGCTTGAGATGACATAATGCTATTTTTAACACTAAAACAACATGGCAGAACTACAGTGATAATAAATGTATCTGATTAGAGAGAACCCAGGTGCACGACTGCAGGCATCCTGCTTGCAGTCATGCTGGGTGCTTCAACAAATGTGTGTTCTTGCCCTTACAGCCATTCAATATTAGCACAGAATCTATTTTCACAGAAAGCCAAGTCATTTTGCATTTCTAAATTTGGATACACTAACTATGTATGCTTTCAAAAAGGTTGTGTGAGAGGCACTTATTTGCATGATGCTGTGACACATATGCTGTATCACATACTGTGTGCAAACAGGAAAGTTTGGATCTATGATGCTTTTGTGTATGAGTGGAGAGTGATAGCTGAATGGACAGGTATGACTTAATGGCTTTCACAAAAGCTGATGGATTTTCCTATTTGGCAGGGCACTTACCTAATGGAGGGTTGAAAAGCTTCCTTATGGCAGTGCAATTACAAAGAAGGGTGATGTTTGCTCTCACTCCAGCGGTGCGTCTAAAGACCGTAAAGACCTTTTTGGCTTAATAGCAACATGATGTTTCACAAATATATATTTTATGAGATTCAAACCACAGGCATTTTTATGTGCAAGTCTCACTTGGCTCATACAGATCTTTGAAAAACGTTGTAAATAAATTTACATTACATTTACATTTAATCATTTAGCAGCAACTTACATGAGAACAGTAGAAGCAATCAAATCAACATGAGGGCAACAGCAAGTGCTGTGTCAAGTCCCAGTTATTGTAGCAAAGTGCACATAGCAATGGGTCAAGTGTTGACGAAAAAGATGTGTCTTTAGCAGTTTATTTTAAAATGGCTAAAGACTCAACTGTTCCAACTGAGCAAGTCATTCCATCAGCAGGGAATAATTTTATGTGTATCCATATTTTTTCTGAATTTCTGGGGAAGAAATGAGTAATTATAGCCGATCAACATTAAAGTATAATTGAAAGCCATAATTTTTAAAATTTAATAGACTTATATATAACTTTAAATATAACAACTTTTCTTTTAAATTAACTTTTTTAAATTAACATTCTTCATAAACCATTATAATAAATGTCACATTCAGCTGTGCATTTAATACCAGGGCTCAGTGCTAAGGATTTTTCCCACTGGCCTCACCAATTTAAAAAAAAGTTATTGTTTTCTTTGTTTTTGACCTATATAACCTTGTATTTTAATAAATAAGGTTGTTTTGACACCAATATTTTACATACCAGTGAAATTTCACAATTCTCCATGACTATTTTTATACCAGAACAAAATATATAAGCCTAACTAATGTAAAGTCCAAACATTTTTAAAAACAAGTAAAATAATAATAAAGTAATAAAATTAGAACAAATAATTGCAAGCAATAGGACAAGTTGTATTTACTTGTCCTATTGAAACTGTATAATTGTATTTATACTTGTATTTATACTTGTATAATTGTATTTACGTGTATTGTATTTACTTGTATTTACTTGTCCTATTAAATTGTATAATTGTTCTACAAGTTGTAGAACAATTATACAATTTAAGTAAACAGTGCTTTTAGTTTTTTAGATTTTCAGGTAGGTCTAACAGTAGAATTCATATAAGAAATACTACAGAAACTGAATATAGATGAATATAATATAAGTTAATCCTTAAAGCTACAAAAGTTATTTAGTCAAGAGTAGTGAGTGATTTTCTGTTTTTCTTTTGCTCTTTTATTAACATTAATGTTGCAAACTGCAGTAAGTATATTAAGCTGCTGTCACTTTAAGACATGATGCACATGACATGGATCTGACACACATCTGATTTTCTCCGAAATCCTTAAGTTCGTTTAAGACTTTTTAATTTAGGCTTATTTTAGACTGTGCTTACAAGTATACTCACCAAAACGGTGCATTTTTTTATCGAATTTTACCGAATTGATTTTTCTTTTGCATCTTATCGTGCTTGAATTGTTTAAAAGCACTTTAATTAATGATTAGCTGATCATAGAATATGCCTACTTGCGGCACATCCTCGGTTGGCCGTTCTCTCGCTTCATGGAGCTGGTGAGCAGAACCCAGTTAGCGTGATTATACACTGTTAGGTACTGTGTTAATTGTGTTAAATATTTGTAACGTGTTAAACAAATTAATCAAATAAATTAACGCACTATTTTTGACTGCACCAATAGGTTGTTTGCACATGACGTCATTGCTGCACGCGAAATGCGGCTGGAGCGCAAGGAGTGATTTTTCTATATAGGAATCCTATCACAAACTCAAAATTCCTATGTTTTGCGTCCTTTATGGTTGCTCAAATCTATCAAACCGAGAAACCACAATGAGCTTTTATCGTTTACGTAACTTATATCATTGTTTAACTTTAAAAGTCACCTTTTAGCGTTTTGCGTCTGCCGATACTGAAATGAATATGGATACCTGCTTACCTTTTTTGTTTTTGACTTGGTTAAATAATCACATTCTTCATGGTATCGTTTGCAGGGAAGAGAAGATATTTTATCCCATGATCATTTGGTGTTTTCACTTCAGTTTTGTAGAATTCCGTTCACAATGTTGATCTGGTTACCGTGAAAACAGTGTCACGCGCTGCTGCTTCAGCCATCATGGTAGAAAATGTCCAAATAAAAAAATGTGTTCAACAAGCTGACAGAAGTCGATCAATTTCTTTGTTAGAAGGGTGTAAATGTAACTGCAGTTTTAATGTTTTCTTTGTAAATATTCACTTTCCCATATGACCACGGAGGAGAATCGGATGGGCATTTAGCGGACACCCTTTTTTACAGTCTGTGAAAGACACCGACACACTGTATTATTTTTTATTTATTTATTTATTTAGTTAGTTAGTATTTATTTCAACAAATGACAATCAAAATCAAACCCATAGACGCTTGTGAACAGTTTTGAAGTGGCTGCGTGCAAGTTATAGCCTACTCATTCACAAGCCGAGTGAGAGTCATACTTGCAAATGTAATGTTAATTATTAAACCAAACAAAATACATTTTCAAAAACACTCAGCTTTGTGATTATTTTATTAAGTGATAGGGAGTGGGTTCAATCAGTGACATTATTAGATTTGATATACGGCGTCTCCCCGTCACCACCTCAACCTGCTTCCCTTAGTGTTTTTACACGTAGAAAAGGCGAAAATTGTATTACACCGTCCAGTTTTTTCCCTGAACGATGATGTGAGCTCCTGTTGTAATTCTCGATTCAGCATAAATGACCTACAATGGAGACATTTTTCACAATCACGACAGAAAATCAAAAATACTGCCCTAACTTCACTATCAGAAAGACAGCGCGATATAAACAAACCATACTAGAACTGAACGCAGCTTGACGGCAGCTTCACATTCTCTATATCTACCTCCTTGATGGCAGTCAAGTCTTTCAATTCAGTAGAAAAATCGCTCCTCTTCATAACATAAGGTTCATGTCCAAAATATGTTGTGATTTTCTGTTTATACCTTTCTAAACCAGCACAGTACGGACTTTTCCCCATCTCTTCTATTCTAATTTTCACTGCTTGTCCTCCACATTAATTTCGCGCGTCACCAGAACCACGTGATTGCAAACAACCTATTGTCACAGTCATGTTCAGTTTGTTTGATTTCATGGACTTTCTGTTTGTTTTCATTCATCACATGTTCCTTTGTTTTAGTTTCCCGCCACTCATCAGTTACCATAGACACTACCACTCACAGCTGTTCGTCTTTTAGTTAATCATCACTGTGTATTTAAGTTCCTGCCTGTGTTCTGTTCAGTGTCTGGTATTGTCTCATGTTAGCATGCTGTTTCACATGTTGGCTGCCTGTTTGGATTAATTGGCAACCTTCCACTACTCTATCAACCTCCCAGACTCCACAGGACTGGACTGGAGAGAGACTGCCATTAGGTGTCTGGAGAGCATCGCGTTCAGATTTGGAGCACAGCCAAACCCAGAGCATACTTCAACGCCATCGACCATGGAGGAATCATGTGTGCCCCCGCAGATGTTGAGCCAGATCCTGAGGAAGAGAGAAGAGGACTCATAATCGCCCCGGAAGTGGAACCCTGTAGTTTATCTGACAAGGGGAGTGAGCCT
This sequence comes from Ctenopharyngodon idella, assembly GCF_019924925.1. NCBI lineage: Eukaryota > Metazoa > Chordata > Actinopteri > Cypriniformes > Xenocyprididae > Ctenopharyngodon > Ctenopharyngodon idella. The sequence continues at coordinate 12,990,378 of NC_067224.1, read as the reverse complement.
GCGACACCAATGGCTGATGGATGTGTACGGGGACGTGTCGACTCCCACCCTATCCCACCTGTTATCAGGATAATTTATTTTTGACCACCTGGTGGATCATCTTTATTGTCCAAAGTGAACATTAAGAATTGTGATTCATCAGTCTGTTCTGAATTATTGCTGTAAGGACAGCATGGTGAACATTATAAACCGGTATTTATTCTTTACTTTAACCTGTGTGGACTGTGTCATGATTACAGTCAAGTTTTGTTTCATCACCACCACCACAGTGCCCAGCCAGTCTTCCAGCCCCGCCACTTCTGGATGTTTGCAGCCCTGTGCCATCTCCGGGAAAGCCCTGCTATGACGTCAAGCCGCAGGTTGCGCAACCACCAGCTGCACCCGTGCAAAAGGATCCTACGGCCTCTAATCACTTCGCTCCATCTCGGCTCATCGACCTGTCAGCTCCACCTTGGCTCCTTCTAACTTCAGCTCCACTGGAGACCCTCTGCCTAGTGGCTACACCGGGTTCCCTTGTCCCACCGGCTCCCCCTTGGTCAGTCGTCACACCACTTCCACCATGGACTTACGGGTTGTCCACTGTGCTCCAACCTTCTACTCCTTCAGATGCAGTGGGTTCCTCCTTCCCTTCAGCCTCGCCTTCGTCCTCGGTCACTCCGGCATCGCCCCAGTCCTCGGTGCCCCAGTGCTATGGCTCCACCTCCGACGCTCGTTGCCATGGCTGTGCCCAGGTCTCTGGAAACCACAACAACGTTCAGTTCCATCAGCCATCTGTCTGTGCCAGTGGATCCATCGGCCTCGTCTTTATCGGTCGGCCCTCAAATATCAACAGCCATGTAATGTCACAGTCATGTTTAGTGATTGACCGATATTGTTTTTTTTTTTTTTTTTTTTTTTTAGAACCGATACCGATAATTTGTGTGTTTATGCCTATTACAACACCACTGAACAAACCATTTTATTTATAACAATCACTCCCTCCTTGCATAGAAAACAAAACAAATCTTATTTATACACCAATAAATTGTTAATTTTAATCTTCATATTACAAAAAAATAATTTTATTTATAAAAAGCATCAGCAGCAACAATAATGTTAACAATAAGCCAAATGTAGAATGTCTAATGTTTTCAAATGGAGAAAATAAATTAAAGACAGGAGTCATATCAACCTTGCAGAAATGTAATACTTCATTTTAAACTACAGTTTTAGTAGATTTATAAGCTGTTTAAGCTCTATTTCTTAGAGACAAGCTGCATAAACTAGCTACATTTCATGCATTTATGTAACACATCTAATTTGTGCATTAATGGCTGTTATGTTAAATAAAGTTTACTAATTACAGCAAAGCAGGTAAGTAAGTATACTTTACATGTGCACGCCGTTGTCTCGCCTCCCCTCAGATGCGCTGTAATGGCGATCCCGCGCACAATTCTTAAAACACCCACAAGATGGTAAATTGGATATTACAAAACCGAAATCTGATTATGGAAAAATGTTTAAATATTGGGGAAAATATCGGTAAATTGATATATTGGTTGATCTCTAGTCATGTTCTGTTTGTTTTAGTTTTCATGGACTTTGTCTGTTTTCATCATCACATGTGTTCCTTTGTTCTAGTTTCCCGCCACTCATCACTTACCATGGACACTACCACTCATCATCACTGCATACTGACAGGGTAGAGAAGAAATTGTTGAATAAAGTCATTATTTTTGTTTTGTTTTTTTCGCACAAAAAGTATTCTCGTCGCTTCATAATATTAAGGTTGAACCACTGCAGTCACATTGACTATTTTAATGATGTCTTTACTACTTCTCTGGACCTTGAATGTGGTAATTTTGTTGCTTTCTATGGGAGATAAAAAACCTTTGGATTTCATCAAAAATATTTTAATTTGTGTTCCAAAAAATTAACACTTGTGGGTTTAGAACGACATGAGGGTGAGTAATGACAGAAATTTCATTTTTGGGTGAACTAACCCTTTAATCGTCACTGTGTATTTAAGTTCCTTCCTGTGTTCTGTTCAGTGTCCAGTAGCCTATTGTCTCATGTTATAGCATGCTGTTTTGCATGTTGGCTGTCTATTTTTATTAGTTCTAATAAACCTTGTGTGTTACACTATTATCATCATCTTCTTCTGTGGATCTTAAGTGTTACACCAATAGTCCAGATCACCTGGGCCAGTAGAAAAAAAAACCTTATCATTGAGCCCTGATATACTGAAGGCACAGCTAAATATGACATTTATTACAATGGGTTTATGTGAATATTATTATCTTTTTTTTCAGAACCTTTGAAATGTTACTGTAATGTTGAATGGCTATAATTAATGGCTAAAATTGAGGGAAAAAAATTAATAGAGACATCAGTATCAGTACTGGTATTCGTGATACTGGCCTTCATTCACAGCAAGTAAAAAGATGCCATTAAACAAATATTTAAAATATACTATCTTTATGTTGTTTCCACATTATTTTGGAGATTCAATGTGACAGTATTAAAATATAAAAATATATTAAAAACTTTAATATTAGGTGCAAATAATTGCGATTAATTACAAAAAATGTGTGATTATTTTTTTTAATCGATTGACAGCACTAATATATAATATATATATATATACTGCACGTGTAATATTGTGACCCATAGTAGAGTAGTTGAGAGCACTGATGATCTGGACCTGTTCTTGTAGCTGCCTGCTGGCTGGCACATGGACCTGGACTGGAGGGAATCCCAAGAAAGACTGCTCTATTCCCCCTGCGAATTCTAAATGGAGTGGCATTCATCCATTCATTTCAGGCAAAGGGCCCCAGGCAACATTATGTTGCTTTGGTTTATCCCAGAATCATTGTTTATTGCCTCCTTATGGTAGCTTCCAAGCAACCCCTCCCTGTGCTCTGCTGACAGTGGCTCAGCATCGCTGGAAACAAAGACATGAAAATGACAGATACATCAGTAATCTTGGCCACTGTATCCTGGTATAATCGTGCTCTAGTTTTCCTGACTGTGGAAAGAGAGAGGCAACTGATCCCCCAGGAGGCAATGAATGGAACTCAACAATGCAGGAATGCAAGCCACTGTGTGTGTGTGTGTGTGTGTGTGTGTGTGTGTGCGCACGCACGTGTGTGTATGTGTGTGTGTCTGTATGCACCAGACAGTGTGTGTTTTTGTTGGTGTGCATATGTCTGTGTTTGAGTGAACAACGGTAGCGAGATTTGGAAGCCGATTTCCAGTTCCTATAGCAACCATGATGTAAGCGGAGAGGGGCAACTGCGCCCCATTTCTCTCTATCTCTCCCCCCTCACTCTCCCTTTCTCTCCCTCTCCCCCTCGAAAAACAGACAGCCCTGCACATAGGAAACCTGGGTGTAGAAGATAGGGAAGTCATCCTCATTTTTGCTGGAATATAAGGCATTTTTTCTTGTATTTATTTTCTTTTTATGTTAGAGAAGATTTGCAAGCTGTTCAGTAACATGTACGTTTCAATCTTTGGAGAGAAAGGTCTGCTTGACATGTCTGCAAAGAAAATTATTTAGTGCCCGAGGCTGTGGCAATTGCTGTATGGCCGTTCTCAGATGAAGTCCCTGTAGAGAGCGCCTTTGTGAACTTTATTGGTTTTGGATTTTTTGAAAAGGATAAAACTGTAAGTCATTTTAAAACTTTTTCATGTAAAATATGTAATGTTTTAATGCTGCATTTATAATAAAATATCTATATTGTTCTATTTGATGTTACATGTTATATTTATTTTTTTTTAAATCTGTTTTTTTTTTTTTTTAGATTTTATTATATATATATATATATATATTTTTTTATTTTTTTTTTTTTGTTAGATTAGACTATTTAATATTATTCTTTTGTGCAACTTCTAGCACTTGGAACAAACTGATATAAAATTGGTTTTTAATTTAAATTGTTCACTCATTCCAACTTTGCTGGATTGCAGCTTATGCTTATGCTAACTCTAAAATAAGTTATTATCCCAGACCTATTTCACACATTAGTAAACTTTTCAGGCTTACAGAAGCAAGTTGCTTTAAAAAAAAGTTGATACGTTTAAACGTGCCTCAGTTTTTAGTATATGTTATATGTTTCATTTTGGGAATAATGATTGCTAAAATGGTTACTGGCTTTTTATTCAACTTTATCATGTTGTGAGATTGGTCACCATGTTCTTCAAAATAAGTAATTTCATTAACCGTTGCGAAAATGGTTCATCTTTTGCTCTGCATTCTTTTTTTTTTAAGGTTAAGTCCCAGTCACCTCTAATGAGGTCTGCCCTTTCACTGTGCTCAGAGACCCCAGAAGCAGCGGCATGGAGAACCGGCGCTGCCAGCTCCCTCAACAGCCTAATGCCCAGGCCCAAGGGGCCTCGACTGGGCCCCAGTCCTCCATGCCTCAGTCCCCTTTACTTTCTGGAGCCTCCTCCCTCATCTCGCTTACCCAGACAGAGGAGTTCTTTGACATGATAGCCAGTTCCCAGAGCCGCAGACTGGATGACCAGAGAGCCAGTATAGGGGACCGCCTGGGCATCAGGATAGCACAGAACAATGTGGAACATTTGTGTGAGGCATGTAGTCCACGTGAACCTAGTGACGAGTTTTTCAACATGCTCATAAAGTATCAGGTAACAGTAATACCTGAAATTCAATGTCAAATGCAAGATGTACAAATGTGAATTACACTTACATTCCTCAAAGTTCCTCTGTTTGCATGTTGTAAACTTTATCACCTCTCCTCTCCTCCAGTCCTCCAGGATCAATGATCAGAGGTGCTCTTTGCCCCCAGCACCAGACCCAGATGAAGACTTCTTCAGCCTAATTCAGAGAGTGCAATCCAAACGCATGGATGAACAACGGGTTTCTTTTCACCCTGATGAAAAGGATGAAACAGACTTAAATCATAAGCCCAAAACCTCTGAAGGCTCAAGCTAGAGACTGTGGCACTTCTGATGCGACTTCCACAAAATTCTCTGCAAACTCTGACTCTCTGGCTGCACATTTTGTGAGATCTTCCAAGGCTGGGGTTAGTTGGGAGTAATATAGGTTTATTTTAATTAGTAGGATGTTGAATTTTTTTTCATATTTTTGCAGTCAAGTTACCCTGAGGTCACTGTGAGTCCAAATGTGAACTCAGGATGTGATTCAAAGGGAATGGAAACACTCACCTGTTTGTATGTTCCAATAAGTGTTCTTTCACAAAACTGTTTGTGCAGATTTCAAGTAAAACAACACCATGGAAAATGATTAAAATACTTATGCTTTCCAAGGATAATATTACTAACTTCTGTCACACAACACAATATAGATCGGTGTGACAAACAATGGCAGTGCATAATCCTCAAGCAGGTGCGTGTTCATTTAACTCAAGTGGAAAGTGAGTTTCAGCATACACTGAATATGAATTTACTGATTTCCAACAGATGGGAGCAATTGTATTCGGCATGGCACTGAAGTTACATGGCTCATGTATCAGTTCATTTGGTGGTCTAATTCTGCTGATAAGTAAGATAAGTAATACTAATAGTAATAGATTTCCTTCAGAAGATTTAAGACAGGCTAAATCCATCTTTAGAATTAAAAAGTGCATAGTCTGTGAAAAGTGGATAGACTCATTTCAAGGTGCACTGTTTAACATCGCTTTTTGTTTCATTGGAATAAAAGTGATGTTTCAGTATGATTTCAGTTTGTCTTTAATTGTTTTGTTTGTAGGATCTCCTTCAAACAGTGTTAAAATTACAAAATCTTACCTTTACAAAATCTTGGTGTTTACGAAATTAAGAAATTATTGATAATCTGCGCCACTAGTGGCACCAAAATCAAAATATTGGTTTAATCTGTGAGTTTGGGGTGGCTTTATTTTAGTTTGAAACTTGTTTGAAAAAAGTATTTTTTTTTTTTTCTACTGTTACCTGCACTTTTTTTCTTTTTGTGGCCACGTTTTATTAATTTATTCCCCTTAGTTAAATCGTTCTGAAACTTGTTAAAGGGATAGTTCATCCAAAAATAAATATTATGTCATTATTTACTCACCCTCAAGTTGTTCTAAACCTGTATGAGTTTCTTTGTTCTGTTAAACACAAAAGAAGATATTTTGAAGAATGTTGGTAACAGTTGCTGGCCCCCATTGACTTCCATAGTATGAAAAAAAATGTTTGGTTGTTTGTTTAACAGTAGAAAGAAACTCATACAGGTTTAGAACATCTTGAGGGTATGTAAATGATGACAGAATTTTTATTTTTGGCTGAACTATCCCTTTAATTCTCAGCCACATTGTACTCGCATCGTCCCGTAATTTATCCAAAACCGAAGCAACAATTTAGTAGGCTACAACTTGGCAGCGATTTACCTAAAATGAAGGAATCAATTCATAAGTTGAGGGAACGAATTCTTAATTTGTGGCTAACTTGTTTACTGCCGCCTGTCCAGGGTGTTTTCCCCTTACGAAAAGAAAATATATTTCCCTATATATGAATGATCAATATATTAAATGATATAACAGTATATTTGAAAATATACAGAATAATATATTGTGTAAATGTATTACAATATATTGAATAATAAGGAATTGCCACTTTTCATATATTGAAAAATATGTGACAATATATTTACAGTACTAATATATCATAATGTATGTAATTTTATATTCAGTAATACACTTCATAACATATAGATTTATATGTGATATGGTAATGCATGTGTAATAAATTGGATACATGAAGTATAAACACATATATAGAGAAATATTTTATGTAATACATTTTATTATATTTTATATGTAGACTGTTACATTTTAAATGTTTCATATTTTCCTGCTAGTTAACAAAAGCACAACCACAGTCTCTAAATTATTTTGCAGGCAGATTATCGCTGTGCTGAAGATTATACTGACATCACTTCTTTTAATTTAAATAGTTTTATTTGTAATCATAATATCGTGTAGCCAATCTTCAACGTAACCACAGGCTCTACTCTTCAACACAATGGTAACCCCAAAAATTCACACATACCAGAAAACCTTTTATAAATTCCATAAAAATAGAACATTACACACTAACAGATCTCCTCCTATATTAATATTGAGCAAAACACCTGAAATAACACTTAATTTTAACATTTACTCTCCTTTAAGAGTCAGAAGCAAAGCATGCTGGGAACTGGACGTCTGTTGTAACCACTGATCGTAACTCATTCCGTGAATGTGTGTATATATGTGTATACATATTGTTTAAAGATTTAGCGTAGGCTACTACTTCTCATAAATATATCCCAATTGTTTAATTTAAAAAAAAAAAAAAAAAAAAAAAATCAGCAATCTTTAAAAAACTATCTGTGCTAGAGGGTTAGGTTATATTTTATCAAATCATATTACTTTTAAAATGTTGTCACATCAAACACAAAAAATAGTTATTGTCTATTAAGACATCTGATAAATCACTTTTTGTATTGCGCTATCGCCACCAAAAGATAGGCTACTTGATATCGATTAGACTATTACTCGCGAGTACGCGGCGTTGCTAAGGGTCACTTTGAGCACAGCATTCATGAGCGTGACTGCTGTTGAATAGAAACATCGCCGGAGGTCATCGGCGTCAAAGCAGCGGAGAACAGACAAATGAGATGGTGCAAGACAGCACAGCTGCTCTGAGTGTTAAACGCAACAGATGAGCAGATAGACAAGACACAGCTGCTGCTCTGACTTACAAACGCTGTTCTGGATAACCGAAAAGAATGAACACAAACGACGCGAAGGATTACCTCTCCAAACGACAGATCCCACACCTTTTTGAGGTAAGAATCACCTACAGGAGAAGCCTTGAAATGTATTTATAATATTAATACAGCAAGAATAACACATCTGGAAACATCTGACTGTCTGAATTCTGATTCTGTAGTCTGTGTTTTCAAGGTGAGCATATTCATTCTTAATATGCACCTTTCAGTTCTTCTTCTCAGAGTTCTTCAGAGAATATGATAAATGATAACTGTAGATGGTAGTTACCTATTTCTACTATCAACACTCTTTACATCAAGAATCTATAGGGAAACGGGCCTCACTAAAGCTGTACATCAGATTTGAACTGATAGCATGAATTAATCAAAAACTCTGTATCTATTTAGCATGCACAATTACATGGTAAATTAGATACTTGAAAGTGTCTCTATGGTGATCCTCAAGTAGGGTGCTGTAATGGCAAAGCAGAGGGTCTCAAGCTTGTAAGCAAGAGGGAAGACTGTCCTCAGACAGCGTCAACAAGTGCTTGTGTGGGAGATATGTAGTTGCATACAAAATACTGTGTCCATGGAGGATCATAGCACACACTTCTGACAAGCTTTCCAGCTCCAAATTGATACTATATAGGCTATAAGGAATTGCAGGGCACAAAAAGTGAAGGTTGTAAACATGAGTTTCAGCACATCAACACTTTGGCTGTCACCAAGGCAACAGGCTATACTTTATATTTACTTGTGACTCAGGAAATGTGGGCAATGGAGAGCGAGGGGGAAAGAAGGACTGAAACAGTCATATACTTTGCATGTGCCTGAACTCGCAGCTCACTGAGGAATGCAAACACGCAGGTTTCTGTTCATCTGCATACCAGATATACATCTCTGAAACTCCTCGATCGGGTGACCGCATGCACATAAAGATACTGCATTTAGTGCAAGGACGGTTTGGAAAAGTGGAAGTAAAGTAGTTAACTTGATATTTAAACTATTATTTAAAGTCATTAGAGCAAAGTTGCTGACATTATTCCTATGAAAGTTTATTTTCCAATAAAATATTTTTTTCCCCCTTGTATTGCTTTGCATTAACTTAATTAAAAACTTGGTTTTTACTGTATTTCAGTCTCAGCAGTTGCCATTAAACTGACTTAACATTGAAAAAAAGTTAACCTAAAATTTTCGAAATTATTATTTTTTTTAAACCAGACAAAATATACTGAATTTGACAAAATATATAAAAAAAGTTTGCAAGAGTTTTTTTGTTGAGTAATATTTGAGCCACAAATGCGAGCCTAATGTATCATATGGTATATATGATACAGTATATCATATACATCAGGTTCGCATAAGGCTCATACAGTATGAAAATGGAGCTCAAACATTGTTTAAAAAAACAGTCAAATGACTGTCAGCAGCGGCTGCCAAACAAAAACCGTAAAATGAAAGTAAAATATTTTAATTCAGATAAAGTGCAAAAACAATAATTTTACAGAAATTTCCATTAAAGGTTTTAGAGAAAAACACTGTTGTTTTACAGATTTTTCTCTAATTCCTGTAAAATTATTGTTTGTGCTGTTTATCTGAATTGAGATATTTTATTTTAATATTTTGGTTTTTGTTTGGCAGCTACTGCTGCCAGTCATTTGACCGTTTGTGATTTTTTTTTTTTTACAGTGTAAAAACACCGTTATTTTACAGATTTTTCCTAGATTATTACGATCAAACACCTTCAATAAATTGACAGTACTAAAAGTTCTGCAGAGAAACACTGTTATTTTACAGATTACAAATGAACAGTTTTATTTTGGAAGACAAAATAAAAAGTCTGTACAAATGCTGTATAAAACTGAATTTAATAATTATGTTTTTGAATAAATACAGTACACATTTTAAATGAAAAACATTTAGCATTTAAAATACTGTACTGATTAAAGGGTTAGTTCACCCAAAAATGAAAATTCTGTTATTTATTACTCACCCTCGTGTCGTTCCACAAACATAAGACCTTCGTTCATCTCCGGAACACAAATTAAAATCTTTTTGATGAAATCTGAGAGGTTTCTGTCTCTCCATAGAGATCCAACACAACTGCCACTCCAAGGTCCAAAAAGGTAGGGAAAAGACATCATTAAAGTACTACATGTGACTCCAGTGACTTAAACTCAATTTTATGAAGCAACCTGAGTGATTTGCTTGTGCAAAAAACACTTACCACTTTATTTACAAAATAACATTATCAAAAGCGTGTTCACGCAACAATGCCAGTTCTTGCGTGAACACAAAACGCATGTGTCGTGATGCTCTCGTGAACACTCGCGCATGTGCGTTGAGTTGACGCGCGAGTCTGAACACAACACGCGTGCATGTGAAGCTTTCGTGAATCATGGACCTTTGCAGATCAATATTTTTGTAAATAAAGTGGTAAATTATGTTTGTTTTTGTTTTTTTTGCACAAAGCACTCACGACGCTTCATAAAATTGAGTTTAAGCCACTGGAGTCACATGAAGTACTTTAATGATGTCGTTTTCCTACTTTTCTGGACTTTGGAGAGGTAGTTGCGTTGGATCTCTATGGAGAGACAGAAACCTCTTTGACTTCATCAAAGAGATCTTAATTAGTTTCCCAAAGATGAATGAAGGTCTTACAGATGTGGAAATACACGAGGGTGAGTAATAAATTACAGAATTTTCATTTTTGGGTAAACTAACCCTTTAACAGTAGAACCGTTTCATCAAAATGTAAAGTTGAATGAAATATTCTCATCTTAAAACTGAAGAAATACAAAACTGGTACATCTACAAGATTGTCCCTATTTCACACCACTATTGATTCTAAAACCGTTTTACTATTCAGATGCAAATTTACATTATCAACAAATTCTTCACAAACAGTTCTTCACAGTCCCTGGAGGAATTGAAAAACTAAAAATGGCATTTCTCCATCTTTTCAGTTAGGGTTACTATCATGATGAAATCATGATTTTACCTTTGAAACAGGTGGAGAAAGGAACAAACTGTGCTGTTTGCTGTTAGCTTTGTATTTTTCAAATCAGTTTTATATTGTTTTCAACAATATTCTACTGACCCCTGTGGGCTCCATATAGCTCTGATAATATATGTGGACAAACATTACATTGTCTTTTAATTCAGAATCCTTGCTAAAAAAAAAAAAAAAAAAAAAAGTGTAAGTAAAATCAAAACAGAGAACAAAAGGTCCATGATTCTGCACCAGAAGTGACAGACACAGCAGATAAAGAGCAATCCTCCTCCAAATTTCCAGTAATCGCTGGATCCTTCTGTAGTACTACATACTATGACTGAAGTAGTACTGCAGATGTCAAACAGCAGCACATGCCCACACCAACAGACGTATTTAAACTTGACTAGTAAAAGGCACTCACAGATGTCATTTGCCAGATTCATGGATTACAGTCAGATTACCAATAAGAGACAGCAAATAGCATTGCAACTATAGATTTTTTTTTTTTTTTAATTGAAAGATTACAAATGTGTCTTTTTATTTGAAGGCTTGAATGGTGTTTTAACATATGCTTACAACTAGGGTTAGGTGCTTCTACATCTGTGTTATTCGTTATTCATTTCCCTCTGATTTTAGGGTTAAGTTAGGGTTAGGTTTAGGGGTAGAGATAGGGTTAGGACTGTGTTTTCAGACAGGAATGTTGTTCCAGGATTAACAAAATATGTTGATTCAGGATCATGACTTGGCAAAATCACTGCAACAGTGTGTGTGTGTGTGTGTGTGTGTGTGTGTGTGTGTGTGTGTGTGTGTGCATACAGGTTTGGATACTCGTGACTTAGAGTTACATTCACATGACCAGTAATGACCCTTTTGCATTTTAATAAATCCATGACCTTTAGTTAGACCAACTCTTATGCCTAAATGCCAGCTGTGCATGCACAACTGTGGCATTTTCTGTATCTGGCCCTTTACTGTATATTGCAGTGTTACACAACCTGTTGGTTAATCCACTGTCCACAGTAACACTTATTTGCAAACACTGCCTTACAATTGCATACAAGTTACAATTTGTCTACAGACTTTTATTTAACAGCATACTTCAAGCTGTTTACTGCAGTGGTTAGGCCATTATAACATTCATGATATGGGACAATGTAAACTTAAAATGTTGAACTTCTCAAGGTAGAAATTGACAGTCTGTATTGCATTTTAGTTATTCATAAGTAAAGACAATGTGTATATGGATTGGTGCTAAGCCACAGCTATGTTTTGTCGTGAACACCGTTGGCCTTGTTGTCCAACTAATTCAACTATAATTGAAGAGTTTGATAATGCATGTATTGTCATTCATTTCAATACAGTAGTGCTTGCAGCAGCATGATGGCTCAGTGGTTAGTACTCACATCCAAATTATACAGAATTATTATTATTATTATTTTTTTTTTTTTACAGTATTTTTCTTTTAAATGATATTCAAAACTCTGACTCAGTAATTCTCATTTGTATTATTTATACAGTATTTTTTTTTCTGTTTTCAGTGTTACTACTGACAGTATTAGTACTGTCACTTCCCAGCAAGCTCTTTTCATAATACAAAGACATGCACATTTGACAAATTGAGGATTCTAAATATTTGAATGTGTGTTTTGCATGCTGGGATACATTCCAGTACTTTCAGACCTTTTTCTCCATGTTCTGCTTTTTCTAGTTTTAAATGTCTCAGTATAGGGTTTCTCTCATACACACTTTTTCATGCATTGAAATGACCATATGATATGTACATACCAAAAGCACATTGTGATCAGATAACATTAAGATTAAGATGCATGGTTGTATAAACTAACAAGATTTACTTTAACATTACATAGAATATTATATAGTTAGAATGGACATTAACCTTTAATATAATGAGATATATATTTCATTACAGATTATTTCTTGTAATTTTACATAAATTTGTACATAATTTAAGAAAACAGAACAAAATACTGTACAAATAATACAGTAATTTTCTTGTATAAAATGAGAATTACTGTAATTTGTCAGAGTTTTGAATATAATTTAAAAGAAAACTACTGTAAAGAAATTCTGTATTATTTACAATGTTTTTTTTATATATATATACAGTGCAAGAGGAGGAGGGTGACAAAAACAATTTTATTCAGATGCCCTGAGTAAAAGTATGCAATTTGGTGCAGTTGCTGATATTTATATGGCCAGAAATTAAAATGAAATTCTGATAGCTTGTAAATCAATGAGATCTTTATAACAGTATAGCAGATTACTTACATAAAATGCATATACATATCAGTTATTACTCTATATCTCCCAATAATATGTCTTAGATGATATTTAAATGATTTATAATGCTTACTAAAGCTCTTTATTTATGTACAAATAAACATTCCTCAATAGCCTGATGTTACGTATACAGAAGGGGACAGCGACACAGGAATACAGGTATTAAAGTTTATTGAGCAACCAGAATGCTGACAGAGTGCAGGTGAGTGAAGACAGGTTAATGCATTGTCAGGTATTGATGAGGAACTGATACTTGTCTTGGTTTTGCAGGATTGGCAGACGGATGACAGACTTGGAGCTTGAGCTTGAGCTTGAGTCCCAGTCCCAGTAAGCAGCTCCATCGTCCACGATGATAGGAAGGGGAGGTTCCTCGGCTGCGCCAGGCTCTGTGGAGACAGAAACAGAGGGATGGTGAGGCTTCAACAAAGAGACGTGGAAAGTGGGGTGAATTTTATATTCAGGTGGGAGCTGGAGTTGGTAGGTGACAGGGTTGATCTGCCGCAGGATGGTGAAGGGGCCAATGAATCTGGGACTCAGTTTCCTACAGGGCAGGCACATTCTGATGTCCCTTGTGGACAGCCAAACCTTCTGTCCTGGCTGGTAGTTGGGGGCGTTGGAGCGTCGAAGGTTGGCTGTCATCCTGCGCCTGCGTAGGGCTCGTTGGAGCTGATGGTGAGCGGAGTCCCAGACCCTCTCGCTCTCTCGGAACCAGTAGTCGACCGCAGGTACGTCTGAGGGCTCTCCTGACCAGGGGAACAGTGGGGGTTGGTAGCCGAGTACGCATTGAAACGGGGTGAGTCCGGTGGTAGGCTGTCGCAGGGAGTTTTGGGCTTACTCGGCCCAACCCAGGAACTGGTTCCAAGAGTCCTGGTGGCCGTGGCAGAAGGTACGGAGGAAGCGGCCGATCTCTTGAACCTTCCGCTCCGTCTGCCCGTCACACCTAGGCTGACGGTCACACCTAGGAGGGTGAAGAAGGCCTTCCAGACCCTGGAGATAAACTGGGGCCCTCTATCTGACACGATGTCCTCCGGAATTCCATAATATCTGAAGACGTTGTTAAACATTAGCTCAGCAGTCTCCATGGCCGTGGGTAGTCCCCTTAAGGGAATCAGACGACATGATTTGGAGAATCTGTCAACGACAACTAGGATGCAGGTACAGTTATCCGAGACAGGGAGGTCGGTGATAAAATCCACTCCTAGGTGTGACCAAGGGCGATTGGGAACGGGCAGAGGCTGGAGTTTACCGGAGGGAAGGTGTCGGGGACTTTTTGAGATGGCGCATTCCTTGCATCCCTGCACGTACCTTCTGACGTCTGATGCCATGTTTGGCCACCAGAAGCGCTCTTTCAGCAGCGAGAGGGTTTCATTGACCCCCGGGTGGCCAGTGCCCAGTGACGTGTGAGATGCGTGGATGAGGGGAGTGCGGCGTGTCCAAGTGATGTAGAGCAAACCAGGGGGGCAACCTGGCGGAGCGTTGGTGGAGGCATTGGGCTCAGGAAGGGTCTCCTCAGACCAGAGGATGGGGCTTACGAAGAGCTTCTCAGGTAGGATAGGTTCAGGCGTGTCTGAGGGTTCATTGGGACCATGGAGGCGAGAGAGGGCGTCTGCTTTCACGTTCTTAGACCCTGGACGGTAGGAGATGGAGAAGTTGAAGCGAGTGAAAAACAGAGCCCAACGTGCTTGGCGGGGGTTAAGTCTTCTTGCTTCATGAAGATACTCCAGGTTTTTATGGTCAGTTAACACTGTGAACGGATGTTTAGCACCTTCGCGTTGCAGGACCTCCGCAACGTGGCAGCGATGGTCGGCCATGCTCCAGGAGTAAATCAGGATGTCGTCGATGTAGACCAGGACTGACTTGTGGAGGAACTCCCGGAGCACCTCATGGATGAAATCCTGGAATACGGAGGGGGCGTTGACCAATCCATACGGCATGACCAAGTACTCGTAGTGGCCAGTAGGGGTCACAAATGCGGTCTTCCACTCTTCCTCCTCACGTATCCGGATGAGGTTGTACGCGCTGCGGAGGTCCAACTTGGTGAACACAGTGGCACCCCGGAGGTGTTCGAGCGCGGATGGGACGAGAGGAAGTGGATAGCGGAACTTCACAGTTATTTTGTTAAGTGCTCTGTAATCAATGCAGGGCCGCAAGCCTCCGTCCTTTTTAGCCACGAAGAAGAAGCTGGAAGCAGCAGGGGAAGTAGATGGACGGATGTAGCCTTGTGACAGAGCCTCTTGGATGTATTCCTCCATGGCCTTCTCCTCCGGGATGAAAAGTGAGTAGATCTTTCTTTGGGCACTGGCTCACCTGGCAGCAGATCGATGGCACAGTCCCATGGCCGGTGTGGAGGCAGCGTGGAGGCTTTCTTGGGGCAGAAGACATCACTGAAGTGGGAGTAACATTGGGGAATGTCCACGGAACGGTTTTCAAGGGGGCTCTCGATGGACGTGGCGCAGACTGGTAGATTTTCAATGTGAGGAGGGCTTGGAACGGGAAACTTGGGAAAACAGTCCAGGAAACAATTGTCACCCCACTTCAGGATCTCCCCAGTTCTCCAGGAGATGACAGGATTATGCTGCTCCAACCACGGGTGCCCTAAAATCACGTCAGAGGTGGATTCCTCCAGAACCAGCAGATGGAGTTGTTCGACGTGTAGGACGCCGACTTGAAGTTGGATGGGTCCCGCACTGAGACGAACTTGTCTACGGCTAAGGGGTTTCCCAGTTACCGAGTGGATCTCGTAAGTCGTCGGCGTGGCTGTTGTCTTGAGGCGTAGCTGGCGGCAGAGGGCACCGGAGATGAAGTTGCCGGCTGACCCAGAATCGAGGAGGGCACTAACTGGAAGAGACAAACCGGCAGCAGTAAGGTTTGCTACAGTGGTGAGTGGTTTCATCTTATTGAGAGAAGGAACGATGACACTCACCATTGGACGAGCTGGGCGAGTGGGGCATTCGGAGATGTAATGCCCAGATAATCCACAGTATAGACACAAATTCTGGGTCAGCCGCCTCTGCCGCTCAGCCGAAGACAGACAAGTATTCTCCACTTGCATGGGTTCGTTGGCTGGTTCTGGAGAGCTGACGGATTCTGGTCGGCGGAGTGACGATGGGAACAACGACTGGCCCTGGTGTTCTTCAAGACACGACTGCATACGAGTGGCGAAGCGGATGGAGAGTTGGATAAACCGTTCGAGCCAGATGGAATCCTCGTATGCAGCGAGATGCAACCGCACGCGTGGATCCAGCCCTTGACGATATGTGGTTATGAGGGCTTGCTCATTCCAGCCACTAGATGCAGCGAGGGTTCTGAACTGGAGGGCATAATCGTTAACGGACATTGAACCTTGTTTGAGTTGATAAAGTTGCTCACCGATTGAGGAATCCCAGGCAGGCCTTCCAAAAACTTCCTTGAAGTGAGCGATGAAACTGG
Organism: Ctenopharyngodon idella; assembly: GCF_019924925.1. Taxonomy (NCBI): domain Eukaryota; kingdom Metazoa; phylum Chordata; class Actinopteri; order Cypriniformes; family Xenocyprididae; genus Ctenopharyngodon; species Ctenopharyngodon idella. The sequence continues at coordinate 12,973,939 of NC_067224.1, read as the reverse complement.
AGAGAGACTGTGTGATGGGATTTTTTTGTGACCACAGCAGTTCAGCCCAGCGAAGAGGCTTGCCCTCTAGTTGAGAGATTATGAAAGCGATCTTGGCGCGGTCGTTGGGGTACAGGTGCGGTTGCATCTCCAGGACCAGCGTACATTGCAAAAGGAATCCGTTGCAATCCTCCGCCGAACCAGAGAAGGGCGCCGGTTGAGCCATGGGACTGGCGACGGCAGGTGGTGAAGGAGAAGCGGTGGTGGATGCGGAAGTGCTCGCTGGTGCAGATGCTAGCGGTTTAGCGGTGAGTGCTCGGCGCAGGGCATCCACGAGCTCCTGGAAAGGGTCCTGGGTGCTCATTCTGGTGCTCGGTGGTGTGGTCCGGTCTTCTGTTACGTATACAGAAGGGGACAGCGACACAGGAATACAGGTATTAAAGTTTATTGAGCAACCAGAATGCTGACAGAGTGCAGGTGAGTGAAGACAGGTTAATGCGTTGGCAGGTATTGATGAGGAACTGATACTTGTCTTGGTTTTGCAGGATTGGCAGACGGATGACAGACTTGGAGCTTGAGCAGACACAGATGAACTCACGGGAGACGAGGAGACAACGAGGAGTCGAGGGAACACACAGGAGACAGGTAAGTATCTTCGAAGGAGTCCTTGAGGTAAGCAGAGTGGTGAGTACCATGTGCAAACGAGACCGGACAGTGACTGAGTGAGAATGTGAGCCTTTTGTGCTGCTGGTGATGAGGGTGCTGATGAGCTGCAGGTGTGAGTGATTAATATTCTGGTGATGACGTGCGCTGTGTCTGTGAGAGTGTAGAGCCTGGCGTGTCTGTGACAGATGTATCATATTTAATACTCGCATTTTAACATGATTTTTCTAAAAAAATGATGTATGGATAATCAAGTAAAGCTAAGTTGTTTTAGTCCAGTAAGTGTTTGTCTTGAAATATTTTACTTCATAAAAATCAGTAAAGTATAAATGACAGAAGGCATGTAGTAGATTGTGTACAACAGGTTTTTCAGCACAGTTTTGATCATGTTGATAACTTAGAAATTTTAGACATATTCATATCAACTATGAAACAGTATCCTTTATATGGTTAGTTTTAAATTCATTCATTTTATTCACATCAGAAACATTATTGAACATCATTGAATGAACCTAAATATGTTAGGTTACAGCAACAAAATTAAAAGAATATAGTTTAAGTAGGTGACATTAGCAGGTTGCTACTTTTTACAGTGTAAGCTTAGTTTGTTTTTAATGCTCTTTCGCCAATGGATACTGCATTAGTCCTTAAAAATGCTGTGGTCTATTATTAAACTGATACCTTTGGCAAATGCAGCCTTTTGTTTTGTTTCTGTTCGGACACTGTTCCTTTATTCAGCGGTTGAATGTCTTTAGCTGTTTGATACCCGTGAGGATTGAGATGTAAATTCTCAAGCAGTTTTATTTGCATCAAAAGAAGCAAACAGCTGATTATTTAGAGCTCAGATTTTCCATTCCCTTTTCCTCTGAATGGCTCAGAGTATGAACTGCTAACACGTGTGGGATGAATAGAACAACAATTTGCAATTGTTATTTTCTCCCCCTAGATGTTATTCTCTGTCTTACCATTCAGAAATCATTTAACTGAGTTTGGCTAATAAACGAAAAATGTGCTCATGTTCTTCTTTGTTTTGAGGTAAAAAAGCAAGGAAAGACTATGATTGATAACTCAAAAGCCACAATTGTCAGTCATATTGTATAAAATTTTGACATATGATGAAAGAAGTCATTTATACAAATAGATGTACTGGAATTGTACACTTTAAAAGAAATAGAGATTCATATTTGTGAAACACTCATGTCAAATAAGCATTTCATATAACACAATTATATGATTTCTCTGTGTGCTCTCACAGAGCATGTTAACAGGGCTGATGTACCACAGGCCTGAGGACCCTTTGACATTCTTAGAGAGCTGCCTGCAGAAAACACGAGACCTTGGAGGTCCTGAATGTGTGGCCTGGGACACTTTCATCACACCTGATCGAAAACCTCTACCACCAATCACCCCGGCACAGGGGAAGAAAGCCCCCTGCAAACTCGGTAATTTAGCCAATTTGAAGGCATGTTATCTTAGCTAGAAATAAAATAGTTGAGCACATGATGGATAAACTTTAAAATGACACATTTTTATTTTAGTTGCAGTGGCTTTTTAGCAGTTTTCTCATTTTACTGATTCACACGTGGTGTGAATTGGCCTTAAGAATGCATCTGAGGTCATACAGAACCGATGAATGTAATCCGTTTCATTCCACAGATGGTGGTCCTGGTCCTGGCCCCGGGCCTTACCGTCGATATGATAGGCTGCCACCAATTCAAGCCCAGTTCTCCATAGAAAGTGACTCAGATATGACAGAGTCCTCAGGGCTTATACAGGAATATGATGTCTTTGACCCATCTAAACCACGACCGCACATCATATTCATCATAGGTAAGTGGTCATCACTGTCAGCTGGTCATCTTCAGGCAGTTTCAGTAATCTTTTTCTGAATTCATCATCTAAATTCCAACTTCCAAATTCAGTAGACCTTGACATTAAAGGGTTAGTTCACCCAAAAATGAAATTTCTGTCATTACAGTTTTTTTCAACTGCTTACACACAAAATCCTTACTTGTCACACAATTTCTGAAACCTGACACTCAAACACCAGAACCACACGCCAAATCTGCAAAACCATACACTAATTCTTGGCCTTTGACTAATTTTTCAATTTCATAAAACACTTTTTGCAAAACACAACACACAATTCTCTATGTAACACACAAAAATCTAACAGGAAGTATCTTGATTTCCTTTTTCAAACACAACCAATTAAAATGCCACACTAATTCATCAGTGCCTCACACTAACTCCTCACATGTGCAAACACTTATTGCTTTACTTAACACCATCCAATCATGTCTTTAGAATAGGCCAATAAATAAGCCAAAGGTCAAGTTATAGGTTTTGAACAACTTTTCTGTTGTCTACTTGCTTCCATATTCATAATTTCTAAACCCTATTGAGGATTTTTTCTCCACATGGTGCTGGAAAGTGCATGATCGTCATCCCTATGTCAACATAACACTTCTCCAGGCAATGGAGGAGGCATGTGGAGACACTGACGCTGCCTCCATACAAGGTTGGATACGCAAGAGAGAACATAGCATGTGACGTGGATGAAGTATTGTGGCCGGACCCATCCAGGAGGAGAGATGGAGCCTAGATACACCCAACCATCTCGCCCACCAACAAACACACACAAAACAAACACATGTTGGGTTTCCATGTGGGGACATTCCATAGGCGTAATGGTTTTTATACTGTACAAACCGTATATTCTATCTCCCTACACTAACCCTACCACTAGACCTACCCATGACAGAAAACATTCTGCTATTTTAGATTTTCAGATGATTTATGGATAAGCTTGTTTCCTCATAGGGACCTACTGTAAAAAAATGTCCCCACAAAGTCAAAATGCACTGGTATTACTATACTTGTGGGGACATTTGGTCCCCTACCAGGACACACATTCCTTTGGAATATTCACCTGTTTCAAAATTATGCTATTTTTTTTTTGGTTGCTATTTTTTTTTTTTTTTTTGTCCAACTACACATGGTTGATGTATTTTTTTTCTTTCGTACTGTGTAATACTGTATTCACAACCACACATGCTTACAGTAAAAAAAAAAAAAAAAAATAGTTTGGTTTTAATCTTGCTTTCATGCTTACCATGAATTTTCAACATCTCTCTACCAATTACTTTCAATCTTTTACAGAAATGTACACAGGAGCTCATGAAAGAAGAGCTTTAGGTTTTGAATAACTGTGTGTATATGATATATCCAAAAATAGAATATTATGGCAAATGTGTTTGCAAAGTAAGACAACTGTTTGCTTTTGAGATGTGTTTGTGATATTTTGAATGCAGTGCTTCATTTTGCAAGAGATGTGAGGCATTTTGCATTTTGTGTGTGTAATTCTTGGATTTGTGTGTAAAGTTTTTAAAAAAAGAGACAAAGTTTAAAAATGAGTGTAAGCAGTTGAAAAAAACTGTAAGTACTCACCCTCATGTCGTCCCAAACACATAAGACCTTTGTTCATCTTCGGAACATAAATTAATAAAGATATTTTTGATGAAATACGAGGGTTTCTGAACCACGCATAGGCAGACCATTTGAGGTCCAGAAAGGTACTACAGACAGGGTTAAAATAGTCAACGTGACTACAGTGGTTCAACCTTAATGTTATGAAGCGACGAGAATACTTTTTGTGTGCAAAAACAAAAATAAAGACTCAACGATTTGAACTGCTGTCATACACAGTTTACGTAGTGAACACAGTTTAGCGCTTCCATGTTCTATGCCAGAAGGCTGACTCATTATTGGCCGGCTCCTGCATCAGCATCACACACATGCGTCGTGCTGCTCACGTGAACAGCGTCGGCCAGTACTGAGCTGGCGTTCGGACATAAACACAGAAGCACTGAACTGCATTCAAAACCTCAACTGCAAATGACAGTTCAAATTGTTAAATAAAGTCGTTACTTTTGTTTTGTTTTTGTGCACAAAAAGTATATTCATCGCTTCATAACATTAAGGTTGAACCACTGTAGTCACGTTGACTATTTTAACAATGTCTTTAGTACCTTTCTGGACCTCAAAAGGTGCAATGACGTTGCAGCCTATGTGTGCTTTAGAAACCCTCGGATTTCATCAAAAATATCTTAATTTGTGTTCCGAAGATAAAGGAAAGTCTTAAGAGTTTAGGACAACATGAGGGTGAATATATAACTAACCCTTTAATTAATTTGAAATGAACATTTCCATTGTGCTGTTTCTGTGATGTAAAGTGGGATTTACTATAATATTTTCCAGGTGGACCCGGCAGTGGGAAGGGGACTCAGACAGCTAAAATTGCACATCGCTATGATTTCGAACACGTGTCCGTGGGGGAAATTTTAAGGAACCAGTTGCTGCATCATGCCCCCAGTGACAGGAAATGGGAGCTGATTGCTCAGATCATTGCCAATGGAGAACTGGCACCTCAGGTTTGGAAATTTGACCACCAACTATGTGCATTTTTGCAGCTATGGTGTAATTACACCTGCTTGATTGTTGCCGATTTTTACATAAACTACTGTTCAAAGGTTTGGGGTAGGTAAGTAACTTTTATTCAGCAAAATAAAAGCATTGATAATGTTACAAAATATTTCTATTTCAAATAAATGCCTTTGAACTTTTTATTCATCAGAGAATCCTGAAAAAATGGAACTGTATCACAATTTCCACAAAAGCGTATATCCTGTACGACTGTTTTCAACATTAACCTGTTAGCGTTCCACATACCTTTCAAAAGAGACTAAAACCATGCATATACTCCAAATGGTTCAAGAACAGCATGCAATTTACTTTGGTATACCTTTTTTAGGCAATTTAGGCAAATTTTACAGGAATGCTAAGGGGTTAATAATAGTAAGAAATGATTCTTGGGCATATCAGAATGATTTCTGAAGGATCATGTGACACTGAAGATGAGTAATAATGCTGATATATTAAATTTTAAAATGTATTAAAATAGAAAACAGTTCTTTTAAATTGTAATAATATTTTACAATATTACTGTTTTACTGATCAAATAATGTCTCAAACTTTTGAGTAGTGCACTTACAATATTAAATGAAGAAGGACACCTCATGCTTGTCACCTTAGTCTTGTTCTGACATGTTATCCTTTAGGAGACGACTATTGAAGAGCTAAAACATCAGTTTATCAAGAAGCAGGATGCTAAAGGATTCATTGTGGATGGATTCCCTAGAGAGATCTCACAGGCATTCACATTTGAGGAGCAGGTCAGATATTCATTCTGATGGTCTATACCAGGGGTGTCCAAACCTGCTCTTGGAGGGCCACCGTCCTGGAAAGTTTAGCTCCAACTTGCCTCAATACATCTGCCTGCAAGTTTCTAGGGCCTTGTTTACACCTGGTATTAAGATGCGTTGTGGTCGACCGGATCACAAGTAGAACAGGGAGACATATACCCATTTACACCTGGTATTTTAATACGTCTCTTTTGTCCACCACTTCTGTCCTGATTTTTTCGAGTGAAGGGTATATGGGCAGGTAAATATATGGGGGTTTTTTTTCAGATCTTTTGATCTAATGAACAAAAAATCTCACGCAATTTACACCACAAACGCACACAGAGAGAACGGAAAAACACACAGAGAGCAGCAGCTTTTGCTTCTGCTCTGATAGCAGCAAGACAGGTTAGAAATCAGGAATGGTGAGAGAACATTGTGCTTGGTACATTTTTCGTTTTTCAAACCAAACTTGGGTCTTCAGCCGACAAAGTTTAAATCCCATCTGGCTAGCCCGCTTCCCATAATGTTTACGCATTAGGTCAGTAGGCATGTTCGAACACATTAAACCACATAAGAGTCTACACTACGAAAGCAGTCTGATCAAATGCATTTTTTGACTACCTCTGGAAGTGGTCAAAAGTGGATAAGCTCAAAACGTTTTAGACCCATTTACACCTGTATTGTGACTTGTGACCATAACACATCTTAATACCAGATGTAAACAAGGCCTAGTATGCCTAGTAAGACCTTGATTTGCTGGTTCAGGTGTGTTTAATTGGGGTTGGAGCTAATACCAGGAGTAGGATTGGACACCCCTTGTCTATACTGTTTATAACCTACATAATGTACTGTATGTCTTAGTATGTTATGGCAGTGTTTGATGTACAGTATATAACACTCATGGGTCCACAGATTGGCTCTCCAGACTTGGTGATCTTGCTTGCCTGCTCTAATCAGCAACTCCGGCAGCGTTTAGAAAAAAGAGCGTCCCAGCAGGGCCGTCCCGATGACAATACTCATGCTATTGAGAAGAGACTAGATACTTTCAAACACAATATCACACTCATAGCCAAGTACTACCAGGAGAGAGGACTTATTGTAAGGGTAAGATGATGTTCTTTGCTTATTTTTATGTTAACTGTTGAATTCATCTGGTTTTAACAGCATATGCTGTTCTATGGATGATTACAGGCATTGGTTGAATAACAATAATAAAAACTCCTCTTTTAAGCTGTCAAACACAATTCTGTCTCACTCTTCTTGGTCAGGTTGATGCAGATCGAGAAGAAGACGATATTTTCACAGACATTTGTGCCATTGTAGAGGAAAGATTGTTCCCTAGTGAAACAAATGCAGTAGGTTTTGAATAAAAGTTACACTATTTTCTATAATTTGTGTTTTAAAAAATTGTTTTTGCTTCATAAAATTTCTTTTCTCTCTGCAGAGCAGTACTGAGGATCTTTAAAGGGCCGTCTACACATCCAAACCCACAGCTGCTCCCATTAAATCCTAAATGTATTTTAAAAGCAGCCCGCCAAATGTTCCTTTTCCGCTATTTTTCATCAATAAACTCGAGGGTCAAAGTCAAGGACACTTATGTTGTTGCCTCTATTTGTATTTCACTGTGAATTTTCTCTGTACAACTTTTGCAGTAATTTAATAAGAATGACTTTAGAGCATAACCTTTTTTCCAACATTTTCAGTTTTTGTTTCTGAATTTTAATGTTTTTTTGACTTGATATTATTAATGTGTAAATTTAGAGGTCAAGCCAGAAATAATGTGAGTTGTTAAAAAATGCACCAAAGTGTAATACAATATCAATGTCAAATACAATAACAATATCAACTGTTTTCAAACAAATTACCTCACCTATTTCTACAACAAACATCGAAATGGATTAAATGATTACTGATTAACAGTGTTTCTGCTGTTCTGAGGACATGGTTTCATCTTAGTCACAGTATTAACACATTGGACAGAGACAAAAAAAGAGATGCTACAGACGTGTCTTCAGGCTGTGTTCTCATTAATACATGTTCAATCCAGCTGTGGCACTTTCTCACAGTGGGACCTCAGTGAACACAGACTTTCTGCCCTTGCTGACAGACCTTGACAAAGTGCCAAAACGCTGTTACTTTAAATACTGAGGAGTATGGAAATACAATTATTGAAAGATGATACATAATGGAAAAACAAGTAGTGAAGTTAAGTATCATTTAATAGCAATAAAATCACTACACGCACTTTGCTTTGTAGATGGACATTTTCTGGCCAAAAGATTCACATTTGAGCCACTAGATGGCAGACTTCTATTCTTTAAAAATAATTTGTTCAATAGCCTTACTGGTTGGAAAGTTATTTCATAGCCATTGACAACAATACCCACTTATTCCATTTTAACAAATTAATAATATGAATTTTTACGTTTTGTAATTGATTAACAAAGAAAAAAGTCTTTAATAAAAAATGCTTGGAAAAGCAAGAGCTTTGAGTACGCTTTAAACTAGACTAAATAACATTTACCATAAAAAGAAAATGGTATCTTTCTTTTGTGCTAAGTGTGCTTAAAATACTGTGTTACAAACAGCATCACTGTGACGGAGTGATGGTATGTGCTGGCTCTCAGAATAGATCCACGCTTATCACCCACCTGGCAAATTACTTGCAGCTCTTAGTGGCACGGGTTGGACACTCCTCCATGCTTGCGTAAAATACAGGTTTTTAATGTACAACTTTGAATACTGCATCATATGAAATAAATGCACTGTGTTCTGAATATTGTTCAGAAGATCTCTTCCTTCATGTTCATACTAACATATTTAGTTTGCCATTGGATGCTGATTAGAGCCTGAACAGAGTTATATCACTGAACACTAAAATCTTGGTATGTTTCTCTACTCTAAAAGTCTGATACGCTTTAAAGTTCTTTAACTTTTCCACTAAAATGTCGCTGAGACTACAATGCTCTTTTAATTTTTAATTTATTTATTTATTTATTATCATTAATAATATATATATATAGATATAGATATAGATATATATATATATTGATAATTATGTTCTTTGCACACTTTCTTTTTTCAGATGATATTTTGAGAGATGTCACACTGCTTTTTGTCCATACAATGAAAGTAAATGATCAAACCAAAACTGTTTGGTTAGTTAGTGGGTTTCACCCACAAATGAAAACTTTATCATCATTTAAAAGGTTGGATAGCTTAGTCGGTATTTTCTGAAACTCTTGACATTCACCCTATGTAGCTATCTTTGGAATGATTATGAAAGTAGAAGCAATGTCTGATTCATTAGCAAATAATTATTTTTAGTCTAATCTTTTTGGTTGATCTAGTTAAAGGGAGAGTTCACCCAAAAATGACAATTCTGTCATCATTTACTCCCCCTCAAGTTGTTCCAAACCTGCATGAATTTCTTTCTTCTGCTGAACAACAACAACAAAAAAAAAGATATTTTGAAGAGTGTCAGTAACCAAACAGTTGATGAGCCCCATTGAATTTCTATAGTATTTTTCCCATACTATGGAAGTCAATGGGGCCCATCAACTGTTTGGTTACCAATATTCTTCAAAATAAAGTAAATTATGACAGAATATTCATTTTTGGGTAAACTATCCCTTTAACAAAACAGAACAGAATCAAACTGATCCACTTCTCAAGTTCAACTTACTCAGTGACTCAATCCAGTCATGGCTGCATCCGAAATCATATACTACCCTACTATATAGTATAGGTGAAAAACAGTTTGTGACAAAATTAGTATGTCCGAATTAAGTACTTATAAAAGAGTAGGCAAAAAGTACCCAGATGACCTACTTCGGCCTGGTCCCAAATGGCACCCTAAACCCTCACGGTCTTCCTCTGAGTCCGCACTTTCGTGACGTAATGCCGCTTTGACTGCCGGGTAGAAGTCATTTGTGTAGCTCGCACGCTTGCGGGCTCAGCAGAAGTGCGCATCGAGGGCGCATAGTGGCCGCAAAGGGGGCACTCGCAAGCACCCTTCTGAAACCTAAAACGATGAATGGGACACCCTACGGTCTCGTGGACTTAATGGACACACGCACGCAGCAGCCAAGTAAGTCCACAAGACCGAAAGTGCACATGAAGTGTGCCATTTGGGACGCAGCCTTCTGCTGGCGAGATGGACACTTTACTATCCCATGAGGCCACGGGAGAGGATTTGTGAATGGCAGTGAAGCGACGCATAGGTCACATGATAATGACAGCATAGCGAATGTAGTATGTCTAGATACATTCATACTACACACACTCACACTATATAGAGCATACTATTTTAGAGGTTGTGAAGTAATTACTAATTCAAAATAAGGACCTACTCAAGAGAGTATGCGATTACGGACACAGCCACACAGTGGTCAACAACCTGGAAGTGAACATTATCAGTAAATAATGACTTGCATCTGGATATGTTCCTCACATAAAGTTATCATATGTGAATAACCAAATTTTCATTTTTAGGTGAACAATTACTGTTCCTGTGTAAGCTTTCCTGTTGATAAAAAGCTGAAAAATAATCTACTGGCTGGCCATTTAAGAACATTTAAGGAATTTGTTAATTTTACTAGGGTAAAGGGGTCGTTGGTCTGGTCTTATCTACTGGACAAAAGCATTTAAACAAGGTATGAGCAGCACTCAAGTCTTTTCCAGTTCATTTCCTTATATAGTCTGCCACTATTCCAGTGCTGATAAGCCTTATCACACACTCTGACATATCAGTATAAAAGCCCAACAGGGGCTCTTACAACACATTTCCCAGCTTTTCCCATCTCCACTCTCAGCATTGGCATTATGGCCCCGAAAAAAGTTGAACCCAAGAAACCAGAGCCTAAAAAACCGGAGCCAAAGAAAGAAGAAGCCCCAGCTCCTGCCCCGGTTCCAGAGACACCCAAAGAGCCCGAGCTGGACCTGAAGAGTATCCCGCTGGAATTTACCGCTGACCAGATTGAAGAGTTCAAGGACGCCTTCACTCTCTTTGATGAGACGCCAACGGGCGAGATGAAGATAAGGTATGCCCAGTGTGGAGAAGTGATGAGGGCCCTGGGTCACAACCCTACCAATGCTGACGTGCTGACCGTGCTGGGGAAGCCCAAGGCTGAAGAAATGAACGCCAAATACCTGGACTTTGAGACGTTTCTGCCCATGCTGCAGCATATCTCAAGAGCCAAAGACCAGGGGACATTTGAGGACTTTGTTGAGGGTCTGAGAGTCTTTGACAAAGAAGGAAATGGAACAGTGATGGGTGCTGAGCTCCGTCATGTCTTGGCAACACTTGGGGAGAAAATGACAGAAGATGAGGTGGACCGTCTGATGGCTGGACAAGAAGACGCCAACGGCTGCATTAACTACACATCCTTCATCAAGCACATCCTCTCTGGGTGAACCGAAGCTGCAAAGATTGCTGAATGAAATTGGAACTCTAAATGGCAACTGTCAAAACACTGGAAAGAAAATATGTCATGTCTGTAAGTCTTGGAAAGCATCAAATAAAAGCCATCCAAATTTTGTTTCGTCTGAGTTTTTTTTTTTTTTTTTTTTTGTTCTGTTAATCTTGTTGTTGTGATGTCAAACTCAGATGTGCATAGAGAAGGAAGTTACTGATTTAACTACTGGATCTACAGCATATAGTCTACTCTTAAAAAAAAAGGTGCCAGCAAAAAAGTTTTTCCAATGATGCCATTTAAGAAGTATTTTTCTTAATTTTCTATAAGCAATCTTATGCAACAGTTAGGCCTACCTCAAATTTGATTGGCTGTTCGGCGTTCCAAGAACAGTGATATCCAGTATAATGCTGGGATACTGTTTTTATCACACAGCTTGTCTGTTTTTTTTTCACATGACATACAGAAAAAAACTAGATATTGTGGTCATGAATTAAGAATTCTTAATTTGATTAATTCGTTCACTCATTTTAGGTAAATTGTGGCCACATTGCACAAATTCATCTCCACTTTTTAATTTTGTGAAATTGTTTAGTTAAATTCAAAATGCAGTAAATAGTAAAACTATTTACTCTTCAAACCAGTGTGTTTTTAAGTATGACAATTCATTAAAATAATATGGTAAGAAATACCAGTTTGAAGCAGCATCACAAACTGTTTTGTACAGCTAAAAATAACTGAAAGCAGGTGACACCAGAAGCCTTTCAAGTTACAAATCACCACGTACAATCATACGTTAAAGGGATAGTTCACCCAAAAATGAAAATTATCCCATGATTTACTCACCCTCAAGCCTCCTTAGTCCCCAAGGTTTATAATGGTTGTGAATGGGGGGGCTGAATTTTGAAGTAAAAAATAATGCATCCATCCATTAAAAAAAAAAAAAAAAAAACAACTCCAGGGGGTTAATAAAGGCCTTCTGAAGCGAAGCGATGCATTTTTGTAAGAAAAATATCCATATTTAAAACTTTATAAATTCAAATAACTAGCTTCCGGCGGACGACCAAACGCAGAATAAATAATTAATAATTTTCATTTTTGGGTGAACTATCCCTTTAATGGAGCCTTTTCACGTTTCCGGGGTTCTCAGAAGTGCATGTTGTCATAGTTGGGTTAACTTCAATAGTGGTGAACGGGAGACAAAAGAAAATAGTTTTTTCTTTTTTTTGGTAATTTACTGCTAAGGGAGGCTAATATAACACAAAGTATAGTGTTATAAATGTATTTTGTTTCTTTTTTTTTCTTCTTCTTTTTTTTTTATTAAAAACTTTTTTGATTTTCTATGTTGATAACGGTGGAAACGCGTCATCAAAGTCTGTGAAAAGGGTCAGTGCACAAGCCTGTGCATTATGCTGCCTTCACGTGCTCTCGGAATTATCGTAAATACGAGTTTCCTAGGTAAAAATAATAATAATAATAATAATAATAATAATAATAATTAATAATAATAATTACACGTGAATGCCCTCTCGTGTCGAAACTTGAATGTGATAAGCTCATAATCACGATTTAAGAAGTGGGAAAATTTCCTATAGCACGTGACGCGAAGGCAGCATGAGTAGTGGGGAGTTTCCTGCAAGTTACGTCATTATACCAGTAGGTGGCGAAAAGTCTTTACGAGTTTACGAGTCAAATATTTAAATGAATATCGGTGAATTTTCACCGATTCATTCAACAGGCGACTGCTTTTATGAACGAGTCACTGAATCAAAAAACACTGATTCATTAGGGAAGTCACTGCTGTTGCTCGGGGATGCAAATGGATTTGTTTGAAAAAATTACATTGTCGGAGCGAAAACAGACAAAGTAACTGGCACTGTTGTGTCTAAAAGGTAAGTAAAGCAATATTAACGTCTTTTTAAACCGTTGTATAAAAACAAGATCACAGTCGCTATCGTGCTATTGGTAAATATTAGCACGGCTGTGTATGTGTTTGTCACCGTGTATCAACCTATATTCGGAAAACAGCGACCTTGCTTATGTGATATTGCTTAATTTTACGATATTACTGAATGTGAAAACCTTTTTATAGTCCAAAGAATATTTTTCCACTACAAAAAAAATGTGCAATGCGAAGGTTAGCTTCCCATGTTCCCACTCTCCAAGAACTGTACTCATCCAGAGTGACAAAAGGGTTGGCAAAATCACTCTGGTCCCCTCACATCCAGGCCACTTCCTCCTGTAACTGTTGCCGTCTGGTCTAGCACTGAGCACCAGAACAGACAGGCACAAGAAACGTTTTTTTCCTCAAGCCATCTACCTTATGAACCATTAAATGCCCCCACCTGGCAATAGACGTGCAATACACAACACATATTTATACATACACATATTTATTTAGCATACAATACCTCTTATTCACATTCCCTTGTATTGTATAGCATAGGCCTACTACCTGTACATACATATAGGCTTTTTGTCAATTTTGTATATTGTGTATATATAATATATATATATATATATATATATATATATAGGCTATTCACGTTTTTATCTGTCTTTTCAATGTCATTCTGTCTGTGCACTATAAGCTTCTGTCACCAAGACAGATTCCTTGTATGTATAAGCATATTTGGCAATAAAGCTCATTCAGATTTGTGATTCTGAGTTTATAGCAGTTACTTTGAAGTCAAAAATGATCAAACTTGTGGACTTTGATTAGGTAGTATCAGCACAATTATGGCTGCTTCTGCTATTGATTATACTCCTGTGCATAATGGCTATGGTCTATTTGAAGAGCAGCACCGTGTGATTAATTTTTGCAAACTTATTTTCTTTCAGATGATACATATCAAATTTATAAAATGCAGACCATCAGCATACATCTTCAAACAGGCACCCTAGGCTGTTCTGGGCCCTGCATTCAATTTCACTGTAATTAAAGTTAGGACATAGTGACTATAACATTGATTGGCTAAGCAGGGTACATGTTGTACTTGAATCTGTATAGATCAGTGTGTAATACTCCTGGGAAGTGGGGGTGTGGGGGGAGTGGGTTATATTACTAACTTTATGAGCGATAAAGAAGGCCGATCTTGTGGCTTTGAACCTCAGAAAAATACCTGAGCTCTTTTCCTTGTGGTTGTCACGCATCTTGTTCTTGTAAATCCACCTTTTCCTCATTATATTGATGCTGTGAAAATAAACACAAGCCGTTCATATTATAAAATTATGTTTGGCGGGATTCCTTCACAGTCTTCCCATATCTGACATTTTTGTGATGTTCTCTGCATAACTACATTCTTCATGATCTATAACTGCATTTAATGAGCAATTTAGATGCTTAGAAGTTTCGCCAAGAATTAAATGCTTGTGAATCCATGAGATTCGCTTTTCGTGCGATTTATATCTGTTTGCAGTTATGATGGCAGCTTACCAACCCCCTTTTGCTTGCAGCTTTGGCAGCTTGAAGCTCACTGGATTTTCCCCATCTATGCTCAATCAGGAGAGCAAAAACAGAACCGCAGGTAAGTCCAAGGAAGGATTTTATTTCATTGTTTATGAGAGGAGAGTTTGTTTATGGTGACAGGTAATGCCCTGGCAGGCCCGGTTGACACCACATCTGTACTTCCCCTCTGTTACATCCCAAACAAACCCAGGAAAAGCAGCCACCCATCAATCAGATACTCATTCCTGTCACCACACACATTATGTCTATCAGGCATGTGTCCTTTTCCATTTTCATATGCCACATGTCTCATGTTAAATATTCTGTGAGTCATTTGGTCTAATTTGCTTCTAGGTGGCCAGTTTTCCAAAGTGTGAGACGAAACCTCAAAGTTTGATTCTTGTTTGTCGAATAGTTCGGATGAAATAGTTTGTCATTTTGACAAGCCTCTCAGACTTGAACAGCAGAGTTTGATTGTCTAGGTTCGACCATAGGCCCAAAAGTGATTCTGTCACACACAAAGGCTGTTTTCTTTGGCTGGACTGAGCTATAACCGGCTTTGTCTCTTTTCATCCCTAAGAGACAAAGTATGTTTTATTTTAGAGATGTGTATGGTTGTTTTTATGCGTTCTTTCAGGACATAATGACCACAGACAGAGATAACAGTTTTAGCTGAGTTTGGATCCAAAGACAACGTCTGACCAACTAATGACTCTTTTTGTGAGTGTATGTGGATATAGGTTCACATTGGGACATACATATGGCAGAAGAGTTTAAGTTCACAAGAAACCTATGGACATGAAACTGTAGTTGATTCTGGGGGGGCGTTTGGCACATGATCAAGGAATTGTAGCCTTGAAGACTGAGCTCGAGCATCTTTATTATCTCAAACAACAGTTTATTATTCATTGATGTCCAGACATATATTTTATTCTTTCAGAGCGCACAGGTTCACTGAGAAATAACAAAAGAATCCTTTAGCAGAGACCTCTCGCAGGCGAGACGTTTTCCTCAGACGGCCTGAAGAGAGACAGAAGGTGATAGGCTTACATTCAACACAGTGCAAATATCATCTTAAATGTCAAAGAACTAAGAGTGCTAAGGAAGACTGATCTCTGAAGCTTACATTGCGAGAGGGACTTCAAAAGATATAAGGTATAACGTATTTTTTTTAAAAAAAAGAGTCTTCTTTTCTAGTCATCAGTCTTTATTTTATTTCACTCACGCATTAAATGCTCATCATATAGCTTATATATATATATATATATATATCATTTTAAATTATATTAAACAGTTATTGTAAAATTTAGATTAAATCCAGCCTTGGTCATCATAATAAATACAAAAAAATAACAAAAATATAAATATATAATAAAAAATATATAATAAATAACAAAGACTCTCTCTCTCTACATATATATATGATGAGAGAGAAAGCTTACATGGAATCAAAGCCTCTTTTGTCTTATAAATTGTCTTATAAATATTATATCAAATTTATATACAGTATATTTGTCATCAATATGTCAAAATATAATGTCAAAAGTCATTTATAAGAGCTCTATGTTTTTAAATGTCATATATATATATATATATATATATATATATATATATATATATATATATATATACACCTCTTTAGTCTCTAAAATAAATGCCTTTTGGGCCCCTTTTACTGAGAAAATGAGGAGAGGATGTTCCCAGCCTACCTTAATCAGTACCATTGAGGTATCTCAGTGCACAAACCCTCAGATCTGCACTGAATCTTCTTTACTGATGGGGGATGGGTCAGTGAGAGATGACATCATCGGCTGGAGTTGTGTGCTGTGCTTGTGTGTTGCAGAGATTTTGCAGTCTTGTAAGAAGGACGAAATTTTTCTAATGACCACGTGAGGACTGACTTGCAGCCACATTCGACTATTAGTATTATGATATAAAAAAGAACAAACACCCATTTACACTTTGAAAACGCACATATTCGTTGTTAAAATTGATGTGGTGGCATGTGATATCACTAGGGGGCATTACTGCCCCAACACTTACTGTATATATGTAAGCTCTTGGTAGATGCTTTCTTATACAAGCAATATACAGCATGTGTGATTAGCCTAAACCGGTAGCTAGGGAAGTACAGCACTAAGGATGATCCTCAAAAAGAAGCTAAAATGTCAGTGTTGCACTACCAGACAATTACTTGTTAGAGTATCACTAGGGGGCATCAATATCAAAATATTTCTTTCTCTGTCTCTACATAACATCTGGGTTTGTGCAGACAATATCCATTGTGTAACTTGTCAGTAATCATACATTCACATGTTCTACATTAGTTCAGGCATCTGGTCACCAGAATCAAAATGATTAAACCAAGATGCTCAGACAGGCTGGACTACAACGTCTTCAGTGCATTTCCATCATAATTTACAGTTTCCTAGCAGACCAACCTGGTCATGACCTACATATATCTACTGTCATATATATGGAACCTGCTAGGACTCATTGTATCATGATTGAGAAGCTATATTCAAACCCTGAAGAAATTATGGCCAGCCAATTGATAAAAGCCACAGATCATAATGAATCAATTTGAAGGCAGCACAGAGTGATGGTGGAAGTTAGTCAGATTCGGAGGCTTGTGTTGCTCCTGTGGGGAGATGAGCGGTTCGGCAGGCTGACTTTATGCACAATGACATGGCCACAGGAACCTGCCAGAGTCCATTAAAATCTTCCCCAGTCAGGTGTCTCCTCTGCTTCTCTATACACGGTCCTCCAGCTCACCGCCAATGCACTCTGCTCCCAGAACAATCGATATGTTAGGTTACCGTTCAGGATGGAACAGGTTGCTCTAGCCTGCTGTGCCATTTCAGCAGGTTTGGGTGGGGGTCAAAGTCAGTTCTTAAACAGATATGATGGTGCAGCTGCTTTCTTAAGCTTCCTGGGCTTGAGGGAAAAGGGAATGATGGATAAACAAGCTTTGCTTTATACTAAAGTTTGTTGAATCTTTTTTTGCGTAACGTATTTGGCAGTTTTAAGCACCTCCAATGCAGATTCAGTGGCAGTTTTAGCTTTTTTGTAGAGTAATTCATCACTTTTTATTTGATCAGGGACCCCACCTACAGTAAATGCCAGCCGAATATGGTTATTTGGATATAGTTTAGTGAATTAATGTTCAAAGGAGATCAAGAACAGATCACAGTGTTTATTTTACCCCCTAAGCCAAACCATATGTGGACTTCCAGTTTAGTAGGTGTTGTATCCTCTATGACATAACATCCCACACAAGCAGCGCCAGATTGATAACTTACTATGATGTTGTAGAAGCAGTCCAGAGAGAGGTTAGTGAAAAACCTTGCAACTCGATATTGAGGGACTTTTAAACTAAAACTGAGTATTAGTTTAAAGGGATAGTTAACCCAAAAATGAAAATTCTGTCATTAATTACTCACCCTCAAGTCGTTCTAAACCTGTAAGACTTTCGTTCTTCTTTGGAACACAAATGAAGATCTTTTTGATGAAATCTGGAATTGAGTGGTTTGGATTAAACCACTCAATTCATATGGATTAGTTTTACGATCCCTTTATGAACCTTTTGAAGCGTCAAAGTCGTTGTCACGTAGCTGTCTATGGAGGGACAGAAAGCTCTCAGATTTTATCAAAAAGATCTTCATTTGTGTTCTGAAGATGAACGAAAGTCTTACAGGTTTGGAACGACATGAGGGTGAGTAATTAATGACAGAATTTTAATTTTTTTGGGTGAACCAACACTTTAAGATAATTTTTAATGAAATCTGGGAGATTGAACTTCCACTGAAAGTCCACCAAAGTGCTTCAAAAAGTCTTGAAGAGGCATGATCGCTTTATATTATGAACATATTTAGGATTTTATTCACATATTTATTCAACATGGATCAATGCACATATGCACAAGCAAAAACTCAACATGCTTGCTTGATGCAAGAACCAGTGAGGTATTTTCTCGCCTGCCATGCAAGCATGTTTGAGCTTGATGTGCTCTACGAATGTGCATTTATCAATGTTTATATGTGAAGAAATTCCTAAATATAATCTTTTCATAATATAAATGTCTTTTTTTTTTGAGCCGTCAAAGTTTTAGTGGAATGGACTTTCAGTGGAGGCACAGAAATCTCTCAGGTATTATTCAAAATAATAACAGGTACTTGTTTTGAAGATGATCAAAATTCATATAGGTTTGTAATGACATGAGAGTGAGTAGTTTTTGGTTGAACTAACCTAATGTTTGAATTAGCACACATTCCAGAACGCTGAGCAATATTTTCTAGCCAAACAGCTGGCCAGAAGGTTTAGCATGCTAAGAGCTTTTAAGAATCTAATTAATGTAGATGTCAGTCATCCTATCAGATGTGTTAGTTTTGTAATTTAATATTTTTTATGTTCCTTCTAACAAGTTGTTATTCTATCCTAAGGTCTAATATCTGTTCTTTGTACTTCCTATTAATTATTACATATAATTATATCATGTTTTAACATGGACAAGGAAATACAGCTTCTAAGAAATCAGTGTTCTGTCTGTCTTGTTTATTTAGTTTCATATTTCAGTGTCTGTCAGATTTTTTTTTTCTTTTTTGACAAGCAGGAAACCAATAACATAGTAGGTGTGGTAACCACATCAAAATTTGTAGGATGTTGATGGCATTAGAAAACTAAGACGACTGGAAAAACAAACTATTTGCAGATAGTATATTGGAAACTATTCACGATTGATAAACAAATACATATACGGATGTGATATTGCTCAAATTTTGTTTTCTTTACTGAATTTGAATGCAACGCTCATAACATGCAACTCTGTTAAGGTGTTAAGCCAAGAATTGAATGTTTACTAAAAAAAAAAAATCTCACTTTTAGCTGCTTGTAGGGATTTAGTCTGCGTTGGCATTACAATACTTTGAAGGCCTTGTTTTGGTCAGTGGCTTCAGGGTGTGGGAGAGGGGAACCCCTGTTTTCATGCATTTGTTTTGAATGTTAAAGGTGGGCAGGGCCAGAAAGCATTGATTTGAAAATGAGACGTCCCATGTCAAGCCTCATGTCTGAGCGGAAGGTAATGGGGGTATGGAAAGAGAAGGGGCCTACATGGAGGAGTGGGGCACAGGGGTCAGTACTCTGGAAAAACACATGAAGGGGGTGTTTGAAGTGGGTGGTCTCATGAGAACGCCTGGCAAATTAGGATGCAATCTAGGAGTAACTATGGATACAACAACACATGGCTGGAATACTCACTGGAGAAACATTGACAACAACACACATTCTTCATTCCAGTGACTTTCTCTGGGTGTGGTTAAATGGAAGTTTTAATCCATAAAATGAACATGACATAACATATTCAACAAAATATCGAAGCTGAATATGAAGAGGACTGTAGGATAATGATTGATAATCTATGACCATCTGATGTAACAGATTTCAATTTTGGACTTTACAAAACAACAGTTTTGAGACAAAGATACCTTTACACGATACATTCACTGTGAATTTTGCAGGCAGCCTGTAATCTTTTTTTTTAATTTTTTTTTTTTTTTTTTTAAATCTGTTAAGTACTTATATGTGTTGATATATAGTATGATATTTAAAAAGCCCCAGAATAGATGATATGAAGTCTCAATTAATTGAAGAGTCAAGGAACAAATCATATTTTATGGCATTTGTTCACTGCTAAGACATTAATTATGTCAAAGAGTGTACTCTGTGGATGGTTTAAAATATGACGGCTCTAGTACTCAAAGTTTGAAAATCATTGCTGTTGCCCACACCAAGCCATAATTAAAATTAGCTACTGCACAAAAAAAGAAAACTATCAATTTGAAGAGGTCAACATGTATGATGTATAAGGTTGCTGGAAGAGTGGAGGAGGGGATTTGGTGCATCTTGGGAGGTTGGAGATGGAATTAGGTGGAGGGTTGGGGCTGTCACCACAAGATTGAGTAACTTTTAAAAAACATTGATATCACATCTTAAAAGGATAGTTCACATAAAACTGAAAATTCTGTCATCATTTACGCATCGTTTACATGTGTTACTTAATTGTTTTCTGTAGGACATGAAAGAAGATATTCTGTAGACTTTTTCTGTTTTTGTTTATACATGAAAGTCAGTGGGGTCCAAAACAGCATTGTACTGGCAAACAATTTTGACATTTTTCTTTACTGAAATATCTTTAGTTTTCCGCAGAATAAAGTAAATACACTTTTTGAATGACATGAGAGTGAGTAAATGATTACAGAATTAAATTTTTTTTTCGAGTCAACTATCTGTTTAACAGCTGGGGTAAATACCCTAAGCATCAAATGTATAGAACAATGTAGAAGCTGAAACAATGGAAAATGGCAGTCATCTGACCTTACAGCTGTAGATAATCACATAATGAATACAGCTAGCAAGAAAATGTCAGTGGAATTTGAACAAGCATGACGTATCACAATTTGGAATACACAAACAACATAATACAGGGATGCATAAGCACTCTGGAGGAGTAGAAGGGACCTGAAATGCAGTTTGCGGTAAAATGAATTCATTTATTGATGTCAACCTCAACCCATTGACTTTGCCAGCATCATGAACAATACCTTCAG
Source organism: Ctenopharyngodon idella (assembly GCF_019924925.1). NCBI lineage: Eukaryota > Metazoa > Chordata > Actinopteri > Cypriniformes > Xenocyprididae > Ctenopharyngodon > Ctenopharyngodon idella. The sequence continues at coordinate 12,952,584 of NC_067224.1, read as the reverse complement.
GAGGAGTGAGGGAGATCATTGATTGACCTCTATCAGGGTGGATAAGCTATGATCTCTATATCCTCTCGCTCACATCTGTCAGACATTGTCTCCCGCTGTTTATATGGTAGCGGATTTAATTTTCCCCTAGAATAATCTTGTGATTTTAATTGAAATGGATTTGAGTAATTTTTTATGATATTTGTTTGTGAGAACATACATTATATGGAGCATGTTTACAGATCTTGTTGTTGACGCAGACACAGTGAGGCAACTAGAGCACCAAAGAATTAATCTGATCAGTCCATTGTCCATTGAAATAGGTTAAAGTTGTACTTTTATGGCAGTCTGGGAGCATCTTGTTCTCTCTCATACTGCATTTGGCTGAGGACACTAGTTGTGTGTCGCCTGTAAAAGAGCAGCCTGTCCCTTGAGCTCATTCATCAATTGATCAGTTGGCAGACTGAGCTCTTTCATCAGTTTGAAAGACTGCTATATGAATCCTCTTTATTTCTCTATTCACTCCCCCACTGACTTGAAATGCAATACACAAATTAAAGACAAAGAACATTCCTTTATAAAAACCTCCATCTTCATTAGCAAAATTACAGTAGTAGGTGGGAAGACCAATATTGTGTTCATTCTGTCCTTCTTACCTCTGTTCAATACATCATTATATAATGCATATACTGTATTACTGTGACTCACTTCTAAATAGTCTTCCCACTCAATTGCTTCAAATAATACAATATGTCCAAAACTGAGTTACTTAAAAGTCAGCAAATCACTCCCATCCCTGCTTAAAAGACCTGTATGAATTTCCTAACTGGTTCAGACTCCAGGCTGCTTGTTTTTTTGGTCTAACTGGCGGACCAACATAGCCATGCTATTCACCAACAAAATCTTTAACAAGTATCATGATGGTCGACTTGCTCATTAAGTGTTTTAATCACTCCAGCATCTCATTCTGGAGACCAAAATCCAAAACACAACATATACTGGTCTTTTCACCAGAGATGCTCTGCCAATTCCTCTGGCTTATCGCATACAGTACAAAATTCTAATTGCAGTTTTTAAAGCCCTTCATGGTCCTGCACCGCAGTATCTAGCAGATCTACTCTCCTGCTCAGACACTTAATTCCTCCGGAGCCAATTTATTAACGGTTCAAGACTGTCCTCCATGGGTGGTAGGTCTTTCAGTGGCCCCTAGACACTGGAATTCTTTCCCGCATTATCTCTGTGAAATTTCATCTCTTTTGAATTTAATCTCATTATATTTTTGTTTCTTTGGATCCTTTTTTTTGTTTGTCTCTTTCTTTTTCAGTAGTTTGATGTCATTTGAAGGGTTTTTGAAACGCACTTTTCATTATTATTATTATTAGTAGTAGTAGTAGTAGTAGTATTTGTAAAATATAATAATAATAATAATAATAATAATAATTATTATTATTATTATTATTATTATTATTATTATGCATTCTTAAAACCACTTATCCTCTGTAGTGCCCCGAGGGTGATGGAGCCTATCCCTGTGTCTCAGCCCACATGTAAGGATGGCCAGTTAATAATAATAATAATAATAATGAATGTTAATAATAATAATTACAGAATCAGGGAAGAAATAACAATAAAAACAATTGGCTATAGAAATAAAAAGCATTTTTTATTTGTATGCAACAATTAAAGCAAAAACTGGTGGTGTAAATCTGAAGATTAGAAGTAGTCATAAACAGAAGGAGGAGGTTAAAGCTGTGAGGACTAAGTAAAGGGAGCAGAGGAGAAGGAACAGAGGGGATTTAAAGGTGAAGTTAGTAGCAGGGGTAAGAGTGTAACAGTATCTCTTCCCTCAGCAGGCACAAATGTTTCTTCACATTGCTGTGTTTGGGCTGCAGAGCTGAGATCCGCCTGTCTGTGAAGGGGAAACTGTTTATTTGAATTATTTGAATTTATTTGAATTTGGTCTGTTTGATTTGAGAAATCAGGAGCTGTCCTGCACTGTGCTCAGGCTGGAGGCTTAGGTTAAGGTCTTTACAGTTTCCTATAGGTACACTTTCCAGACCACAGGGGGGAACTAACTTTGTGTAAATTGGCCGAGGTCCATCATGCCGTCTTCTTAGGGTTGGAGAAACAGACAAAGTCTGTGCTGCTCTCTAAAAGGACCACTTGTTTGTTGCGTTTGAGTATGACCCTCATTAATATCGGCCACTTAAGTTCTCATGGATTCTGTGTGAGCTACCTGGACCCCGACTTTAAAACAACATGGTTTCAGATTTTAAAAGTCTAGTTTCCATTCAGCAAATAAATATATTACTAAAGCACCAATGTTAGGGAGAGATACTAGTTTTCCTACTGTACAGCTCCTGTTTTTACTTCTTGGTTCATTGTCTGAGAGGAAGAGCTGCAGATCTGGTAGAAAGGTCAGATTCACACTTCCAAAAATAGATCACTGACTAGCGAAGAATCACTCCAAACAAGCTGTTAGTTGAAATATTAAGTAAAAAAAAAAAAAAAAAACTTTTCACTTTGATTATGTTCCTCTTAGCATATAAAAGTGTTTGTTTGTGTAACTGCATTTTATAGGTTTATTTTTGGCTATGTGATACTTCTCATTACTTCATGCTCACTCTGCAGTTCTGAGTTAAAAAGAACAGTATGATTCAGTAAATGCAGACCATCATTGCTAAACCCAAGTTTCATGCCAATATAAAATAGCTTTTTGAGTGAATTAGATGTACAATTAGGTTTTATACTGATGCCACTGCAATGGTAAGTAGGCATAAAAACGTAGCTATATAGAGATGGAAAACATCAAGAATTTAAGGATTCTGTTTTCGATTCAATTCCTCTTAATGATTACGGTTCCTTAAAGTCAGCATCGAATGGAAGATGTGATAGTCTTTTTTTCCCCGTTGTGATGTATATCCAAGTGAAACGGCTTCAGGCATGAGAAAAAATGGAGGACTCGACTTAATTTTGTGCATAGGATAAATCATTTTATAATGACACTTTGAAAGAATTGTCTATTTTGATATCATGGTGACTTTAATGATTAATTCAGATTATTACACGGCTCTGTGGAATACTTTATTCTGATTGGTCAATGGTGCCATCCAGTGGTATGTTATTCCCCGATAACAACCGCTGAAAACAGTTAACATAGGCTCATCCGGGTTGCTGTAGTCTGCAGCGCTATATGCTTGCTAGGAACGTTTTTTCCTCGTGGAAATTTTGCCTTTGGTGAGCTAATAAAATATTAAAAAGCAGTCAAATTTTGTGTAGTTATTTAATTATGTCATCCAGTAACGCGGACTTGGTCTCTCGTTTCATACAAAACGCAGCTGCTGCCATTTTGCGACTATTGTTTTGTTCACTGTAATGAGTAATAATAAGCTCAATTTGCTGGCTTTAGCTAGCTTGTAGTCTCAATATTAATATGTATTGCTCAAATTGAGTAAAGAGCGTTTTTTTTAACTTACCAGATTGTCCGACCTCCTCACTCACTTTCTTCCAAGCAAGATCCTTTTTATTCCTGTTTCTATAAAAGTACGAAGATGTATCAACGATGATTTTGTCCTCTATTGTTGTTTCGGATTTCTGCCTCCGCTAGCTACGTCGTAATCATGTCACTACTAGAGCAAGCTCCTGATTGGTTAACGTGGTGCGAATATTCGCCAAAGTTCAGATTTTTCAACTTGCGCGATTCGCGCAAATCATGCGTTATGCGCGTCAAACGGGGATAATCGTCCGGTTGTTATCTCAGAATAAACTCCTTCAGGCTGATACAAGACCCTGATCACCCTGCTGGACCCTGATCACCCTGCTGGGGTTTATTCTGAGATAACAACCGGCAGGATACATTATCCCTTACTTAATTCACTAATCGTTCCAACTGATTCATAAGCATTTTTGATTTACTAAAAAGAAACAACTCATAAGAGTCATCTATTTGAGATTGGGACTGCGCTGGTTGCTCTGCATGTTTTTGATTGACTAAAGAGAACTGGCTCATATGAGTCTTTTGTTGCATCATTGGAAGAATGCATGTTAACATAACCAAATGTCATGAATGTCATTTGGTCACTGTATTTTATTTTTACCTGTTCTCAGTTCCTAAACCTGCACAACTACTGTATTTGTAAAATGACACAACTGATTTTTAAATCTAATTGCTTCTGTTACAGTTTACTCTACAAACCAGTGAATTGGCTCAAACTCTGGTGACTTTTAAATGTAGCCTAAAAGTCTCTATGTAGAACATAAGCATAGGCTGTTGTTTTGCAAGACTTGTCCGTTTTTAAATACCATAAACTGAGCCATGAAAATTGGATTCATCGGCCTGTTCAGTAATACACAATTGCATGTGTTGCCATCAGACCACTGGGAAGCATTTCCTTGTCCTTGACCCAGTTCTTACAAGTATGCACCTCTTGCCTGAAGGAGCTTCTTTTCGTCATCTTCATCGTCCACATTGTTTTATCATTCTCTGATGTTCCGTCAGTCCAGGAGAGAGATGAAAAGATTGCATGATTGATGAATGAGAGGTATTGACTGCTGCTCATGATAGCCAGACGTCAGCCTCTAAAGTATAGTAATAATGTACTTTAAAGAGATCAGTCAAAACGAGCAGGAGGCTAAGAGTAAAAAGTTCATATCCGTATGAAAACAAAGAAGACCATTTTTTGTAGTTTCATGGTTTGTGAAAAACAGTTCCCCAGGGTACTACTTGCGTAGAAGATACATAAACCCGTGCATCAAGCTTATGTGTGCACCTGTGCTCGCCTACACCGTAGATCAAAACCAGGGCAAATCTGGAACTAACAATTATGTATGAATTATGTAAACTACAGGAATGCAGTTTTTTTTATTTGCACTAGGAACTTTATGTGCAATGTTAACATCTTCTGTCAGTAGCTCTCCACCATTTTTTTCCCTTACAATTTATATATAAATGTAATTTATAAGAAAATAAGTTAAAAAATATATATATATAAGTTTGGGATCAGTGAGATGCATTATATTGATCAAAAGTGACATTAAATAATAATTATTTTTTTTTAATAATTATTTTTTTTAAAAAGATCTGTTTAAAAAATGCTGATGAATTGCCGCCAAAAGGGGTGGGGTCTCGGGCTATATAAGCGGCCGTCTCACCATGGCAAATTGATTCATTCTCCTTCAGCGACGCAGATATCATCTCTTCGCTTGATCTACGAGACTTGAAGCCGCCTTCACCTGCAAGCAGCTGGATCCGCCGCTGATCAACTCGCTGCTCTGCAGCAGTTTGGTCAGCTCGCCGCCCTGCTCGCCGCTCTCTATTCTGCTCGCTGCTCTCTAGCAGCTGCCGCCTCGAGCAGCCTGCAGCTCTCTCGCCACTCTCAGCGGGGCAGAGGATCCCAGCGCTCAGATAAGAGTGAACTCACGTCGGCTCAGGTCCCGCGTGCCTCACTCTCTCCACATAGAGAGGCTTCCCCCGTCCGTTTCTCCCACCCAGACCAATGCCCCTCTGCCATCGCGAGCGACTTGGTCACGTTCGGGGGATCTGATGAAGAGCCACTGGACGACAGCATGTGCTTGGCGGCTTCGGATGCCGAGGAGTGGTCGGGCTCACTTCCTGACCCCACCCCCTTGCTACCTTTGGAGCCGATTGACGCCAGGGCATCCATCGACTTGGAGCTCACCTGTGTGCTGTTTAAAGCAATTGAGCAGCTCGGTCTGGAGTGGTCTGCGCCTGAGGAACCCACACGCAGCCGCTTGGACGAGTGGTTCCTGCCTGGACGCCGCAATGAGCCTCCTCAGCGGTCAGTGCCCTTCTTTCCAGAGGTGCATGACGAGCTCACCAAGTCATGGCGCGCTCCCTACACTGCCCGCCTGCATCCTTCTGCCTCTCACGCTCTCACCTCTGTTGACGGAAAGGATATGAAAAGCTGCCTCCTTTGGATGAAGCTGTGGCCGCACACCTGTGTCCGCCTGCTGCCATTCCAAGCCCTGCCATACCACCTCGGCCCTCGCTGGACGGGCGTACACCTCGGCCGGTCAGGCAGCTTCTGCTTTACACTCCATGGCGGTACTCCAGGTGTACCAAGCGAAGCTCCTCAGAGACCTGGATGAGGCTGGACACGACTCAGCCACCTTCAAGGAGCTGCGTAGCGCAACGGACTTGGCCCTATGCGCCACGAAGACCATGGCTCAAGCTATTGGGTGTTCGATGGCCAGCCTGGTGGTGCTGGAGCGCCACTTATGGCTCAACCTGACTGAGATCAAGGACGCGGACACGGCCGTCTTCCTTGACTCGCCCGTCTCCCCCACTGGTCTCTTTGGGCCCACCCTTGATGGTTTCGCCGAGTGCTTCACAGCGGCACAAAAGTCGTCCCAGGCCATGCAACACTTTTTGCCAAAACGATCCAGCTCCTCTGCTTCGAGCCGCCCTGAGTCAGCGCCAGCTCAGCAGCAGCCGCCTAAGGACAAGCCGCCAGCCACTAAGCCCGCGCCACATTCTGAGCACAGACGGCGCTCGCACTCTGCTCGGCACCACCCCCCTCCAATGCGACAGGGACACCGGCCCAAGATAGTGCTGGACCCTGCACCTCAGAAGTCGGCCTGATGTCCAAGAGAGGAAGAGGAGGAGGCTAAGTCCCGCCGCGGCCGGACCACCCTCCAAAATGCCACGCCCAGTTTTCCTGTCACCCCGTTCAGTTCCGGGTGCTCAAGAAAAAGTGTTTGTTGCCTGCACAGAGCCTGTTCAAACGCCCTGGCAATGCACCGCTGTGATAGCGGACATAATAAAAAACAAACATACTCAAAAAGAGAGCAAATTTCCTCTTCCACCCCATACATGCACCACAGTCCCTCACAGCGACTTAGTGCCAGAACCAATTCAGCCCCTCGCCACATGGGCAGAGGCCTGGCAGGCCATCCCCGGTGTGTCAGCTTGGGTTCTGAACATAATAAAACGAGGTTATGTACTCTTAATTCGCTCAAAGGGCCCCGTTTTTCAACGGCGTGGTCCAAACCTCTGTGGAAAGCAAGGATGCGCATATCCTGCGTTCCGAAGTAAACGCCATGTTGGCGAAAGGAGCCATAGAGGTGGTTCCTCCAGCACTAAGCGAGTCAGGTTTTTACAGCATGTACTTCCTTGTTCCCAAAAAGGATGGCGGTCTCAGACCCATTCTCGATCTCAGACGTCTGAACAGGGCCCTGATAAAGCACTCACTCAGAATGATCACTTTGAAGCAGATCTTCCCGCAAATACGCCCGGGAGACTGGTTCTTTACCCTGGATCTTATTTTTTTACATCCAGATAGCCCCCCATCACAGGCGATTCTTGAGATTCGCCTTCGAAGGGGTGGCATGTCAATACACGGTCCTTGTATCTCTGGCTCCCCGCACTTTTACGAAGTGCATGAATCCGGCTCTCTCCCCTCTGAGACAGATGGGTGTGCGCATACTGAGCTACCTTGACGACTGGCTTGTTCTGGCCCAGTCGGAGGCGGAGCTAATATCCCACGGATCCATCATCCTCAACCACTTAGAGTGCTTGGGGCTCAGGGTCAATTTTACAAAGAGCTCGTTATCTCCCAGCCAACGTGTATTGTTCCTGGGGATAATTTTACACTCATCCCACATGAGGGCCACAGTCACTCCAGAGCGTTCTCTGGCCATTCAGCAGCTCGTACAAACCTTTACGCCCGGGGCTTCTCTGCCGCTCAGAACGTTTCAGAAGATGCTGGGTCTTATGAGTTCAGCATCTCCGGCTCTGCAGCTGGGCTTGCTTCACATGCGCCCTCTGCAGCTCTGGCTGAAACCATGGGTCCCGCCCCTAGCCTGGCAACATGGTCGTTGCTCGCTCAAGGTGAACCAGGCGTGTGTCACAACCCTGGCACCTTGGATCAACCCTTGCTGGTTCAAGCAGGGCGTGGCAATTGGGGCGATAGACAAGAGGAAGTTCGTCTTCACAGATGCCTCCAAGATGGGTTGGGGAGCTCTCTGCGACAACCATCCTGCCTTTGGTGCTTGGAACGGCCTGAAAAGCGAGCTACATATCAACCGCCTGGAAATGATGGCGGTATATCAAGCTCTCCAGGTTTTCCTTCCTCTCCTGGTGGGTCACCATGTCTTGGTCAGATCAGACAACATGATGGTGGTGTCCTTCATAAATCGCCAGGGCGGTCTGTCTTCAAAGCCCCTCCTCACTATAGCGAAAACCATACTAGAGTGGGCCCACTGCAACCTGCTCTCGTTGAGAGCAGCACACATACAGGGCGTGCTGAACATAGGGGTGGACATGTTGTCCCGGAGCAACCTTCCTTCAGAGGAATGGTCACTCCACCCCCGCTCCACCCAAGAATTTGGGGTGTCTTCGGGAAGGCAGAGGTTGACCTCTTTGCCTCAGAAGACAATCATCACTGCCCAATATATTTCTCAAAAGCCAGGGATGCGCTGGCCCACAACTGGCCCAGCCTCCTCCTTTATGCTTTTCCCCCGATCGCGCTGATTCCCCAAGTAATCAGACGAGTCAGGGAAGGTGCTCACAAAGTCCTCCTGGTGGCTCCTCCGTGGAAGACCCAACCATGGTTCTCGGAGCTATCTTGGCTATCGCCCCTGGAGCCATGGCCAATCCCTCTGACACGAGACCTCCTCTCTCAAGCGAGAGGGACAGTATGGCACCCCAGACCCACGCTGTGGGACCTTCATGTGTGGTTTCTCAATGGGAGCTTGCAAGCCTCCCTGAGAGTGTCTTAAACACTATCTCTCAGGCCAGAGCTCCGTCTACAAGACGTCTCTACTCCCTGAAATGGGCCATCTTTGCCACCTGGTGTACAGCCCAGGGCGAGGACCCATTGACTTGTGACATATCCCAGATATTGTCCTTCCTTCAAGACTTAATGGATAGAGGCCGTAATCCCCCTTTACCCTTAATACTCAAAGGTCGGCTGGTCGCGCCGGCGATACCACCTCGTTTTTTTTCTGGCCAGTGTGAAAGAGACTAAAAATACTTTTGGACGTAGAAATAAGAGTTATATATCATTAAAAACTGTGGAAATTCTTCTTTTATTTGTATACACTCACAGTGAAAACAAAATGTTGTGCTTTTTGCAAAATAAAGAAAACAAACATGATGCGTGAGCCGTACCTGATACTCCCTCAGAAAATGAACTGTAACTTAGTGAATACTAGGGGTGCAACAGTTCAAATTGCTCACGGTTCGGTTCATATCACGGTTTTAGGGTCACGGTTTCGGTACGGGTTCGGTATGTGCTATGTTCAAGGAAAATAGGACTACTGTCAAATAAAAATAAAGAAAATAAGAACAAATAATCAAACTACAAGCAACATCACAAATAAATACAATAGAGCAAATATTAAAATAAAATAAACAGTGCTTTTCAGGTTTTTCAGGTATCTAACAGTAGTTTTCCGGTACAGAAAATGGATAAAGTAATCAAATATAAAATAACACTGCATATTATCTTCACTGTATAAATTAAATAAAGATTAATCATTATTGAAGTTACAAAAGCTATTCAGTCAAGAGCAGTGAGTGATTTCTTTGTCATTTGTTGTTTGATTTAACATTTAAAAACACAGGGAGCAGGAATAATTTTTTCCCTTTAAGACATGCACGAACCAGTACATATACTGTTACACATGTGTTGTCTTTCTCGACTATTATACGTTCACTTAAGACATAACCGACTATGTTTGCTAGGATACTCGCCAAGACGGGCATGTTGACATAATTTTTGTATGAATTTGTCCGCTGAAGCGCAAGACATGGCTGGTTTCACTTTCATTTCGAGGATCAACTTTATCAAACCAATGATTGTGAAAGGTAAGTTTTTTTTTCTTTCTAATTGCGATAGTGCCTGTGAATATTAAACCGCAAAAAGACTGTTTAAATTTGAATCCTGCAAGTTTTGTGTGTCTCAGTGTGGATTAATGGTGCAGATCGACACGCGGTTTCGTTTACTAACTTACATTAGTAAATTGCCATGGCTATTCCCAAACTATATTGCTATACTGAGATGAGTGAAATCGTCTGAAATACGTAATAAATGCTGAAATAAAATGTATTAGCAATGTATTTCACTGCACATTAACATTTAGGCTCTATAATATAATAAATATATGAAATACCATAGAAATAACATGAATTTTTAGACGCTTTGCATCACAGAAATGCATTATAAAGTATATTAAAATAGAAAACCATTATTTTAAATTGTAATAATATTTCACAGTATTGTTTTTTTTTTCTGTCGTTTTGATCAAATAAACGTAGGCTTGATGAGCATGAGACTTCATTGAAAAACATTATAAATAGTAATGTGTCCAATCTTTTGACTGGCACTGTCATATAAAATATAGGCCTATACAAAATTTTCTTCACATGATGTGCAATAATACGTGCATGCATAAGATCACAAAAATCATGTTTTCCATTAAGAGTGAAAATTATATTAATGATACAATAGCTGATCTATAGCTCACAGAGGGTTTTTTCTTTTATCTCACAGATTTGAGAATCATAGTGACCAGATAGTGGTCCATATTGGACTGCATGAATATGATATTGAGATCACTGACTGGAAGCAGGAAAGTTTTTCTTCTTCTTCTTCTTCTTCTTTTCCTCCATTGCAGAAACACCAAATGCCAGGTATATGATGTTCACATATATTTTGAACAGGATTTATTTCCAGGTATAACTGTGTACTCAAAATGTGTCTTTGACTCTCATTTATAGCGTTAACTATATTTTAAATAAATTTCAAACAAAAAATTATGTGTCTTTTGTCATTGCATTCTTTCTTAGTTGACTCAGTCACATTCCTGACCTAATGGCTCATTATGTGTCTCATTATGGGCAGGGTCTTAATCTCCTCAGGTGTGAATCACAGCATTATTCATGAAGATTCACACCTCTCCACATACGGGCTCCCTAAACAAAAAGTGTCTTAGAAATTTAAAATCAATACATTGTTTTTTTTGTGTCAAAGTAGGCAGAATGATTTTTACGTCATTGTGAAGCAAAAACTCTAGACTAAAATATACAGTTCCCAAAAGTCTTGTGAAAAAAAATTAAATTTATCTTTTAAGGCCGTGTTTCAGACTTTTTTTAAATATTTTTATTTTTCAAAAAACACGCATATACGTAATTCTCTCCAAAATACAAACATGTACATACTTGTTGCTCACATATTATTGTAGCCTAGTTTGTGCTGAATACAGTGTAATGAGACTTTTGTCATTAATATGTTTATAAACAACTGAAAAAAGCACAAATGTCAGGGCATGTCAAAACTACTCCAGGGCCCCAAATTAGCCTCAGACCCCAGAGGGTTAAGGTCTATGTCGCAGCTATAGCAGCTTCTCACGCTCCTTTAGCAGGGCAGTCGATAGGAAGAAACAACCTTGTTGTTCGCTTCCTTAAGTGATCCAGGAGGTTGAATCCCCCTCGTCCCCTCTCGGTTCCTACCTGGGATCTTTCTGTGGTTCTTAGAGGCCTTAAAGGCCCTCCCTTTGAACCAATCGTGATGAATACGATCCTCAACTGGATGGAACTTGAACAAATACTTTGACTGTTGCAATCCCATCGGACTTATTATGATTCAGGCAGCTAACATAAAGCACTGTTCACTGTTGGCCATAGGAGAACTGGCCCCCCGACTGAGCCTGGTTTCTCACAAGGTTTTTTTTCTCCATTTTAACACCCGTTTGCCACCTGATGTCACCTGTTGGAGTTTGAGTTCCTTGCCGCTGTTGCCTTTGGCTTGCTTAGTTGGGCACACTTGACATTTGATATTCAACAGTGTTTTGATCTGCCTGCATTGACACCATTGTATGCGAACTGAACTGAGCTGGATGATATCACTGTTTACTCCAATGCTGACATAGATAAATTAACTAAATTAATAACTATTGATTCTTACATCGGAATGAATCAATACTGAATTTACTTAAGATGGATATTGACACCATTTTCTTTAAGAGATGCTGTGCAGCCAAAATTATATACCAGTTATCACTGTAAAGCTGCTTTGACACAATCTGCATTGTTAAAAGCGCTATATAAATAAAGGTGACTTGACTTGACTCTTCCTCCTTCTCAGGATGAACAGGAGCTGAACCTACTCTGTCCTGTCAGAGCCCTGAGGTCTTACATTGACCGTTCCACCTCCTTTCGTCAGGCAGAACAGCTTTTTGTCTGCTTCGGTGGCCGCACAGTAGGTCTTCCGGTCACAAAGCCCAAACTTTCCAGGTGGATAGTCGACGCTATAGCACTCGCTTACTCCTCCTTAGGCCTTCAATGCCCTTTGGGCGTGAGAGCGCATTCCACGAGAGGTATGGCCTCCTCGTGGGCATGGTCCTGTGGCTTTTCCATTGCCGACATCTGTGCGGCGGCCGGCTGGGCCTCATCGTCCACATTTGTTAGGTTTTATAATCTGGATGTTCCTGTGCTTCAGTCGCAGTCGCATTTTCTCGTGCGTTCCGCGCCATCATTGGTTCGTTTTCTTTAACTTCACAAACCAATGGCCGTGCAGTTTACACTGCGTGATTGTATAAAGGCTTCAGAATCGGAGAAAAAGTTCTTGTCTTATTAAATAATCAATATTAATTAATAAGACGAACGACGCAGTACTCGTTCCGTATCTAAGGGAACCGAGGTTACATTAGTAACCGAGTACGTTATTCTTAGTTTGATGTGTTTTGCTTTTGTTTTCAAGGACTTTAGTATGTTTGTCTTTGCTTCTTGTTTCCTTGTTCCTATGTTCCTGTTTATTATCAGTTACCATGGTTTGTCATTTTCATTAATTAGCACAAATCTGTCTGTTCATTATTTTGTTATTCGGTGTATATATGCCATCTGTTTCAGTTCCTCTCTGTCCGTGGCCTGTTGCACAAAGCCGGTTTTAGTTTCTACCCAGGTAAGGCAGGTTTTATTCTGGGTTAGAGATCGCAGACCAACACTCGACCAATCAGTTCTGAGTAAAGTGACATGTATCTGATGCAATAAAGCACTCCTCCCGTATCTCTCGCTCCAAATTAAATCATTTCATAGTGAAAAAATTTTAGAGACAAAATTGCTCATCTTTTGCTGCTAATTATCATATTAATATTAAATTAATTATAATTATGTATAATTCATATAATATGTTCATATAATTATATTAATTGACAATATTAAACTTTGCTTTTAAATTAAAATAAATATAATACATGATAATACATAATACAGCTTCAAAACAGGTTAAGCTTACATGTTTTCTTTTAAAGGTCTTTGTGAAACTATATAAATTATAAGGCCTATTTGTTTGATTCCTTTGCATTGATATAGTCAGATATTTTCTTTCAGCTGCTTTCTCAAACTTTCACTGCAGCAGCAGTGTTTATTCCTGCTTCGTAAATGCATTTAATTTCATGATATTTTTCATAACGATCTCTTAATCTTTGGAAGAAAAGTGAATTTGCCGTCCCTCTCGCGAGAAGTGAATCAAAAGGACGCTCTCCATGTTCCGTGTGATTGGCTGTTTGCGGCACGTGTCATACTTTCAGGTACACGCACTTCAGAGTTAATCGCAAACACTGGATTAAACGTGAGTTGACAGAGAACATTTATACCGAGTGTTGTGAGTCTAAAGTTGGATTTCTATGAATTTGTCTCCAAACTCCAAACCTACTCTGAAACTCAGAGTTTGTTCAACTAGCTTCATGGAACAGGCCTCTAGTATTGTTTGTGTTAACTTGCACACTGTTTTGTCGATTCTTCTATTTTTATTAAAGTTACTTATCTATTTTGAACTATTGCTTCTCTCATTTTCATCTTCCTTGGACTACCAGTGACAATATTACTGTTGTAATATTGTTTTTTTACTGTTGTAATTATATGGGTTTTTTTTTTTTTTTTAAATCAAATACAGTAAATGCAGCCTGGGTGAGAATAAAATAAGCAGAGGGGGTTGTTAATCAGTTTCAGCTGCTTTGGTGTTAATGAAATTAACAACAGGTGCACTAGACAGGCAACAATGAGACGACCCCCAAAACAGGAATGGTTTTACAGGTGGAGGCCACTGATATTTTTTCCCCCTACTCCTCTTTTCTGACTGTTTTTCCACTAGTTTTGCATTTGGCTAGGGTCAGTGTCACTGGTAGCATGAGGCGATACCTGGACCCTACAGAGGTTGCACAGGCAGTCTAACTCCACGATGGCACATCAATACATGCCGTTGCCAGAAGTTTTGCTGTGTCTCCCAGCACAGTCTCAAGAGCATGGAGGATATTCCAGGAGACAGGCAGTTACGCTAGGAGAGCTGGACAGGGCCGTAGAAGGTCCTTAACCCATCAGCAGGACCTGTATTTGCTCCTTTGTGCAAGGAGGAACAGGATGAGCACTGCCAGAGCCCTACAAAATGACCTCCAGCAGACCACTGGTGTGAATGTCTCTGACCAAACAATCAGAAACAGACTTCATGAGGGTGGCCTGAGGGCCCGACGTCCTCTAGTGGGCCACTAGAGGACGTCGGGTCACCCTCATGAAGTCTGTGCTCAGTGCCCGGCACCGTGGAGCTCGATTGGCATTTGCCATTGAACACCAGAATTGGCAGGTCCGCCACTGGTCCAGATCTGGGAGGAAATATATATATATATATATATATATCTTTTTAGACCCATGGATCAGTGGTATGTCTAGTGCAAAAAAGGCAAAGCTTGTAAGCAGAAGAGCACCATCTTCATGGTCAAACATGGAGGTGGTCCAGTCTTGTTATGGGTGTTCTTTGCTGTTGCAGGAAGTAGAAGTCTTGACTGTATGAAGGACATCATGAATTCTTTGAAGTATCATGCCATTTTGACAAAGATGGTGATGCCTTTGGTGCAGACTGGAGCTTGATGATCAATGGACTTTCCTGCAGGACAGCTGTCCCAAAGTATACATCCAAATCTACTTAAGCTTGGCTCAGGGATCATCGTAGAATGGCCTGTACAGTCTTCAGATTTAAATCTCATTGAAAATATTTGGTGGAATTTGTAGAAAGCAGTGGTAACATGGAAACCAAAGACTATCAGTGATCTGGAAGCTTTTTAAGCGAGGAATGGGCCAAGATTTCAGTAGAGAGGTGACAGAAGCTTCTAAGCACTTACAGGCAGCATTTATTGGAGGTTATATATTTCCGTCTGATATGGGTTCAGAATTAGGTGTGGCAAAATGGCTCGATAGCGCCACCTACAAAAATTAAGTGCCCTTCGCGCTACGTTTCATGTACAAGTATGAAAATTCGGTAGACACATGTAACAGCACAATACGTACAAAAAAGTCCCTGAGAGCAAAATCTGAAAACTCAACAGGAAGTGAGATATTTTTATTTTTATTTTTTTGAATATTATTATATATATATATATATATATATATAAAAAATTTTTTTTTTTTTTTTTTTTTTTTTTGCCATTTCCAGACATTGTACTTTGACAAACTCCTCCTAGAGATTTTATCAGATAAACATCATATTTGGTCAGTCTAATCTAAAGGCCTTTGCGATGTTACATTGCATTGTTTTCGCTGAAAGGTGGCGGCCTGACAAAATTTGATGTTTCGCCATGAAACAGGAAGTTGTTGTAACTCGGGCATACAATGTCCGATCTGCCCCAAACTTCACATGTTTTATTAGAGTCCTGGCCTGAAGACATCTACATGCAAATATTCAGTTAGTCATAGCGCCACCTGCGGGCAACAGGAAGTGTCATGTTTTGCACTGTTTTTAACTCCTCTATGAGATTTAACCAGAACAACATCATATTTGGTCAGTCTAATCTTAAGGGCTTAGTGATGTTAAATTGCAAAGATCTTTAGTTTTCGTTTATCGGAGTGTCTGTAGTGGCCTGACAAAGTCTGATGTTTCGCCATGAAACAGGAAGCTGTTGTAAATCAGGCATACAGTGTCCAACCTGCCTCAAACTTCACATTTTTGATAAGAGTCCTGGCCTGAAGACATTTAACCTACATGCAAATATTTAGTTAGTCATAGCGCCACCTGTTGGCAACAGGAAATGGCATTTTTTTGACAAGACTAAGTTTAATATAACACCTGTTTAACTTATATTATTAACCTTACTTTCATGTTATAACTTAGATTACACATTTTTTAGTTTTACTCAAATTAGGGTGATGCAAAAGTGAGTACACCCCACAACAAAAACCACTACATCTAGTACTTTGTATGGCCGCCATGATTTTTAATGACAGCACCAAGTCTTCCTAAGCATGGAATGGCGACATTTTGCAACATCTTTCTTTTTCCATTCTTCAAGAATGACCTCTTTTAGAGACTGAATGCTGGATGAAGAGTGATGCTCAACTTGTATCTTCAGAATTCCCCCTAGGTGTTCGACTGGGTTCAGATTAGGAGACATACTTGGCCACTGAATCACTTTCACCCTGTTCTTCAGAAATCCAACAGTGGCCTTAGATGTGTTTAGGATTGTGGTCATGTTGGAAAAGTGCACAACGACCAAGGACACGAAGTGATGGTAGCATCTTCTCTTTCAGTATAGAGCAGTACATCTGTGAATTCATGATGCCATCAATGAAATGCAGCTCCCCGACACCAGCAGCACTCATGCAGCCCCACATAAGGACACTGTCACCACCATGTTTCACTGTAGACACCATACATTTTTCTTTGTATTCCTCACCTTTGCGACACCATACAGTTTTAAAGCCATCAGTTCCAAAAATGTCTCGGTTACGTATGTAACCGTCATTCCCTGAAGGAGGGAACGGAGACGTATGTCAGTAGTGACCGACAAATTGGGATATCGCCAGAGAGCCCTATCAGCTTCGAGTGTACTAAAACAAGCCAATGGAATTGGCGTGCGATATTTGCATAATGTGCACCGCCTCCGCCAGGTGGTATAATAGGAAGCAGATGCAATCGCACTCTGTTTTTCGCTTCGGAGACAACTGGTGTCCGCACTACAGCGAGGGCACAGGAACTGTTGCGACGGGACGTACGTCTCCGTTCCCTCCTTCAGGGAACGAGGGTTACATACGTAACTGAGACGTTCCCTTTCAGTCGGTCACGTTCAGCGTACATCAGTAGTGACCGACGAATTGGGATCCCAAATAAAACGCCACAGTTACAGACCCCTTCCAGCGCCCAGCACAAGCTCTAGCCACCTGGCGCACCAGTGGGGCGGAGAAGGGGGCGAGCTTACACTGAGAGAGTCTACTGCTGTTCTGCAAGACCCACTACAGGAGACTTAGACAACACTGGGGAAGCGAACCCATAGGGGACGCTGTGGAGACCACTACCTACCATGCAGGGGAGGAATTTACGTGGAGATACACATAGGGACTGGCCGTGGGCAGTACGCATATGGAGTCCATGGGATGGCTCCAGCCTAAGCATAGGGGGAGACTCATCTGACAGGTGACAGCAGAGCTGGCTCTGCTAAGGGAAAGACACAGGCTCACCGTGGGGAGTTGACCGTGGACAATACACATATGCGACCACTCACGTGGAGGGGTCACAACATATGGCACCCAGCCAAACATCAACGTCAGTGACAGACGTCTGGCCTTGCATCAGACACTCTGCAATGTCCGAGCCGCAAGGGGAGGCGGAGGAACTCGACAGGGTTCGCCAAGCGGGGAACTCAACTGGAGTAAAGGATGCACGTATCCGGCCCAGGGGGCGGGAATGGCATTGCAAGCCGACACTAGAACGGGCTCTTCGCTTCTACTGGCTGCTGGAAGCGAGTGCATGGGAAGATACCGGTTCTACATGAAGGCTATAGAATCTAGCGAATATGTTAGGTGTCGCCAGCCCGCAGCTCTACAGATATCTGTCAGCGAGGCGCTGTGCGCCAGCGCCCAGGAAGAGGCCACTCCTCTGGTGGAGTGGGCTCTCAACCCGAGCGGGCAAGGCACGCCCTGGGATTCATACGGCAGGGAGATGGCATCCACTATCCAGTGGGCCATTCTCTGCTTGGAGACAGCCTTTCCCTTCTGCTGGCTTCCGTAACAGACAAAGAGCTGATCTGAGGTCCTGAACTTCGCGTTCTGTCCACTTACAGGCGCAGAGCGCGGACTGGACAGAGCAAAGCTAGGGCTGGGTCTGCCTCCTCCGAAGGCAGCGCTTACAGGTTCACTACCTGATCTCTGAAGGGAGTGGTAGGAACCTTGGGCACATATCCAGGCCAGGGTCTCAGGATAACGTGAGAGTCACCGGGCCCGAATTTCAGGCACGATTCGTCAACCGTGCAGGTCCCCTACCCTCTTGAGCGAGGCCAATGCAACCAGGAGGACAGTCTTTAAGTTACAGTACTTTTAACTCAGCTGATTGCAAAGGCTCGAAGGGATGACCCCGGAGAGATGTAAGTACCAGGGTGAGATCCAAAGAGGGTATAGAGGGAAGGCGAGGCGGATTAGTCTCCTTGCCCCCCTCAGGAACCTGACGATCAGATCATGCTTCCCCAAAAGACTTACTATCAACTGCATAGTGATGTGTGGCAATAGCGGCAACATACAGCTTGAGGGAGGAGGGAGACAGCCGTCTCAGCAGGAAGCAGGAAGGAGAGCACAGATCTGATCGAACATGATCGGGGGTCCTCTCGGTGAGAGGAACACCATTTGACGAACAGGTTCCACTTCAATGCATAGAGATTCCTAGTAGAAGGAGCTCTAGCGGAAGTGATAGTGTCTACAACCGACTGGGGGAGATCACTTAGAACCTCCGCATCCCGTCCAGGGACCACACATGGAGTTTCCACAGGTCGGGACACGGGTGCCAGAGGGTGCCCCGTCTCTGAGTCAGAAGGTCCTTCCTCAGAGGAATGGGCCAAGGAGGTGCTGTCGCGAGGAGTGTCAGATCCGAAAACCAGGTCCGAGTGGGCCAATACGGAGCCACTAGCAAGACCTGCTCCTCGTCCTCCCTGACTTTGCACAGGAGCTGTGCGAGAAGGCTCACTGGGGGAAACGGGTCCAACCACTAGGTGAGGGTGCGACAGCAGTTCGGTGTCACAGGGACACGGAACGTACTGTGCTGCCACGCCCATCTCGGGACCTGGCCGTGAAGCCAGTGTTGAAGCGGCCTCATATAAAGCAATCCGAGCAGCGTGACTACGGCTGCGGCTACCATATGCCCCAGGAGCCTCTGAAAAAGTTTCAGTGGGGCCGCTGTCCTGCGCTTGAGTGTACTCAGGCAGTTCAACACTGAACTGCACTGACTGGACGCGCTCCTCGATGAGGCGCGCTGTCCAGGTGACCGAGTCCAGTTCCATACCGAGATAAGAGATCCTCTGCCCGGGGGCGAGTTTGCTCTTGTCCCACTTGACCCGAAGACCCAACCGACTGAGGTGAGCTAACACCATGTCCCTGTGTTCGCACAACTGCTCTCACGAGCTGGCCAGGATGAGCCAGTCGTCGAGGTAGTTGAAAATGCGAACGCCCTGTTCTTTGAGCGGAACAATGGCCGCCTCCGCAACCTTCGTGAGGATGTTCTAGTAGAAAACAGTTCTACTTCGTGGGTACCACTGGACTCCGGAGAGCCAGCGGCAGAACAGACCAAAATTCTCCACCCGGCCCTTCTCCGGGAAGGGAGCGATGCGGGCATCGTCTCCTGAAGAACGGTTTACCTCAGCTCTAGATAACCCGTTTCTCCAGGACCGCTTCTCACTAGCCAACTGGCTTGGCTGTGGGCTGAGCGGGCTGGGTTTTAGGCCAGCTTGTGAGATGAGAGCATCGAGAAAGCGTACTTTGACGACGACACACATCTGCAAGGCTAGCCAGGGGTGTTTCCGGGCCACCATGGTGGACATTGACTGGCCAGGGGCCTGCGCTATGACTTGCATCATGCGTAGCTCAACCCCGACTCAGAACTACCCATATGCAATGAGTGCTTTGGCCTTCCACAGACTTGCCGGGGGCCAAGACCCATACAGGGCAGAGGTGGTGTGCCCGTAGCACTGCCACCCCACCATAGAGGGTAGTGAGAGAGAAACAACTTTTAATGCAGATTATGGCCCTTCTGCCGTTCCATATTTGGCACCAAAAAAGGCTTCCAAACTGCCAAGTTTTTCATGCACGTCCAGGCTAAAGACGGGGCAGGGCAAGGCGAGAACGGGTTGCACCACGCCCCCTAGAAAGCATGGTCGTTAACTCTGAATCTGATTCAGCATGAGAACATCACAACCGTGGGACGCTCAGCCTCATCTTCATGTCCAGAGCCCAACAACCCTCTCTCCAATGTAGCAGTTGATCTCTCTGCTGGAGCCCTGACTAAGATGCTAGGTCCCCCATGAGAAGGACCAGCAATCCACCCAGAAGCTACCAGCCATGTGGGACAGTGAACGTGGCCGTCCAACTGGACGACACACGGCGCGCTGAGCGCCGACGTGGCCATGTTGTTACTAAACATAAACCACCCACGAACACAGTCACAACATGTTTGCGATGCACTAGAGGAGTGGGGGGCCCACGGAGATTGGCTCGGTGGGTATTGCCCCACTGTGATCCTCTGGTTACCCTGGCTTGTTCACCAAAATTAGTACTTTTGTGATTCAAAAAAAGAAACTAGATCGGGGAATAGGTGAGGGGACTCCACCTCATTTGAGGCGCTTGAGTCTCGACCACGCATCTAGAGCGCCGAACAACGCGCTGGGTTGCCATGGCAACGCGCGCTGTCAGCCGGCAGCTTGACAGCACACGGCGCGCTGAGTGCTCAAGCCCTTATGAGAAAGGCAAGACAAACAACGCGCCGACGTGGGCATACTCTCACAAGAGAATATGAACCACCAACAAACACAGTCTCAGCACGCTAGGCAGACATGAGAGAAAGTGATTGTGGCCGTCAGTGAGGATAGGAAACGACCGCCTCCAGAAACACACAGACAGAATGACGTCTTGAAAAAGACACAGTGTCTGTCTGTGAAGCTCTTTTAGAAGCTCTTGTTCTATGTGCCGAAGCACACAGGGAACAGCCACGATGTGACTGCAGGTACATTTTTCACTCCCTGAGTCACAGACACAGAGGAACCGGCCCAAATCGCAAACCAAACGGGGCAAATAATGTTGTGAAAACAGCAGTTGAGAGCTGTATAAACAGCTCGAGAAGCTCACTCTGGGAAAGCTCGTGGCCTCGCTGTACGGTGCCATAACGCCAGCACTGTAGAACAAAAGCTCTTCAAAGGCTTGAGAAGTCACTCTCAGTCTAATAGCAGGAACACACAGGTTGGCTCCGAAGCGAAAGACAGAGTGCGATTGCATCTGCTTCCTATTATACCACCTGGCGGAGGCGGTGCGCATTATGCAAATATTGCACGCCAATTCCATTGGCTTGTTTTAGTTCCCTCGAAGCTGATAGGGCTCTCTGGCGATATCCCAATTCGTCGGTCACCACTGACGTACGTCGAACGTGACCGACTGAAAGGGAACATTTATCTTGGTCTCATCAGAGTATTGAGTCCCAGTAGCCTTCATCTTGGGTCATCATGGGCCCTGGCAATCTCTAGGCAGGCTTCTTTGTGCCTGGGCTGTAGGAGAGGCTTCTTTCGTGGATGGCACCCATGCATGCCATTCCTCTGCAGTGTATGCCATATTGTGTCATGGGAAATAGTCACCCCAGTTTGGCTTTCTACTTCTTTAGATAACTGCAGTGAACTTGCATGCCGATTTTCTTCAACCCTTCTCATCAGAAGACGCTCCTGTCGAGGTGTTAACTACCGTGGACGACCTGGACGTCTCTGCGAGATGGTTGCAGTTCCATCTTTTTAAAAATGTTTGTACCACTTTTGCTACAGTATTCTGACTGATAAGTAAAGCTTTGCTGATCTTCTTGTAGCCTTCACCTTTCTGGTGTAAAGAAATTATTTTCTTTCTCAGGTCTCGTGACATTTCTCTTCCATGTGGTGCCATTGCTGACAGCATGAAATGGGAAGGGGTTTTAACACCCTTTTATAGTCAGCTGTCTGCTGGACACCTGTGTAATGAATAATTAATTTCATTAATATACTATATATATATATATATATATATATATAATATATATAATGTGTGTGTGTGTGTGTGTGTGTATATATATATATATATATATATATATATATATATATACAAATAGTTTTCTTTGTCTAAATGGTATATATTAAACATTCCCTTTCTATCTCTTTTTCTACAAGATACTTAGCTCACTTTTTCTTCAAGTGTTGGCTTGACTTTTTTTCAGTCAAAATCTGCACTATATTCAGTGCCAGAGCTGGCACTATACATCACAGGGATGCTTTCTTTACGGAAGGATAACCTGTCACCCGCACTCCAGGGTGACCCGAGGGAGTTGGGCTCTGAATGTTCCCACCACGTTGTACCCAAGCAGTATAACTGTCACACAGAGGAACACGTCCTGACTCATGAGTACCCTTATGTCTTCCAGAGCAAAGGACACAGGTCTCTGAAGTGGGGACATCTAATGCCCTCGGAGGGATTGTCTTATGTAAAGAACTGAAATATTCATTTGTCCACATGAGGGGGCTTTTCACTCCAAACACCTGAAGAAGCCACTAGTTGTGTGCAAACACAATCTAGGTCAGCCGGTGCATGTGCTGGAGTTATTTGAAATTTGCACCCCCACCAAAAAACAAATATTTAAAAAAAAAAAAAATGCAGTATTTCATAGACCAATGTCGATCAGAGGCATGCCACTTTCGCCAGTGCAATTATCGTTAATTACTGTTAAAACAAAGATTTTCATGACTACAAAATTAACTTAACCCTACATTCAATTCAATTAATTAAACAGGAAAGTGACATGATGCCAAATGATATCACACATTAACACATTACCATTGCCACTTTGCCAGCCATAAAATAATGAATCTAAAATCAAATAAAATCTACTGAAACTATAAAACACTGAAAAAAACTAAACTATTCACATTTATTTGTATAGAGGGTATGCACGTGATGTCACCGTCGACCGTTGTGACTGCAGTTATGCCCACTGGCAAAAAGACTGAGTGACAGCATTGGTTTTCAGCGTAAATGCCACGAAAAACACACAAAACACATCCAAAATTGGAAAGAGCATTGCGATTGACTGTACAAATAGATTTGACAAGAAATCTGAGGTAAATTTTTGCAGACTGCTGAAAGCTACAGATAGAAGAAACAAATGGATTGCTCCAATTCACAAAAACAACTGGACTCCAGGCAGAGAAATATGGATTTACAGTTATCATTTGGATTTAGACCTGCCTATATTGTATTTATATAAAGCGTTCACAGGCAGATTTGCTTTATGTATTTCCCCGGTGTCAAAATCAGGCACATATAAATGTCAGGAAACACGATTCCTGGCTGCATGTCAATATCCATGGATTTAGTTTCTTTGACAAGTTGTAAGGAACACTATCGAGCCCAACCTTTAGTGTAATCGTTGGTTTTACTCATGTTTTCGCAGTTTCCCCTATTAAATTCAGTCATGCAGCAGGCTCTTTTGCCACTCAGTCCAGCTGAGGGAGCATGTTCCGGCGGGAAAGTGACGTCAATGCATATCCTCTATAGCGCTTTTCACAATACATATCGTTTCAAAGTAGATTTACAGAAAATGCATGTTTCTACAGTACATTACAATTTAGAATAATCTGTTATCAGAAGTGACTGTATCAAAGCAATGACCATATGTCAGAAATGTACAGGTCTAGGATGATACAAACCATGCAGTTAGCTAACATGTATTTATTTAGGCAGAAACGAGCTCATTAAAACAATTATTACATTAGGATTGGTAGTATGAACATTGAGGCCTAGTTTTCCTGTATTGTCTGATTTGTCATTATATTCACCTGTGTCCTGTTAATTAACTCTTTAGTTCATTTGTTTGCTCTGTATTTAAGCCCTCAGTTCTCCCTTATGCTGGGTACACACTACAAGATAATCGGGCTGATTTTGGGCCAATTTCTCCCCTTCCGACAATCCTAGGTATGTCCCAATTATCTCGATGGTTCTATAGATTATCTTATCAGATTTTCCTGTGGTGTGAGGTGTGTTAAGAGTGGCTGAATCTGCTCGGAAGAACGTTGGAGTCGCCTCGATCGAGAATCGTAAATAATCAACATGTTGAATATTTATGATCAGAAATCCTGAAGTGTGGGGGGAACCCCGAGGACAAACGTGCACATGCTATGGGAGATTATGATGTGAAACGAAACAATATCCAATCAGAAAGCGAGCTGAGAGAAGACAGAAGCATAACAAACATAAAGT
The DNA here is from genome assembly GCF_019924925.1 of Ctenopharyngodon idella. NCBI lineage: Eukaryota > Metazoa > Chordata > Actinopteri > Cypriniformes > Xenocyprididae > Ctenopharyngodon > Ctenopharyngodon idella. Next base: position 12,928,358 of record NC_067224.1, on the reverse strand, counting down.
TAAATGGATTTGGACAGCAGAGATGGAGGCAACAGCACGAGTATTTATACAAAGTGTCTTGTAAAACCAAAATCCAAAAATCATTCCAAACACTATCAACGCAATTTCTTCCTGCATATCGTCCGTCATGTTTATTCTGAAGTCTCGAGAGATTTTGCGAGATTTCTCGTGTTCAGTCGGAACTCTGGTTGAAAATCTGTTTGAGTGTGGTGTGCTGTGTTTGTCACATGGGCACACCACACACTATAGGAGCAAAACGGTTCAATCTAGGATTGTAAGTTTTCAAAAATCTTTTAGTGTGTACCCAGCATAATTCTTTGTCGATTCTCATTAGCGTGTGTGATTTACTCCTGCATTTATTCCTGTTTCCAGAGCATTGTTATTAAAGTCTATCTCCTAGTATTATTTCTCATCTTTGTGTGCTTCAATACCACGTACCATTATATTGCTAGAGTAATGATGTAATCCAAAGTATCTTTGAATGTCTTATCAGAAGTTATGATGATCTCTGAAAGTAACTGATATTAGAGGGCAACGCACCTACTACTGTGTGAGTATAATGGGAGTAGTGCATTAGAGGCAGCAGGGAGAGGAAACAGGCCCTAAGAGGAGGGATTTCCAGGAACTGGTCACAATCTTACTGGTCTCCTTTATCAACCTTCCTCCCTCAGGGCTGATTGACTGGCCTTGTTGTGACATAAAGCAGAATATAACACATTCACATGCTGTGTGCCCATGATTTTTAACATGAAGCATCCCTGGTGAATTTTGAGGGTTTGTGTTGCTGCTATATCGGAGCATGAATTATCTCGTTCTGGGAATCGGTGTTGATAGTGTTTCTAGAATGGCCACATGGGGTGTCCAAACTTTGACACAGTACAGAGGTGAGCTTTTTGTCACTTAGAGGACTTTAGGACTGTCAGTATACCATAGCTTAACATGTTAATTGGCAGCAACATTAAAGCTGCTGTCCATAACTTTTTTTTTTTGGTTAAAAATTATCCAAAACCAAATATTGACCAAGTACATAACCAGCCAGTGTTCAAAACTATCTCCTTACCTTAGCCTGATTCACAACGGTAAGCTTGTAATAATGTTTTATAAATGATCGCCTTGCAAGTGCTTCCGCCATTCTACTTACGGAACGAACGCGGCGCCAGTTCAGTTTTTTTCCGTAAATTGAATAGGGAAGGCGTAGGACATACAGCGTAACCTTTTTGAAGAATATGGAAGTGCAGTCTGGCGGAAGCACTTGCAAGGCGATCATTTGTGTTTATAAAGCATAGGCATTTAAAAAAAAAAATTTTTTAGAAAATGACCGATCGCTTTGCTAATTAAGACTCTTATTCCTCGTCTGGTATCGTTTAAAGCCCTTTGAAGCTGCACTGAAACTGTAATTTTGACATTCAACCGTTTGGGGCCAATTGAAGTCCACTATAAGGAGAATAATCCTGGAATGTTTTCATCAAAAACCTTAATTTCTTTTCGACTTAAGAAAGAAGGACATGGACATCTTGTATGACATGAGTAAATTATCAGGAAATTCTAATTTGAAAGTGGATTAATCCTTTAACGTTAGAGATTAGACTGTACAGAAATTGAAATCTACAGGTAACGCTAATACACACTAAATACACAATCACGCAATGCTGATGTTTTTAACATTAACAATTTGAGAACAATGTATAACAATCACAATAATTTGCACAGTTTGATGTGATCCGAGCTAAGTGATCATTAGAATTAATCACCATTGGCAGCGTGATTTATTGTAATGTTGTTGTTTTTTTGTTTTTTTTTCCCTCAATTGTTGTTCAGATGACATTTTCCGGTGAAAATTCTTACTTTGGTCATACTTCAGGACTACAATCTGTGATTCCGAAGTACAGTGTCCACACCGATGTGGTGACTGACAGCAAACATTAGATTCATCCGTGCTGAGGAGTCATGCTGAGGCACAACCCACGTAAAGATGATGATTCCGCAAATAACTGCAATTCCAAGTTTCAAACAGAGATGGCAGCAAAGAGGCAAAACTTACGGACTGCAGCTTTAAGTATTATTTTTCAAAATTTCTTTGTCATATGATCAAACCCTGATGTGTGTATATATATAATAAGAAACTTGAAAGCATAAGTTTTTCCTTTTAAACCGTGAACAAATTATCTTAAACATAAATCAGAAATAATAATAATAATAATATGGGTTTGTAGGATATTCTGGGGATATTTGTCACACTTTGAATATTTCTCATTATCAAATTCTTGATTATTTTACACACAAGTCTTGACTGCAAAAAAGCTGTTTAGCATCTCTACCACTATTAGAGATAGTGGTAGAGAAAAATTAGATACAATTAATGGAACACAGCATGGCAGTGTTACACTGTGCTAAACTATGCTAAACTTTTTAGCAAAAATTAAACTAAAACAATTATGAATAAAAATGGTAACAGAAAATACAGATAATTTAAAAAATATATATCAAACCATTGTTTTGGTCAATAGAAATTGCAAAAGGTCAAGTTTATTTATTTAAATCAATTCATCAATTAGTGTGACAACCCCCCCCCCCCCCCCACCCCCATGTATTCTCTTGTTAAAAAAATCACAACAGTACAATGATATTGTAATAACAATTCACAAACATTATTCTAATTTAAGAAGTTTTTGTACTACAGTAGATGTTGAAAATGCAAACAAATATAAAGCTGAAGTAAACATTACAAAATTATTAAATTATTAAATTACAAAACAATTTTGTAATTGGATGTTTGACTTAAAACGTCCCAATTTGATAACTTGCCCCAGTCTCTCCTATGTAAAAGTGTTACTTCTGCTCAATCAATATAACCAGATTGAGTAAATGTTCTGGAAACAAGATGATGTCACTTACTGTTTTCTTTCTTTCCTCTCCTTCCCCACACAGAGAGTAAATAAAAATCAAAGTTACCAACTATGCAAAAGGAAATGGGTGGAGAACATGTTTGTCTCAATGGCTCAGTGGTGAGATATTGATTCAGAAGTTGAGAGAAATTATTTGATTCATTAAAAGCTTTCGTTGCTTAGAAACAAATCAATTACAGCAGTAATTAGAGACCCAAGCAAAGCCACTGTCCTGAGGGAAAATTCTTTTTTTTTTTTGGTTTCTTACAGTCAGAATGTGATTGATATGTATGCTGGGCTTTAAGCTTAATATGTATGTCCCATTCACCCTTAAAGTTCAGTCAGAATCGACAGAGTTTGATTTAATAAGTTAAGCTGAAATCAGTCTCTGTTGATTCATACATTTCATAATCACATTCTGACTGTAAAAAACAAAAAAAGTCTATACACTGATCATCACTGCTGATTTCATGCTAGCTTGATTTTCAACAGCATCACTGGTGAGGTTGTGGCTTCCCACTTTCACATTTACTGAGCTCTTACCTTGAGCTCTGTTAAATATTCATCTACATCAGATGCTTGAGGTACAGGTGGTTGACTTTGTCCTTCTCTGCTGGGACACTTGAAGTGAATTAAATTAAGTAACTGTGTGATGGGCTATTAATATGAGAAACTAATAATTTATTAGAATAACATTCTGAGGGGACGCAAAGAGGGCTTTATTCGTGCTCCACAAATAAGGATGAATATATGTGACACCATTTTGTCTGATTAATCATAAGCAACTGATATATATATTTCACAAATAAATGCAGTGCTTTTGATCTTTCTATCATCAAAGAATCTTGGATTTATTTATTTATTTATTTATTTATTTATTTATTTATTTTTAACTTGAGCATCAAATCAGCATACAGTATTAGAATTTAGAATGATCTCTAAAGGATCGTGGCTGATGAAAATTCAGCTTTGCCTTCACAGGAATAAATGACTTTTTTTTTTTTTTTTTAATCAAATGACTGACCTCAAAGGGTAGTGTAAATGCAACAGACAGCACTAATGGAGAAACTTTTATGAAATTTCAAAGCCGTAAATGTATGTTTATTGTCACAATATCAGTTGTACCAAGGCCCACATGGAATCTGCATCTGGAAAAGCTCCACAGATTTCCACAGAAATTCCATCATACATATCCCGTACCCTTTCCGTGATTTTTTTTTCTTTTTTTTTTCAAATTTTGGTTATGCTTATGGCTACTGATAGTGCTGTAGTAGCTTTCAGCTGTTTAAGACATTTCAACATGTTCAAATCCTTTCTGCAGAATTCCATATTTTCTAACACTGCAGAAAATGCAAAATATTAAATAAATAAATAAATCACAGATGGGCCTGGTTACACATAAGGATCTTGCTTTTTATTAATATAAACGAAGTTTGCCAACAAATACCAGGTTCATGAGCGTACCATTTATTTTGGTTATTTTGCCAACACCATCCCAGTGACAACAACTTCATGCAGCTGAGATTAAATTAATACGTTGTTCCATCACTCATTGGAAAATGTTGCACTGGGCTGAGTACAGGGTTTTTCCAGAGTCTCCCTAGCTACAAATTGATCTTTTTCGTTGGTGGAACACCTTGATCTCTGGAATGAATAAGAAATGCCTATATTACCTTTATTGGATCAGATACAATAGATGTCAGAACATGCATCCCTCCCTATTTTTATGATGGTTATCTTTTGAAAGATGGGTACAATAAACACCAGATGGAATTTCCCCTACTACACACAAACACTTGTTCACACTCGCTTGTTCACACATACACAAACATACCTGTTTGAATTGCGTAAAAGAAACTGCCACAATCAAAGGTGAAGCTGCAAATGTTTTTTAATCAATGACAATCTGTTTTCATATTCATGAATTAACACACTAATTCTGCATTAATTTTGCTGTGATATTTGAAAATATGCTTGTTGAATGAGATTCTGCATTTTCACTTTGTACTCTCAAATTGCAATTCATCGATAAACTCAGCTGATACATCATAAAAAAGGATTTGTTTCACAATTGTAATGGGTGCTCACTTGCATTTTCCATTTATGTGGACAAGCTGTTCTTTTACTGCCAATGAATATTGCACCTCTTAATGGTCCATGAGTACAAAAATGACAGTTCCTGGCATGAGAGAGTTTATGCTTAGTCGTTATTACACAATACAATATTTAAGCTTCTATCCGACCCAGCCCTTTGTGCAGGTGCTGGAAAATTCCACAAAGATTATTATTCATATGTGTTTGCAGTGAAGGCAAAGCCAAAAAGAAGTACTAAGTATTCCAGAGTTGAGTGAGCTTCAAATACATTATGAAATCCTTATGCCTCAGCATCAGCAGAAAGATTAAGTGTTTGGTTAATTGCTCTTAGACTTTTAGTTGTAGTAGGTCTCCAGGTAGGAGACAAGCCAGGATCAATTCAAATTAACTGACTTGCATTTCCTGATTGCAGATGAGGGAGTAAGCAGAGAGTAAAAATTGGGATATATACGTCATTGATGACGTCTTCAGCTGTCTACGCAACCTGCTATTAATCACAATACAAGACCAGCACAGAGCTCTCTTAATGTTATCTTTGAATGATTTGTAAAGTTTAATTTCTTTAATGCAGTGAGCACCCTACTAAAAATGCTGAATGTAAAGCCGTGAGTCAGTCTTCTACAGTCTAATAGCAGAGCAGATAAATGATAAAATAATAATTGACTGCACAAATCCTGTTGCAAGACCACCACAAACCTATATTCCATCTTTTGGTGACACAAAAACATATATATTTCTCAACAGTAATAGTAGCACTAAATCCTTACATTGCAAAAGACATAATAATAATATAGATTTTTAATACAGGAAGTCAGAGTTGCCACAATTATGGGCAATTAACAAAAATATTAACCCACTGCATCTCACATACGAGGAAACAAAATAATAATATCATTGCTTATCTCTGCTTTAATATGGAATATTATGCATTTAAGGCAAAAGTATAACTGGGATCTACATCACAAGTTTTTCAAATGACTTAAATATTTTATTTTAAATATACTGGTCAGATCAACTGATATAACTAATCACAAAGAAATAACCAGATATTTTAAAAGAATATTTTTCTTTACATATTTTGTATATTCAACTAGTTTTACAATTGTTTAGCTGTGATAAAATCCTAGCACCTGTGATTCATGCTAACGTTTTTACCAACAGCCTAGAGATAAAATAGATATGGCACTAGTATCACAAAAATACTTCTAAAAAATAAATAAATAAATAAATCAGATTTTGCTGAAGTCAGATAGAGAACTCCACTGAGAATATGCTAATAAGTAAATTTACATAAAAGCAGATGCTTTCATCCAAAGCGACAGGGCATTAAGTGTATACTTCTATATATTTTTATGTGCATGTATCATAAGCAAATATATACACTCTAAACTCAGTAAATCACTCTTTTCACTTTGGATATATTGTTCCTGCTGCTCTTTATTTGTTGTTGTTGTTGTAAATGCAGCTTCTTTCTGCCCAGTAAAAGCAGTTAGTCGCTTTGTATGGGATCAGTTATAGGAGGAAAAATAAATGGAAGAATTATAAAACCATTGAAATTAACTATTAAATTGGTTTGGACACGTAACAAGTTATACCGTAATTTAGGCAGGAATTATTATGCTTGTAGTTCAGTGCTGTGCCTCCTGATCCTTTAATGAGTTTTATTAGTAGACTGCACCCATTTCAAGTGATAAGAGATAAGGTACTTTGGAGTATCATTGTAAAACCTTCCTGAGCAAAGAGCTTAAAGTAATTTGGACATCCTGCTGAATAAGAATGGTTGAAAGTAACTTTGAGGTAAGAACCTGCCGAATGAGGGGCTCTATAGTGGCTCACCCCAGGTTTCCCGCTGGTCCTTTAGCACCAGTGCCCATTGATATTCAGCAGTATTGACGTCACATGTTTGCAAGGAGTCCCTCTGCAGCTGTGAGAACCAGAACACCGAGATCAGGAGCAGACGATGTAGGAAGTGCGTTCAGTCATTTTCCAGACTCCCTCTGCTGCTGACATTCAATAAGGAAAAGCAATAAGAGGGTGCACCAGAACTCTGGCTGGAAATGCTTTGATACTCTGTTATAGGTACCATATATGTATTCAGATCTGTCACTCTTTTCCATACTGTATGTGCTTCCTATTATACATTAGCGCTATATGCTCCCTAAATTCATCTGTGTACTCATACGAGGGTCATTTCACAAAATCCTTTAAAAATTTTTTTTTAAAAACATTTAATTTATTCAGTCAGACAAAAAATGTTTTCAAGTGTTAATGCTGTGATTGCTATGTAAGAGTTAAAGTTTTATTGTTCATTTATCCATTATTACCGTTGTCTTTTAAGGTCATAATATGGTGGTTATTATAGAAAGAGAAAATAGAATAAATAAATAAATAAATAAATAAAAGAAAAAAGAAAAGACATTTACATTCATGATGTCATTCAGTGTTCATCATGAAAGGATGATGTAATTTTTAAGTTTATTTATTTATAAAATTGTGGATCATATACCAAATATATAGGGAAAGTAAATTGAAAATATTAAATGGGGAGAGAAAATCAAATTAATATTTACCTTTATTATTATTATTATTATTATTATTATTATTATTTTATTTATTTTTATTTATTTATTTATTTATTTTTTGATGGATGTCGTTTTTCCCTTAGTGTCAGCTTTTCATCGTTAAAGTCATTATTCGCACATATATATTTATGATGCACACAGAAACCATCCTTTTCCTGAAATTTTGATCATTTGATCATTGTCTGCTGTACCTCCTCGTTCTCCCGATCAGCAAGCCCGCTTTTGGCTTTCTGTCATTCTGCTTCCCCACCCAGCGCTGCACACGTTAATAGGTCGTTGTGGACAAAGGAAAGAACAATAAAAATATTTAACGTGCCTGACCATATTTTGTTTTTTGCTCTTTTTTTTTCTTGTGGTTTTCTTGAGAGTTCATCGTGTAGCCGCTAGAGGGTTCTCAACGCAGCGGTGCGCAAAATAAAAACACCGTCCCGGTTCAGATAAGCACTGAGAAACAAAACAGCGAGCAGGTTACCTGCGACTCCTGTCAGAATGAACACGGCTATTCACACTATGCCTTCGGCCAAGAAAAAACAATGTGACGTAACGACGAGTTGCCTGAAACATGTAGCCTAATATTATATTTGACAAATCATATCTTTTTATTTCCACTCTTACGAGTCGATTTAGACCGATTTAGATATTCGAATGTTATGTGTTATTTCTACTTAATGTAGGCTATGCGAATAACTCTCAAGAAATTCACGCCGGTCTTGCCAGTGACCCCGTTCAAATACTCATACATGTACGCGTATAGAGTTGTGCATGTGATATGTTTGAGAAACGCGTTTTACCAAGTTTATTTGAAATGCGGATGAAGAAAAAGTGAAAGGGAAATGATTTTGACCTCTCCACACTGATTGATTACTCAGTCATCCCTGCAGTTTAATGGGATCCATTCAATTGGGAAGGTGGAGCACTTGGATGAATTAACATATTCCTTTCCCCCCTCAATCTGTGTTGAAGTGTCTTTGAAAGGGGCAAGGAAAGGGGGTCGTGGCTTAACATTATAAAGGAAAAAATAAGACAGCATTGCCGTCTTGGTTGGTGTTGAATACGCGTCTTGACAGGCTTTTGTAAAAGCAAAAGACCGGGAAAGATCTCCAAAGACGAGCGCTATTTAGTATTTTGAAATCATCAAATCCCCTATCCATTGACAAAAATCTCTTCTCTCCACTTGAAAATGAAACTTTTGCCCATTTGCACTTGGCTCCTATGCCTTTTGCTTTTTATCGTGTGCTTGGGATCTGAGTGTGGGACTCCACGGCGAATTGTAAGGTCTAAAAGAGACTTGGTACGCATCAGGGAAGCCAGAAGTACCTTCCCAGGAGCTTGTGCCACACGCCTGCCTCGGGGCAAACGCTCACTTCCCGGGATAGATCGGCGCTCCCCTCGCCTGTCACAGGCGGGGGAAAACAGCCCAGGTCGGCGGAGGGCTGTTTACTTTACCGGTCGAGGAGACCAACTGCGTCTGAAACCCAATGCAGAGGTGCCAAGGGGTAATTTCACCCTGGAAATGTGGATAAAACCTGAGGGTGGGCAGCGCTCTCCAGCTGTTATCGGAGGTTTGATTTGCTTAATTATGACTTGCATTATATTCACTGCAGAAATCATTTCATAGTGTAACTGCAGCATGCCCGTGCTTCATAAGTCACCTCCAGCTTTCGAATAGTTGCATAAACACTTGCCACTAGCACTTCTTTATATCACTTTGACTATTTATGAGCTAATGAAAGCATGTACTGAGAATAGTTAACAATAACAGATCTCTCCAAAGCATATGCGCCTTTGCTGTTGTTTACAAGCAAAAACTCTCTTGGGTTTTGCATGCGATCGGCAGGTTATCGCCACCCAACTTTTGGTAGCATCTTGTAGTTTTAACGTTACCGACTTAAATTGCGTTTCTAGTTATTGATCTTTGGACGGTTTATTGTAGCTAATATGAAGTAAAGCAATTTCAATACCCCAATATGGTATATTTATTGGTTTGATGTTTAAGTCTTATACAAATGGCGTTTTATGAATTTTATTTGTTTATTTATTGTTATTATTATCATTTTTTGCATCTTTAAAACTGCATTTTAAAGTGTCTGCGAGAAAATTGTGATAGCGGCGTAGTCTGTAGATTTTTCTCTATGATGCTGTATGATTAAGTATCTGTGTCAGAAATCGCTTAAACAAATACGTCATCCCTTTGATGCATAGGCTACTGTGCTCCTTACGTGCACTGCTCTGCACTAAATACTACACATACACCCCTATATACCAAACTGACACTACAGCGGGTGCTTATTTTGCTTTAGTCATGATGTATGCATATTCTTAATTGTGTGTTTTATTTTAAAATGTGTTTTTCAAGTATGTATTTCCCACTAACGAAGCGCTTATAGTTTATAATCGAATAACAAAATCCGTACGTTTATTTGTCTTGAAAAATATCTACTTACGCACATTACGCATTATTCTTATGGGGATGGAGTAGCATAGGTGGGCGTGTTAGTTGCTCGGTTGTATTTTTTTTTTTTTTTCTTCTTCTTTAAACAAATTTATGTGATTTCTTTTTCTCCCCATCCCTTCTCCAGCCAACAGAGAGCGTAATACCCGTGGAGTCGGTTTATGAATCCTGCGTGCACCCCATGAACCCCTATAGCATGCAGTTTTGTGGGAACATAAACGAAAATATACTGTAATGATATACAAATCAAATCATTTTTATTATCTCTCTAAAATGCTTGGGGGTCACTTAAAGGCTAAATAAAATGCAAACCCACGTGTAGTTGTTGAAAATGTATGTAAAGGGACAGATTTGTTAGCTGTAATTACCAGACTGCCTGGTTTCTTATAGTTTCATTAGAAATGTCATTAGAAATCTACAAAAGATCCACAGTGCTTAGTTTGTATTTTCACGAACATCGCATGATTATGCTTATATAAATTACATTTAAAAAGTAAAAATCCAAATTAAAACATTACAAGACAATTTTTTTTTTTTATAAATAATTCTCAATTAATGAGTCATGCACATGCAATTCAGTGATAGATTTCAAGATGCATGATTTAAATTGCAAATCATAGACTCAGGACATTGAAAATTAATTTCATTATATACAGTTGGGTACATTGTCTTTAAATAAGCTTTATATCTCCAGAGAGCTGCATGTTAATGGATTGATTGAATACATCTTGTCAGTGAGTCATCTAAAATTAGTCCACTCCTCTGTCCTCACAATGATCTCCTTAGTCACAGTAACATTAAGAAGCAACGAGGGGGCGCTGGCAGAGTTTATATAGCTTTTCCTACTGCGCATCAAATACAGTTGTTCAGCAAATTTCGCTTTAAACAAAGCATTAAATGTTTGTGGTCCATGTAACTAAGTTGTGGCCCTCATATATTGACTGTCAGGTTTTAACCCACAAATATGTGCTGTTTTGTAATCAGGAGTCTTCAGGTAGTGGAATTAGAGAAAAGAATGATTTAAGTGTCAGTCCAGATGGAGGAAGCTATAAAATTAGTTCCTTGTCCATCCTTTCTTCAAGTGGTTTTGTTATTGCTTCTTCTTGTAAAGATATTACAGTCCTTGCCACAAAACATCATGGAATGGACTCGGCAGTGCAGTCAATCAGATCCTCAGACACAAGAGCGCACAGAGAGGCACTGTTCTCAGACAGATGACATTTTTACTAGAAGTTTTACAGCATGTCTGCTGACGTTAGGCGGCGGCACCTGTTAATCCGAAATTTTACGCAGTCTGATTTCAAATAGAAATGTGTACATTTTACTTTTTTTCTTGTCACTGTTGTCAGTGGGATGAGATATTTTATGGCACATTACAATAAATTAATAATCACCTCATAAAACTGTCAATAGCACCACTTAGAGGTTTGTAATGATGGCCATAAAAATTTAAATATTCAGATATCATGTTACTAAATAGAATGATTTATGTTTGGTTAATGTAGTTGTTAACAGGTACTTTATGTTTCTGTAATGGTATTAGATACTTTGTAGGAGGTTTATTAAGATGTGATTTTAAAAAATAAATATAAAATAAATGTTAATAAAATATATATATAATCATACATGTGTACTGATAAATAACAGTTTGTCTTAATTATAATGCATTACTGAAAATACCATAAAAAAACAATTTAGTTTGTTTATTTTACTTTAAAAGGATTTTACTGACCCCATAGCTAACAGAAAACTAGTCTAACAACTAAGTGTAAAAGTAACAAGTCTACAATTCATTCCTTAGATGTTTTAATAAAGGTCTATAGACATTACTGGTGTATATACATTTTTCTAAACAGCTGCTGCGCTTGTGTCTTTCATTTCGTAATGCTCACTTTGTAGTGCTCTGTCCATGGTGCTGGATACTGAGATTGAATGAACTCAAAATGGATGCGTTCATAAAATATTGGAAAGGATTACAAGGTACGCCATATTCGGCACAAGGAGCCAACTGCATTCATTTCCGAAATTACATTTTTCAACTTCAGCATGTACTTAGTTCAATGACTGGATTGATTTCATAAAGTTAATTTGCAAAACAAACAGTATTATATTTGTGTACGAGACTTTTTCTCCACTCTGTTTATCATACATTAGTATTTAATGCATTATCTTTGAACTAGGCCTATTTAAAGCTGTGTACGGTATTTCTTATGCTCTGTTGTTTTTAATGAAATCTCTATGGTGATCAATATAAAATTAGCATTCTCTAGTGCCTCCATCCATCCATTCATTGAACCCCCATTCCTCTCCCTACACTGAGCCCCTTACATGTCTAAAGTTCGGTGCTGGCAAGAATTGTACCTGTTTGTTATTTCCCACTTAGTGGTCTCATTCCAGGATTTCACAGATTGTAATTTCCTCAGTTTTATGGCACAATTTATTTTTATAGATGCTGGCAGTGGTTCTGCTGGCAGCCCAGAAGTGAGAGGGAACTACATGCTCCTGTCTGCTCTTTACTAAGGCGCTACCAAATGAATGATCTCTTTAAAGTGGTCAATCCTAGCGGTCAAAGGATCCTCATGCATTCAGCTTCACTGAAGGAGATTTAAGCAGTTACGTCCAAATGCATTTCCCTGTTGCAGAGGCATGTGTAAATTTGGAGTTATGTTACATATTTTGTGTACTAAAGTAGTAATGTGGTATAGTGATATTTTCCTCTGCTACCCTGGTAACGCTTTACTGCTGATTCGCCCTAACTGAGATTCGCCAATTACCTCTACCAAACATACTTCTCTCCGCTGTAAGATTTCCTCATGCAGAAGACAGAATGAGGGTCACTAGATCCTCATTTTCTGTCTTCGACTTCAGGTTTCATTGCTCAGCAACTTACTGGATTAGGCAGCTCTGTATGGATTTGCAGAGCTTGTTGGTTAAATGTTAGAATTAAAATTTTAGAATATGCCCTGTATCTGATTTCTGCAGTGTTGAAGTACAATGATTCAAATAAAATCCTCTTTTACACATTCTAGATGATTATGAAGGACGTGTACCCATTAAATGTAAGAATACGTTTCCTTCTGGAGCTCTGCACATGGTTTCCAAACGAAACAGGAAGAAAGGGTTTTAGAGCCCCAATCATAATACGGACTATGCCGAAAAAGGACCATTTTTGATTTCAAACATCCCTACTGCTGAGGCACATTTCAAGAAAATAGACCGAAAATTCAAGTAACCTTTGCTCTGTTGATACAAGACCACACTGTCTGGGCCTGATTGCTAGCAGATGCTTCCTCATAGGCCTGTAGTCCTTGGACTGGACTGTTGTAACGATTTGATCATGGGAACCACTCTGTGTTCCCCACTTTTCTGGACAAACATAGTTTTTCGTCACTCTCCGTATCAGGCTGCGGTAACTTACGTATGTGCTGTTGCATCAGTCAGTTTGCTAAATTACTACTGTGCACCTTTCATTATATTTCAGGATAAATCTATATCTGCTAACTGTGTTTACTGAGCAGCAAATATCAGTACTGATAAAAGATACAGTCTAAATGAACACTATGAAAATGCAATTGAAAATCAAGTTTAAATCTAAACAGAAAATTTTGGTATTAAAAAAAAAAAAGAAAGAAAAATGTAAGTATTTTAACAAATTGGAAAGAAATTGGTGCTTTTATTCAGCAAGCATGCATTCAGTTTGTCAAAAGTGACAGTAAAGACTTTTAATTTGTTACAGAAATGTATATTTCATATAAATGCTGTTCTTCTGAACTTTCTATTCATCAAAGAATCCTGAAAAAAAAAAAAAAAAAAGTACCACATTTTCCACAAAAATATTAAGCAGTTGTTTTCAACATTGATAATAATAAGAAAACCGGCATGTTAGAATGATTTCTGAAGGATTATGTGACTTGACTAGAGTAATGATGCTGAAATTTCAGCTTTGCCATTACAGGAATAAATTACATTTTAAAATACATTAAACTAGAAAATAGTTATTTTAAATTGTAAAAATATTTCACAGTGTTACTGTATTTGCACTGCATTTTTGATCAAATGCAGCCTTGGGCATAAGAGGAATGTTTTTAAAAAACATTTTAAAAATCTTACAGACCCAAAATTTTGAACAATAGTGTAAACTTTAAGATAAATTTTGAAATAAAGTAACAAAATTATGAAAATTATGAAAATTATTATGAAATATGTAAAATTCCGCACTAAGCTTTCACTAAGGTCACTCACTAATCAAATTAGTGGCATTGACATGTGACTATTGAAGCTCAAGATGTTTTTTGCATCTGTTTTAAATCATGCTGGAAAACATGATCATCAGGTTTTACACAAACTTGTGGAGTTCACGCAGCTCGAGTACTTCTGTTATAAAAGCAAAAGAGACAGAATTACTTAGACTTTCTGAAATCAATGTTAATCTTCCCATTTTCACTCAAATAATTTTGCTGATAATAAAATTTATGAAAAAAATTGCATTCAATTAAAAAAAAATGCATTTTATTTTGGACCCCACTGTACTTAATCTGCTTGTTCATGAATCTAATGTGTGTCATTTTCCTGCAGGTCTCTATGATAAATGTTTCTACGCATCCAGTGATAGAGGATGGTTGCTTGGCATCAAAGCAGTCAGTGACCAAGCCAACCGTGACCCTCGCTTCTTCTTCTCCCTCAAGACGGACCGAGCACACAAGCTCACCACCATCACCTCCAATGCACCCTACACTCCCAATCAATGGTCACACATCACCATCACCTACAATGGTCTCTTTATGAAGCTGTATGTTAACGGGGCACAGGTTGCTGTAAGCCGAGACCAATCCGGTGAGATTTTCAGTCCACTTACCAAGAAGTGCAAGGTGCTAATGATCGGTGGCAACGCGCTGAACCACAACTTCAGGGGTACGATGGAACACTTGAGCTTGTGGCATCGGGCTCTGACACAACGTGAGATCATTAGATACATGGGTCACAGTATAGGTCAGTTTGGTGACCTCTCTCAGCTAGTCATCCATGAGAACTTTGAGAACATGTCAAGACGGTGGCTTACGGTGAAAGATGGCAGCTTCCCCCAGTTGGAGCACTCAGACCGAAACCTGGCGGGTGACCTCAGTGACACTGTACTGAAACCTCCACCTTGCGGACAGACCGTGTGTGACAATGTGGAGGTGATTACAAACTACTACCAGCTCTGGAGCTTTCGCAAGCCCAAGACGGTGCGCTATCGAGTGATAAATGTTTACGATGATGATGGACGGTGGCCGACGATTACGGAACACCAGATCAACCTTCAGCATCAGCACTTGAACAACGCTTTCCGTGTCTACAACATTTCCTGGGAGCGAACCATTCACAACGTCTACAACTCGTCCTTACGTAACCGCCTAATACTGGCCAACTGTGATATCAGCAAAGTGGGCGATGAAGAGTGCGATCCAGAATGTAACCACACCCTTACGGGCTTCGATGCCGGATACTGTAAGAGGCAGAGCGCACGCTGCCCTGAATACAAGCAGGGGAATGGGGTTTGTGACCCAGAGTGTAACTGGGACAATTTCTATTACGATCATGGGGACTGCTGCAACCCCAACATCACTGATGTCACGAAGACCTGCTTTAATCCTGCGTCACCCCTCAGGTAACTTTTATTTATGTATGTTTGTATTTATGTATTTATTTATTTACATTTAGACAAATATGTGTATGGCACATAAAAGGCCTTGGGACTGAGAAAACATACTGGGGGTACAGGGTTTACCTCTTAAGAAAAGTATGGACCATTTTTATATTTTGCTCAAAGTAATAAACTACTAAAAACAAACAACGTACATAATCTAATAATGAACTCTAGTAAACAAAGTTAACTAGTGATTTCAAAGTATTCTGTCTTCCCTTGCCATCTCTAAATAATCTTCCAGATTATAAAATTGTTTATTATGAAATGTTAAAATGGTAACACTTTACAATAAGGTTCATTAGTTAACATTAGTTAACTACATTAGTTAACATGAAATAATAATGAACTGCACTTAAACAGCATTTATTAATCTTTGTTAATGTTAATTTCAACATGTACTAATACATTATTAAAATCTTGTTATCATTAGTTAATGCACTGTGAACTAACATGAACAAATAATGAACAACTATATTTTCATTAACTAACGTTAACGAAGATTAGTAAATACAGCAACAAATGTATTGCTCATGGTTAATTCACATTAGTTAATACATTAACTAATGTTTAACTAATGAACCTTATTGTAAAGTGTTACCGTTAAAATAATGCTAAATGTATAGGGGGGAAAACAAAATGTATAAAGGCACCACGCGTTAACTTGTCACAAATCTGGTTTAATTCACATTTCAATTCACATTTATTTGTATTGTGCTTTTCACAATACATAGTTTCAAAGCAGCTTTACAGAAAATGCATGTCAACATTACAATTTTAAAGAATTTATTATTAGAGGTGTCCAAATTATGTAATTTCAGAAATGTACATATACAAATCACGCAGATAGCTAACAATGTATTAATTTAAACAATGTATTAATTTAAGGCAGAAACAATGAGCTCACTGAAGTAATGAATACATGTTAACAATGATTAGGATATATAGCAAAATTTGGAATGGTGCATGTTGATTCAGAGTTCACATCACCTGAAGTCCTCTCAGGGGGTTGGGGTCATCTCTTCACAGGTGTTGAAGCATCTGAAGTCTTCATAAGAGGCTGGAACCAAACTGGAGCTGATGTACTCTCTAGTTACCTTGGGATGGGCATCCCGAGATAAAACAGAAAAGCAAATGAAAAATAATTAGCGTAGCTGCTTTTCATAACATTAACCAAAGATAATCATGTGCATTTGATCTGATATAACTGGAGTACAAGGTTATGAGATGCATTATGTGAATGCTTGGCAAAAGAGATGTGTATTTAATCTAGATTTAATCTGGGAGAGTGAGTCTGAGCCCTGAACATAATCAGGATGGCTATTCCGGAGTTTAGGAGCCAAATGTGAAAATGCTCTCCCTCCTTTAGTGGACTTAGATATCCTAGGTACTACTAAAAGCCCAGAGTTTTATGATCTTAAAAGAGCGTGATGGATTGTAGGGCGATGGAAGATTGGTTAAATACAAAGGAGCTAAAACATTTAGGGCCTTATAGGTCAGTAGCAATACTTGATAATTGATACGGAACTTAATAGATAACCAGTGTAGAAGTGATAAAATTGGTGTTATATGATCATATTTTCTTGACCTAGTAAGAGCAGCTGCATTTTGAACTAATACTGTAGCTTGTTTATTGAAGATGCAGAACAACCAGCTAGTAATGCATTACAGTAATCTGGTCTAGAGGTCATGAATGCATGAACTAACTTTTCTGCATCAGAAACAGATAGCATGTTCCGTAGCTTAGTGATATTTTTGAGTTGGAAGAAGGCTGTTTTTGTAACATATAAAATATGATTTTCAAAGGACAAGTTGCTGTCTAATATAACACCCAGGTCTTAAACTTTAGAGGATGAAGTAACAGTACATCCTTCTAAAAATGCAAATTGTATTCTAAGAGATTCTGTGTACAGATTTTTGGTCCAATAAGTAATTCCTCAATCTTATCTGAATTTAATAGAAGAAAGTTACTGGTCATCCAATATTTTATATCTTTAACACACTCTGTCAACTTGGATAATTTAGAGATTTTATCTGGTCGTGATGAAATATAAATCCTCGGCATAGCAGTGGAAACTAATTCAGTGTTTTCTTATAATATTACCAAGTGGCAGCATATATATTGAAAATAGTGGAGGGCCTAACACAGATCCTTGTGGCACTCCATAATTTACTGATGTTATAATAGATTGTTCCCCGTTTAAATTGTAGAAACAGTAAAATGGTGAAATTATGTCCCATGGTCCAGATGAAACCAAGGTCTGCCATTTGAATACCACTGATATAGGAGAATATGAAGCTATAACCGAGGAGGAAAAATATGTAAACAATTTTATTCAGAGGTCCAAACTAAGCAAATTATGTCATTTGGTGCAGTTGCAGATATTTATATGTAAAAAGTAAGATGTAATGTAATGTTAATCAATGAGATCTTTATAACAGTATTGCAGACTACTAACATAAAATGCATATAAATGTCAGTTGTCACTATATCTCCCAATAATATGTCTTAGTAAGATATTTAACTGCTTAGTTTTATGATCAAAGCTCTGTAGTTATGTGTACCATGACCTGTCATTTTTACAATTATACTGTAAGTCCTTTTACTTGTTAAAAAGTATAAACTGTCAATCAGTCAACAGAAGGCATGTAGTAGAATGTGTAAAAGTTTTTCAGCAAAGTTTTGATCCTGTTGATAATTTAGAGGCTTTAGAAAATTGGTGTTTCAAATTGATAAAGTAGGATTTATATGGTTAAAGTGCTTTGTGGGTCAATGACATTTTTCGTCAATGTCTATTAATTTGTTCAAAAATACTTTAGAATTCAAATCATACATACAATGATTAGGTACCTCTTCTATGATGAGCATGTTATTAATTTCTGAATTTAGATTTTTTTTTTTTTTTAGACATAAAGTAAAATATTTCAGTGATAATGTTCTGATATTACTGTAAAGACAAAAATAATTAAATTAATTAAAATGTATTTCTCATTAAAAGAAATATATTGAAATGACAATTTTAAGTTGTAAAATGTCATGTGGTGTGACTCCTTTTACCTTGAAAAATTTTTTAAAAACCTTTTTGAAAATATTATGTGTCAAATGTATTCAGGTTGTAAGGAAAATATGTTAGTATATTTTACTTGATGGTTACACCACATAACATTTTTAGAGTCATGTTATAAATGTTATAAAAGTTTGAATCCATATGAATCCAACATGAACTGAATTTGTCCCTTTCTTTATCTTGGACACTCTTATTTGTCATTGACCCTTGTACTACTGTTTTTTTTTTCTTCTTTTAAAGCTCAAGGTTAGAAGTTCATAGCTGTTTAAAGATTTTGGAAGGGAACTCTAGGGTACTATAATTTTCATTCCTATGTGTGAAGCTTTCAGCTATTTTAATTCTGTTCCATTAATGCATTATGACGTGACGTCCTAAAAACATCTTAACTGTTTAACCGGAGTCAGAGTTCTGGAGCATGAATCAACGTATACAGGGATGGATGCAGTTTGAGGGACAATAAAACACCATGAAGGATGAGTCTCTGCCCCATGGTTTGGTGCGCACTGTTTGGTGTGTCTGTACTAGTGAGTTTCAGGCCTGTGCTTTTGTGTTTCATGTATCCCCAGAGTCCGTTTTGGCACCGATTCAGAGCTCGGCAACCAATCACGATTTACTCTGTGGGTGAAATGAACTACTCTCGTGGTGACCAGATGTGAAGACTGAGGAGATTCTAGACATAGTTCTCCTTTTTTGTAAGCTTATAAAAGTGATTTTGATAGAGAGTAAGTGGGAATGGAAACTATGTCCCCCTGGACAAGCAGGGGAGCCAATCACAGCTTAAAGCAGAATCTCCAACACTATTACTTACAGCATTAGAGACTCTTCTGGGAGTCCTGCTCAGGAAAAAGAACCTTCCAGAAATATGTTGAGGTTGTGGGGGCACTGGATACTGTTGGGGTAAAGCACTGTATTTGTTCTCTGGATGGTGGGACAAACCGAAGATCTCTTTTCCACTCTTCCCCTTTCTCAGCAACAGTTCCTGTAACCGTTTTGTGACATGGGGTTTAAAAGTCTACACTGACAATCTGGGATTCAAAATTGAATTTAAATCTGGAAAGAAAATTTAAACAAAGAAACATTATAAATAAATGTTATAGTAAATATGAATATTTCAGATTCGGCACTTCTTTAGTCACCAATCAAATAAGTGAATTTGTGATCATGTGACTCAAATCGTGCTAAAGAATACAGAATTACATTCTGAAATTCATGCTAATTTTTCAATACAACTTTTCACTCAAATCATGCTGATAATATAATTTGTCATAAAATATGCCATGTCATAAAGTATTTAAAAGTGTAATAAAAGAAGTATTTTCACAGGTGGACTCAGACTTTTGAAACCAATCTTTATGTTTGCAGCAGATTCTTGAAAGAAAACCACTGATTATCATTTAGTGCAGTTTAGTGTATTTAATCAAAATAAACAAAGGCATTTAAGGACAACCAGGGTCTGTGCCAGAGATCCGAGATGAAAGTTACTGGAAACAGTAACTGAATAGGGTTGAATGATTGCATATTTAATATCTGTAAATCGGAACGAATTAAATATAAAAGGCATCACTTACCTTTCAGAGGTTCTATAAATTAAAATATTGGTTCCAGGTTCATAACCTAATTGCATTGTGGCACTGCTCACAAATTCCATAATCATATTGCTTCCTGTCCATCTGTGGTTACAGATTCTGAGTTCACTGTATTTGTTTTTTAGTTGCTGTAATTGCAGTTTGTCCTGTTGATGTTTGTGTGTATTCGTGTGTGAGATGAGACTAGAGCATGTGGTCAAACGGAGAGCACTCCAACTTGTTTGTTGCTTGTTTTTATTTGATTATGGTATGTCTGGAGAGCTTTGCCGAAGGCTGCATAACGAAGTGATTTGACATTCCTTTTTGATTGTACAAGAATGCATGAACAAAGAGTTGTGCAAGAACAAAACATTGAAATCAAATGCTGTGGTGAATGTGTTTTTGCCTACAAATCATGCAGATGTCAACTTTAAAATCTGCCATTTTCAACTAAATGTTTTATTACTAAGTTTAAAAAAAGGTCAGGGTTTTATTTATCCTGTTTTTCATATCTGTATTCTTTCAGTAATGTGATATATTGAATTGAGTTTTAGCTAATAATAACTTAGCTGCCTTTATCTTAAAGCAAAAAATCTCAGTTACAGGTTGCTATTATAATGTTGCGTTAGTTATAACTAGATTGTGATACCGATACAATCACCAAGGTCTCTTATGTTCACTAAGGCTGCATTTTTTTGATCAAAAATACAGTAAAAACAGTCATATTGTGAAATATTATTACAATTACAATAAATTTTAAACTGCTTTCTAGTTTAATATATTTTAACTTTTTGTGGCTGTAAAAAACACAATGACAAAACACCAATGACAAAGACATCAGGTTATTAATATTCACTTTAAGCTTATGCATATACACTGATCAGACATAACATTATGACCACTGACAGGTGAAGTGAATAACACTGATTATCTCTTCATCACGGCACCTGTTAGTGGCTGGGATATATTAGGCAGCAAGTGAACATTTTGTCCTCAAAGTTGATGTGTTAGAAGCAGGAAAAATGGGCAAGCGTAAAGATTTGAGCGGGTTTGACAAGGGCCAGACGACTGGGTGCAACTTGTGGGGTGTTCCCGGTCTGCAGTGGTCAGTATCTATCAAAAGTGGTCCAAGGAAGGAACAGTGGTGAACCAGCGACAGGGTCATGGGCGGCCAAGGCTCACTGATGCACGTGGGGAGCGAAGGCTGGCCCGTGTGGTCCGATCCAACAGACGAGCTACTGTAGCTCAAATTGCTCTAGTTAATGCTGGTTCTGACAGAAAGGTGTCAGAATACACAGTGCATTGCAGTTTGTTTCGTATTGAGCTGCATAGCTGCAGACCAGTCAGTGTGCCCATTCTGACCCATGTCCACCGCCGAAAGCGCCAACAGTGGGCACGTGAGTATCAGAACTGGACCACAGAGCAATAGAAGAAGGTTGCCTGGTCTGATGAATCATGTTTTCTTTTACATCACGTGGATGGCCGGGTGCGTGTGCATCGCTTACCTGGGGAACACATGGCACCAGCGGTGTCAGTGTTACTGACTGGACAAACGCAGCACGTGACCTGTTTACATAAAGGCTCTAGCATTACGCGTCCTCATATTACACATTTCTGACTGTAATATCAATTTTTTCTGAGTGAACTTTTCGAACTATAAAGGTAGGAATGAAACGGTCTCTTCTTCATTTCAATTGTTGCATTTTTCCATCGCCGTTTCACATTTTTCCTATCATACGAAGAAACGACTGTTTATATACATCGTGCAGTGTTTCTGTGACTGCCCAAAGCACGTGAATATAAGGCAAGCGATTGGTTGTCGGTTGCTAAGCATCTAGTTGTAACATTCTAACACCGCCATCCGGTGCAGTGTTTCATAACCCCAGGTAAAAAGCGGTGCTAACCCCACATCTAAATTACAGTTGTGAAACATTCCCTTACCCGGGGTTAAAAGTGGTGTTTAGAACGATGATAACCGGGGTTAAGCGCAGTGTGAAAAGCCCAGTTATGTAGATTTTATAAAAACATGGTTGTCTCTACCTGAATTTTTTGGGAGTAAATTCAATTGAATTGTGTTTGAAAATGCATTGCTAACAGCACATCTCAAGTGCATACTTGTTTGTCTCAGAGTGGTCAAAGGTACTGTATATTGCACTGCTGTGCGCTCTCTTTGCCCCCTGCTTTGTCCTTAAAAAGGGGATCCAGCTCAAATAATATGAGTATTTCTATTAGACTTCACTCTGTGACATAATCTAAGCCACTTGGCTTGTAAACTAAGCCGGCTAATAGCTGGTTAACTTATCAAGGATTTGGACACTATTAGCACCTTTTTTTCCCCTCTGAAGGCTTGAGAAACCACCAGTCTACAGAAGTGGCAACCTAAAAAAAAGAGAGATTGAGATCTGTCTCCCTATTCATTGCATGCAATGGCACACACACATAGGCACACAGCCACAAGGTCCAACCCCTGGTGTTCAGAAGTAGGTTTGGATAAAGAGTTAAGCCCTGGGGACAGAAGGATTTCCTCTTTCTAAACTGCAGCTATTAAATAGTCCTTTAACATGCCACTGTGAGGCCAGCTGATTCATTTGTGTGTGGAGGCCTTTTCATTGGGGGCTTCCACTCCACCATATTAGCATCACTGGACACACACACAACCTTATTCAGTTTCAAGGAAAGAGTTTCAATCTTATTTCAAAAATATTTGCCCCCTAAAATAAAGTGAGAGATTCATAAGAACCAAATAATGCTGATGCTTTGTTACGGCATTGGTGTTTTTGTGTCTGGCTGTCTGCATCAAATGTGATGGTACACAACTCATGTTGAGTCAGCATGAATGTAGGCCTGGAGATACAGCTCTCAATGTTTTTCAGCCTTTAATAGTAAATATACATCTTTATTTATGTATTTGCTCTGAAATTGCTCAAAGGCATATATATATATATATATATATATATATATATATATATATATATATATATATATATATATATATATTTTTTTTTTTTTTAAATCTAAAGAATATTTTGTAACAGCTACTGTTGCCACATAGATGTACAATGTTTAATGTACAGCACAAAAAATCATGTTAAAAATAATCAAGGCATATTTTTCACACTGTATTTTACTAAGGGGACCTGGTGGTGGGACAAAAATATGAGATGAGATGAAAAAATATATTTTTATTAATGCTTTTGCTTTTCCTCCCACCTAATATTATTTTCCTCACAAAAGTTTTGTGAGTGGATGGAAAAACATTGAAATATTGATTTATGGTGTTTCATTAAAGCGGACCATTGGAACTGAATCACGGATAAGAATTGAATGTTTATTAAAGGCTCAGCAGAAAAAAAAATAGTTTATTTTTTTATTTTTTTTTTAAATTATTTTTAAAGCTGATGCAATGTTTTTATGTAATAAAATTACTAAGATTATAAGTAAATCTTTTTTTTAATTTTATTACATTTAATAAATTGTAAAAAAAAAAAAATATTTTGTTTGTGCCATATTAGCCATATTTCTGAGAGTGAATAAATGCGAAAGTAGTATAACAAACAACAAAATCTGGAAGTAATGGAGGATTTAGGAATATACAGTTCAGAAATGAATGTTTTTAAAGATTTTGGGCAGGTGTTTCCTGTAGAAAACAGTTTCAGACATACATATCCATACTAAAGCTATACATTGTGCTCATTCTTCTGAGAGCCTACAGTGAAAGTATTGTTTACTGTATTCTTTTCATACAATATTTCTTATGTTTTATCTACTTCAGTTCTCTTTTTTCATATATAAAACAGCCCCCATTTTTGGTAGACCTTGCATAAACGAGTCTGCCTCTCTTCTAGTCCCTTTTATGGTAACTGTCTGTGAATTATATTATTCCTGTAGAGGTCAGCTACAAATTATCCCACGAGCCTGTGAACTTCACGCCTGGTTGTGCATGATGCTAATTGTATAGATGATTGATCACTCCTCTTATGTACTTGGAGCTGATGAAAAGATCCCTGAAAGGCTGAGAAAATTATAGCCCTCTCAGCCAACTGGTGAACACTGCCATGCCAACCCGCCCCGAGCAGCTCTACGCAAAACCACACTCAGTACATCTGGATGTAAGGCCGTCTTTACTGATTCAGATGAATAATACATGGGTGTAAATGGATGAAGCCATAATCACGCATTTAATAGGCATTAAATATAAATGCGTCAACACACCACTTGGAGCACTCTGAGTGCAGCCAGGCGGAACTGATCAGCAGTGACGTCTGCGCTTTTTTTCCCCTTTTTTGCTTGTTTAATGGACAGCCTTCCCATGACACAAACTTGTACTGTACATGTCGATATGTAGATGTGAATGGACTGACCTCTTTTAAGACGTTCTGCCCTGTGAGATTGGCACCAGACTATTTTGCAGACTATTCTGGCATTCATGAAGGTGATCACCACGAATGTCAGCCTAGTGATTCATTATGTGGCTTCAAACGTTGTACTGCCAGTGTCACCCACTTCCCTACTCAGCAAAAAACCCTCAAATGATCCTGAGCAGCATTGTGCAATACATGACCACTGATGCCTGCATACTTTGGCTGGACATATGCATACTTTGGCCTGCTGTTTTTGTAGTAGGCCTACGTCCACATCTGATTCGTGTTGTGTTTTTGTAAGTGAGCCAGTGGATTAAACTTAATTGAACTCAGATTAGGTGGCTTTGACCTACAGTAGTGGAACTTTTATTAAAGCTGAGGCCTGCATTTTAAAAAACAAGCTCTTTTTGCACTTACTCTATAGCTGACTTATTCATCTCGCCATGAAACTCCCTGACCCCCTTTCCCCCTTCTGTACAGCCAAAAAGCCAGCCAAATATTTTCATAGGAAATAATGAAATTCCTGAAATTATTAGGAGGGAAACCTTATATCATCTGTTCTCCTGAGCTGGCTTCCACAGTTTCACAAGCGAACCTCTGCCGCCTTTTGATTTCTTTTCTTTTTCTTTTTTTCCAAAAGGACGACGTCATTCTAAGTATTGCAATATGTAGGTATAACATATACATATATACTGTGTGTGTATATATAATTATATATATACATACAGGTGCATCTCAATAAATTAGAATGTAATGGAAAAGTTCATTTATTTCAGTAATTCAACTCAAATTGTGGAACTCGTGTATTAAATAAATTCAATGCACACAGACTGAAGTACTTTAAGTCTTTGGTTATTTTAATTGTGATGATTTTGGCTCACATTTAACAAAAACCCACAAATTCACTATCTCAATAAATTAGAATACTTCATAAAATCAATAAATGGATATTTTAAACAGAAATGAAAAGTATGTTCATTTCTATGCACTCAATGCTTGGTTGGGTCTCCTTTTGCATGAATTACTGCATCAATGCGGTGTGGCATGGAGGCAGTCAGCCTGTGGAACTGCTCAGGAGTAATGGAAGCCCAGGTTGCTTTGATAGCGGCCTTCAGGTCATCTGCATTGTTGGGTCTGGTGTCTCTCATCTTCCTCTTGACAATAGCCCATAGATTCTCTATGGGGTTCAGTTCAGGCGAGTTTGCTGGCCAATCAAGCACAGTAACACCATGGTCATTGAACCAGCTTTTGGTACCTTTGGCAGTGTGGGCAGGTGCCAAATCCTGCTGGAAAATGAAACCAGCATCTCCATAAAGCTTGTCAGCAGAAGGAAGCATGAAGTGCTCTAAAATTTCCTGGTAGATGGCTGCGTTGACTGTGGACTTCAGAAAACACAGTGGACCAACACCAGCAGATGACATGGCACCCCAAATCATCACTGACTGTGGAAACTTCACACTGGACTTCAAGCAACATGGTTTCTGTGCCTCTTCTCTCTCTTCCTCCAGACTCTGGGACCTTGATTTCCAAATGAAATGCAAAATTTACTTTCATCTGAAAAGAGGACTTTGGACCAGTGAGCAACAGTCCAGTTCTTTTTCTCCTTAGCCCAGGTAAGACGCTTCTGATGTTGTCTTTGGTTCAGAAGTAGCTTGGTACGTGGAATGTGACAGTTGTAGCCCATTTTCTGAAGACGTCTGTGTGCGGTGGCTCTTGATGCACTGACTCCAGCTTCAGTCCACTCCTTTTGAAGCTCTCCTAAGTTCTTAAATCGGCTTCGCCTGACAATCTTCCCAAGCCTGCGGTCATTCCTTTCACTTGTACACCTTTTCCTACCACACTTTTTCCTTCCAGTCAACTTTCCATGAATATGCTTTGGCACAGCACTCTGCGAACAGCCAGCTCTTTCAGCAATGACCCTCTGTGGCTTACCCTCATTGTAAAGGGTCTTGATGATCGTCTTCTGGACAACTGTCAAGTCAGCAGACTTCCTCATGACTGCTGTTGGGATTACTGACCTAAAGCCAGTATTTATACCCTGAGAATGGTAATTTAATAGAACTTGAAATTAAATATTCTAATAATTTGAGATACTGATTTTTTGATTTTGATGAGCAGCAAGCTGTAATCATCAAAATGAAAACAAAATGTCTGGAAATATTTTACTTTATGTCTAATAAATCTAGAGTATATTTAAGTTTTACTTTTTGAATTAAATTACAGAAGAAAAAAAAAAAACGTTTTCATGATATTCTAATTTATTGAGATGCACCTGTGTAAGTCAAGTTACCATTTATATAGCGCTTTTTACAATGCAGATTTTGTCAAAGCAGCTTTACAGTGATAACTGGTATATAATGTTGGCTGCACAGCAGCTCTTAAAGAAAATGGTGTCATTATCCATCTTAAGTAAATTCAGTATTGATTCATTCTGTTGTAAGAATCAATAGTTATTAATTTAGTTAATTTATCTATATCAGCACTGGAGTAAACAGTGATGTCATCATCCAGCTCAGTTCAGTTCGCATACAATGGTGTCAATGCAGGCAGATCAAAACACTGTTGAATATCAAATATCAAGTGTCCCCAACTAAGCAAGGAACCCAAACTCCAACAGGTGGCAAACAGTATATATATATATATATATATATATATATAATTTTTTTCTTTTTCTTTTTTTTTTCTTGATCGTGGACACTCTAACAGCATGTCATTGAACCAGATGTTGTCTAAATTTTATTCCCCCAAAAATAAATAGACATTTTGACTGAGCATATTGTGTTTGATTGCTGTTGTTATTTTATAAATGGGATGCACACTAACCAACATGCTTTATAAATAGAGTTTGTGTTTGATTGGAAATGTAGTGTGTTTACTAGACTTACTTTCCTTCTTTTGAACTGTCATGCCTAACAGTTTCTTTTCTTTTTCTTTTTTTAATCCCCTTGGATGATGTCATTCTAATTATTGCAACATGTATACTTTGGTGCTGGTTAGGTGCAGTCTCACTAGTCTAGATAATTTAGACACTAGATCAAGATAAACCAGTGAGATACTTGTCAAAGTGCTCATACAAGTGTCAAAGTGCTCATTCTTTACCTATAACCAGTTGAAATGATTATCACAGTAATGTTCCTTGAAAGAATATCTATTCTATTTTCAGTTGTTTTCTATATATATATATATATATATATATATATATAATGGAATGAGGCAGGTTATTTGAGAACTGTACCACACAAGATGTTTCCATGCTTTACTGCATCTCATTGGCAGCTGTGTTGGCTTGTAATGTCACCACCACAACTAATCATCAATGTTCTGCCTAGAGAACATCACACCCTCAGCCTTGTTTGTTCATATTTGTGCAACATTATCATGCCTCTGTCCTTTGCTTTCATTCACACAGGAGGGGTATTATATGGGTCAATGAAATGACAATCTTTTTTTTCCAGATCTAATTTCTAAAATGTATTTAAAAATGCATGATTAAAATACATTATTGAAAAATGCATTATGTACATATAATAACTTGAAAACACCTCTTCTATGATGAACATGTTTTGTTATATATAATATTTGGGGGGATAAAAACAGGAAATCAAAGAGACTGATGACTTGTAAAATACCAGGTTATTTATTTAGACAATGCAATATCACTTAGTTTAAGCTTAAGTTGTAAAATGTCATGTCATTGACCAGATGTTGACTGAATTTTATACCCCCAAAAAATATTAGATATTTGGACTGAGCATATTGTGCCTGATTGGTGGTGTTAATTTAAAAATGGGATGCACAATAACCAACATGCTTTATAGATTTTGTGTTTGATTGGAAATGTGGTCCAGTATTTAAACGCAAATGTGTGTTTACTAGACTTAGTCTTCTTTTGAACTGTCATGAGGCTTCTAGTGTTTCTCTTTTATGACAGTGAGTGATGACTTTACAAGACATAATGCCATGGTATAAGGCTTACGAGAAAATAAATACCAGGAAATGGTCATCCTGTCTCCTAAGCCTGCGTCTTCCTTAGAAGGTTAATGCATCAAAAAGCACTACAAAGTAATACATACATTTTCATAATGTCTCGGCTAACCCTGGGTTTAGCAGTATGACAGCAGATACCATGTTTGATTGGTCCTCACGGTGAACTGGCTAACAGATGTTGCTCTTAAGATGAGGAATGAGACCTAGCTGGGGTTTTTTTTTTCTTCTTTTTCCTCTCATTGAATAGTGGAGGTGAGTGTTTACTACATTTAAAAGTGTTGGCGGTAGGAGCTCAGCACCACTTGTATTCATTTTTGTTCCAGCATTTTTCAAAAAGGGAATGTTTTGAGAGAATTAAACAGGGCCTCCTATAAAGACAGAGGAGGTTAGCGGAGAGGTAATATGAAATACTATATGTCTGCGCAAATATGAATATATGCATGGTTACATGCTGTTGTACTTATGGAAATGTATGTCTCCACCAAGCCAGCATTCATCACTCCAGTGAGGCTTGTCTTTGTTTGACTTGCATGACAGTTATCACTGCAGGGGAAAGGCTTGCATGGGAATAACATACGCAGTGTGTTTGAGGTGAAATAATAAGCATTTTAAGGGGGCCGTGTTTGGAACTATCCAAATGACACAATGCATTCCTAACTAGACAGGGCCAATGACCTCTGACCTCAGTGCTGGCTGCAGAGCGGAGCTCAGGTTTCCTTCCAAATACAAACTCTGTGTGACAGCCTCACTAGGGCCATTAAATTACAGAGCACTGCTTCTCTTGACAAACATTTACACACATGCTCTTCGTGTATTTTCTGTATGGGCTTTTCCATCTATCCTGAGACTTGTATTTCATTAATAAAAAATTCCTCAAATTTGGTCATACTCACCCTTTAATTGGACATTTAGAAAACCAAATTAAAAAAAATGTATTATTTATAAATCCAGTGATTCATGTAGATATAGATCTCCCTATTTGTTTCACACGCTCTCAATTTGATTCAGTTAAATTACGATTCATATTTCAAAAAAGGTTCATTGTATATTGTCAAAAGTTATGTACAGCTCACACAGAAGTCACTTTTAAAGGGGACCTATTATGCAAAATTCACTTTTGCATGGTGTTTGGACATAAATGTGTGTTGGCAGTGTGTGTACACAACCACCCTATAATGATAAAAAATCCAACCACTCCTTTTTTTTTAATCCCAATAAATCATAAGCAGTGTCTCAGAACAAGCCGTTTCCAGATCCCTGGCAGCGAGTTCACAGTGAGTTGTACAGTCCGCCATTGCTGCACTGATGAGAACGTCTCCCAAGCATTTTAGGTGTTCTGTAGCTAGATGGATTAATCCACATAGCTCTCTCCATTTACTCCCGAAATCTGAGCCGCTGAAGATGAGGTGGATTAATTTTGTTTTTTAAGAAAATGCTCCCTCAGCTCTACCGAAATTCGTTTATGTCTGCACAAATCATTTCACACCGGACTGCTTTGTGAATGAATGTCAATACAAAGGGACAATACAAAACAGAGGTTGTGCTAAAAAGTTGTTGCTCAAGGATAGATCAGTAAACTGTTCGTGATCCAGCTTACAGTCTCCAGAGTGATACTGGATACGGCAGTAATGAAGGTGAGAGCACTTTATTACAGTTCATCGGAGTTGATTTACGGATATAAAGTTTACCAGTTTATTAAGCACCACCCGAAAAGGCATAAGGTCTTTATATATTTGTTTACTGTTAGTTGCAACGAGTGTTTCTGTGTACTTGGCTGTGTATGTTGATGATAATGCAAGGGAGAGAGAGAGTTTATGGATAATATTTTAATGCACACATGCACTGTGTTTTATTAAGCTCTTACAGTGATTTTCTAGAGTGAAAACAGACGCTTCATATTTTGTGTGAAGTACAATAAACTTTATAAAACTCATTGGTAAACAGGCTTGTACTAATATAGTGGATAAAAACAAGAAGACAATTTAAGTTATAACCATAATTAAACTAAACTTTACCTGTTTTATCTCCATGCAGCATATATTCGCAGTTTCTGATATTATAGTGCATCCTGACAGGGGAGAACGAGCCCTTGAAGCTCCGCCCTCTTAGGCAGAGTGCAGCAGCTCATTTGCATTTAAAGGGCACACATTTAAAGGGCACACATTGAAAAGGCGTGTTTTTGCTCGCCCCAAAAAGTGGCAATTTTAACGTGCTATAAAAAATTATCTGTGGGGTATTTTGAGCAAAAACTTCACATACACACTCAGGGGACATCAGAGACTTGTTTTACATCTTGTAAAATGGGGCATAATAGGTCCCCCAAGCAGCTTTGTATTGGTCAATGAGAAATCAGCATCTTTCACAGTCACGCAACATTCCTGATTGCATGGATTTTATGAAACCACTGTAAATAGGCATAAAATATTGATATTGCCATTTTAATAATTGATTTCAACATGGTTAAATTAATTGGAAAACAATATTTTTAGTTTTTTTTAGGGGGCTTTTTGTAGTTTCAGACAGGATCAAGATCCACAATCTTATCCCGATTCTTTTTCATGTTGGTTTTAAGACTATTTTGCAAGTCACAGAACAGCCAGACTAATTTCTCTATTTTAAAAATTTAGCCTTGCAAGGTAACAAAATAAAAAATAAAAAAGAATGACAAACCATTTAGGTCAAAGTAGGGCTGGGCAAAATGACCAAAATCGTATTATTTTATCTTTGTTTTTAACAATAAGAACAAAAAATGCAAATTACAAATAATAGGACAAATACAATATAAGCTACAAATGAAATAAACAGTGCATTAATATTTTGAGCTACAGTAGGTGTATTTAACAGTATCATTCAATTAAGAAACTGAATAAACAAAAGGTAAAAATAAAACACTACATAGATATTCCGTCAAGATCAGTGAGTAATTTTTCTGTTTTTTGTTGTTAGATTAACATTAATTACACAGACGGCAGCAGGTTTATTAGGTTGCTGTCACTTTAAAACCAAATGCACAGATCTAAAATACTAATACACATCTGTTTATATTCAATTATGATATAAATGACTGTGCTTATGTAAACTTTGTGTGTATTCAGCAGTTTAAGTGCAATAAAATGCGAAAGAGAACTTAGTTCAGTACTCACACTCTGTGTGACAGGCTTTTAGTGTGCATGTGCTTTGAGTATTTGTGCTCTGAAAAGCGGATGTCAGAACAGCAGTAATCAGGCGGAAGTCAGAATTCAGCTGGACGGCGGCGTTAGAACTACAGGTGATAGAATGTGCACTGTAGCACGATACTACGATTTTTCTTAAAAGGCAGATTGTGAAGACATTTTAACCCCTTAGCATTCCTAAGGTCTCTTTTTGAATGGTATTTGTACCACAGTAGAATGCCTAATCATTCACATTCTAAAATCGTGATATTGCACATCCCTACAGTATAGGTTGAAGATTTTGAGATTTTTTTCTGTTTTGAATAAGTGGTGTTAAAATCTTTTTTTTTTTTTGTTCTGCAGGGCTTACATGAACGTGAAGGAGCTGAAAGAGGTTTTGAATTTGGATGGATCCACACACTTGAACATTTTCTTTGCTAATTCATCTGATGAAGACGTGGCTGGTGTGGGCACTTGGCCTTGGGATAAAGAAGCTTTAACACATTTGGGTAAATAAATACATGCACCACTAAAAAATAGACAACAGCACTTAGATTAGCATCATATATTTTGCAGTTTTTAGACTTTTTAAAGTGCTCCTATTGTGCTATTTTAAAGGTTCCTAATTTTGTTTTGGAGGACTCCTACAATAGGTTTACAAACATGCATCCAAGGTCAAAAACATTTTAATTTTCTCATAATATTGCACATCATTTCTCAAAAAGTCTAAAAATGGTTCGTTCGAAAATTCAGTCTCTCTAAACCCCTCCTTTCTGTGAGCCTTCTCTCCTCTGATTAGTCAGATGGCCCAGTCTGTTGTGATTGGTCTAGGCAGGGGTGGTGAACGTCGGTCCTGCAGAGTTTATCTCTAACCCTGATTAAAAACTCACCTGTCTGTATCTTTCTAGTAACCCTTCAGACCTTGATTAGCTGGTTCAGGTATGTTTGGTTAGGGTTAGCAAAACTCTGCAGGACTGTGGCTTTCCAAGACCGACATTCTCCAACCCTGGTCTAGAGGCTTAAAATGCGTGTCAGAAACTCAACTCTTATTACTATATCTGAATTTCGGAGGCTTCCTCAGCACTTGATACACAATGATATGAACAGTAACAATGGCATAGTTTTGCCGTAGTTTTCTGTATGAATTCCAGCAAAAGTCCTCATCCTTATGAAAAGCATGCTAAGTGGATTCGCGGAGCTGAAAACAGCATCTTCTTGATATGTCAACAACACGAACTTCAGGCCTCAGCTATAACTACAGTGTTTGAAGGCAGGTCAAAATAGATGTAGTTCATGGGCAGTGAAGACCATAGGCTGGTTTTACATTCACAAACAGCTATATTACACTCTGCATGAAAGATAATATTCGACAAAGCATAATAGGGGGCATTTTAAAGAGCAGTGACCAAAAAAGATCACCAAAACGTTACTAAAAGTTACCAAAGCAATGGCACAGTGGTAGCGCACATTATGACACTGAGTCTGAATTGTCATTTCCTGTCAATGTTCATTGTCAACAAAAATAAAAAATGTTTAAACATTAAACATTCCAAAATGAAGAGGTACCAAAAAAGTTGATGCTTATGATACCCGTTCTTGCTCTGTCTTTTTTGAGGTGGGATTGTATTAAACCCTTCATTTTATGGTACGTTTGGCCACACTCACACCATGATCCATGAGATTGGCCACAGCCTCGGACTGTACCATGTCTTCAGGGGAATCTCGGAGGTGGAGTCCTGTAACGATGCCTGCTTGGAGACTGAGCCCTCTCTTGAGACAGGAGATCTGTGTGCAGATACCAATCCCACACCCAAGTACAAGTACTGCAGAGATCCTGAGCCAGGCAACGATACCTGCGGGAGACGTCATTTCACAAACACCCCATTCAACAATTACATGAGCTATGCTGGTAAGACATATATCAGCTTTCAATGACTGTTTAGTTAAAGTCTTTTTTTTTTTTTTTAAATCATTTTCTCGAATGGATTTAAAATTAGTGTAACGTCTGTGATTTTTTTTTTTTTTTTTTTTTTTTTTTTTTTCATTTTGTTCCCATAAAGATGATGACTGCACAGATTCCTTCACGCTGAACCAGGTGGCTCGGATGCACTGTTACTTAGATCTGATCTACCAGTCTTGGAGACCTGGCAGTAAACCAGCTCCTGTTCCTCTACCTCCTCGAGTAACAGCGCAGGACCAAGACTCCCTTACCCTGGAGTGGTTCCCTGCCCTCACTGGCCATTACTTAGACAGGTGAAAAGAACTAGGAACCAAAGTTATTCCTAGATAGATTATTCATTTTAATAACCAAGAACCTTTATTAAATTGTGAAACCCAAGATGTAAAATGTTTTTTGGTGTAGTAACATAGTGAGAAGTTATTGAGAATAAAATAAAAAATAAAATATATTACGAAAAAAATTATCTTACAAAAATATTTAGGAAAATATATTTTTACAACATTTTGTTCAAAACAAGCTAGCTCCTACTGATTTACATCTTAATTTAGTTTAAATTTGAAAACCTGTTACCCAGTCTGGTGTACGTTTAAAAATTAGTTTTTTTTTTTTTTTTTTAATTTTGATGTTTTGAAGTTTAATGTTTATTTCTATTAAATTACAAAATTAAGCAAAAATTAGTGTTAACTGTATATAAAATGTCCCAACAAAAACGTTCTCATATAAATCTCAAAGAAAATGAAAAGAAATAAAAAATATATAACATTTAGTTTGACCTCCTTGAAAATCAGCATTTTATAAAGGTAAGAAATATGCCTAATATTGAACAAATGATAATAACTGTAGAGGAGAGAAACCTGATTAAAAAAAAAAAAAAAAAATGTACACTACAATGAGATGTTTTGAGTGCATTCAAGACTTGTTTCAGTAGTTAATTTTCATTAGGTTTTATTAATTCATTCCAGAAATTCTTATATTATGTAAGTACCCCAATAAAAATTAATGGTGATATGCTAAACAAGTCAAGGTCAATCATGTCAATAATGATTGAAGTTTATGTAGTGCAGTATGTGGTATGTGGGTATGATGGAGAGGTTCAAGTCATGTACCAATTTCTCTCCCATCAACATAGCATTTCTCTCAACTGTTTTATCGATTTTTAAAGGCATCAAGAGGTTATAAAAAAGTTTGTGGTGTTTCTGTGTCTAAGTTGCTACCTTGGCTGTCTGTTGATTTCCTAGAGAAGTGGGATCAATTTGTGACAGATGTACTGAAGTTGGGGTGCTCCTGCAGTATGCCTCGAACTCATCCTCTCCCAGACCCTGCGCCCCCTCCGGCCACTGGAGCCCTCGTGAAGCCGAAGGTAAGACTCAAAAACTCTAATGATTCCTTAGACTAAAATATTATCCAAAAGCCTTACAACAGATGCCTTCTTGGTTTGATTGATATGCATTTTAAAGTCAGACCAGTCCAGGAAGATCAAAGGTAGAATCTAATTTTTTTTATTTTTTTTATAAAAGAACCCATGCTTTATTGATTTAACTCTGTCAGCTTTTTAACACTTTTTTGGGAGTACTATTCACAAGATGCTCTGGAACATACTGTAACAATAGGATAGTACAATTTTAACAGTTGAATTCACAATGGCATTAAGCCATAATAAATCACATAGCATATGATGAAACTTACAGGCCATTTAATGGTTTTGTTAGTGGCCTACTTGAATCATTTTAGGAGGATTCCTGTTTGGATTTAAGCTGACTGCTTTGGCAAAGTGAAAGGAACCTGTTTCTGTTGACACTTGGAAATTGTGTTCAATTGGTGAGTGCTGTTCAAAACCATTAATGTGCAGTTTTATTGAGTGGGATAAATGATTAAAGCATTGCACCCAATGCAGGTTGCCAAGTGAGGCCAATATTGGATGGAACAGCAAAGTAATCTATGAGGAGAAGAACTAAAACGTGTGGAAAAAATTAGTCATAGGGGTTGTCATAAATTTCGATTTTCTCATGTGTTTATTTTAAGGCTAGAAAAATGTGGACATATGGAAGAATTGGTCCATAGAGCTTTGTGCACATAAATGAATGTTTTTTACCACGGGGAATGAGTCATGTTTTCCTGCGCTGTATCAATGATCTTGCCCTCGTAGTTCAACCTTTGATCCGGTATCACAGAACGAAGCCAAACTGCCATGGTCAGGCTATTCTAATCGAAAGTCTGACGGAATCTTTTTTTTTTTTTTTTTGGTTGTTATTTTTGTATTTTATTATAAGTACGAAATATCTGTATAACTTACCTAAGCACTCAGAAAAAGCTCTAGGCCCTAACGGCCATGACATATGCCCACTATTTTAGCTGGAACCGCAAAAGCTCTTGAAAAAGTGAATTGGACTTGACATTGAAATGTTGAAAACAACTTCAGAGACCTACATTCCAGAGGCCGGCTGTTTTTCTGTTTAATTACTTAATCACTTCATTTAGGTTGCTTTTAAAAATGGGTGAGTCAGACTTGTGGCGGGTAGAGCCGTAAGTGCATGCTTGTATCCCTCAAAGCCAAGTTGGCCCAGCAGTGGCTACACGCAGTCAGCTGAGAAGGCATGCCCAGGCTTGCCATGGCCACAACTCTTTAACTATGCTTTGCACTTGGATGGATTCCCTGATGTACTCCATTGCCCAGGCCATCTTTCCACTGTTTACAATCGGATACAAAACCTGACTTTGACGACCTGCAGCTGGCTTGAACCTCTGCCCTTTACGCTCTCAGAAAATCACCTGCCTGCAGTGCACACCTCATCTAATGCATGCCCCCTGTCCTCTATCATCTAGGTGAAAAAAGCCATTTTCCCCCCATTCAAGTGTCCTTAGTTGACTTTCTGGAAACAAGCATTATGGCAGGGTTGCCCTTATCGTGTTGCTGGAATTCAAGAAAAGAACAACACTGGCACAATAAATAGATTGATGCGAGAGTGCTGTGCAAAGTCAACTCGATTTGCTACACAAATTACTCTGTGGTTTCTCGTGCTCATGAGAAGGATCCCACAGTTGACTGAAAACATGAAGAAGACAAGAATGAATGTGAGACACAAAACCAGGAATGCTAGGAATTACTTGTGTCTCCGTCCCACTCTTACCTCAACACTTTGTTTGTCTGCTGTGTCCCCATTGATCAGCAAGTGTTTCCAGTATGGCTATCAATAATCTTCAAGTGATGTTTTTTTTTTTTTTTTTTTGAATTGAATTGAATTGAATTGAATTGAAATGTTTGGTTTGTTTGATGTGAGTTAATGCAAGGCTTGTGATATAACTTATTGGTTTGTTTTGGAAAGTCCAGTTCTGCTTGATGGCTTGCACTATTTCTGGCTTTGTCCTTTCTCCCATTCCATCTAATATTTCTTCTAATATTCCCTTGATCAGCAGCTGAGGTACATGGGGGACCTATGTGGGAGACATTTTGCAAAAATATGTGCATTTGATACTATGAAAATGCATCTAGTTTCAGAACATCCCAGTTTGTTTTGGCCATCTAACTGAGCAGCAAATACCCACCCTAGAACAACGGTGATATCAGAGTCAGACGTGCGAGGGAGGTTAGTTACCTAGATGCTTGGCTGAGGTCAACCAAATAAACATTAACACAACTTTTGCCCAACTCTTTTTCCATTTGTCATTTAACTTGTAGTCAGACTACAAATGATGCTTGACTGAGGTCAACCAAAATAAACGCTAAAGAAGCTTTTACCTCACCTTTTTTCCATTCGTCATGCAAACCAGTCAGATCAAAAACCAACATTAAAAAAGCAACAGTGGCCCCAAAAAAGGGACGCTTAAGCCACACTTAAAAATGTATAAATGTCATGAAATTAAATAAAATTATAAAAATATCGATGTGAAAGATGGCAGCCACATTTTTTTTTTTTTTTTCTAACCACAAGATGCACAGTGATAAAGATAACACTTATAACAACTGATTACACTAGATTACACTAACCTTAACTGGACAGAACTAACTAACTAACTAACTAACTAAATAAATAAAGCAGCACAGATATAAAATACAAAGGTATGCATAATATGAGAGTCACTGAGCATCTTCAAGTATTCCCCACAGGGAAATTTGAGAATATAAGAGAATATTAGCATGTTTCATCCACATTTTAATTAATTAGGTTTAGCTAATTATTTAAAACAAAACAATTGATGTGCTGCTTAAAATTAGGATTAAAAAAGCATTTTGAAACTTGGATGTGGTTACGTTAATATTAATGAATCATGTTCATATGTGCTGAACTGAACCTGTGGTTACGCTATAGGAAACGTGTGAACTTGAGAAGAACTAACTTCATACCTCCACTAAAATCACTACAATACCATTTGGTCAAAAAGGTTTAGGAAAGGCTAGCATGATTTATTTG
Organism: Ctenopharyngodon idella; assembly: GCF_019924925.1. Taxonomy (NCBI): domain Eukaryota; kingdom Metazoa; phylum Chordata; class Actinopteri; order Cypriniformes; family Xenocyprididae; genus Ctenopharyngodon; species Ctenopharyngodon idella. The sequence continues at coordinate 12,890,160 of NC_067224.1, read as the reverse complement.
CAGATGCCGCTTTTTTTTGGTATTTTCATAACCAGTGCAACCAAATACTTTGGTATTGCACTTTTTGAGTTTAAATCTGCTGTTCAGATATTACACAATGCATGCAAGTTTATGAAAATTATTAAAAGTTATTGTTTGCATTTTTTTATTGGTGTTTTAAAAATCCATGGCTGCATCTGAAAACTTAAAAATGCTGCCTTCGGAAGATGCATTCCAAGGTATGAAGGCATCAAGGCACGTCTGAATCCAATGTTCCCTGTTGAAAAAACCTGGTTAGGTATGTTTTGAAACATGGCAGCTGGTTTGAGCTGGTTTATGCTGGTCCTTAGTTGGTCATGAGCAGGTTTAAGCTGGTCAAGTGCTGGTCCTAAGCTGGTCCTAAGCAACTAGCTCCAGCTCAGGTCCAGCTTATAACCAGCTCAGGACCAATTAAAGACCAGCATAAACTAGCGCAAATCAGCTGCCATGATTCAAAACATACCTATCCAGTATATGCTGTTTTTTTCAACAGGGTTAGCTTTACTTCCTGTCTGCTGAGATACCTTCATCTGATCGTTTTTTGAAGGCAGCATAGATGTATCCTTGGCTGCCTTTGATATCCCACAATCCTGTGCGTTCCATTCTGTGACAGTTAAAAAATAAAGATGGCATCTGAAAGTAGCGGTTGGTGATCAGTTTGTGTGTAAATGTACGCTTTTGAGCAACGTTTTCCACTTTTGATGTCATTTCTAGCTAGAAATTACTATTGTAGTAATTAAATATTCTCTTAGTTATCACCAAAGATCATTAAACCATTATGCTGCCTCAGAAGTCCAAAATCAGTTTTGTGGGCTACCCTCATTTGCAAATGATGCCTGCAAAGTCATTGCCTAATAAAGCAGTGAGGCAACAAGTCAGCTGCCTAGGTTTTCGGACATAACCCACGTATGATGAAGGACCATTCTCATCTGCTTGATTATTGAGATAATTTTGGAGCATTTAAGCTGTCCACCGTGACTTTGTTCTGCAAGCCAACAAACACTCTAAAAAATAAACTGTTGGATTTACTTTAAAAAAAAAAGGTGTCAAGTGGTTCCACGCAACTATATTGAGTAATTTCTACAAATAACAATTTAGTTGTATGAACAAAAGAAATTCAAGTAAAGCTGACAAAATGTCTGAGTAAATACAAATAATTTGAATTTGTCACTGTTACATAATATTTATATGTGTATTTTACTTAATAATGTTGTTTATTACGTAAGGTGAACACATTTATTGACTTAATTTACCTTATTAAATTAACTATTTGCTCTACAAAATGCACTCAAAAAATTTAACTTAGAGCAAGAATTCCATCTTAAACATGTGCATATGAGTGCTCACAGCCTAAACACAGGCAACACTCTTCTGCATAATGGTAACCACAAAATTTAAAAACATTACAGAAACTCCTCTAAATGTCCAACATAACTGAACATTAAACACTATCATAAATGAACAACATCTATCCCTTTACAGAAAAACACATAAAATAACACTTTAATCCCTAAATTTACTCTCCTAATGCAGTCCCTTGCAAAGCATGCTGGGAACTATGGATCCACTGCCCAGTTAGTTATGTCAACATTAATTTGTGCGTTTCACTCAGCAATGTTAAGTTGACTGAAGAAACACTTATTAAGTAAAGCTGACAATACTTATTTTTAGTAGAAACAACTCAGTTAAATTAAGTTCATGTAGTTACATGAGTTTTTTAAGTAATGTGAACAAGGATGGATTGAGTGAAACTAACAACAGTGAAAGTTAATTTTTTAAATATATAATGTTCCACAGAAACTCATCATTATAATATAAAATAATTATTATCTTTACTTAGTACAGTATATCAGCAAGCTTGTAGCTGTTAGCCACTGCTGTAGGTTTCGTTTTAAGCACATTTTCCTTCAAAACTTCAGTGGGGCCTCACTGTCAAGCTCACCCCCTCTCCGGTCCCCTCCCCTTTCAGCTGCCTCACAATGACCTCTTGACAGTTTTTAAAAAGGAAAAACTGGGCCCAGGGCCAGAATTCTCCCCATGACCTCCTGCCATCTCACTGAAGAACATCATTTGGCCATCTTAGAAACTGTTTGTTTGTTTTTGAAATGTCATTCATTAATCCAAGAATCCAAGAATCCAATAATCGTATGTAATAGCAGAACTCACTGCAATTGATATCATTCAGTAAATAATTAGTGGTGCTTGTTAAGGCAATCAGTATTACTATAGGTCATTCTTAGGTTTTCAACCACATAGTAATTTCCTGGCAAGCATGCTACAGTGTGAAAAAGTAAAAAAAAAAGAAAAAATGTAACAGTAAAATACTGTAAACATGCTACTGTAAAAATCTGTTAGTTGGTAAATAAAAAAGTTCCCTTATACGGTAAAAACTTTTAATAGAACTAATGGGACGTTTTAAGTAGATTTACAGTAAAATAATGTTCAGATTTTGGAAATAAAAATGAACAGTCATCTTATAATTTAGATTCCCTGCATGAGACTTTACATTTGATTGTATTTTGTTTAAATAATTATGTTTCTTGTTAATTTTTAGTTATCAGTTATGTATATTCTGGATTTATGTCACATTTAATGTTGTTTAATTAATGTTTATTACATTATTTTAGAGCCATGTGTTTTACCATGATGGAGTTTTGTATTTGTTTGCATGACACTGTGTGCACCTTCTGTATATTAGTGAATTACAATATTATATGCCTATTTCATACAACCAGTTACATTTTTTTATTAATCCACAGATGCAACCAATATGTAACATGAACATTAAATTGAACTTTGAAAATGGTAAATCCTGCATCCCAATTGGGACCTCCAAAACACAAAATACACTTTTTAAATAATATAGAAAAACAAATGATAAAAAGTGTGTGTTACCTTGATGGAGTTTTGTATTTGTGTGTATGACATGTGTGCACCTTCTGTGTATTAGTATATACCTCAGCTTGTGGAAATGATACAGTAATTATGATAAACTCTAACTCATCTGTCTCTTTTACCACCTGTATTATTGAGTTGGTTATTAGTATATTGTACAAAACAGTGTAGTCGGGTGTAATTTTATGTCAGTTAATGATATACAAGGTTTTAACCACAAATGTAGGTTCAGTTCTGTGAAACCTAAAATGTTGCTACCATATTTTTTACGGTGAAGTTTTGGCAACCACATCTGCCATTTTTTACTGTAAATTTCATTTTTGGGAGTGTAACATCCTGACAGCATCAAAATACTCCTCTCATTTTCATAACTTAACAGTGATAAAGGGCAAATAACATGACATTTTCTTGTGCTTCCAAGTTTGAAACATGTTTTTGGTTTTCATCCTTTGCTTTCCTCCTTAGGTCCACCAGATGTAGAGCAGGCCTGTGAAGCAAGTGTCAGCACTTGGAGCCCAAACGCCGGCCTAGACTCGAGTAGTATTGGCTCAGCGTCTTGCCCACCCCAGGGCTGTATGCTCCAGCTCGAGTTTGCATATCCGCTAGTACCTGACTCCCTCACTGTTTGGGTCACCTTCTTCTCTCCAGAGGAGACTGGACTGCCTGCAATCCACGACATCCTTTTGCTGACCCTTAGTGGGAACAACATCTCGCTGGGTCCACAGTATGCGTTCTGTGACACACCATTAACACTGAAGCTAGATGTGAAGGAGGAGGTGTATGGGGTGCAGTTCTTCACCATGGAGCAGCACTTGGAAATCGACGCCACATTGCTCACCTCAAAGCCAGACAATCCTTTGTGCCGGTCATGTCATCCTCTACGCTATAGACTGATTCGCCAGCCACCGTTCACACACTCACCACACGGGCTGATTCTTCAGGAACCCACTCTGAAATACGTGGACAGGTAAGGCTTAGGGGTGTAAATCTTATGTTTCATTATCTGACAAGTGTTATTTTAGTATTAATTATACTGTATACTATTATAGTTTTTATATATATTTTGAATTTGCTTTTATTTTTATACTTTGTTTTCATTTTAAACTTTAGTTAAATGTTTTGTAATTTTGCGCTTGTGTGTCATTTTTATTTTTATTTTTTTAAATATATAAATTACTATTTAGGTTTAATGCATTTTCATTTCAGTTTTAGCTTTTTTGTGTTATTTCCCGTTAATAATTTTAGTACTTCAACTTAAACTGAACAAAAATGAGAAATGTTGCTAACTAACTGAAATAAGTTTTTCCATCAAATATTTATATTTTATTTTATTTCAGTCTAATTTCAGTTAACAAAAAAGTTTTAATAGTTTTAGTTCTAGTTTAGTTCTAGTTAACGATAATAACCCTGGATCTTATATTCATTCTCTTAAAGGGTTAGTTCACTCAAAATACTAAGCCGGCGTTCAGACGTAAACACGGAAGCCTGCGCTGCGTATGACAACAGTTCAAATTGTTGCAGTTTTTCTCAATCGCTTTGGCACATTTTTCGAAACAGTCTTAGCATTCTCTAAACTGTAAGTGCAATTGTCACAACTGTTCGCTGAAACATCAAAACATTTCATTCAAGCTTCAAAACCTAGTTATTATGTCAGCAAACTGGTCAGTTCCACCAAAATAAAAAGTGTTTTTGCCATTGTGTGAGCCATACTGGTCAAAATGTTTAGATGTTTTTTCACTATGGAAATATTTGTTACAAATTGCATGTTTACTTTTTAGTTGACATTGTTTTCTATACTATACAAGAATGTCAGTTTTGTCTAGCTGAATGCTCTTGTGCATCACACTGAGCTTTTTAGATACAGATTTCAGCAGTAGATAAAAAAAAAAATATATATATTAGGAAAAGTCAATACTGTTGTACCCAAAAAGAAATGGACATTTGGTCACACTTTATATTAGGTGTCCTTATCTATTATGCACTTGCTCCAAAAAATAAGTACAATGTACTTATTGTGTTCATATTGTATTGTAAAACACTTGTGCTGCTACTGAGGTGGAGACAGGTAAGGTTAGTGACAGGTTTGGTGTATGGGTAGGTTTAAGGGGTAAGGGCAGGCTCATCAGTGTAATTACAGCTGTATTTTTTAATTTTTTTTGTTTTAAAATAAGTACAATGTAAAACATGTATGTACACAAGAAATGCATTGTATCAAAAGTAGTTAAAGTAGTTAAAGACACCTAATATAAAGTGGGACTGAACATTTTTATTTACACAGCACATTTATTTTTGAAGAAATGTGTTACATGTAAACTGAAAATTCACAGTTGCTTGTTCATTTTTACATATTCTATTACAGTATGTCTTCCCCTAACACCATAATTCTTACATATCTTGCTCTTTCACAACAAGCAACTGTTTTTGTCAGTTTATATGTAACAAGTTTCTTGTAAAATAAACTGCTGTTGCTGTTTAGGTATTTAGACGTTTCTCCATGTTCAAAAATGGAGTGATTGTGCTGGGCAAACTCCATATAACCTATACTGTGCACTTTCAAACTTGATTGGTTGATTGGTAAGCTTGTTATTCCTATTCATTACAATGGCAGGCCATTTGCCAATTCAGCAGACATTACAAACATTCCATGTCACAGGTATTTATGAAATATACATACATGTCTGACAGATTTTGATAACTGAATGGATCATTTTGCATGTGGAGGCTCACACGATGAAAGAACGTGTAGAAGTTGTGAAGAGTTTGACAGTTTCACTGAGAATGAACTCATCAGTTTTGATCAAAAAGCCATGTGCATTATTTATTGTGCATATTGTAGACAATTGTACTTTTGTGCCAAATCACATGCAAATTGCTTAAATAAATAAGAAATCCAAATCTGATGTGAATAAGAAACTAATTGTTCAGAGACCTGAACATATTGTTTTAAGAAATAAAAGTCTCATTTGAGAATTGAGCCAAAGCGATTGAGGAAAAACTGTAAATAAAGTCGTTATTTTTGTTTTGATTTTGCGCACAAAAAGTATTCTCGTCACTTCATAACATTAAAGTTGAACCACTGTAGTCACATGAACTACAGTCGACGTTGCTGCCTATATGTGGTTCAGAAACCCCCGAATTTCATCAAAAATATCTTAATTTGTGTTCCGAAGATGAGCAAAGGTTTTATGGGTTTGGGACGACATGAGTGTGAGGGTGAGTACTTAATGACAGAAATGTCATTTTTGGGTGAACTAACCCTTTAACAAGCAATGCAGCATTTGCCGATATCTCAAAACATGCTGTGATACGATTATAATTTGATTAGATTCAGGGGCCTGTGATCGATATATCGATATCATGATATTATGTACCGGCCCCACTTTATATTAAAAAACATGTATGTACACGATAAGTGCATTGTATCAAATGATTAATTTAAATGTAAGTACATAGTAGTTAAGGCCACTTAATATAAAGTGGGACCTATGTACCTATTTTACACAAGCAGTTACATTTTTATTAACTCAATGCAACCAAAATATAATATGAACAAATAATTGAACTAAAAATTGTAAATCCTGTATCCCATGTGCATAACATGCATCACTAAAAATACACCATAGAAAAATAAATTATAAAAAAGATCAAGTTGCACATTTAGATCATCATTTGTTTAATGACAGCTTATCATTGGGTAGTGCAATGAGAAAAGCAATGACAACATTCAAGAAATTCTTTCAGTCTTCTGTGGTTCCCATGAGTACAGAACAGAATACATGGTCTTTGTTTATTTTGGCTGCCGTTTATGACAGTACTGCTATGTTGCTGCATTGTGATTATCTGCCGCTTGTAGAGTTTGAAAGAGAATGCGTGCTTCAAAGTAAATACGTAGAAGTGTCAAATAATGGTGTATCTTAAAAATATATCTACTTTTAATGCATTACATCGATACATATCTTTAGTCATTTGATTGATGTATTGATCCATATCAAAGTATCGTTACCCCATGGATGAAATATTTGGCCCTCTATTATGAAATGTGATGGCAAACTCAGATACATGAACTCTTAAAGGGGCACTAAAAATGTTTCCTTTTGAGTGTCAACATGACTGTCAACATAAACAAAAGATGACTGAATGCATGTTTATATGGCACTACACTATTCAAGACATTGCTAGGAAGACTAGCACATGGTTTCTTTGCTTTTGCCATGTGTTGATGTGCTTTACCGTTATATGGATGTCTTAGGTACTTTGTGTGAGGTCTTGTGACAGTTGCCTTTACTCCTTGGGCTGGGGGTTCAGGTCAGCTCAAAGAATTTCACAGCCAGCTTGTTGTCATCTGAGAGATACATGCCGAAGTGCTTCCAGGCAGTTTAACTTCATGGGATACTCATAAATTCGGAGTGGCCACAAAACAGTAGGAGAGCGTTTGAAGAGCCTCTGCCTCTTTGATGACAGCAGAAACAAGTCCGACAGTTTGACAGGCTGACAGATAGACTCCACCTCAGATAGGTACAGTGCACAGCATAAATGAGTACACCCCCTCTGAACAAATACAAAAGGTGTATTTTCTTTATGATCACTAATACAATTCATGGAAAGATGGCAAAACTAAAATGTATTAAACATATACATAATAAAAACTGAGAAATATATGTCATTAATAGCCATAAAATAAGTAAATTAGCCAATTTTGTTTAAATTAAGGATTGCAGAAATGAGTACACCCTAGATCTAATTCAACAAATGTATAATATTCTAGCACTTAGTATGCCCTCCATAATTTTGAATATACTGCTCTGACCCTTCTTGGCACGGAGTGTACAAGTTCATGACAAATTGTCACATCTGTCCTGTTTAACTCCTGGATGATGAGCTCCTTAAATGCCCTGATCTTTAATGGGGAGTGTTGCTCAACTCGCCTCTACAGAATCCCCCACAGGTGCTCAAGAGTGTTAAGACTGAGTGCAATACATGTCCACAGAAGGTTTTTCACCTTGGGAGAATGCATTGTCATGTTGAAAAAATGCCCAATAATGCAGGGAATGAGGAAAGGGTAACATCTTCTGTTTCAAGTTTGTGTATTAAATTACACAGTGGTGTGGGAATTCATGACAGCATTGATAAAGCACAACTCCCTCACACCTTCAGCACTCATACATCCCTATATTAGAGCTTTACTACCACTGAACTTTACTGTGGGAACCAGGCACTTCTCACTGTACTCCTCCTCTAGCAACACCATAACATTTTGGATGCTGTTAGATCCAAAATTATTGATTTAGTCTCAAGAGACCAGAGTATTGATTCCCAGAATCTATATTTTGTAAATATGGGCTTTGGAAATGGCTAACTGACTTCATTGTGCTTTTGCTACAGTAGGTAGTTCCAATGAGAACAACAACCATGCATGTCATTTCTGCAGGCTGCATCTTACTCTGTGAGATAAACAGTCACTCTTTTCATAGCTGGCTCTGGCTCTGAGACACTCGCTTGGTATTTCTTCTGCTCTTTGTCTAGCAAAAAAATCCCTCATCACTAAATGAAAGCTTAAAATGAAAGCCTGATTATTTCAGGGGCCTTGTCACAAGTCCCTTTTTTTGAATTTCTGTGTTACTTTTGCTATATTTTCACATTAAAACAACATACTTAAAACAATGATTTGGTAATCCTCTTGTACCACTGTCCTCTTTTGTGCTAAGAAATAAGTCTCCTGACAGTTCTCTCCCAAGTGGTTCCATTGTTGTAAGCATTAAGTCTGAGAATGATTCAGTGGGCTATGTGAAGTGTGAGTGTGAAGAAATTACTTCTCTTTAAATGTTTTGGTTCAACATATTTACCTGTTGATCAAACATTGCCTTAAACTTACACCAGAACATTTTTATTTCGTTTTATTTAGTAACTTTTAGGAGGGTGTACTCATTTTTGCTACACAACATTTTATCACCTTGATAAGAAAATCTTATTTTCATGAATAATTTTGACATGCTTCTTTGGTAATTGATTAAGCAGACTTGCTGGAACATTATATCTCTAAAGAAGTAATTGAGTAATTGCTGACTTTCAGAAGTTTCAGAGGGGGTGTACTCATTTATGCTCTGCACTGTAGATGATAGAAAGAAAGAAAGAAAGAAAGAATTAATTGCCAGTGTTTTTCTTGTTGTTGTTGTTTTCTCCAAACCTTTGTTGTGAACCTCCGCAATGAATTTGGGATAATTTCTCAAAATAACTAATGTAATAAACATGAAACATGGATTCAATTTCAAAGGGCTTCTTAAAAGCTGTACAAAAAATTCATTATTTCTTTCTGGCAAACATCCCTCTTATTAACAATACATTTAATGAAGACTTTTAGTCATTTAGTAGGCAGGCATTGTGTGTGTTTCCTTTTGTGCTTCAATTGTGTTGGCCTCTCTGGCAGAACAAGACCACACCTCATTCGGCAGGCTGCCAATAATGTACATTAGCTATCACAAAAAATCAACTCGGTGCATATAAACAGGACCCGGTGTGAACCCGCTGAACTTCACTGTCCTTTACTTTGGGCTGTTTTGGGTGTCTTTTCTTGTTTCTGAAAAGTTGGCTGACAAGTGAAATTACAGTGAATACAGCGACAGCTGCAGCAGCAGTACATTACGAAAAGACGTGGAGGTCTTTTCATCTTAACAAATAAATATCTAGATATTATTATGTATATAATATTTAGAATTGAAAAGAGTCTTAACAAATCGTTGCAGAATTAAAAAGTAGTATTTATACTGACATATCCAAACATACATTAAAGCTGTGTTTAGTTTGTAGTAGCACAGTCCAAGTTGTATTAGCGAGGTATCCCGATTCATCAGCCAACAGTTTCTACTCAGATAATGTGTTTTTTAATTGAAAAGGTTTGTTTTATATATTAATGCTGCACAGCTGTATTCACCAGATGGTGAAAAAATCACCATCCGCTCTGTCCGCTCTGCGTACCGCTCTGGGATCCGCAAAGATCTCCCCTCGTTTGAAATTCATTAACACAAAGCGAAAGTGCTGTTGACAAAGCTGTTCTGAGGAGTAATACAGGATATTTCAGAAAGACCTCCACTTCAACTAAAAGTGCAATCCAAGAAATTCATTATTCAGTAGTGATTCCTCGAGTTAGGCTACCCTATGGGAATTTTACAGTATTTTTTTGAGTACTGATATTTTATTGCACAAGCTAGTCTAAAGGAATTCACTGCAGTAGTTCAGTATGAACATGTAATTGAGGGCTCAACAATAAGTATTGTATGGACTGATGACCTGGGGTCAGTCTGAGTTGAAGAAACAGTGTTGTGTTGCTCATAAATCTTACATTATTTGAACTTATACATGTTTGACTTGGTGACTTCAACTTATCACCAAGGTGACGTTATCTAGTTTACTAACATAGATTTTTGTCAAAACTGTCACATAATTTTCCAGAAAATGTGCAAATTTTAAAATGTTTGTGCTGCTTAATATTTTTGTGGAAACGAACAGCAATTATTTGAAACAGAAATGACTTTTGTAACATTATCAATTTACTTTTGATCAATTTAATGCATCCTTGCTGAATAAAAGTATTTATTAAAAAAGGAAATGCCCCTAAACGTTTGAACGGTAGTGTATAATCATATTTATGATCAGCAAATAGTTTGCTACCTGAAATGAAAAGCATTACTACAGGCATGATTCTTGTCAGTTCCATTGTTGTTATTGTCCACTATCTGTTTTTCACCCTTCTTCTTCCTTTCAGTCCTCTATGTGGGTGGCCTTTGCTGAGTCCACACAGTCCTGATCCTTCATCGCTGTGTGACAATTAACTAGAGATCGTTTCATATCGTCCAGGAAAACAAGGGCCATAAAATGTTTTGTCAGCTCCATAGTGGCACAAAATTACATGGCCATTTCATCCTCCAGGTGCAAGCCTAGTTCGGCTCCAATAGAGGCAGGCAATCACTCATTGTGACTAGTGAAAGCAGCCCCAATCAAAGTGGTGTCTGGCTAAAAGAGGCAGGCTTCCTAATGAGAGCTCTTCAGTGTGGCGGGGGAATGTGCTGTAATATCTGATCTCAGCCAAAGAACAGCCGCTATAGATCACTGCTGCTATAGTATGGAGAGTGATTAAACAGCATGGCCTCTGAGAACCTCCAGACTGCTTCACACGCCTGTGTTTTCATTTTCAAATTTATCAGTATGATTGTCACAGAGCAACAAGACAAAGTGTTGTAAAAGAACACACGACTTAAAATGTATGCTGCATTCTCTAAGCATGTACATGATATGCAAATGTAACTTTATCTTGTGCATACAGTATCTTAAAGCTGTTGCATACATACATGAAGTTACTTAGTTTCTGTTGACAATAGCAAGGAACTAAAGCAGAGTCATGACTTCAGAATAGCTAAAGAAGTATCTATTCACAAGCAAGACATTCTGTGTTAGACATCTGTTTTTGTGCAGTGTCTTGTTGTTCCCCTCATCTTAAGAGATTGCGTCTTACCTACTTGAAGGTCAATATTGCAAGAATTCCACATTTTATACAGCTTTTCCCCAGAGCTGTCATGGATTCCAGCAGCGTGTTTCTCTTTCATTGATACAGCGTATAGTAAGCACCACTTGATGGATCTCTTGGGTTGAGTTGCGGTATGACCAAACAGCTGTGGTTTGGTAAATTATACGATTGAGGTTGTGTTGTTGTTTTATTTAGCCATGTGAACTCTGATTTTGATTTTAAATGACAAATTATTTCCACTCCTTTTGAAGTAATTAAGTTTTTAGATCATCATTCTCCTCCTAAACACTTCCAGCAGCGAGCAGCTGCACAGAGGGCTTAGCATTATGAGTTGCATCTCTTTGATTTCTTTTGAAGGTATACAGCGAATACTATAATATGATTTTTCCAGCATCTGGGCTGAAAGAGAGGAGTACCTTCACAAAGACTGGTTTTACTGAGGAGGATGAGTGTGCTCCTCTATAGAGCTCAATTACAAGCACCAGAAAAGACGGACTTATATATCTCACTCTTCTGCATAGCTTGTTTCAAAGTCCAGCTGCATTGAAGTGCAGACCACAAATATACAAAAAAAAGTTTTCATTCCATATTTAATAAATGCTAGATGACATTTCTAGTCTGAGCAAGACATTTTAATAATTAACACTTCAGATTAGCATGCCAAAAAATAACTGATTTTAAAGTCATACTTTAATTTTGACTTTAAACAACTTTTATACTGTACACCTCTCCCATGATATACATGTTTGGCATAAAGTCAGAATGTCAGGGTGATACAACTGCTCTAAAATTATAATAAAGGAAAAAAAGAAAAGTAATTTAGCAAATTTTTTAAATCATTTTTTAGAAAAACAATTGAACTGCTTTACTTATTATTAATACTTGAAAAATGTTTGTCAACCAAATCAATGTCATGTGATACAACCAACAAACTCATACAGAAACATTCATAAAGGAAAACAGGAAATTACATCATAATGTGTCAAGGTCTCTTAAAATATCGGATATTTTAAAGGTAGTTCAGTTTGTAAGATGTTATGTATATAGTTTATATTTATGAATTAATCATTTGTAAACATTTAAGATCTGTGTACTCTCATGTGATCATTTTGGTTACACTTTATTTCGATGGTCCACTTTAGACATTCTACTAACTATAAGTAACCCTGCAACTACATGTCAACTAACTCTCATTAGAGTATTAGTAGACTGTTAGTAGACTGTTATGTAGGGTTAGATGTTAAGGTTCAGGTTAGTAGAATAAGTTGACAAAGTTACTTATAGTCAGAATGTGTTGGAGCATCAAAATAAAGTGTTAGCAGATATTAAGCAGACAGTCTACTAATAATCTAATGAGAGTTAGTTGACATGTAGTTGCAAAGTTACTTATAGTTAGTAGAATGTCTAAAGTGGAGCATTGAAATAAAGTGTTACCTTAATTTTTACTTGATGATTACACCACAGAACATTTTTAAGTCATTAAAGTTAAACTTTTCATGAAAATAGTATAAACAAGTTTCAAAACCATAATGAAACATGAATACAAAGACATTTGTAAGAGCTCAAACACTTGTTTTAAAAATAAGTTCAACTTGCATGTCTCGAGACCTTGCTTTTTTTTTTTTTTTCATTGCCTGTGACTGTTTTTAACACAAAAATATGTTCTGTGTGAATGGCCCTTTATATGTCATTAACCCATATGGTAATATGGGAATGAAAAAAAAAAACTCTGGACAGATGAAAACCTACGAGGTTAGAAGCTAACTTATTATGATTTCAGGAAGTGAAACTAGTCATATTTATACCCAGAGGTTTGAGCTGCTTTAGTGTCTGGTTACTGTCTTGTTTAACTGCCAGTCTGCTTCCTGAACATTGTCAGTGTTTCACACTCCCACCCTGTTGACTTAAGAGTGAAGGGCTCGTAGCTACAGTGTTTTCCCACACTACTGTGGGGTATCCCACATGGGAATAGCGATGATGTCATGAGCTAGCACAAATTCCAGCACAGAGCCTTGAAAAATGTTGTTATCGTCCTTAAACACAACGACAGGAAGGTGCTGTGATAGATTGCAACATCTGAATTGTTACTCTTATGTGACTTTAAAATTTCATTTGAACATTTTCTTCATTTCCAGTGTTTCATGTACTGTGTCTTTGCTATAAAACATTTAATATATGCAAGTTTATTTTTTAAGAATGATCTCTTCTGAGTGTTTTTAGTAATGCACAAAAGCTATAGTTGCTCAAATAAATGATTATGATTTCACAAACAAACAGCCTCGCCGCAAATTCGTAATGTAGCCACAAGATATTGATGGCTAAATTGATACTTACTCGATTCAACGGGCAAAATATCCTTTCCTCGTTGTGGAAGCCGAGCCAACGGTCTACCTCAGGAGTCACTGTGGCTGTTAAGGATAGCAGCAGTACTCTTTTAGCTTTGCTCTGCCTCTCCACAACAAACATGTCTTAGAAAAACACAGCCACAAGACCACATTGCGGGCCAAGATCTTCCAGCTTCTGCCTTTAGGGGTTGGCTCAGACTCTGCATGCAGTTCTAGCAAAGTGTCCTCTGGCGCTCAGCAGTTCTCACACCACTGAGGCTCTCTGACCCATATTTGACTGTTTGGGAAGTCTGCAGCTGGAGGAGCTTGTGGGGTTTTAGAGCCTCATGGTGGAGCTGATTGAGTCGAATGTACCTGAACCAGCTGTGAGGCTTTCCGCACACTGCGCAATCCCTCCAAGTTTGTGTTCCTGCAGGCGGAAAGTTAAAGCGGTGTAAAGGATCTGAGAAGCATATGTGCAGACAGAGGTTTAAGGGTTGATCTGAGTCACGATTAAAATGTTCCCCATAAGCGGCTGGGTCAATAGCAGGAAGATTTAAGGACTGGTAATGCAGACATATGGGCGTATTGTCCAAGAGAAAAGTGCTATACCACCCCCTCTGCCTCCCCAATTGATCCTCCACCACCATTCTCCGTTGCTCTATTCTTGCCATTTCATTGTGAGGTGAAGATAAATAGATTAAAAGAGGAAATGCATTTTATGGGATGGGGGGGTCTTGGGTTATTTGGGTGGTCCGTATGCTGGATCCTACGCTGCTTTATGTTGAGCTTATGCCTGCATTATATTGTACACATTTGAAAATGGCATTTTAGTTGCAAAACACTCTCTGTCCACACTAGCATTTTCCAAAAGTTTCACAGTGAAATACTGAAAAATGCTAAAATCATCTGACTCCACATGTGTAAAATGTAATAAAAGCTCACTGAGATGATTTCAAGAGACCAGACATAATAAAGTTCTCATTTAATTAGCAAAATATTCCAGGACTTAGTGGTGCGTCCCGGTCATACTCAATCGCCATTCCATGTATGGTCTAAACCGCAATTGCCCTCATGTTTTGCAGCAGGACAGCAAATGGAGAAATGTAATATGAAGATTGTACAAAGTAACATTTATATTTAGCAACACTAAAAGTGACTAGCACATAGCAGGCACATACAGTAAACATAGATATCTAACATTCCAGTATGCGTCACATGACTAAACCTGCATCATCGTTTTCAAATACTTCCATTTTCACAGTCCATACTACAACGCGTAAACAGCATTTTATAATTTATACACTTGAGAGAGTGTCTTCAGAAATCTCCTTTTTTTGCAGGACAAAAATGCCATTTCGGTGTGGACAGGAGGCCAAAATGTAGAGAAAAAGATGTTTTCAAATATATCTGGATTTGTGTAGAGCCCGGCACAGATGATGACTAGAACTTTACCTTGCGCTGTTTCAGCTGAGTCTTGAGCTTCATGTACCTGAAGGGTTGTATTACAGTCATGACGAGTGCCAAGTACAGCACGCTTTGTACTCTATATAGAGTCACATTACAATAGCCATACTTTCTTAGCATCTAATTGCTGGTGCTTGAGGATAAAAGGAGACAGTATGTTTTGCACGAAATCCCTTAAATTAAATGGACTGAGTGCTTATCGCCCTATATAATGGCAAACATTAGAACTGTCCCATAAACACTCATTCCAAAGCAATTTTCCATCTCTCAGCTTTAAATATTTAAACACTGTTAATATCTTAACAAACATAGGTAGAGGTAAGCAGATTGCTATTAAAGGTTTGATAAAGTAATTTCTATATACTTATGTTTTTTGTGATATATTTTTGATATGGAGATATTATAGAAAAAGTGTGCACATTCTATAATAAAGTGCAAATATATAATAAAGTGATTAAAAATGACAGTACTTGTCATGTTTTGCTGAAGTACTTATATCCCAATTCAGAGGCTGCATCCTTCAAAGGACGCAGATTTCAAAGGCCACACAAAGTTTGGACCGACCTTTTTTTAAATGGGGCGGTCTAGCCTACGGAGGGTTGTTCTTGTCATCTAGCAACTGTGACAGCTGTCATTGATGAGCGGCAGTAACATCTGTACTGGACTTTTTTGAAAGTTATATTAAACTGTTTGAAAACAAAACAGGGTTCACAAACTAAATATGTTCACCCTGGTCCATTTCTGTACATAATAAAGAGTATAAACTAAATCTTAGTAAGATTAAAAGAGTTACATCACACAAAAGTAAGTTGAAACCCAATACTTACATTTAAAAGTGTAATCCAGCAATTTCTCTCTCTCTCTCTCTCTCTCTCTCTCTCTCAAAAAAAAAAAAAAATCCTGTTTTTACTGGCACGCAATGAATTTTGGGCTAGACTAGGCCGTAAAAGATCCATCTGTTGTATCTTTCATTGCCTGGGAAACAAAAGACACATTTCGAGGCCGCATTTGAAGGAGCCTTCATATTGGAACAGCCTTCATCGCACAGCTGTGACACAGTTGGCCTTCTTTTGCGGCCTTCGAAGGATGCAGCCTCTGAACGCAGCTATAGAAAGCATGTGAGCAATATGCACTTCTGTTCACTAGTGTCTTTGGTGACAGAGCTCTAACTTGTAATCTAACTTTTATCTCTAATAAAGCATTTAAAAAAAAACTATTGAAACATATGTACACTACCATTCAAAGGATTTGTTTTAATGTTTTTGAAAGGAGTCTCTTATCCTCACCAAGGCTGCATTATTTTGATCAAATATACAATACAAACAGTAATATTATGGGCCTCACAACCTTTTATTCAACTACATTTTTAGGAATGCAAGCATAAATTTGGGAGGTTTGGGCTTCCCTAAACCACCCCATAATTTGCACCTTGTATGCAAGTTAAAAAACATATTAATAGCTCTTGTTTATGTGTTCCAGGGACTTGAAGCCTGATGAAACATACACCTACCATGTGCTGACAGTGTCTAGAAGAGCAGAAAGTGAACAGTCTCCACCTCTCTCTCACCAGCTGGGCTCACCCTACTGTGGAGATGGACTCATCCAAAAGTCAGTTTACTTTCTTTACTCTCACTGCATTCACATCATTTTGAATGCAGTGCTCACACACTTTTTTTCCCCTCAAATTTATGCAGTAACTTATGTATTTGAAATGAAAATTCCCAGTATATCCCAGTGTGTTTTGCAACCAGCAGCAATGTAGCAGTAAGTTTTTGTGTGTGTGTGTGATGTAACTCTTTTAATGACTTAAATGTGTTTGCCTTTCAGATATCTTGGAGAGCAATGTGATGACATGAACTTCGCTAACGGAGATGGCTGCTCAAACCAGTGCAAGAAAGAGCCGTTGTTCAACTGTGTTGGTACGTGACCGTCATCTGTAGGTAGAAATGTTAAAGGAATAGTTCATAAACTTTGTCTTTATTTACCCTTATGTCATTCCAACCCATATATGTATTTTTTTCTGGGGAAAACAAAGGGAAAATTTGTGAAAAATCTTGGCACAGCTCTTTTCTATACAGTGACGTTCATAGCCGTTCAAGTTTCAGTCTGTATCTCACACAAAGCTATTGTATGGCTTCAGTACACTCTGGAAAATAGTGCAGTAGACTTTTGGTGCTTTAAGGTTTTTTTTATTCTTCTTTTGGGAACTTGACAGACGTGTTAAAACAGTTCTATAACTTCAAAATACCTCCTTTTGTGTACGGCAAAAAACAAAACAAACAAACCAAAAAAACAGCATATGGGTTGAGAATTACTTTTACAATAAAGTAGACGTATAATAAAGTATATAAGTGTAGCATCAGTTTGATTGATGTTTTGCTTCAGCAGCATTTAGCTGTATTGCTCATTACTTCTCAGCACTCTATTGATGTCAGTTCTACCCGAGTGCCCAGCCATCAATCTCATGGCTTCAGCCTGTCATCGGTGTCACACAGTGTCCTACACTGACAATGTGTGAAAGAACGAGAAAGTTCTGTTGTACTATCTCTTTATAGCACAAAACTTGTTAGTTGGTTGTGATGTTAATAGAGTGCTTTGAGTTGTGAGCTAATCAGTTCTGTCAAAACAATTGGCCGCATAATTGGACCCTCTTACAGGCATTTAAGTCCTCTCACAAAAGACTTTACTCTTTGCTGTAGAGCTCTAAGATCTGCCTAACGAGCACTAGCGGACCTTTGTGGCACTTCTTCCTGTTAGCAGTAATGCAACAATCCCCTTTTCTTCTAAACGTGTGGACGGAAAGCTGGAGTGGAGTAAAAAAAGACAGAGAGAAGAAAGGCAGAAAAGGAAGAACAGATAAGAAAGGTTTTTGAAGTTTGCTGTTGAATGTAGCCAACATTCATCTAGCTGAAGTCTTGTCTGACCTCTAGGACACCTCTAGAAGTCTGAGGTTGCACTAGTGCCCGACAGTGCTTAATTGGCAGTTCCGCTTTTTTTGGAGTAGGTTCAATGAGTTCGCATCTTTAGCTGCCTTAAAGGAACAGTTCACACCAAAATTTTAATTTTGTCATTTACATCAAAAAATGGGAAAATAAATTCACATAAATGTCACAGAGACTTCACTTTCATGGATGAATCTTGTTGTTGTTGTAGTTGTAATCTTTCAATTATTCCGTTCACAAGCATTGTCTAAATGATTTGTTTATAAATCAAACTGATCTGGTTCTCAAAGTCATCTCACTCCAGTTGCAACAGTTAACAGTTCACTGGTTTAGAAAATATTCTGTAAATAACAGCTTTTCAGTCTGTTTCAGTCTGTTCATCACATAAAACTATCACATGGCTTTAGAAAACTTGAAAAAAAGTGCACGAGTCACATGGATCAATTTCATGACACTTTGAAGCTTCAAATCTTCAGTCTTTGATATGTTTAATGTCTATGATATTGTCGAGTATGTAACTCGCTTTTCAAAAATTAACAAAACCAAAAACATGCATGTTTTTGAACGAATCGGGTGAGTGAATGATTCAGTGACCCCATATATTCTGGCTGCATCAGAAATCACATACTCTCTGAGTAGGTACTTTTGAATAAGTAATTACTTTGCAACCACTAAAAAGTATGTTATATGTAGAATAAATATGTGTAGTATGAATGTAATTCAAACATACTAAATTCTGTCGTTTTAGTATGTTTGTACTGTCTTGTGACCAGTGTTGGGTAAGTTACTTCAAAAAAGTAATTAATTACTAATTACTAATTACATCATCAATGTTGTATTTAACCGGATAGACAATAGAAAGGAAACTCTTTTAATAATTTAGTCAAACATGGAATAGTTTAGCCTTTTATAGCTTTTTAAAACATTTTAACTTTATTAAAACATATACTATAATACTTTTATTTACTTTAAAATACTCAAATTTTTTTAGTAACAAATAGGGATGTCACTATACCAAAAATCTAGTAGTCAGTACCGATACCACCAAAAGTGCACAATACTCGATACCACGGCTATATATTTTTTTCCAGGTAGGTCTAATAGTAGTAAGTAAAAATACCACAGAAATTGAATAATCAAATATAAAATAACTCTGCATAGTCATAACTGTATAAATTAAATATAGATTAATCCTTATTAAAGTTTTTATTTTGTTGTTTAATTATCATTTATAATACAGACAGCCAATAGTAGTCAATAGCATGTTTTAAAGGCTGCTGGCACTAAGACCTAATGGATGGAGACAATATGATGTTACACATGCTGTTCACATTCACATAACCAACGCGAATATACGACAAGACGGGCATTTTGACATAACTGTGTGTGTATTTGAACGTTTATGTGTAATAAACTATGAAAATTTGACACTCGCAAGAGTCAGCTATGTGTGTGCGCTTTGGTTGAGAGCGTACTTACTTGAGACCGTCTCTTTTAGAGAGCGCGCGCAGTTTTTTCTCCCTAGGACATAGCTTACATTTTACCGTAATGTTCTTGCCTACCTGTGTCAAAAAAGTGAAGTAATTTGAATATTTCCATTCTGCCAAACAGCCACTCGCTTCTGGCGACATCTTCAGAGATCGACTACGCAGCCACCTGGTGTGAAGTTGCGAACTCACGCGCAACTGCACTACAGCTAACGATTTTAAAGAGGCAGCGTTCACTTTTACCTTTAGATGACAAATTTAGATTTTAAATTCAATATTGATTTAAACAGAACTGTTGAACTAATTTACAGTATGTAACGCAAGTACATTATAAGTAACTGTAATTAAATTACCTAAAAATGAACAGTAATCCCTTACTTTACTTTTTCAGTGGATAAGTAATTTAATTACAGTTACTTAATAAAGCGTTACACACAACACTGCATGTGACCTACAAGTCACTTCACTGCCATTCACAAAATCCTATCCTGTGGCCTCATGGGATAGTAAAGTGTCCATCATATGCACACTTCAGAATCTTGGTGGTAGTAGTAGGTCAACCAGTGCATTTAAAAAAAAAATCACCTTTTGCTTTCCATTGGAAAAAAAAAAAAAAAAAAAAAAAAAAGTAGCTATACATGTTTGGAACTACATGAGGGTAAGTCAATGAAGAATTTTCAGTTTTGGATAAACTGTCACTTTAAATAATGGCCACTGACTTTCAGCACATTCTACTTGCTTTGCAGATCAGTTTTTTTTTACATCTTTGTGTGGAAAGTTGGAGCTCTCTATGTCACTTTCAACAACATCTCAATTTTTGGTTGGTTGCTTTGTCCAAAATAGCAAAACGCTTGACAGAAATAAAATAACTTATCTCAGCTTAATGTTTTTGTGCAACTTGCATTTATGTTGAACGAACCCCAAGGCAAACCTCTGATCAAGCAGAAGGGCAAAGATCTATGGTTACGTCAACTTTGCGCTTCTAGATATTTTCCAGCGTGTTTTTAACGTGTCACGCGAACCGTACGCAGTAACACAGTATTAATAAAACACTTCCTGTGCCTTTTTAGTACAGGAAGTGATGTGACAAGGTGCAGCATGGATCCTGCTGCCCTTTACACATAGTAGCTTCCTTTGAATGATGTACTGCGACTGCTGTGCGCCTGAGGATGCCTTTAACTTTACATAGTCTGTCCTTGTTAATGTTGTTTGGAGCCTGCTGGGGAAAGAGTGTTTGATTTGATAAGTGAACATCTTGCAAAAATGTTTCCTGACTGCTGTTAGCATTGATTGACACCTCGTAGCTGTTGATTACCAGGATGGCTGGACTGAACAGGTGACAGAACGATGCAGTCAAAAGCATAAAAGCATTCCCTTAGTGTCAGCTATACTCGTTCAAATTTTGCTGACACCTCAGGGCCTGGGTAAAGGCAGGAATGGGACATATCAGGGAACAAAACAAAGAACAAACAACACAAAACAATATTTTGAAAGGGTAGACCTCTTATTAAAAAGAAGCTTAAAGTCCTTCACCTGATAATGGTAGTGGGATTTTAATTGAGGTGATCATTTTGCTGGAAATGTGTCTGGGCTGCTGATACATGAAGTGCAGTCATAAAAGATAATCAATCTGTCATCATGAATGATGATTTATGACTGTCCTTGTTTGAAAGCCAGTAAAAAAATAGAGCGTGTATTAACACTGTGAAGTAATGCCAAGTAAAACAATGAGTGCTCTAAACAATCTTTATGACAAACTAAAGAGAATGTCCTGTACTTATCTCAATTAAAAGTCAGCTGTTTATAATCCTAAAAGGAAAAATGGGTTTCACTTTATTTCGATGGTCCCTTTAACACATTCTGTTGACTGTAAGTAACGTGGCACCTACATGTCTACTAACTCTCATTAGAGTATTATTAGAGTATTAGTAGACTGGTAGGGTTAGAATAAGTTGACATGTAGTTACAAAGTAGTCAGTAGAATGTATGTTGGAGAACCATCACAATAAAGATTTGGCAGATATTAAGCAGAGAGTTTACTAATACTCTAATGAGAGTTAGTAGACATGTAGTTGCAAAGTTACTTATATTCAGCAGAATGTTCAAAAGGGACCATCAAAATAAAGTGTTACTAATATTATTACAATAACTTTTATTACAATAATAATTAT
Organism: Ctenopharyngodon idella; assembly: GCF_019924925.1. NCBI lineage: Eukaryota > Metazoa > Chordata > Actinopteri > Cypriniformes > Xenocyprididae > Ctenopharyngodon > Ctenopharyngodon idella. Next base: position 12,868,338 of record NC_067224.1, on the reverse strand, counting down.
TGTTAAAATGATTTATTTATTTGAATGATATTCAGATTGCTGAAGTGCAATTTATTTAGCGTTTCCTTTCAAACGTTCAAAGTTCTTCTTGTTTTTACTTTTTTTTTAATGACAACATGTAGGCTACAGTAAGTGAGATCATTTTAAAACTGCACAGTCCTAAGATTTGTTGTTATAATTTAAACTGTTAAAATACCACCTAGTTATTACCCACACAAGTATTTATTTAGCAAAAACGTTTTTAAATATTTATTTGCATATTATTTCAGGACACTTTTCCCAAGCGAAATACAATCATCCCTTAATCCAAGGCTGAATGAATAAATAACTAGTGACCATACCAAATTTCAGTGTTTCAAAAAACAAAACAAAACAAAAAACAGTCAAATTAGTATAAATTAAGGATTTTTTTTAATTATTACTTAAAACTGCAGATGATTGTTTTGAGGCACATGAGTAGAGTGTTTTAGGTGGTCTGAAATTTTTGTTTCACAAGTTGTCCGCCACCTGAAAATGTCTGAGAACCACTAGGTTAAAGCTGAGGACAGGATTAACTGTTACCAGCTCTAACAGTCTGCTGATCACAGCATTTGAAATGGGATTTTTATGCAGTGGTTCAGTATTACTCTCATACCGGTTCATCTCTGCCTCTCTCCTCCGAAGATGAGCCCAGCTTGTGTTACTTCTACGACGGTGATGGTGTGTGTGAGGACTTTGAGCGGGAGGCGAGTGTAAGGGACTGTGGTCTCTATACCCCGAGCGGCTTCCTGGATCAATGGGCCACTGCGGTGGAGGTGTCCAATGAGGAGAAGATGCACTGTCCAGCAGAGGTGGCTGTTGGATATCCTGCAGTGACGAAGGTGAGACCACATACTCACTGTGTATGCTTAAAGTGACACTGGCCTGGTTTCACAGACAGGGTTTAGATTAAACCAGGATTTGGCCTAAGTTCAATTAGGACATTTAAGTAGCTTTTATAAACATACCATAGAAAAAAAAAAAAAAAAACATTACTAATGTGCATATTGAGACAAAACAATGGCACTGACGTATTTTTAAGATGTGTGCAAGTTGCTTGTCTGGGACTAGGCTTAAGTCTTGTCTGTGAAACCGGGGTAGGAACTTTTACAAGCATACCTTCACATGTGCACATACTGTACACTCCCTGTAGGATGTGTTGAAGACCCCATAAAAAGTTCATGACATCATGTCAGTGTTTATATATATATATATATATATATATATATATATACACTATAGTATGTATATTTTGCATATGGGTCATTGACAAATAAGATTTTTAAAATTGTAAAAAAAACTAATGGAGATATAATTAATTTTGTTTTATGTAGTTTTATGAAGTGTTAACAATGAGATTATGTGGTTTTTATAATCAATTAACACTGTTTTTGTCTTTTTTTTTTACAAGATTGACAAAATATGTCACCAAAAAAGTCATCTGGTTTAACCAAAATTTCAGTTTTACCGAATGACACTATTGGTTATACCGAATGAAAATATTTTCAAACAATGCTAACAGGCTGATATCTAGCTAACTATCTAGCTAGCAAAAGGACAATCAAACATTTTATATTTAGTACAAGTTTTTTAAATATTACAACATTTTCCATGTTTTATAGCAGTTGTACCGAATGACCTCATGTTTCAGGACATGCATATGAGCAAGTGAAAACATGATTTTTTTCAAATAGTTAAGAGAGAGTTAGTAACTTTGCTTCACAACCATGTGGTCCTTTGCAGGTGTCTGAATGATGTCATGTCCTGTCACATGATATTGATCCAAAATGGTCCCTTTATATTGGTTACTCTGAATAACATCAATGAAATTCTTTTTTCCAGACATTCTTTCTCATAACAAAGCAATGACTTCTACACATAATTTTAATACCATTTTGCACTATGTTGATATATGATGTTATAAAATCATGCCAGAATAAAAAATATATACATTTATTACATTTTAAGATATTTTAATCACTAATAAAATGGCTGTATTGGCCTTTGGACGGTTAAACTGAATGACTTTTTGACACTTCAAAATCTTTAAAATACCTTTATATGTAGCAAAATATAATTTAAACCTTTTGGATTCAATAAAAGTGATCTAGTTGTACTACCTTACATACTTTGGATGTCATATCTTTGTTTTTTTATTATTTATTTTTATTATTATTAAGGCTTTTGGACAAAACAATATGGGTCAAATGACCCATATACTATTGTAGTTTTTCTTAATAATTTGAATTTACTTTTATTTTTAGTTTTCTTTTTAATTTGAGTTTGATTTTAGCAATTTTGTTTTGTTCTGTTTAAATATTACTATTTGTTTTAATATTTATTTTAGGACAGCTTTAGTTTTTAATTATCTAGTTAGTATTTTTAATGATTAAACCTAAACTTTTTTTCAGTTAGTTGCAGAGGTAACATTTCTATTATTATTTTTTAAATCTAATATTATTTAGTTTTATTTTATTCCAGTTGTATTTCATTAAAAAAAAAAAAAAAAAAAAATGTTTTTAATGGTTTTAGTTTTAGTTAACAATAATAACCCTGCATCATGCTCCACTACACAAATGCTCTCTAGAATGAGAATGTCCCTCCCATTAATATCACCTGTAACCGATTAGCAAGAAGCAAATCATTATGCATTATCTAAAGGCTAATGGCTATTTTTTTAAGTCCCATTCAAACTTCCTGTTTTAATAGGAAAACACATAGGCACAGGAAAGGAAACCACTTGCCAAGCCATTTTATGGGGTCTTTCAAGGAGAAATGGTGGCTTATTGAAATGAGCAGTTAGTATTTATGACCGCAAGTGGCTCTTTTAACTTAAAACAGAAAAAACTCAGATCTAAAATATTGTGTTTATATTGACGATGAAGTCAGATTGAAATGTGCAGTTTTTCACAATAAATGGCTGAGAAGCACATTCTGTTAAGGAGAGATTTGAGACACTGCTCTAACCCTTCACACATGGAAGTAGTAAAGAATTGGCTCTTTCTGAGGGACGTCTAAAAAAACTGTGTTGTTTTACTCCCTGGATATTTCAACATGATACATTTGTAATTTTACAGTTTTATTGGCCACTTCTACTCCTCCTCTCCCCCCTCTCGTGATGTTTGTGGAGCGCGAGTCTCCTGCGCCCGAAATCGTGCAAGCTCCTGAATTAATCATGTCACAAAACTATTCCTATCATGCTGTGCGCAACCTAAGGATTTATGGCACTGAGAAATGCCCATTTTTCACAGTTGAGCTTGAACCTCATTGTTGCTTGAAAATGTGTATTGTGGCTCATAATGGGAAACGGTGGCACATAGGTTACAATGACTTTGAATAGTTAGTCTTGCCAATAAACCTTTGTGTGGAGTTTGTACTTTCACTTCATGGTCTTGCAAGTTTTTTTTTTACATGAATGTAAATCCGTTCGAGTTGGAAACAGACTTGCAGCTTATGTGAATCAGTTGGTTATCAATGTTAGTGGCATATCAGAATGACTAATTGCTTCTTCACTTATTGTGTGGCACAGCAGCCAACGAAGTTTCAGTACGGACTGCGTACAGTAGTGTACTTGAATCAATGGAGGGGAGGTGGTGGAGCAGGGAACGGTGTCACTGAGGTTACTGTGGCGTGCTGAGAGAGAGAGATAAAGAGAGAGAAAAAGAGAGAGGAATCTCAGGAGACTATGAAGAGCGAAGCGAGGAGTGCAGAAACGAACATCCTCTCATTCTCTTTTTGCACCCTATTTCTCCCTTTCTACGTCTCTTTTAAGCATTACATCAGAATTCTCTAGTTTTGCGGCTAATTTTGTAACGGTTTCATTCAAATTTTATAAGGCATTTAGAGATGAAAAAGATGTTATGAATCCCCCTGCTCCAGTCAGCTCTCTCCCCGCAGAGCTGTCTTAGAGTAGTGAATGAAGTGAATTGCCGGTCTCTCAATCTAATTCATGTAATATTACATCACCTCTAGATCTGTGAACTGTAAGATGATTCCACTTCGAGAGACAAATTTATTTCTGTCTAGAAAGATTATGTCCATATGAAATGTAAGAACTGGTGAAATGTTTTAAATTGTTTAAAAAAATTAAATGATGACACTAACAAAGAATGACCTGCATTAATACTATGTTTTATCTTCACTTGTATTATGTGTCTTCACTTGTTTTCAGTAAAAAAAAATAAAATAATAATTTACTCAAATCACAAAAACTCTTCAAATATATCTGCAGTATATGTAATCAAAATGTTGAGAAATGTATGCTTTAAAACAAGAAAAAATTCTCATTTAATTAAGCAAATTAGATGAATTAATTACAGAAAATCAAAATCTTATTTCTTATCTGTAATACGGTTTCTTTTGTACTGATTGAGTCATATATGTATCTGTAGAAAATAAAATGAACTATTTTTCTAAAGAAAAATAGAAAACAGATTTTCTAGAAAAAGCAGATTTTCAACTTGAAGTGAGGTTTGAAGCGCCTTGAGGCTCTCAAGTTGATGTTAAACAGAGAGATAAATGTTTGGAGGGGAAATGATGTCAATGTAAAGGCCAGACAGTTACCAGCACAGCTTTACTGCTGACCAAGCAGAAAATACCCTCTGCATATACTACCCCAAAAATCCTGGGGACGTCAAATTGTGCAGCTGTAGGAGAGAGCATAAGCGATACCACTGCTGCCCTGATCTGCTCCCGCTGCTGTTGCACATACACAAACATCGAACACATAATTAGTGCCATTTACTCTGTGAGGAAGCATGCAGCTCACCAGTGTCACCTAGCGTTGCAACACTGTCACCCCACAGTTGGGTTCAAGGGGTTCAGTGAGGTTCTCTGTCACATTATTCTACAGTGAAATGAAATACACTCGATGCAATTCACCGTGAAACAAGGGCAAAGATTTTAGAAGACTTGGACTAGGAGTTAGCTGTTCAGTTAAAATGCCACTAGAAAGGCAAATAAATAAAAAAAACAGGCTTTTACATGAAAACTGGGTTTTAGATTTTCATCTAAATATGGATAGAAATGAGGTAAAAAAAAAATACAAATAAAACAAGGCAATAAACAAAATGTTGCATAGAAGAGTACCGTGTTTGTTTCTTTTTTTTTTTTCTTTTTTTCTTCTTCTTTTTTTTTTTTTTTTTTGCTCTGTCCTGAAAAAAATATTGAAAAATTGTCATTTTGAGCTTTTTTTGTTGATATAATGTCCTCATTTGCCCTTAATGTCAGAAAACTGTTACCGGCAGTGTACAGAACTTTCATTCCGATCCAACATGACCCTCCCTGTAAGCTTGTATGATTGGTGAACTTCATTCTCACACAGAGAGTCAAACTTCTTAATTTGAGTAATTCTGAAACTCAACAGTCACTAGAGTTTGGGCCAGTTCTGATCCTATTGCAGTGTGCTCACAGTTCTCAGAGGGTAGTAGGTCAGTTCTCCCTGTTTACCCGGATTTCACTGGCTTTCAGTTTGATCTGGAGTGGCACTTTAACCTGGCCACTTGTGGGGCTAATTGTGAACTTCCAGAACTTCCAGCCTCATCATTACTCTGTTTTAGTGCTTTTATATAGTGCTAAAATATATATAAGCACTATTTTATATATATATATATATTATATATATAGTGAAATACAATTTAAAATAAAGTTTTCTATTTTAATATATTTTAAAATGTAATTTATTCCTGTGGTGGCATGCTGCTGAACTAATATTTCTTCTTATTATCAATGTTGAAAACCAATGTGCTGCTTAATATTTTTGTGGAATCTGTGATACATTTTTACAGGATTCCTCTTGGAAACATACAATCAGGATGTACATCACTTATCCTCAGTTATTTGACAATTTTAATGACCAAATTCAATAAGGAAGATAAAAACAATAAATATGTCTTGTGTTTGTTAACTCAGAGCTGTCAGTCAAAGGTGTTTGACCTGTCACATGGCGTGTCTCAGTATGCTTGGTTTCCTTGTGTGGAGTCTCAGCAGCACAGCTGGACTTCGCAATATTGGCTAAAGGTAAGAGATGGCTAATTATGGTGATCTCTCTTTTTGCTTTCAGTTGAACAGATTGATGTAATATCACATCAAGTACATAAATCAGTATAATGATGTGACTTTCCTTCTTGAAGCACGTGTGTATTCAGTCCAATGGCATGGCGGGACGTCCTCCTATAGCGTGTGACGTCATGACCAGGAAGCTATAAAGCGCACAGAGACCAAAAAATGTCAGCTCGTGTGCCTTTAGCAAGTGCTCTGAGTTCATAATTGTCTGTCCAATTGTTGTTGTTTGTCCCATAGGAAGCATATATATTAGAAAATAAGTGAAATGGCGAGCAAACAGCGTTTTAATTCGTGTTTTTCTCCCTGCCCTCGCCACATCATGGGTGGGGATACACACGATTTATGTGTTGTTTGTTTGGGAGCAGAGCATGCATGGTCAGCTCTCAAGGGATTGTGCTCATTTTGAGCGGTTACCTCTGAGAACGCTCCGGTCGATCTATAACAATAATAAATAATAATAATAATATGTTACATTCATACAGACCCGACAGACCCGAGGACTGGTTTGTCACGATAGATCTTAAGGACTCATACTCCATATATCCATCCTTCCTCAACACAGCAAGTTACTCAGGTTCACTTTCGGGGGTGAAGCTTACCAGTATCGGGTTCTTCCTTTTGGCCTAGCCTTGCACTCCGCACCTTCACGAAAGGCGTGGATGCTGCTCTGGCTCTGTTGCCACTCCAGGACATTTGCGTACTGAACTATGTCGATGATTGGTTGATTCTGGCTCAATTGGAGCAAATGGTGGTTCGGCATCGAGATGTCATCCTCATCCATACGAGGGAGTTAAGGCTGAACGCCAAGAAAAGTGTGCTTTCTCCATTACAGAGGACCACCTTCTGGGAGTAGTATGGGACTCGACGATGATGCAGCCATGTCTGTCACCCGCTCCTACTGAGTCGATCCTTTCAGCCATAAACAATATAAAGCTAGGCCACTCCATCACTGTCAAACAGTTTCAAAAACTGTTAGGTCTGATGGCCTGCTGTACAGACCTTTGCAGTGGTGGCTCAAGACCAAGGGGTTTACCATAAGGGGTGAACCCATTTCGCATGATCAAGGTTACACGCAAGGGCTTTAGATGGGGTCCATCGAATATTTGTAGCCTCATTCTGGCCGGCCTGAGTATGGCTTTCGGACCTGATGTCTCTCCTCGACGACTCTCCATGGGAGATTCCCTTCAGGAGGGGCCTTCTCTCTCAGGCAGGGGGCACAATCATATACCCACGACTGGAATTGTGGAAACTGTGGGTTTGGCCTCAGAGGGGGTGCAACTCTTAAACTCTGACTTCACAACTGAGGTTGTTGAGACCATACTTAACTCTAGAGCTCCCTCCACGAGGAAACTGTAGACCTTGAAGTGGAGAGTTTTTACTTCATGATTCGGAAATCACCAGTTGGACCCAGTTAACTGCACAATTTGTTCAATTCTTGAGTTCCTTTAAGATCGGTCCTTCAATAGTGGTGAGTCCTTGGGGAGAAACCCATTGGTGTCACATTTCCTACATGGTCCATTGAGGCTGAGGCCTGCAAGCCACACAAGATTCTGACTTTGGATCTGGCCGTTCTGGAAGGCCTGTCGATGGCTTCCTTTTGAGCACATTAAAACCATTGCAGAGAAATTTCTATAAAAAAATAAAAACATTTTCTGCAGGATATTACATCTCTAAAGAGAGTATAGGAGACCTTCAGGCCCTATCGGTTGCCCCTTCATGTTTGGAGTTTGCACCTGGAATGATGAAAGCTTTTCTACACCCTAGACCAGGGTACGTTCCTAAGGTCCCCACTAATGTGGCGCGATCTATAGTGTTGCAGGCCTTTTGCTCTCCTCCTTTTCAGACGTTGGACCAGGAGACGCGAAACTTGCTATGCCCAGGCAGGGCATTGGATGCTTATGTCCATGCTTATGTCCACAGAGCTGCCCTGTGGTGAAAGTCTCATCGATTGTTTGTGTGCTTCGGGTCACCTAGACAAGGGTCCCTAGCATCCAAGCAAAGGATGAGGATAGTCATAGTCAGTGGATAGTCGAGGTTATTTCTCTTGCATATGAGACAGGCCTCACCTATAACTGTCAAAACTTATTCAACTAGAAGTATGGCAGCTTCAAAAGCCTTGGTGTCAGGGCTATCCCTACAAGAAGTTTGTGATGCGGCGGGCTGGTTCTCTCTGCACACATTTGTGAGGTTCTACCATCTAGACTTGAACTCCACACTTCATGTCCTAGGTTGTGCTCGCCAGGATTCAAACTAGACAGGTCCTTGTCAGTACGGTGGAGTAAGTATTAACATTCCCATAGCATCATAATTTCAGATGCACAACGAGTTCCCTTGAAAGGGAACATCTCAGGTTATGACTGTAACCATGGTTCCCTGAAAAGGGAATGAGATGCTGCATCCCCCCGCCATACTTCCTGCATGCCTGTGATCGACTTGATCGACAATCAGAAGCTGACATTAGGCTCGTTTGAGATCTGAGATCGTAGGCGGCTGCAGTGAGGGGAGGAGTGAAAAAAGTGTAGGCAAGACAGACAGTTCTCTCTTCTCGTAGTGGATCAAACACCTACGAGATCAAAGATGGATATCGCGGGATTCTCACTCATGTGCTGTGTTGCTAATAAACTGGATGTAAATTCAGTTCTGTAGCTTTTATATGAAAATAAATATGATTAACAAAACAACCAAAGTACTTATTTAATTCCATTCGAAAGATGTTTATCAATAATTTTTACTTTCATACAGACATGTTTTTATATATATATATTTTTTTTTGAAATATGACAACAATCACATAATCCATAGAGAGATCGCACTGTCAGAGAGTTTGGGGATATTTTTATACACATAAAAACATGATATCAGACTTTTAAAATCAAACATTTTAAAAGAGAACAATAAATCATGGCTGTTTAAACCAATGAGCATTAAGCTGTGTCATCAGCAAGTCGTTTCCCATCGTGCTTTTGATCAGTGCAGTCGGTGGAGAGCAACTGAGCCTGACTGCAGAATCCGACGAGGCCGCCTCGCCGTCGTGAGAGTTTTTTGACAGAGCAAGTCGGACATCACTCGGACACATTTATAACCGGCATGCATCTCACTGTGATTCAGCGGTGATTGTTTCTGTGCAGATTTTGCTTATCTCAAACGAGCCTATTGTTTTAAAACTTCCTGGTCATGATGTCACATGCTACGGGAGGACATCCTGCCATGCCATTGGACTGATTACACACATGCTTCAAAACACGAATTAAAACGCTGTTTGCTCGCCATTTCACTTATTTTCTAATATATATGCTTCCTATGGGACAAACAGCAACAATTAGACAGACAATTATGAACTCAGAGCACTTGCTAAAGGCACACAAGACCCATATCATCGTAACTTCTGACGCACTGTCTTGTTCCCTTTTCAGGGAGCCATGGTTACAGGTGCAACCTGAGATGTTTTGTCATCTGCTGCTTTAAATGCTTAAGCTATTTAAAGCAGGATGGATTCTGATTGGCTGTCAATGTTTTTATTGTTCACCAGCTGAAAAAAAAATCTTTCTGAAAGTGATTCCAACGATATTGTTCCTCTGTGCTGTTATCATTATAGTTGTGGTGTGAACTCTGCTATTCTTCTATGTTTAGAACAATTTTTAGAACTACATCTCTATTGTTATCGCTATTGCTATTGTCCTTGGTGTGAACAGGCCTTAAGACTCGAGTTAAGAATGTCCAGGTTTATGACTGTTTAATCAAACAAAAGATGTGGATCCAGGAGCAAATGCTACTTGATAAAATCACAATCACCAATAAAATAATAGAAATGACAGTGAGCATTTTTTTCATCTCTCAAAAGGCCTATTACGCCCATCCTATGGTGGCTGCTGCGGTCATTATCCATCTGGCCGCTGATGGAACAGCTGACATTGACCAGAGACAACACAACATTACTGTTCAGCTGGTGGACACTAAGGAGCAAACCCACCCTCTTGGTCAGTCTCACCCCTATCTCAATAAAATGTTAACACTCTTTTTACTCCAAGATATGTGTTTCTAGAAAACAAAAAGTGGAGGGTGAATTTTGTTGTTTATTGTGCGATGGCTGGATGGTTGTAGGGGACTGGAGGCTGAGCTGCCGGAACAATCCACTAGTGATTCCTGTGAGTCATGACCTGAGCGTGGCCTTTTACCGGACAAAAGCCATTATAGTGAGCTTCGGCTCTCCTCTGGTGGCCATCTCAGGTGTTGGACTGCGCTCCTTTCAATATTTTGACCCCATCACTATCAGTGGCTGCCAAAGCAATGAAATCTATAACCCCATGGGTCAAAGGTGAGTAGATAATCTACCATTGTTCCCTGTCATGTCAGTGTAGAGAGTAAATGTTTTGCCAGTCCTCATCATATCTACCCTTACGAAAAGAAAATATATTTCCCTATATATGAATGATCAATATATTAAATGATTTATTGGTATATTTAAAAATATACAGAATAATATATTGTGTTAATACATTACAATATGTTGAATAATACATAAGGAATTGCCGCTTTTCGTATATTGAAAAATATGTGACAATATATTTACTAATATATGATAATGCATGTAATTTTATATTCATTAATACACTTATAATATATAGATGTATATGTGATCAAATATGGTAGAGCATATGTATAAATATATTGCAGATATATTTACTCAAGCAGTATAAACACACATATACAGAGAAATATATAATGTAATATATTTCTTATATTTTATAATTATTTACAATAAATATTTCATATTTTCAAGCTAGTTAACAATAGCACAAGTCAAGCACACCTGCATGTACTAAAGTATTTAGCAAAGAGACTATCACTGTGCTAAAGAATGCACAGCCATTACTTTTTAAATTAAGTAATATATCGTCTTTATGGTTTTCGGCCAATCGTCAACCTAACCACAGGCTCTTCAGCACAGTGGCAACCTCAAAAACTCACACATTCCAGAAACTCTTTTAAATTCCAAAATAATAGAACATCAAACACTAACAGATCTCCCCTTATAATAATATTGAGCAAAAACATATAAAATAACATTTAATTTTAACATTTACTCTACTTTATTAGTCAGAAGCAAAGCATGCTGGGAACTAGAAATCTGCTGTAACTGTGCTATTCTGTGAATGTGTGTATATATGTGTGTGCAATATATGTACACAAAAAAGGATAAAACTATGAATATTACATGTAATGCTATTTTTGTCTTCATTTCTAAATATTTTATATGTATCAATATATAGCCATACATGGTCAATACATATATTGCAGTATATTGAAAAAATAAAAGCACTAATTTCCTATATATGGAAATGTATTATGTTATACATCGCATTATATTTTGCAGTATATTCCCATATATTTTTGTTCCATAAGGGTAGCTAGCGCTTAGATGTGTTCTAAGATCAGATATTATAATAAGTTTATTGCAATAGTGACAGTTTCTGAAGATATGTTGATGACACATTTTTTTAATCCTCTATTGCACAGTGTTAGGTAATAAATAAATTTTCTTCACTTTGCAAGCACATGATGCATAAAAGATGGCAATAAATGATTAATAATAAAGGCATGACTTTGAACAAAAAAAAATAAATAAATAAATAAAAAAAGCTTTTTCTTGGTCATGCTACATCCTGACCGTCATCAGCAAAGCTTTTTGTCTTCCACCCATTAAAGTATGATTCACATTGGTTAGTGAGCAAACTTTATTTAAACACATTAATTGTGATATCAATTATTTGTTTGGTATGAATGTTTTCTCTTTAAATAACAAATTTGTGCAACAGTGGAAGTGATACGGATGCAGTAATATAGAGTAAATGTTGCAGTTATAGTCTGTTTTTTTGTTTTTTTTATTTAGATTTAACAAAAGTTTAAGCTAGGGTCCAATTTTCTGTCATGTAGTAATTAGTAAAGCTGTCTTTGATTAATTTGATGAATTCAATTCCATTGTTGCACAGTTTTGCTTTCATAAAAATGCGGTCAGATTGGCAAAATCTTGTGTGTCAAAAAGGTCCATTTTCTGTTGTCAACATCATAGCGATGTACAAAGCACAGCTTACACAGAAGTCATTTTCAAACCAAGCAGCTTTCGGTTGGTCAAACGTGACCAGCTTGAACAATTGCGTTGATTCCTTTTGAAATGGCAGGATTTCCCTCACGAAAATTTGCAGAACAACGGTAAATGTGACCACACCTTAATAGAAGCAATAGAGCGTTAAAGTTAAATATATAATAGGTGTAAAAGGAAATTTTACCCAGTAGCATTGATAAGGTCATTTAACTTTATATCATCATAATACATAGTAATTTCTGTAATTCCTTAGTTGCGTGCATTACTCGTGTGATGCCATTGAATGTCAGAAGCCGATGATCAGTAATGCAGAGATGAAGTGTAATAGTCCAGGACACTTCAATGGAGCTCGTTGCACCATCACCTGCAACCGAGGATATACGCTGAAAATACACCGTGATGATGAAATCATCAAAACACAGGTAATACAGTTTCGTTTATTCCTTTTTGTATATTTGTGGATGTTACACTGTGTGTGTAAGTGTGTGCTCACTCTCTGTGTTTTTCCTGCAATAAAATGTCTTACGTTTTCTGCCAAGTATTTCGACCAGGTTTCATAGAGAAGCACACAACATAAACATACACAGCCACACTCACACACACACAGTGGTTTATATTACATTAAACAATAATCATTGACTCATGCCCTGACCACATACAGAGAAAGTAGCATTAAAGATTTATGGCTCACGTAGGGTTTGCTAACCAAACTGTGAGACGGTAAGTGAATGGTCACAATAGCTGGCGCTCAGGCCAGTGGGCTCTGTGTTATTGGCTTGATGTTGTTTTTATGTCTTTTTCTCTGCCTGGAACTGCTGGAATGGTCCATGTGGCTCAAATAAAAGAGAAGCTGTAGATTTTTCATAAACATTACTCTCACTCTCGCCCTCCCCTCTGACTGGAAGTTTTTTGTTGTTGTTGTTGTTGTTGTTGTTGCTGGTATTGTAATAGGCTAGAAAAACAGTTTGACTCAACGGAAACCTCAACAGTCATCTGAGTGATGGAAATGAAGTTTCCTACCAGAAATCACTGTCTGGCTAACATAAACACACTCCTTTTTTCCTTCAGCATATGGCTGTATCATTTTGTACTTTTTTTTTGATAATTATAAATAGTTTATAGGAGTTTAGCATTGGTAAGATTGTTTAATGGCTGTGTTTATTTGTGATTTATCTGGAGGAATCTGTGATAAATAGAAGATTCAAAAGAATAGCATTTTTTTAAATATAATTTTTTGTTTTGTAACATTATAAATATATTTACTGTCACTTTTGATCAATGTAACGTGTCCTTCGAATAAAAGTATTAATTTATATAAAATAAAAATCTTAGTGACCCTAAACATTTGAATGCTGTAGTGTACCGTAATACCAGTCAACAAATCCTTGATAAACGCAGAATTCTCAGAACATTTATTGATTATTTTCCTTGTTTTCAGTCGGAAAGTATTATTCATTGAGTGATGGACAGTCAGTTTAACCAATTCAGTCTGAATTCACCCACTGAATTCAGCCGTTTATTCAAGGTGAGAACAGAATTGAGATAAATCACAAAAAGTTATAATTTGCCAGACCAGATGCAGTAGAACGGTTTGCTAGTTAACTATTTTTGTCTTCTGATGTCATAAAAATATCTAGCAAATCATTGGTGTCCATTCACAAGTCTCATAAGGCTATGCCTTGTGTCTGCATACCTGTTCATGAGGGTCTGCTTGTGTCTTTCGTGTGTGTGCGCCTTGCACATCTGTTAATTGCGCTTGAATTTTCTGGTTCACTGCTGTTTGAACGTGTGAAGAAAGTGTCAGAGTGTAGTCGGTCAGGATGCAATTTGTTCGAGTCTATTTGACATCAAAACAGTGGAGCACCATGCTCAACCGCCACCGCACTCCCTGAGGACTTTGTTTAAGGCACAGCCACGGATCAGTGGCACTGCAGATCTGCCGGCCCAGTACGCCCTTGCTAAGCAACGAGCAGTGATTATTGCAACCCGTTGACCTCAGTCCTTCACACAAAAGACCAGGGGTGGCAATGGCAATCCTTTACCCCCTCCACCTGGCCAAGTGTTTCGCACTGTACTAACTCTACAAGCCCCCAGCCGTCCTTCACCCCACCCATTCACAAAGAACGTTTTGGGCCATTTGCAGCTCTGGCCTTTCAAAAACAACTCTGTTCTGTTTTCCAACGCTTGTTCTCTTGTTATATTGACAGAAGGAGAACAAGGGGAAGAAAGAAAGGGGAAAATGTTAGCGTAAAAAAAAGAAAAGACGAGAAAGTGCTGTGTGTTCTTTGTAAGCACTTGGGCTCTACTGTATGTTGGGTGGGTTTCTGCCAGCAGCCGCAGTCGACTGAGAAGCTTGGCCTGTGAGTTATTACGCATTTGGAAGGAAAGGCAGCAGGCAGTTTTTCTCTGCTTTTGGGAGGGCTCGGCTTATTTAACAGCAGTGCACATTGGGGTTCAGGACTGGGGGTTTCAGGGGCCATTGGGGAGATGTCTAGTCCGGTTATGTAAGGTTAGAGGGGAGAGTTTTCATAAAGATGACCACGGCTGTTACAGGAACTGTAGTAGTGCTACATTTACAGCACTACTCTGTAAAATTGAAAGAAAAAAGTGAGTTCTGAAATAACATCGCACTAATTTCTCCATCGCTTGAAATGTTTAAAATGCACCCATAATCCCACCCTTAAAGTTTTCTATTAATTTATTTATATTTAGCTTTAATTTACTTTTATTTCAGTTTTAGTTTTAGTAATTTTAGTATTTCAACTTATTTCATTTCAATTAGTTGCCAAAACAACGTTTCTAATTTTCAATTACGTTTTTTAAGTTCCCTTTTGAAGTGGAACTTCGATGCAGCATCTGGAGTCAACGCTATGTGGAATGCCCTCAGCGTGGCCGGTGTTTGAACACATGTACCAAACATACCAATCTATTGGCCAACAGCAATAGCAGTCTGACACCATGAGCGGAGCACCCATGAGTATAAGAGGGTGCCTGCAAAATACGTCATCAGCTTTTTGTCTTCAGGAGCCATTTGTTTTGAACGCTTGGACAGCAAAATGGCTAGTGGATCTAAGAGTTTTTGTCAGTATGTTCCTCTGTGTAGGCACTTCCTTACACCAGAGGACTCGCACGAGCTCTGTGTTATCTGTCTCTGCCTGGAGCACACATGTGCAGCTCTTGAGGGATGGATGAGTTGGATGTGCCCACTGTGACAAGTTCACTGTAAAAAAAGCTATGATCACGTTTGTCTCTCTTTTCAAAGGGGGAGGGACAATTGCCTGTGTCTGGCCCTGCAGGTCTGGCCCTGCTGCAGTACAGCAGCTATACTCGTGGGGGTCGCAAGTTGAGCTGGCTGAGGAATTCGGGGAAATACTGAGTATTTCCCGATAACCTCAGGCGAATTCAAGCCATCTGCTTGATGTAGAAGCGTGCTCCGCTGGTTCTTCTGATCATGCAGAAAGCAGGTTGCTGGTGTCATTCGGTTCTGAGGAACTGGACGTGGTTGGAGAACCGCGTGATGATGTTTTGACTAAGTCCGGTTCTCTTGCCAGCCCTGCATACAGTGAGCTACTGGATGTAATGGCCTTAACTGGATGTTAAGTTTGCCCTCGTCGCATGAGATATGGGAAGTTGCTTGTGGCCGTTTGGACAAGCGCTACCGTTTCTACCAGACCTTCATACTGTGGTAGAGAAGTCTTGGGGAAAAAAAACATACTAGGCTCTTGTCTTTCCTTTCCAGCATTTGAGTTATTCAAATGTGGAGGGACTGGGTGAGCATAGGTATGAGAAGATGCCCCCTGTGGAGGAACCACTAGTGGGTTATCTCTCACAGGGTGAGGCGTCTTCACTTAAGGCTCCCGCCTTGCCCTCAAAGTCATGCCAAACCACCTCGCGGCTCATAGGGAAAGTGTATGCGACAGCGGGCCAGTCCGGTGGTGTTCTGCAGAAGGAGATGTTAGCTTGGGCACACGTTTACATGCCCTGCTTTCATTTCCCTTCCACTATCAATGTAGCATATGGGCCTCCCTTTGGAGAAAGAGCAAGATTAATGAGACAATGGCACCTAATACTCCCTAAATCTCATTTATCTCCCCTCTCTATTCATTTTTGGGTATGGAAGCAAGGGTATCACATTTGGGAAGCACTCTACTCACATTTAGTTACCAAATGAACATGAGTATTACTTTGGCGCTGAATGGGGTTTGAAGAGTCCTAATTCCCCTGTAGTTCCTGTGGGGTTAAGCTTGGGTTATAAGCTATTTACTGGTGTGCTTCTCCCTGATCTCCCGCTTTCCTTATTAAGAATGAGAATGCAGGCTTCCCCTTGTTTCATGGTGGTTAGCCGAAGTGGTAAGTGTAGTGAGAACATGGCTTGATGCTCTGTGCTTATTCACCCTTTTTTCCTAAGGAAGAGTAAGGAGTAGGCTTCCCCTTGTATGGGCAGCAATAGGATGACTATTTGCTAAGGCTTTGGCTCTTTGAAGACCCCCTTGCTAGACCCCCCCACCCCTTCAATTATTATAGGCTTAAGTAGGGATACTCGTCTTGGTCCCTCCCTGTTATCAGGGCACCAGTGGTGTTGGACCTAGATAGTGTCTTTACTGGTGTCAGTATTGAGCTATTCTTCCCACTCATGTTGGGTTCTTAAAGCAGAATATAAGCTCCCCTGTGGTTCCCTCAGGGTTTTGTGGGCCTCGGTGATAGAGTTGTAGTCATACTATTTAATGCCTTACTCTTGTTTCTCTTAGGCTCCTCCTTGTAGGGCAGCAGCGGTAAGGTTGTAGCCTGTTGGCTAGTTAGCAGGCTCCCTTTCTTACCCCTTAGGGTAGAGCAGGAAGAATGGAACTAGGAAGGGTAACTCACATGGCTCCCTCTGTTTTGTTTATCTCCTTCTCCATTAATTGGAGCTTTAAGAAGGGATATCGCTTCCCTCTGGGAGGGTGCTCTTTAGGTAGATTGCCTTTACCATAAGCAGGGTATGAGCTATTTTCCCCTAGTTATCTGGGGTCTTTAAGCAAGGCATGGTTCCCTTGTGGCCTCCTTGGGGTATAGAGCCTGGGTATTAAGAATAGTGAGGAAACAATGCTATGCATTCCTTCCCTAAATTGGAGTAAGGATTGGCTCCCCCTTGGTTGAGTGGCATTAATAATAGTTAACTATTACTAAGGGTTGAAAACATCTTGGAATAATGCTCGATGTTGTTGTGCTGCTCTGACAATATCCTTTAAGGTAGAGCAGGATAAACAGAATTGTAATTAATCCAGTTCTGTCTGTTTCTCCCCATATAGCTCCCCTATAGCTATGCTTAGAGGACCTGGCAAATTAGGACAGTCGGCCTATGGCCTCTCTGCTTTTTATGACAGCACTTGCTCAATTAGTGTTTATAGATCTCTGAACAGGTCCACAAGATGACTTGGACAGAGTTGAGCTCTCTGACCTATGGCTTTAAGGTAGATAAGTAGAGCTTTAGCTCCACTGCAGTTTCCTTAGGGGTTGAGTTGAAGTGGCAAAAGCCCTTCCTCTACAGGTGCTGGTCATATAATTAGAATATCATCAAAAAGTTGATTTATTTCACTAATTCCATTCAAAAAGTGAAACTTGTATATTATATTCATTCATTACACACAGACTGATATATTTCAAATGTTTATTTCTTTTAATTTTGATGATTATAACTGACAACTAAGGAAAATCCCAAATTCAGTATCTCAGAAAATTAGAATATTGTGAAAAGGTTCAATATTGAAGACACCTGGTGCCACACTCTAATCAGCTAATTAACTCAAAACACCTGCAAAGGCCTTTAAATGGTCTCTCAGTCTAGTTCTGTAGGCTACACAATCATGGGGAAGACTGCTGACTTGACAGTTGTCCAAAAGACGACCATTGAAACCTTGCACAAGGAGGGCAAGACACAAAAGGTCATTGCAAAAGAGGCTGGCTGTTCACAGAGCTCTGTGTCCAAGCACATTAATAGAGAGGCGAAGGGAAGGAAAAGATGTGGTAGAAAAAAAGTGTACAAGCAATAGGGATAACCGCACCCTGGAGAGGATTGTGAAACAAAACCCATTCAAAAATGTGGGGGAGATTCACAAAGAGTGGACTGCAGCTGGAGTCAGTGCTTCAAGAACCACTACGCACAGACGTATGCAAGACATGGGTTTCAGCTGTCGCATTCCTTGTGTCAAGCCACTCTTGAACAACAGAGAGCGTTAGAAGCGTCTCGCCTGGGCTAAAGACAAAAAGGACTGGACTGCTGCTGAGTGGTCCAAAGTTATGTTCTTTGATGAAAGTAAATTTTGCATTTCCTTTGGAAATCAGGGTCCCAGAGTCTGGAGGAAGAGAGGAGAGGCACACAATCCACGTTGCTTGAGGTCCAGTGTAAAGTTTCCACAGTCAGTGATCGTTTGGGGTGCCATGTCATCTGCTGGTGTTGGTCCACTGTGTTTTCTGAGGTCCAAGGTCAACGCAGCCGTATACCAGGAAGTTTTAGAGCACTTCATGCTTCCTGCTACTGACCAACTTTATTGAAATGCAGATTTCATTTTCCAACAGGACTTGGCACCTGCACACAGTGCCAAAGCTACCAGTACCTGGTTTAAGGACCATGGTATCCCTGTTCTTAATTGTCCAGCAAACTCGCCTGACCTTAACCCCATAGAAAATCTATGGGGTATTGTGAAGAGGAAGATGCGATATGCCAGACCCAACAATGCAGAAGAGCTGAAGGCCACTATCAAAGCAACCTGGGCTCTAATAACACCTGAGCAGTGCCACAGACTGATCGACTCCATGCCACGCCGCATTGCTGCAGTAATTCAGGCAAAAGGAGCCCCAACTAAGTATTGAGTGCTGTACATGCTCATACTTTTCAGTCGGCCAAGATTTCTAAAAATCCTTTCTTTGTATTGGTCTTAAGTAATATTCTAATTTTCTGAGATAAGGAATTTGGGATTTTCCTCAGTTGTCCGTTATAATCATCAAAATTAAAAGAAATAAACATTTGAAATATATCAGTCTGAGTGTAATGAATGAATATAATATACAAGTTTCACTTTTTGAATGGAATTAGTGAAATAAATCAACTTTTTGATGATATTCTAATTATATGACCAACACCTGTATTCTCATCCTTTTTGATGAAGTAAGAGCATTTTTCTCCTATTAGAGATATTAAGATATTAAGAGCTATTAGAGATATTAAGACTAGTGAAGTGGCTCCACTAAGCAGTCTATGGTTTGCGATTTTGGCGGAGTGGGTAATTGTTCACCATAATGTCAACTCCAAGTCGAAGTTCTACTTTGAAAGGGAACGTCTCAGGTTGTAACCATGGTTTCCTGAGAAGGGGAAAGAGACTCTGCATCTCATTACCATGCATTGGGTTGTGTGTTCATCTCCTTCAGACAAAAGAGTTGATGACATATTTTGCAGGTGCCTTCTTATACTCACGGGTGCTATGCTCATGACGTCATAGACCGCCACTGGCCAATAGATTGGCGTGTTTGGTACACGTGTTCAGACCCCGGTCATGCTGAGAGCCTTCCCCATAGCATCAACTCCAGATGCCTCGAGACATTTTTCATTTTAATTTTTATATTTTATTTTAGCTTAATTTCAATGAACAAAAATGTTTTATATTAATTTTTTTTTTTAGTGATAACAACACTCGTCTGATGCTCTTATACATTTATAGATTCAAATACTGTACCAAAATACAGTACTAAAATTAAACATAGTAAACAAACACATTATTTGAATAATTTATCCAGATTTTTTATTAACTAATAATAATAACAGTAATAATACATTCATTTTATGTATTTTAGAACAATAACACTGTATAGTATATTTACATTATCTCTTAGTAATTCTATAGCAATTCTCTTTCAGTCAAATATATATTTATTCTATATTATGTTATGTTATATTTCTGTTCCTTTTTAAAGAGTATGATCTTTTACATTTTAGATACCTTTTTTATATCATATATTTTGTCATTCTGTTATTGTTATGATGTAAAATCATCATAATATTTACCTTCAAAATAATGATCAGAATGTTGCTGAATAAAAACTATTAATAGATATTAGTAAAACTATTAGTTTTATAGTATAGTATAGTATAGTATAGTAAAATAATACAAGTGAGATGGTATATTGTCTATTTATGCTACAGTACAAGTTAGTTCTGGTCCCTGATTGCAATTAGCTGAGCAGTGTTCCAGGAGTGCTGATTTCATAGACAAGCAACTGTTGATCCTGCTTTGTTTATCCTGATTTATTTTCAGTGCAAACAAATAAATAAATAAATAAAAATATTTGGACATATTGTATTGTTTTATTATTATAAAATTATGTCTAAACATACACATTATAGTAAATGGGCATTTAGAAAATGGTGTCATGATAGTTTCAGGGTTTACCCTACAAAATGTGACCATATTAAGGTTAAAAAGAAATTGGCTGGATTTACATGTCTCGCTTGCGTGTGAGCTGAAGAGATGATGACGACAGTGCAAGGGAGCCCTCGTACCTTTACAGAGCGAAAGTGCTGATCCCAGCACAGTCGTTACAGCTTATCAGTCATCTCCAGGGAGCTCATAATGTGTGTTCCTAAAGGCTTTAGTCAGAGACAAATTAGCCATTTCATCATTAACCTGTTACCGTAACATCATTGAGAGAGTGCCAATACGGTCCTATTGGAAAAAAAAAAAAAAAAAAACAGCATTAGGAGTGGATACAGTCAGAGATAGATGTGTGTTTATAAGGTTGTGAGCCAAGCTAAGCATCAAGGGTTATGATCTTGCAACCCATCATGAACAGAGGACAGTTTTGTGAGCAGATAACTACAGCAACAACCACCACTACAGTGTCATGTCTTTGTGTCCGCAGCTTCCTGGCCGCCGGCCCCTTGTTTTTGCCAAGGTGTTATTGAAAGCAGAGCATGTCCTAAAATCACTGTTAGGCAAACAACATTTCAACAGAGCAAAGGCAGAGAGTTTGAGGTTTGCTTTAGCCCGTTTTTTTTTTTTTTTTAAGCGCTTCTGCGTGTTTGTGCGTACGTGTGTGTCGAGCATGTGTGCTTACGTGTGTACTATGCGTTCATGAGTGTGCGCACGCGGAGAAAGAAACACAGGATGGGGCTGGGGTGTAGAAGAAAAGCCAACAGAGGCATCTGTGTTGAATTAGGCACAGTAGTCAGTGGTAGTTAAATACTCAGTGGAGGAGGAATCAGCAGCTGTAAAGTTTTAAAAGAAGGAAACTCCGCACGCAGACACCCCCCTCTGCAGCTTGCCACCCCCCAATGTGACGGCAGTCCCCTTCCCCTATGTTCACCAGAATAGCCCGTCGGATATAACTTCCAAGCAG
The DNA here is from genome assembly GCF_019924925.1 of Ctenopharyngodon idella. NCBI lineage: Eukaryota > Metazoa > Chordata > Actinopteri > Cypriniformes > Xenocyprididae > Ctenopharyngodon > Ctenopharyngodon idella. Next base: position 12,846,785 of record NC_067224.1, on the reverse strand, counting down.
GAGCAGCATGTGTTTGTGTGTTTTCGTTTGTGCATGTGACACGGATTATGTGCCGTACAGGTGGGCATTTAAACAGCCCCCTGCATGTGTGTGTTTCTTCAGTTCAACCACAGCAGTTTATGTTTTCCTTTTTGTCCCACATAGTCCCTGTGACTGTGGTCATTTCTTTTACTGCTCCTGTAATGCAGCCAGTGTCGGCCAATAAACCTTGTGTCTAAACTGCCATTGAGCTTTGAAACGGCTTTGAGAGAGCCAGAGATGCCTGGGCAGGGAAAATTAGATGACACTTTTATGTACTTCTGTAGCCTCTCACAAGTTTTATAAAGAAGGCAGGTATGTGCACTAACACGCTCTTTGGCATTGTTATGACATAGACGGCAGCCTCTCTGACCCTAGGGGGAGATGTTGAGTAGATTGTGACTGCTTTTCTGTTTGGGATTTTATTAAGCCAGTGATATGAAAAAAAAAAAATAATAATAAAAATGAAAAAAAAAAAAAAAAACTCTTATTACACTGCTGCCCTCACATGAAGTGAAATGGAGACCTTTTTTTTATAAACAGTTGGTCTGTTATTCTTTATTTTGTTTTGTTTGATTTTAGCTTTCAACTCAATTAGTTTTGTCCTTTTTGTCTTGTACTCAGTTTAGTTTTTGTTTAGTTTTTCTGTTTATTTTTTTGTTGTTTTTATTTTGCTTAGCTTTTGCCTAATTTTGTTTTGTTTGTTTTGCCTTTTTGCCTTTTATCTTTTGCTTCTGCTTCATTTTGTTTTGTTTTTGTTCTTTTTTTTACTTTGCTTTTTACCTTTAGCTTTTGCTTTATTTAATTTTAGCTTTTTCTTCTGCTTCGTTTAGGTTTTTTTTTGTGCTTTAATTTGTTTTGCTTAATTTAATTTTAGCTTTTGCTTCGCTTAGTTTATTTTAATTTAGCTTTTTTATTGTCTTTTGTTTTGTTTTGTTTTTTGCTCTGTTTTCTTTTTGTTTTGCTTAGTTTAATTTAGCTTTTGTTTGTTATTCTTTGTTTTGTTTTGATTTGCTTAGTTTTATTGTTGTGCTTACTTTAGTTTTGTTTTTGATCTATTCTCCCCTTGTTGTTTTGTTTTGTTTTTTATATATTCACCTCAAATATTCAAGACTCACACTTCCATGGTGAGCTGTTTTCAATAAGAGCTTCAGCGCAAGAAAAGGAAGAGGGAAAGAAGGGGGCAAAAAGTGTTTTGGAACTGTGTCTGGATTGCATTTCAAATGCTTCCCGCTGCTTTGCTCAGTTTTAGGTGCTGGTACATTTCCTGAGAGGGTACAGAACATTAGATAAGCTCACAACATTCCAGCCCATTTAAATCTGCAATTTCAAATAAAGAGAAAGGAGACGAGAGAAGAAAAGTGGCCTGGGTCACAGTAAAGCAGCAACAAAAACTGTTCATACATCTTGATGTTTTGTTTTGTAGATGCAAGTTAAAGAACATTAGCCACAATAATCTGTGCCTTGCCAGCAAAAACTGTTTGGCTTTACAGAAATTGTTTCAATAAACATAGCTGACATCCTTTTTTTTTAAGCAACCAGCTTTCATCACTTGTCATAAACAAAAGGAGAACTCTGTGGAGAAGTGCATGTTTTACTCCAATTTCTTTTAGTGCTTCACTGAAACAGTCTGGACTCTATGCCCACCTACAGCCTGTGTCCAATCCGCTGGGTATGGTTTATGTTAAACATCACTTTTTTCATTAATGCTTAATACCACACACATGTTACATGACAATAATATTTTTGGCTGAGAAAAGTCTTAAATTTGCTGTCGTGCATTAAAAGCATAAACCTTTCTGCGTGGTTCACACGTTTGAAGATTCATTGAGGAGCTAATAGAAGAATACAGTGTTTTGCTCCTGGTGACAAATTCACGACTATTATTCCTGCTTTGTACACAGTAAAGTTTGATTTGTTTGTTGTTTGCAGGCACAGTAACGGTTTTGTGCTAATAAAAGCAGTGATTTACGTATAGAATCAATAATAGGTCAGTAAATGTCCCCTCGAGTTACTCAAGAGACAAGAATAATTAAATAGTCCAAATAAACTATAGGCAGACTAGTCTTCATTGTTGGACTGCATTTGAATGGAGTAAGAGGAGACAGAGGTATTGCCACTATACAGAGAAAAAGAGAGTAAGGACTCACACTTGCTAATTTTTTAGCATGTTCTCATGCACCTTTTGAAATATGCGGTGTCTATTTTGGATAGAGGAAAGTCATACTCGTATATGTGCAGAATGGCCTGGTTCATTTCCCATGATGGAATAAATTAATTTATCCTGTTTGTAATAAATCAAGTAAAATTGCTAGTGGATGGATGTAGGAACAGGAGCGGGAAATACTACTACTTATACTAACATTACCTTAGAAACACCAGCCGGTATGTTATAAATGTTAGCGTTCAGCACAAAGGTTATTGTAATTTACCGTAAGTGTATGAACAATCATGAATTTGTGACGATTTGTAACTTTACTCTCATGTGAAAATGAGGATCTGTTTCGTCAGTCTAATTTTCACGGAACTGGGCTTGGCGCACTTGGACACGTTCAGTATTTTCCAACAGAAAATCAGTTTGAAATCACTAATGAAACAATTAATAAAGTCACTTCATGTCATGGCAGTGATTCGACAGAAGTTTCTGAAACAGAACGTGGCTCCATAAGTTTAATTGTTTTATTCTTATGGGGGTCCGGGATGTGTGCGGTTTGTGGCTCTGCTACTAGTGCAGATGTCTTTGCAGACATCACACAGGTCTGACATGACTTAGTAAAACAGCAGAAATGACCTCTGACTCACTCTGCCTTCAGTTCTGACAGCTTTATATGCTGTACCCGGGCTATTTATTATCACCAACTCAGACTGTTAGCTTCCCACTGCTTCCTTTTACCAAGAGATACATAAATATATTTAATTTAGCTGTACTTTTTGTCTCTATATAGTTTGTAAACTGTTATTGAAACAGATGTGTATTATTTGATATGGTCTGGTCTGACGGATTGTTGTGGTTACAGTAAATTAAATAAGAGAAAACTAAATGTTCTTTTCCCATGTCTAAACTCTTGCCTTTATGTTTTTTCCTCTCAACAGTCTGAATCCATGGTGACCCTCACCTGTGCGGATGGGAAATGGAACAAGCAGGTGACCTGTGAACCTGTGGACTGCGGGCGGCCTGACAAGTACCATGTGCACCCGGCTGTCTTTGAGTTCTCTGAGGGTACCACCTACGGCAAGAAGTGCACTTTTCAGTGCCGGGAGCCGGCTCTGCTTGTGGGTGGGTAGACCTTGACAGTTCCTAAATCAAAAGGCCCTAGGGATTGAGAGGTCAGCTGTGTAAAATGCCAAATGTGGTTTTGACCCCCCCCCCAATACACAGTGAAAAATAACAGTGTTGGATATGACATCATATTGAAGTAAGTTCACTTTGGATCTGTACAAGTCAACTTGTCCTGTACCTTTGTCCTTTTGTCTCCGCAGGCAGTAATAACGTGCTGACGTGTATGGAGGATGGCATGTGGTCTTTCCCCGAAGCTCTGTGTGAGCTGCGTTGTCCGGTCCCTCCACCTGTACCCAACGCTGTCCTGCAGACCAAACGCTGCAATGCCACAGGCCTCAAAGTTGGGTCTTTCTGCAAGTACAAGTGCAAGCCTGGCTACCATGTGCCCCACATAGACAAGCCCAAAAGGTGAGAGACCACTAAACTAACTTGAATGAATAATTATGACTTAGATTAAATAACTTCAATAAAGTCCCATTTGATTACACAAGTTAATGCATAAACTCACATTAACATTGAGCAATACATTTGTTACTGTTTTTTAATCGTTGTTAGCATTAGTTAACTATTCGATGTTAGCTCAGGTCCTTAAAATAATATTAAAGGGAACCTCTGGTGTTAAGACTTGTATGGCTTAATATAACGTAAATGATGTCTCTTAATGAAATACGTAGTAGAAAACCCATGAAAGATTTACCTTATTTAAAAAATCCATGACATATTTGGACCGATTTGGACAATGGGCGGCACCATTTTGTTTGCGTTCTATGTCGGTGACGTCAAATGGTTGCACTCACTGCTCTACTGACACTGTCATATTGTTATTTTTAACGTAACACAACTCGGAATACAATATACGATGCCACATTGTGCAGCTTTTGGTTGTAATTTTCAGTCGATGAGCCACAAGAGAAGCGATATAAGTCTTTACTGCTTTACTAGCGATAAGAGGAGAAAAGAATAGGAAGTGGTGCAGAATGTGGACGATAAAACTTCCTAACTGCGTCTTTGTTCTCTTCGCTTTAGCCCTGATGACTGAGGCTTTTTATCTGTATGTTTTGGTGCAACGGTAATCTAGTAACGCATACAGGTCTTAATATCCGCGGGGTTCCTTTTAAAACACGATCAGCCTTTTCAATTTGAGCCAGAGCGCAAAATTAGTGAGGATGAAAACATCGAAGACGTACAATGTCTCTGTGGCTATTCGAACTACTGTTGTATGATTGACGTGTTAAAATCGTCTGATCACCTGAATGCATTACACACAGTTAAACGTGCTGAGAAGATGCTACTATTTTATGCGATCACAGATATCTCTTGCATCAAAGCGCACGCGACCTTTGAGGCAGTCTGTCTCAATCGAGATGTGTTACAGGCTTACCTTCGTCAGTCTCCACGACAGGCGTGGCATTTGGTTAAAGCATACACTTATATCCATCGGCAACTGTAAGCTCTTTCAGCTGTGGTCTTCTAAAAGCCTCAAATGCACCAGGGCTTGTGAAGAGAACAAAAACGCGGATCTTTAGGAAGTTTTATTCGTCCACGTTCTTCACAACTTCCCATTCTTTTCTCGTCTTATCGCTAGTAAAGCAGTAAATACTTACATCGCTTCTCTTGTGGCTCATCGACTGAAAATTACAACCAAAAGCTGCACAATGTGGCATCTTATATTATATTCTGAGTTGTGTTGCGTTAAAAATAGCAATATGACAGTGTCGGTAGAGCAGTGAGTGCAACTATTTGACGTCACCGACATAAAACGCAAACAAAATGGCGCCGCCCATTGTCCAAATCAGTCCAAATATGTCATGGATTTTTTAAATGACATAAATCTTTCATGGGTTTTCTACTACATATTTCAGTAAGAGACATCATTTACTAAGCCATTTATTAAGCCATACAAGTCTTAACACCAGAGGTTCCCTTTAACAGATACAACTTCTAATTTTAATCATGTATTAGTAAATGTTAAAATTAACATTAACTAAGATTGTTAAATGCTTTAGAAGTATTTTTCATTGTTAGTTCATGTCAACTAATGTAGTTAACTAATGTTAACAAATAGAACCTTATTGTAAAGTGTTACCAACTTCATTGCATTGCAGATTTAGTTAATCATGTTGTGGCAATTGAATACTCAGGGCTGTATCAATTGTTTGAAAGCTTGGATAAATTTGTAGTCATTTACCCTGTTGGTCAATTACTCATATAGCCAGGTGTAGCCAGATATTAAACTATAGTCATAAATCTGGTCCACTTTAAATGTCAAATTAAGATTATTCTGGCCAAAAACAACCCATTTAGACATCAAGCGATTGTGTTATCAACATGTAAAGAAACCAACCACAGTTAGTTTGTTTTTTACATGCCATTTAACTCAAAAAATGAGCGGAAATGTGACTTTGTGATGAGAATTTCTGTACGTTCAAAAGTATTAAGTACTGAATATTTCATTCAGAAAAGAATGTATCAGGGTTTTCAAACTGTGGGTCACGCAAAGTCACTTGGCTGCAGCTAAATTTAAGTTTCAGTGAATGACACATGCAGTTTAGTTTAGGGCTGCATGATATACCAACATTAAATAGAAATAATATCAGAATAGAATTAGAATAATATTGCTTAGTGTGATTTTCGAATCGCAAAGGCCGCGATTTATTTACATAAATATGCACTGCATGTTTTAAAGCTTAGATGCTTGCAATCAATAACGGTGTAATAACGGTGAGGGTCTCAGAGTGACTCGGTTCATTATTAAGCGGCTCGGTCCTCATTATTAATGAGAAGAAACTCGTTGACTCCAATCACTGTGCTGTATTCTGCATGAAATTGCATTACACCGGAGAATTCAAATGTCACGAAAGGCCGTTTCAGGTCTGTTCATTCATCTCTGTCGTCTGTTCAACTCAGCACTGTTGTCTTTCAGAGACATATAAAGAGTGCGTTTTTTTCGTTCCTTCGTGTGCATTTGGCTACCGACCAACACATAAGGAAACTGTCTCTTAAAAGCATTTCACATATACACACACAGAACGAGCATGAGGGCGTTTTCTGCGCTGAACACCGCAATGAGTTTAACAACACTCGCAGTGTGGATTACAGTTCATATCCGAACCTGAGTGAGCATGTTTCAAGTTTTTATGGACATATTTCATATACTCTTTAACATTTGTAAATGCAGAAATTAAAACGTAAATATTATTATTGAAATTTTACAGTTGTACTATAATTTTTTAAAATTATTTTCTGTCTTATCAAACTTTTGATTAAGATTGAGCATACAGTAATCTCAAACGTTTTCTAATTGTAAATATTTTGGTGGGTCTTGAGATAGATTATACTCTAGGTGGGTCCTGGAATGAAAAGGTTTGGGAACCCCTGCAATATACAGTCATTATGTATTTTACTTTGGATATTTATGGCCTGCAACTATTAATGACGACAAGATGTTTGGAAGATTCCACCAGTGGAAAAGCCAATCAGATTAGAGCTTGTCATTTGCTTGTCTAAGTGCTTGCCAGTTTTATGTGCAGTATTCATCAGACGGTCAATGAATGGAGAACAGTCAATTATTTAAAGCTATTTTAAGGCTGGAATATGCTACACGACTTTTAAAATCTGAACAAATTTTAAAACACTAGGCATCATACACTTGCCAACTTAGTAAATACTTACAGAGGAAAAACTGGGCATATTTAAAGGTGGAGTATTTTTTCAAAAACACTGTTTGGAAGTTAGTCGGGCTGACACCAACAAGAAATGTGTAACCAATCAGCATTAGGGGGTGTATGACAGTCGAGGAGACAGAGCAAGCAAGATTTGAAAAAAAAAAAAACTGCAGAAAGAGAGATGAGACACAATACAAAAAGCTCAAAAGAATATCACTGGAATGAACGTTTATGACTGGGCAAGCGTTAATATTAGAAAAGCTTTCCAGCGCTGGACTTAGTGCACTCGCCTCGCCTGCCAGCAGTGAACGGGCCGGGGTTCAAAACTGACTCGGAGCAGAGTGGTTAGGATTGGAGGGTGAGTTTTGGAGGCAGAGCAATGAAGAGAGGGTTGGGTTTGTTTGGGTTGATTTCAAATATCAACAATGTCCAACAGCGTTTTTGAAAATCTACTAACCCTCCTTTAAAAGAAACAAAAAATAATAAAAACGTCAAAAACATAATACTAAAACTAACATGAAAATAAAAACAAATTCAAAATATTAATAAAAACTCTAATAGTATCTCAGTGATCCTAAAGTGACACTGTCACACACTACCAGACTTTCAAGTCTTCTGAACACAACAAACTCTTGCAGAAACATGTGCCCAAAATCTACAGACTAGCTATGACTTTCAGCAACTAGCGTTGACTACTCCAGACTGCAAATCGGGGGAAAATTCGAGGCAAAAGTCATGTAGTGTGTTCCAGCTTTTATGCTTTCAAAAAATACGGCGCAGAATTCTGCTGAATCTATTCATCTTTTTGTTAATGAATGTGTCTCAGGTCAGTGCCTGTGATGTACCACAGGCGTGCGTTTAAGCGGCAGTGTACAGAGGATGGAACCTGGCAGTCGGGTGAGTGTGTGGCAGTCACATGTGATCCACCTCCTCCCATTTTCCACGGTACCTACAAGTGCACAAATGGCTTTCAGTTCAACAGTGACTGCTGGATCGACTGCAACAGGGCTAACCACACGGTGAGACAGCACAGCCACTGCAAGCAGGTCTGTCGTGTTCTCTCTCTCTTCTTCTTGTTTTCTCTTTTCTTCCATCGACGTCTCAGTCCATCACCTCCCATTACTGTCTGCGGTGCTTTCCATTCATCATGTGCACACTATCAATCACTTTTAAGCATTGCAATATTTCTGTGTCGTCCCTTTGGCTGTTCATCAGCAGCATGACTGGTAGACTGACAGATCTTACATGTGCTTTGTTTCATTCGTCAATATCACCGCTTCTAATACTTGGACAAACAGAACCGTAAGGTCATGCCTATCCTTGGCCTCCACCCTTTCATTAAACCACATGTTTGTTGTGATGGTTAGTGAGCTTCCTTTATGATGATTAATGGAAATGTTGGTCTTTGCTTCAGGGTCCTTCCACCAATGTAATCCGATGCAGAAAGGACGGGAACTGGACTGGCTCCTTCCGTCTCTGCCCCAACCTGACAGGCCAGTGTCCCCTCCCGCAGAATCTCAGCCCAAATATCCATCTCAGCTGCAAGGATGGACACGGCATAGGTCTCTGCCTTTCTACTTTTCACTTCTGAGGCCCAAAAGATACATTGCACACACGTATGCACTGCATTCTCAAAATTGCCACAAGTGCCACTATAACTACAACATGTTTTTAATTGGATTTTGATTGATTTCATTTGAATTTTCACACTCTGTTCTCTCTGAATCAGAAAATGGTATAGTTAAACCCATCTGTCACATAGTCTAGAAGAGCTGATTTTGGTAAAACTCAACTCTGACTAAAAATTTAAGCAAGTTATTTAAACTGTCCGCATGTTTGTAGCTAGCTAAAGCACTGTTCAAAAGTTTGGGGTCATTGTGATTTTTTTTTTTTTTTTTTTTTTTTTTTTTGAATGAATGAATGAATGAATGAAATGAAATTAAAACTTTTATACAGCAAGGATGCATTAAAATGATCAAAAAGTAAAGGCATTTATAATATTACAAAAGATTTCTGTGCATCTCTGTATGTAAAATGCATCACAGTTTCCACAAAAATATTAAGCAGCACAACTGTTTTCAGCATAACTAAAAAAAAATAAGCACCAAATCAGCATATTAGAATGATTTCTGAAGGACCATGTGACACTGAAGACTGGAGTAATGACTGCTGAAAATTCAGCGTTGCCATCACAGAAATAATTACATCTTAAAATATATTAAAATGGAAGTCGGTTGTTTTAAATTGTAATATTTCACAATATTTGTTTTTACTGTATTTTTGATCAAAGACCCCAAACTTAAAATGGTAGTGTTCCTGAATAAAAAGGGGCCAACATTTGAAGAAATTTTAAGAATTTGAAGGTTTGTTTTGATGAATAACACCTGTTTGTGATGCCCAACAGGAAAGGAGTGTGAGGTGGCCTGCAGAGATGTTAGCAGCAGTGTGGTCCTCTTGCCCAGCAACATGAGCGTTGCAGCTGTGATGAAAGACCACTGGTGGAACCCACCCAAAGTTAAGGTGAGAGCACAGACCATGTAAGATTTGGGTGGGCTCATTTTACTTAACTATTATAAATGTTTTGTCTCTTTAGTATTATCTCAGATTCCAAACTTTGCCATATTTTCGATGAATGTTACACTGAATATGTTTGGTAAATGTTTGAGACCTGGTCATAATACAAGCTGAAACTTCAAACATGTCTGTAATTCAGTAACTTTATTTAACACCATGTAGTGCGGTTTAACACGATTATGACGTAACTTCTCAGAAATAATCTACTGTGTGATAGTTCAGTGCAGGGTTGTAACTAACACTAAAAGTAGTCAAAATAAACACCTTAAGATGTAAACACACCAGCGCAGTCAGCAGTTGTTACTTAAGCTTTGAGATTAATGCTCAAATTGATCATTAACAACAAAAATGGGCATGATAAATTGCTCCATGCTGTTTTAAAATCCAATGCATCATTATGTTTATCTAACTGAAATAGACTGGACCACACACACATGCTCATTCACAGTGGTGACATTTGCCCTTTCTCCTGTGCTTTAGAATGTATGGGGGTATTCCAGAAAGTAGGGCTCACTTATAATATAAACCCTGTAATATAATTCCTTGACTCTCAGTTGATTAACCCAAATCTTTCTTACTATATCGGTTATCGGTTCCAAAAACATGGCTGGGATTAAGTTCAGCCAACTCAGAGCATGTTCATGGTGAACACACAAAGACGTTCTCAAACAGAGTGCCAAATCCAGGAGTAACAATGGAAACGGAAGAAAAGTGCCAAATTTTTTCTTTCTTCTTCTTTTGTTTGATGGTGATTTACATTCTTAGTGCATATCGCCACCTACTGGGTGGTTGCACTCATTTTTCAATCTTGTAATCTTTAATCACTTTTTTTTTATTACAGTGAACTTTAATTATATTGTTTGCTTGATTCTATATATGAATTAAAAACTAAAGATTAATGAAACTAAAAGATTAATTCTTTGCTTGCAAAGAAAATATGGCTGTATAAGTTTTTTTTTTGTTTTTTTTTTGGTTATCCACTTTCCACATTTGTTGTAAGGTGAGATGCATTGCATATATATATTTTTATTATAGAAAAACATGATATAGAAAATGTCTCACTGCAAAAAAAGACCCTTTTGAATGCAGATCCACACTGTATGAGATTATTTTATATATGTGTGCAAAATCTGTCACACCCACTGGAGCCTCATGAATAGGGCACGCATGCGCTGAATTACTCTGCTCCGATTATGTTCAGAAAATACAGTGTTTCCCACAGGATTTTGGTGGACATTAGTCTAGGGAGGTCTGGGTGCATGCCACACCGGAAGAAAATTGTGTACATTTTAAAGTTAAATTCATCAATATGGTGTACTTTTAGAGTTGAAAATTAAGAGCTCCAACCCATGTTCGGTGTACAAATTGAACAAATAAAAAAGTTGGTGAATTGACTTGTACCTAAACTTTAAAGGAGACTCAAGCCTCATTTCAGTTGATATAGGCCCGGTTTCACAGACAGGGCTTAGCCTAAGCCAGGATTAGGCCTTGGTTCAATTAGGGCATTTAAGAAGCTTTTATAAATGTTCACTAGAAAAAAATCATTACTGATGTGCATCTTGAGACAAAACAATAATACTGACATGTTTTAAGATGTGTCAGTACGAGTTGCATTTAGTTAAAACAGCTCAAACATGCATTTTAGTCTAGGACTAGTTTAAGCCTTGTCTGTGAAACCGGGGTATAGTGTCTCAGTCTACATTATATTCATTCTGGTGTTTTAGGAAGCCAAACAATTAGAATATAATAATAAGAATAATAATTTTATATTGCTATTCCTATGACAGTAATAGCCATATATTGTAAAACAAATGCACTGTAAAATAAATGAAAAATAATATTTCCTAAGTATATTATTTTATGCTACAGTAGGGAAATTACAATGCTTTTGTCCTAATTTATACACTTGCAAGAGATAAACCCTTGAGCTTTTATTTTGATGGAAACTGCAGTTAAGCTTTCATTTATAGTCTAGTTAATGAATGTGAAACACTGGAATAAGTTGCTTTGGCTACTTACTTACCCTAAAAGTTACCTCAGGTTTTGTTACCAAAGGTTGTAGGTTACCTGATTTCCGTTTCCTGACCTGCATAACCTGATTTCTTGAATACCCCACAAGAGAGGGAAGGAGGAAGAAACGAACGATGGAGGTTCTGTTCCAGAGTAAATAATTGTCAGACCCACAAACAAATATCCCGTCTGTACAATAACAGCGTGACCATACGACTGCATTAATGTGCTTGGACATTGCCAATACTCGGGCACTTCCCCTCAGGAAGCTTTTGTCACAAAATATGTAGTAGACACAAACAAAAGCTTTAGACAGTAATAATGCATATTTCCTTTACTTATTTCCTGAAAGCATTGCAGTCTAAACCTGGAGTACTTTAGAAAAAATCAGTATGATGAACGGGCAAACCAAATGTTATTCTCCACACCTCAACCTGTGGTCAGTGATGACCAAAAATGCTTAACCTTTACCATGACTACATGGTGACTGTTTAAACCATTGTCATTTTCCAGATGGCTGTGGGTTGTAACATTTGAAAGGGTCTTTCCCCTCACCAACACTTGCTCCTCACGGTCCTCAGAGTCTGTAAGACGAGAAAGAAGTGATTTTATCTCAACAGTAAGGTCTTTGCTTTGTGTCCTACTGACAGACAGCGACCGCAAAACAGCTTGTGACCCGTTGAAACTCATGGAAAGAGTCAAAAGTGTGGCTTATTCTTCTATATCTTTGTGGAAACTAGTGATTTCATACAACAGTATATCAATAGCTGTGGCTAGGGTCACAGAGGCCAGACAGGTCTCAAGGAATATCCATTTCCGTATTTACTATGTCATTCATTTATATATGGACTACTGAATGACATTTTTGGGTGACGTCATGCCCGCCAGTGGTTATGAGGTTGTCTGGATTATTCATTCCATATTTGCATTTCCTCCTCTGTACTATTGTGGACGTTCTTTGGTGTGGTCATGCTTTTCATTCTTTTTCAATGTGGTCTGTGCCATGTGGTTCTTTACTTGATTGTTTAAGCTGTAGTGGAGCTTTAGGAAGCACAAACAAATTTACCGCTCACATCTGAGAGTGCTGCTATAGCTTCCTCCAGGCCTAATCCTCGACATTATAGGTTTTCTTGAGGATAAATCAGCCTTGTAGGGGGATTGACCTGACAAGGTCTTTTGAGTTCATTCATGGAATTTAATGGAGATCGAACCTGAGCAGTTTATTTCCATCAATTTTAATATTATTTTATGAGACTTGGAAGAAAATCCTGCTGTATGTTGTCCTCCTAAAGGCCCTGATATACTTATGGTGAAGTTCTTTTTTGTTCTTCAAAAGTTTGATATACCTCAGCAGCTGTATGAATACATACGCATTTATATAATATAATATTAATTTAGATGAATGTGTTAATATGTGCTGCTTTCCTCTTAATAACAAATTGATCACACAACAGAAATTACAGCGGTGGGAAAACAACAGTTAAGAAGGCACCTGATCATGGGGATGTGGATATGTTTGCACGAGCTCTGTAATACAATAGATTGCTTTAAAGCAAGCAGCTTTACAGTATTAAACATATCAACTTTCCAGTGTTAATGTTTTTATTCGCATCTGACCTTGACGGACTAAACAGAAGAAACTAACCGGAGAATTTTCCACGTCAAAGAAGGCGAAGCCCCAGAACACACCTACCTATAATAGTGTAATTGCCATGGACCAATAGTACTTCGAAGGTGTTTACCAGCCGAAGCAAACTTTACTGGAATGTTTGCTTTGGCAAGCTGTTTCGAACTCTAAACGAACTTAGTTTTGGCCAGATTTTGTTTGAAATGACGTCACACCAAATTTGCTCTTCGGTTTCACTTTAAATACTGTAAATTGGGGTGCGTACAAGCTTGAGAGAACCATCAGGAAATGTTGTGTCTTGACCGTATAGACCAGAAAATATGAAAGGCCTTAAAAATGAAAAGCAGTCTCTGATACAGATAGTATAAAAGTCTATTTAATAAAAGGCAGGTAGTACTTGTGTAGCTGGGCCTGTGGAGAAACTATAAAAACAAGCACAAGTTCAGGAGCAGACGGTTTAAATTAGGCCTTGAGTAAACAAGCCGCTTGGGTCCTTGATGTGACATTGAATACTAAGCGTGTGTATGTGTGTGTGGATGGCCACAGTTGGCCAGCAGGGCGAACGCCTGCTTTCTTGGAAATGTTCTGTTTACGCTCACCCTTTCCATTCCTCATTGCATCTGGAGTTCCCCCAGACTGCGTCATTTCACCTCTCCAAACATCCTCTCTACCTGTGCAAACCCAGGAGGCTGAGCTGCCGAGGTCTGCCGCCTCCCTTTCGCTCTCCTCAGCAGGGGTGGGAGCTGGGTAGCACTCCTGGAGTTTAATGAGTCCCCTACTTAGCCAAACTCTTAAGACTGTAATCCTTCAAGCCGAGCTCTTTCATTGATTCCGAGCTGATTTAAGCATCACCGCCGGAACAGTGGGCTCATAGAGGATTTTATTTGTTTGTGTTCTGTGTGTTAGGCAAAGAAATCTGTCAACAAACAGAGCAAAGGTTCTCCACATTCAAACTGAAATCCCTGCCAGCCTGAAGGCTTATTAGCAATTCTTGCTAAGGATTTGAACAAACCCCTGACCCTGTGTGCTGAACCTTAGTACGTAACTCATCCTGCGCCATGTTACAGACATCAGTGATGCCTCAAATCATGAGGCTTTTTAAAGGAAGCGGTGCTGTTACTGTTTTAGTAATCAAACTTAAGTTTTTGGTTTGCTGGATAATAAAACAGTCTGAAAAAAATCCAGTAGATGTATATTAAATGCTGGATAATAAAACAGTCTGAAAAAATCTAGTAGAGGTATATTAAAATGTAGCGATCAGAATATTACAGAGACTTGGAAGTCTGACTTTTAACCACTCAGAACACCTCGGCAATAGTTTTGTGTAGGTAAGCATCACTCACATTCTCTAAAATATAATCTCCACAGTGGCTGCTTTTTGTTTAGTTAATTCACTCTAATGTAACTAATGGATCTGAAACTGTTACACTTTGTTAACTTGTTTATTCCGTCATTTTCTCTCATACAGAATATTGTATGCACCATGGGACTCAAGTGGTACCCTAACCCAGAGGCCCTCCATTGCATAAAGGGATGCGAGGTAAGACCTACCTCGCTTATTTCTACACAGTTTTTTATTATTAATTAATTTTAATAAGATAATATGAAAAATTTTTATTTTCCATTTTCATTTATTTTTATCATTTAATTTGTGTCTATTTGTTTTTAATTTATTTACTTTAATTATTCAATTAATTGTCTGTTTGCCATAGCTGAACAACATGATAACAACATTATGCCCATGATAGTTATTTCAAGGTAATCTCGCAGCCACAGCTTTAAGCTCTATACAGTCATGGAGGTCTGTTCTCTGGAGCCTGACCTTGAACAGTTGTTTCTGCCATCTTCTCACGCTCTTTGAAGTCTAATACATAAATAAACATGCTGTGCTTAGTGTCTTCCTCTCCTTTGCTCTTTGGGCGAGTCTAGTCTAATCTGAGTCAGGTTTAACAGGGCCAACAAAAGCAGACAAGTGGGATTTGTTACCACCTTTGTTTTTTAGGGCAATTTGTTTTCTTTTTGCGTTTTAGAGGAACCTGGAAACCTCATTTAAAGGGTATCATGTTCCCAACTTCCTCAAATCACTGAGTAAGAATAAAAAAACAGGTGCTGTATCTTCTTGCTGAAAGAACTATTGAAAAATAATTTGTCATTGAAAAGAATGAACTGACATTTCTACATATATGTTGCTCTTTGAACTTAATTTCTTCAAAGCACATGTGACTTTTCTTGCCAAAGACACTGCACTGCTACTCTGAAAGTGTTCTCCAGCTCAGTATGAAGATGTGCGATTAATCTGCACCTCACTCTCATTTATAACAAGTCTTGCTCTAATGTCGCAGTGAGATGACCAGTCCATTTTTTATTCGGGTCAGAGCTGCAGACTTTTGAACCCAACTCATCCTGACCCAGTTTCAATGGGTGTTAATTAGCAGCCCTTTGAAAGCTTTTGGGTTGGGCCAGAGAGATGATTTCAAACTGGAAAAGGTCACAGGTGTGTTGGGCAACCTTTTGTGCCTGTCAAGATGGAAATGTGTAGTAACTCCCAAGGGAGACACATATAAGTTTAATAGGGCTTCGGTTTCCCCATTAAAAGCGGCCTCCACCATCCACAAGCCCGGGAATACTAACTCAATTTTTCCAGGGCAACATAATTGCAACAGACTCAAGTCTGTGTGTCTATTTTTACACAGTTGTGGATGTATGCAAGTGTGAATGACTGTCTCTTTCTTTCTTTTCTTTCTTTCTTTCTTTCTTGATGGGAAAGGGGAACAGATTATTATTTGACGATTATTTATATAACATTATGTTCATCACTGATGTTATTTGTGTTTATATATTTAGTTAATTCGTGTTATTGAGCGGTTTTTATCTGTTTTCCACCAGCCGTTCATGGGTGATAATTACTGCGACGCCATCAACAACCGAGCGTTCTGCAACTATGATGGTGGAGACTGCTGTCATTCTACTGTTAAAACCAAAAAGGTATGTTTATATATATATATATAATATATATATATATATATATATATTTAGATGTTTAATTAGTTGAATTTCTTGTTTGCGCTTCCAGAACTAGTAAATGAATAAGTAAAAAGCTGTAAAGTGTGTAATCTGCATTGTTACTACATATTCAGACAGGGCAAATACGTCTTGCGTTGTTATAATTATCTCCTTGGAGAGGAAACACCCACACAAGTGAGGGAAACTCTGTGAACCCTATCCACAATGCATTCTAGACATGTGAAGCATGCACATATATGTTTGGGTGTTTTTCCAAAGCCATGGCAACAAACGGTTGCATATAGCATTTCCATATGCACATTCACCTCACTTTCCAACAAAGACAAAGATCCGTGAGTTTAATCTCGATGGTGGTAAATAGCCTTAGAAAGGCTTTTTCTGCACGCTTGTGTACTGTTCTTTTTCCAATGGACTTGTCATCCTCTTTCACTTGATCCTCCCTTGCTTTTTCCTTGAGCAAGTTTTCCTGGCTGCCAGAGAAAGTGAACTTCTCTTTTGACAGACAAAGAATGAAGTAACTTCTCCAAAGTTACAACAGCGAACTCTGGAAGCACACTGGATCGCTGTACCCACGCACAGTGCCAAAACAAAAAAAGTTGGCATGTGTGATGACGCATTTCCCGGCAGAATACACAACTTGTTGTGAAAGGTCTAGAAACGGCAGTTGGAACTGGACTCAGCATTTAAATACAGCTGTAAATCATATAGAAACTTGTAAACTCAGGGGGCCGTTTGCTTTGTCACGCCAGAAGATTACCCAAGCAAATAATAAAACTAGCTACTCATCCTCCTCTTGAAGGCTGAGCTGCTGACCGATACATTGTCAATCCTGAATTGTGTTAATAAGTGGCAGTAAAAAAAAGGAGTTTCAGTTTCTTTGTAAGTTGAGAACAAAAGAAACTTTTACAATATTCTTGTATGAATTCTGAAAGGTAGCTGCCAACAGCAAATAATTGACTAAATTGCTCCTCCAGAGGGTAAGTGCTTCTGCCTGGTGTAATTTTTGTATTTAAAGAGCCAATAAATGCTTAATTTTCATCTTTGTCATGTAATTTTAAAGAGTTTTAGGGGTAATAATGTAAATGCTTTCATTATGTTATGGCTATCACATCCACCCAGATGACCCTGCACTAAGCTTCACCTGTCTTGGCTACTGAAATCTATCATGGAAATTTCTGTGAAAAGTGTGATTTTTCAGTAAAATGTATTTATGAAGTGGTACAAATTAATTGGATATTTTTTCTTACGTGAGCATAAATGAATTGTGACATTGAAAAGTATTTTTATCTGTAATTTTTTTAAGTTTTTTTTTTTTAACATGATATAGCGATTGCAAATCAGAATTGAGACAAATACTTCTCACAGTCAACTGAAAAGAGAAAAGACTCATTCGAAAGTGATTACTGTAAGTAAACAGAACTGTTCCTAACGTTTCTACAATACATTCACTATGGTACTGTGAACTAATTACTATCAACACTACAATGATCTCAATCGTTACATAAAAGGAAAGACGTTAATAACATTAATTTCCCTTGGAGAAAAAGTAGGTGTTTGTATTCTGCATGTTTAGTTGGCAATAAGGGTGACACATTGTTTAATTAGCATGAACTTAAGATTTAAAAATGAAAACAATAATGGTTTTATCCGTTTAGTGTTCATAATGTAAGTGTGCTTAAAAAGAGACATCACACAAATCAATTGAACCACGAACATGCTTTACACAGGAGGTGCGTTTGTGGGTACTTTTGTGTCTTTTAGTAAGGTCTGAGTTCATGTGGGGTGTTCATATACAGTATACACGTTATATTGGCCCTAAGACTGCTTGAGGTGCTAAAATGAACTAGATGTGAAAATGTCCCAAAACTGCCCAAAGACACATATTCTCCAAAAACATTAAAATATCTTACTGATATCGTATGATCTTACTTGAATGGTAGTGTGCATTAGAAAAGAGCCAAGTTAAGCTTGTCTGAGAAAATAACAGACATACTAAAGTAGGGCTGGTCAGTAGCGTGTTTAGGATGAATATTTCAACCTTCCAATAAATAAATTCAAAGCAATAAACCTTGTCTATTGTGTGCTAAAGTTACACTTTTTTAGGACACCTGTATACTATATATATATATATATATATTTTAGTTCCTTCTTTAGCAGATACCTATATTTTGGTTTTATTTTGTGTGGGGGCCACAAGGATATCATCTTGCACAATGGTCTGAAAGAAGACACTGTAGATCTTACTGTAGATCTGTGGGCATATCAGGTCATAACAGACAGCACTGTAATGATGTTTTGATTCAAGTCAAGTCAAGTCACCTTTATTTATATAGCGCTTTTTACAATGCAGATTGTGTCAAAGCAGCTTTACAGTGATAATTGGTATATAATTTTGGCTGCACTTAAAGAAAATGGTGTCAATGCAGGCAGATGCAAAGCACTGTTGAATATCAAATGTCAAGTGTCCCCAACTAAGTAAGCCAAAGGCGACAGCGGCAAGGAACCCAAACTCCAACAGGTGACATCAGGTGGCAAATAGGTGTTAAAATGGAGAAAAAAACCTTGGGAGAAACCAGGCTTAGTCGGCGGGCCAGTTCTCCTTTGGCGAACAGTGCTTTGTTACGATTCAGGTAGCTATCATAAGTCCCATGGGATCGCAACATTCAAAGTATTTATTCCAGTTCCATCCAGTTGAGGATTGTATTCATCACGCCGATATGGACGGTTTGTTGAGGAACTGTGCCACTGGCTGTCATGTCGATGAGGCCTTCACAATGGATGATCTAGTTGACTCAATCTCTGCTGATACTTCAGGGCTGCGTTTTGGTCGTGTCAAGGCGCAGGTCCTCGATCTCACCTGGATACGGCCCGGATCTGGCTGACTACGGTAAACCTTGGGATAAACAGAGAGACTAATATTAGCGTAGATGCCATTCTTCTTCTGATGTAACGAGTACATACGGTGTTATAGGAAGTGTTCCCGGTGACCTAATTTATGCAGCCTAATAATCCTTTAACGGATTTGAAAATATAAATTGATAATGTGTTATGTGTATGCCAGGTTAAAGAGATGCGTTTTTAGTCTTTAGTCTGACAGAGTGTGTCTGCTTCCCGTACAATGCTAGGAAGATTGTTCCAGAGTTTAGGTGCCAAATAGGAGAAGGACCTACCGCCTGTGGTTGATTTTGATATTCTAGGTATTGTCAGCTGGCCTGAATTTTGAGATCGCAATAGACGTGAAGGACTAAAAAGCATTACGAGCTCGCTCAGGTACTGGGGAGCTAAACCATTTAGTGCTTTGTAAGTAATTAGCAAGATTTTAAAATATATACGATGTTTAACAGGAAGCCAATGCAGTGTTGACAGAACCGGGCTAATATGGTCATAATTCCTAGTTCTAGTAAGAACTCTAGCTGCTGCATTTTGTACGAGCTGTAGTTTATTTATCAAGCAAGCGGAACAACCACCCAGTAGAGCATTACAGTAATCTAGCCTTGAGGTCATGAACGCATGAACTAACTGTTCTGCATTTGTCATTGAGAGCATATGTTGTAGTTTAGATATATTTTTAAGATGGAAGAATGTGGTTTTACAGATGCTAGAAACATGGCCTTCAAATGAAAGATCGGTATCAAAGAGCACACCCAGGTTCCTAACTGACGACGAAGACTTAACAGAGCAGCCATCAAGTGTTAGACAGTATTCTAGGTTATTACGTGAAGAAGTTTTTGGTCCAAAAATTAGAATCTCTGTTTTTTCTGAATTTAGTAGTAGGAAATTACTGGTCATCCATTTTTTTATATCAGCTATGCATTCCGTTAATTTTGTGAATTGGTAAGTTTCGTCAGGGCGCGAAGAAATATAGAGCTGAGTATCATCAGCGTAACAGTGAAAACTAACGCCATGCTTCCTAATGATATCTCCCAAGGGTAGCATGTACAGAATGAAAAGCAATGGTCCTAGTACTGAGCCTTGCAGTACTCTACAGCTGGAACCGAACAATGTGCAGAGTTCACTAAGCTAGTCGCATCCAAAACAGTATCTGAAGCCCTTGCATTCTTACTATCCTCGATTAAGGTTTGGATGCGTGTCTCTAATTCTGAGATTTTCTCTGTCAGCCTGACTATTTCCCTACATTTATGACATGTAAATCCCTCGTCACTGACAGAGAAAGCTATACTGAACATGTGACAAACAGAACACGATACAATACTAGGAGAGGATGACAGGACTCACCGTGTTTGTAGACTGATCCGACTTACCACAGCTGTTTGATGAACGTGTAGAAAAAGAAAAGGAGCGCGCGAGAGACTGATGACAAGTTAACAAGCTAGCGAGATGCAAACGCGTTGTAATAGCGATTTAGATTAAAAGATTAAAAGGTAGCGACGTCAGATTAATGTGGTAGGCAATATTAGATATATTAGATATAAGGTAATGATAATATAAGCAACAATGAATGATTTCTTCCCCCATTTGACGGCTTATTGGATTTAGAAAACGAAAAATTTGGTAGCCTCACTGAGACGCTTCCACTGGAATGCTGTGTACTTGTGTCATTTTCGGTGGTCTTCTGTGGGCTGTTTTCATTTTTTATTTTATTTTATTTTTTTATTTTTTGGAAGGACTGTGTGTTTTTCAGTCCAGTGTTCCAATAACTCCCAGTATACATTGCTTGTATTTGTCAGAACTCTTGTCAGCCAAGGTCCTTTCCTCCCAAATGCACCATCAATAGAGGATAACTGCCCTCACAAGCCCCACAGAGCAATTAGGAAAAACTAACCCGGGCCTCTGACGTGCTACAAGCAGACAGAAAAGCAACATTGACACAAAGCATCCTATTAGTTTGTTGGACTTGAGGATGACCAGGATTTGAATCCGTGCCTTGTAATGATGAGGTCTTCCATTTTAGAGGTGAGGTCATGACGGGAGAACTAAATTTGCTCCCAGTTGATGTGTTTAGTAGAGACGCTAAACAATTTTCTACTGAAGTTCTCCAGATTTCTGTTGAACACAGATCTAAGGCATGCCCCAATATAAATCCTTAACTTAAGTGCAAAATTGCAACCTATACATGAAACTACATTGCCTAAAATTGTGTAAAGAGCACAGATAAACAATATGGTAATGGAATTTCAGAAAAAAATGATTGTAGGTCAATTGTAGGGTCTGAACTGGTGGGTTGCAACCCAAATGCAGACTACATTAACTTGCTAAAAATGTTTGTTTAGAGAGAAGACATTTAAACCAAACACTCAAACTATAAAGACAATGTGCAGTTGAATAGGAATATATTTCAGTGTTTGATTTTAAGGCCATTTTCTGTCTTCTCTTGTGTCTCAAACAATTTTGGTAGTGTTTTGGGTTGCCACTTAATATTCAGTGTAAAATTTGTACAGTATTTTGAAGCAAAATCAATTGAGAAGCACTGAACTTCACGGTTGTACAACCTGGCATGTTTGTGTGACCAAATGAACAAAACAAATCATTTTTGAATGAGTTTCCTTACATTGTTGTGGGCAATTGCTCAAATCTGCTTTTATTACTGCGGCTACTGGAGGAATCACAGTACCTCTACTACCATCCCAATGACATCAATACAGAAAAGGTCAGATGTTGTGAGAACATTTAGCGGTTGCAAGGTTTGCTGAAGTAAAAGTGCACTGACAGCTCAGCTTACTGTCAAAAGCTTCCTGCAGACTTCTCAACCTCACTTCTTTCAAGCTTATGTCAGAGTTTGTCTGACTCTTGTAAAATGCTGATATTTATACTATCCAGATGTCATGGTCTCAGGGGCATGAACTGAACATTAAAAGTAAGTTTGCTTGCATTGGCGTCACCTAACATCAGTTTAGAAGTCATTTATTTAGAAGCAAACAACATAGTAACTCTAGTTGGACAAATTTGTACCTGTACTTAAATGCCGCACTGATTTTAAATTGTTTGTGCAGTTTGTTGAGGTGTGCTATTACATTCTTTTTGTGGATTTAATGTTATTTTTATTTATTATTTCTATTTAAGAAGTTAAAAATAGTGTAAAAAGAAAAATAGTTTAAAATAATGTTGAAGTAAAATGAAATACATTTAAGAAAATATGAATAAATCATTTTCAGATATTATTTTAAATTTTGGCTTTAGTACAATGAAAATATTGTAAAACTTTTTTTTTTTTTCGCAAACAAGTGTTCTTTACAATATCATGCTGAATATTTACTGTATCTCACATAGTAGTATAAGTGACTCTTTATAAATGAAAATATACAGCTGCCATTCTTTTTTATGAAGGGGTTCCCTGGATAGGAATTATCATATTTTATATATATATATATATATATATATATATAGTTTTTTTATATATGTATATTTTCCATTTTCATTTTAGTTAAAACTGTAATAATGTAATTGTGTGTTTTTATTAGTTTTTTTTTTTTTTTAAATGTCTATATCATTTTTATTAATTATTTTAGTTTTAGTTACTTTAGTACATAAAGTTAAACTAAATGAAAATGATAAATGTGCCTTAACAACTAGATAAAAAAAAGTGTATTTTTTAAAATATTTTATTTGTTAATGTTTATTTTATTTCAAGTAACGAAAATAAAAAAATAAAAAATGTGTTAAAAAAACCTGACTACGTTTTGGTGTTGAAACTATGAAGAAAAAATGACTGCTATAAAGAAATGACCAGTCCTACTATAAAGAAAAAATGCACAG
The DNA here is from genome assembly GCF_019924925.1 of Ctenopharyngodon idella. Taxonomy (NCBI): domain Eukaryota; kingdom Metazoa; phylum Chordata; class Actinopteri; order Cypriniformes; family Xenocyprididae; genus Ctenopharyngodon; species Ctenopharyngodon idella. The sequence goes on along the minus strand of NC_067224.1, from coordinate 12,823,873 downwards.
TATTTTCACAAAAGATTTTTGTTTTGCGGTGTTTTGTTTGTTTTCCCTGGAAACAATTCAGGGATGGCTAAGGGCAACGAAAACATTTTGAAGACACATACACACGCACACTTAACAACTGGAGAAGTGTTGGTTGGTTGTAATGAGGAGTGTGGCAATGGAGGGAATGTTGTCAGCCAGAGTTTGTGGGCACTATGAATGGACTAGATTTACAGTTGGGAAAATCCCCTACAGTGGATGGGGACACCAAAAGGAAAGGCCTGTGTATTTCACAGGGGCAATAAGAGGGCATTCCTTCCCTCAGTGCTCTGAACACAAGAGATCCCTTGTTCCTCTGTACGCATATATGCTCTAGCATTTTCTCTTTTTTCACTATGCGCTCACACGATCTCAGTGCGCTCACACCGATCTGGCAGTGCACACATACAGTATAGCTAACAGGGAATAAAAAGGCTGTACCACTTTCTGTTTGACATCAAAGGTAAAAACAGACTGAGATGAGCATACTGTTGCATTGTTGTTGGTTCATGTACAATAGAAGCGCAGGTGTGGATCAGGTTCTCAAAAATGAGTCCTATTTCTGGGATATTTGTGGATCCATGGGGTGTTCTCAGTGACAAACAGGAATTACAAACTATTTAGCTAATTCTGACCAAAAACAGTATTTTATTTATTTATTTATTTTTTGTTCCAGCTCCAGTGTTCCGCATCCTCTTTTCCCCAAATGTAAAACAGTTAGAACTAAATAAAAGGCTAACAATGTTCTTTATAAAATGAGAGCACATTGTGCTTTGTTCAGCTGCATCATTAAACACATGCATGCACTCAGCTTTCACCGTATCTAATTTGCCAAAACTGCAAGAATAATGATGACTGTTTGATAGGTAACACATCTCACCACAGTATCAACCAAGGTCAAATGTAAAGAATTTTGTTACCGTTTTCATTTATGTTAGAAACAAAGTCTGTTTTGTTTTTTGAACTGTTTATAGTCCTTGAAAGGGGATTCAGTAAGTTTAGTGCAGCGTTTTAACACTATTGACTATGGCATTCTGTTGTCACACCTTGAACAGTGTGTGGGCATTGGAGGAAGTGCCAGTAGTTGGTTTAAATGTTTTCTTAGTAACAGACCTTTTTCAGGAGGCATTGGACGCTGTTTCATCAGTAGCTCCTCTTACCTGTGGTGTTCCTCAAGGCTCCATTCTGTTTACTCTGTACATGCTTCCATTAGGCTCTATTCTTAGGAGGCATGAAGTGTCTTTCCATTTTTATGCAGATGTCACTCAAATCGATCTGCCTTTGAAGCAAAATGACAAGAAAACTTTAGAAACCTTGCTTGCATATCTAGCCGACATAGTAAAGTCCTTCCTATCCTTTAAAGATCTTGAAAGAGTTATACATATTTTTGTCTGATCTCGTTTGGATTATTGTAATTCCTTGTATGTTGGAATATCCCAGTCCTCTGTGTCACGGCTTCAAATGGTTCAAAATGCTGCAGCCAGATTTTTAACAAGGGTTCGTAAATGAGAACATATTACTCTAATTTTAATGACTCTTAATTGGTTGCCAGTGCATTTTAGACTTGAATTTTGCTATTTGTTTTTAAATCCCTAAATGACTTGAATATGCCGGTCAGATACTTGCAGTAAACAAACAATAAGGTTGAAGTTGAGAGGTAACTGGAGGCTATGGAATAATCTACCTTTAATCTCTGAGATCCCTATCCTCTGTACATAAGTTTAAACTTAAGTTAAAGGCATATCTTTTTACCTGGGCATTTAAATCATCATAAACTGATATAAAATTTAATATATGTAAGCAATAAGGTACGAGAGGCTGTGCTGTATCGTGAATAATTCACGGCTGAAGGGCGTTGTTAGGCACGACGCAAAGCTTTCAGCCATGACTTATTCACGATACAGCACTAGCCTCGAGTACCTTATTGCTTTTATAAAACGGTTACCACACAATACAAATATTAAAGGCAGAAATATGTATCAATGCAACTTTCATGAAGTAAACTTTTTCTAAAAGCCTTCCTTCCACCGGAAAAAAATTGTCCCTGACTGTGAACAGCAACAGAAGTTACATTTTCACGCCATTAGATGGCTTTTTGAGTGTGTCAGTCAGTAGCCAAGACTTATATATTCAAAAGACTGAATTGTTTTGAAAACGGAACAAGACGCAACTGACAAATGCTTTCACTATAGCGCTGTCAGTCACGTAAAAACCCCTTAACTGTTAAAAGGACAAAATGATACATCAGACATTTAAACAATTTTTTAATTATGAACATAGGACTGACCTGAAGGAAAATGCTAAATCTGAATGCAGGTAATAAACTCGCTCACTTGATCTTTTTCTCACAATACTCTTCTACATAATATACAGTAAGCTTCAATTAACAATATCAATTGAGAACATACAGTTTACGTTGCTAAGAATGGTTGCTAAGGGTGTTATGTAGTGATACACAGAACCATTGGGTGAAGCGGTCATAGCCATGTTTTATCATGAATAAAACACAGCTATTGAATCAAGGACAGGAGCTAACCGTTTTAAAAAAAAATATATAATAATAATAATAAATAATAATAATAATAATTATATATATATATATATATATATATATATGTAAAATGGCCGTGCTGTATTATGGCAAATGTGCTCTTCTCAAGCACTTGAACTCAACTCGCTTGTTATTTTGTCTGTCAGGTGATTCCATTTCCGACGTCATGTGACATTCGAGAAGACTGTGCATGTCGAGACCCCGACGCCCAGGAGAACAACAAAGGAGTCCGCCACCGGTCCATTGGCTGAGCACCCAGGGGGCCTGCTGGGAAACCATTCTTCTCTACATGCTGCTTATAAGAGGGCCTTTCCACTCACACCGCACTCCAACATATGCCCTCGTTTCCTCATCAAACAGCAACAACTTAAGAGGGTATGACACTCAAAAACAAACAACCAACCAAACAAACACATCAACAACAGGTTTTGCAAAGGATATGAAGTGGAAGTTTTATGAATGACTTATGGCAATAGCAACCATAGATGTTGTCAAACTAAGGCTTAAACAAGCCTGGACTGACAGTTTTGTTTTTTTATGTTTGCTTTCATTGATCATTATTTGTAAAGTGCAACCATGGCAATGTTGTTTTCATGTAGAGCCAGAGGAAAAAATAGGGGGAAAGGGAAAAATGCAGCTGTTATTTTTTGACTGTAGTCAGAATGGGGTGATTCCAATCGTGTCAAATCAAGATCACCTAACTAAAGTGAATTGATGAACGAGAGGACCGCTGATGTTTTCATGATGCCCCTAACGTCTGACCTCAAAGACTGTTTCGATGACAGTTTAGCCATTCGATGTGTCCTCTTATATCAAATGTTCTCTGTGTTCTTATATTTATCAATTCAAATATCAAAGAGAAAATATACAAATGGACCTTAATAACAAATCCAAATTTGTGTCACACGGATGGCTTGCACTCCTGAATGTTTGAGCTGCTTTTACTCACAAAAAAGAAAAAGAAAAAAAATCTGGCTGACGACCTCAGCGTCTGTATGAAACATCGAGGGATGATGGGAATGTTTCACAGCGTATAGCAAGATGTACGAGTGCAGCTGCTGTGGCCCTAAATCACAAAATCCTGTATATCAGCAAGAAATGCACAAATCTGATGCCGAAAAATCATCAGAGGAGGTGTTGATCCAGTGAGTTACATCCCCAGCAGAGAGAGAGAGAGAGAGAGAGAGATTGTGAAAGAAGTTGTGTTAGCACAGCTGTTGCTGCTAGTTTTGCTGCTGTGGCCATGCAAGCCAATTCTGTCTATGGACAATTTGTAGTTTAATGTAAGTGCAGTCTGCCATAGATTTGACCTCTGGTCAAAATGCAGTTAGATCAACTTTACAGGAAAACACATTCATATATGCGCAAACAGATGTATGCATGTAGATCTACTAACAGGTTCCCCTCTGCAGAAAAAAACTTTTTTTAATAGACGTTAGGGCTGTCAAAGTTAATACACTAATGGACATAACAGTTTCAGTCTGTTCTTTGAGATTTTCTAAAAACTTCGGAACATTCGGAGCTAATTGAAATAGATCGCGTGTTCCCAGCAGAGCATGTTTTTCTCAGTAAATGACAAAAGATGTTCTTTATGGATGCTTGATTTATAAATCAATCTCCGATGGAGTGTTTAACAAAAGTCATTTGCATTCTTGGTGAAATGTAACTATTATCAAAGTGAAATTCATCCTTATCCTGGTAAGATTAAGTCCATAAAGTGCTGTTCAGTTTTCACAGTTTTGCATTTCCTGTCTGTGTGTTTGCTATAGTTTTATAAATTATTAAATTTATAAATTTATAAATTATTAATGATTAGATTGAATATAGAAATTCTTTTTGAGGCGAGTAAGGAGCGCGGTTGCATAAATTTAGCTCTGTCCAGTGTCATTATGTAGATATGTCATCCACATTGCCAAATTCAACTGACATTCTTTGGAACTGAATGCTTTAATGCTATGCATTATAACTTTGAAGAAAATTATGAGATTAATCATTTTAACAGATTGCCAGCCCTACTAAAAACACAATGGCCACTGAGATGATTGACTAAAAGAGTAATAGAATTATGTACAGGCACAGCACATACCAGACATAATAATTAATTCAAATAAAATGGAAAGTCAGTCAGTGTTTGCTTGTTGAAGAACCATTCAAAAGCTATGCCAAATTAATACAAAATTGAGTTATTTATTGACACAAAGAATGTAATTTAGGCTTCATTGTGGAATATTATATGTATTTAGCATTCACACGGTGTTTGTGCTAGCTCAATCTGATGTAGCATTATATTTGTAAAGAAAAGAGCAGTTAAACCATGTAGAAGTAGATTAATAGTCCTCCTCTGCTTTTGTAACAGAAATATCTTATTGGCGAATATGCCAGTGCTCCCCCTTTTTGAGGTTCTCATTACTTTTGTGAAAAATAACAACATCATTAGTGGATAATGGCAGTGTATGTAACAACTGGCTTGTAGTTCAACACAGTAACAAGTACGCTATTTTGTAGTAAGTGTAATAACAGGCATTAAGTTTTATATTTGTATGTAAACCAGTGTAAAACTGGAGATGATAGTCCATGGTGTGATAGTTTATGGCAGTCAGTATGACTCCATAAAACACACAATCTTTTAATATCCAGACATTGGTATGCAAACCACTTTTTAAAAGTATAGCCATCTAAAAAACATCCAAATGACTTTGAAGTATTTTTTAGCCACACTCACATCTCAATCTCCCTGAGCTCTTAAAAAATACATCTAAATGACATCCTTCTCATTACATTAGCATGGAAACAACAACTATTGTGATACCGTTACCAGGCTACTTATCAAACCAGGATATCCCAACATGGTTGTGTCAGCCCATCATGAGAGGTTATTTCTATGGCATTAATGTCTGAAGATAAATATTATGTTTTGCAGAAGTGAAGAGTTTAGGGTAGGAAGGGCCTTGTGTGTATATTTATATGTGGTGGTTTTGTTCAACTGTATTTCTGTCAGTTGATACATTTGACCACAGTTGCTGCACTTGTCTTTGTACAGTTGTTTTGTAGATGAAATAGAAAAAAAAAAGAAAGAAAAGAAAAACGTTTACCGTAAAAAAGCTGCTATGGTCAGACAGGTTATCATAATTGTTAAATTAAATAGTCATTTAGTGTATGACATCATTGAATTTACTTTTTACTGTGTTGTTATTTTCTTCTCTTTTCACTACCTTTGGTTGAAACATTGAGAATAAAAGAGATATGTGTGTAGTCCAATTAAAAATACAGATGTTAAAAACACAGCTACCATCAAAGCATACCCAAAGGAAAAAATCTGATCTATGAGAGACGTGAGATGACAGAGCCGTCACTGATGTCTTATTTATTCATGTACACAAGCAGCTCTGTTGTTATTTCTTTTGAGGTAAAGATCATGTCATATCAAGTCTTTATTGACGTCTTTGTTCCTAGTATTAAACTGTATGCTATTATTGTATAGTAAATGTTAAAATACTGCTGCTTTTATTCAATTATCACTTGGATAGAGTGCCTAGAACAAACATCAATATATGTGCAATCTTATGAACCAGTATCACGACCGGTTTCAGACATCACTGAAAATGGACCATTACTGAGCTTTACATACAGTTCTATACTGGGGTTTTGTACACAAACAATGATCACATTTTCTGTCCTTTTTTTTTTTTCCTGGAAATGTTAAGAAAAGCTTGATGCATTTTAGCGCAATGTTACCTTTTTCTTCTTAAGCCATGAAAAACAAGATCAAATCAAATGAAGTTTGGTGAAACAGTCTACTGTAAACATAACAGGATCTTTTTTTTTTTTCTTTTTTTTTTGCTGTACCTCATGCCTGTAATGTTTGCTGCTTACTTATTCAGTATTTTAGTAATTTAAATCTCTTAGCAATATACAATGTTGTAAATAATAGAATTATTTATTAAGAATGTTGTCTTTTTTATTTATATTTACACAGTTCATCTAAGTTATTTTTTTATGTCTGCAGTGTTACTTTGTGTGATCAAAAGTCTTTTTTTTTCTCCTTACTGTTTATTTCTCTGTCTGTTCCTCTGTTCCAGTTAGAAAGCAAAGGTCTGGTGTAAGAAGTGACTTGTTTTCCCAGCCACTCAATTTGTATGAGTAATAAATAAAAGTCTCTAATTCACAAGGAAAATGTTATAGAAATGTCACCTTTGGAAAATCGTACAAAGCGGTCCTTTGCCATATTGACTTCCACCCATGTTTTAGATTCCATATGTTTGTATATTCTGGGGAAATTGGTCAGAGAGGTTCCGTTTCCAATGGCTAAGTAGATACATTGAACCGGTCTGGAGCCATGGGGCTAGTGTGGTTTTGTGTAAATAGTAGAATAGGTGAGAGAAACTGAAAGACTGCTTGTGGTGGCTCAGCTGCTGATGTTTGGCCACGTATAGAAAGCCTCATGTATAGATTCCTTCTATAATCCTATGTGTGTCCCTACATTTTCATCCTCACCACAGAAAGAAGCATGTCCTCATGTCCATACATGCAAACACAGTAGTACCTCAGCAAATTAATGTCTTATTTTGTGATATTTCAGATTTCCCTAGTGTTGTTTCGTTGAAGAATAGCCCATTTGCAGTGTACCTTAATTGCGTTTTATTACTTATAAAGCAAAATCCCCCAAGGTCACTTTGCCTCCTGAGATTAGCATCTCAAACTTTTGCAGTAATTTCACTTTTCATTTATAGCATTTATAGCTTTTGTATTTTCACACAGAGAAAATGCAGGTTTTCTCTGTGTAGGTTTTGTACAGAGCACTCAGTAACATGACTGCACATTTTTTTGATGCCAATATTACTCCAGTTCAGCAAGCATGTTTTTCTCAAATCTCATACCCTGAAGATTACAGTTGCATGAACAAAACCGTGTTCCCAAAGTCTGAGGTGTTAAAAAAATTTTCATGGTTTGCTACTTTCATCAGAGTAGTATAGCAAATATATATGTATTTATCATAAAGTTGATTGCAGTGAGAGAAATATCTTACCCCATACATTTCAATTGAATATTAATTTTGTGTGTTGTTTTTATTGTTCTTTTCGAAACCTACATTTCTAAATCTAATATGTTACATGTTATTTGATATATCTTTTTTCCTGAGAATGTTTTTTTTCAATGCCCTGCTCCATATTGTCATTGTTTGGTCTCCAAATTTGCAAATTCTTCTGCGACTGCACTGACGTAAAAATCAAGACCAGACATGATGACAAACCTGTTGTTCCTTCCTGGTGTATCTCAAATACAACCCTAAAAGGCTTGACCTCTTACACTGATGGTCTCCATAAGCACTGGTTAGACTCAATAAACCCACTCTGCTCAGTATACAAACTTAATGCACTGTTTTGGGCACTTACCACAATATTATTTTAATAGCCAATTGATTTGTACCATTTGTCATTTTTCATGAGTATCTCTGATGTGAGCAGTTTGCCACTGTTGTTTGTTTGTTTGTTTTTATATATAATATTGTGATATTATTTGTCACAGAGCAGACTAGTGTACTGTATATTTTCATGAACTCCTCAAGCATTATTAACAGTAAGTACATCAATGTTATTTTTCCTGATATGTATTATTTAGAAAATAAACACTGGTTAATGAAATAATTGTACTGCTTGTGTTTAATTGCTTTATAAAACCTGATGCAGGTACTTACATGCATAAGCTTCTTGTCAGTGATATTGCTCCTCCTGTAAGTATATTTCTGAAATAATCTTTAAATATTGTAATAGGAAGTTTGGGAGGAAATTTCAGGGTTACAGAAATTCAGGGATACTGGGTTTTGCTTTTTTTATCAGAATATTTTAAGCATTAAGCTTGGAAATATTACCTTAAACATCCTTAATCATTACAGTGTCAATTAAATTTATAATGTTTTAAAACTGTATATACTTTAACTCAGTGTTGGGGAAAGTTAATTTTTAAAAGTTATGTGTTACATTACTTTTGCATTACCTTTTCTCATCTGGGTTGAGTTTTGGCAAATGTAAAGGCCATTTCACACCAAAAGTGAAATGAATAAGTAAGAAAATGCAAATTCACACCTGTACAGTAGAGGGTGCAGCTCAAACAAACCTTTTAGCTGTACTGCCATTCTAGATTGTAGAAGAATAGGATGCAGGAGAAGAAAGTTTAATACTCTCAGCAATAAAAAACAAAAAAATGAAACAAATGTGATGTTTAACTAAAGTCATTTCTTCTTATTTGTATGGTTGAATGTGATCGAAGGTCAGCAGCAAAGACACTGGTTGATAAAGTGAGATTAAATACATAAAGTATATTTGTGTTATTTAACATTTAATTATAGCAGGTAAGTTTGCATACTATTCTGAGTTTGCATTTCACTCTTTTTATTCATTTTGAGGAATACTGAATCTGTTTTTGTGCAAGTGAGATGATTAAAAGCATGCTCACATTTAGTATAGAACTACAATAACCATCATGTTTACTCATCACACACAATGGCTCTGCACTTACTCCCGATTTCTCTTAACTTGTGGACAGGAGAGGTGTCAATCAATAAATAGGAAAATGTCTCGGGTTGGACTCTAATGAGCGGAGTCCTCAGCAGGATGACTCTCTGGAACAAGAGGAGGCCTATCTACACCTTATAGTAGACAGCCCCTCCAAGGAGGCTCCTGGAGAACCATGCCACTAGATATCGCTATCGAGGCAGAGCTCTAGGGAGCATAAACCTCAGCAGAATGACTCTCTAAACCGAGAGGAGGTAATTAAATCCTTATACTAAGGACAGCTTTATTAAGGAGGCTGAAAGAGAGCCATGTTACTCAATATCTCAGAACTCAGGAGAGCAGAGGTCTCAGCAGAACGATTCTCAGAAAAATAGAGGAAGCCTATGGACTATAGAGACAGCATCCAAGGAGCCTCATAAAGAGTCCTAGCACTGAGCGAACGCCTCAGTAGGATGACTCTCAAAATGAGAGGAGGCCTGATTCCTATGCTAAGGACAGCTCTATCAAAGTGGCTTCACAGAGAGCCATGCCACTTGACACTGCTATCCAAGTGGAGCTCAAGGGAGCGGAGGCCTCAGAGGAACGACTCTCAGCGAACGAGAGAGAGCCTAACAACACTCTACCCTAAGGACAGCAGTCAAGAATACTCATAACGAGTCCTAATGCTACTGTCTATAAGAGCTCTAGACAATGGAAGCCTCAATGGGATAACTCTCTAAAATGAGAGGAGGCCTAACTACACCATTTAAACAAAAAAAAAAACAAAAAAAAAGGAGGCTCACTGAGAGCCATACCACTTGGCAACATCATCTATGGCGGTACCTACAAACCTACAAACCCTAGTACCTAACTATGTGGAGCTCTGGGGAGTGGAAGTCTCAGCAGGACAGCTCTCTAAAGGGAGACCTAGCGACACTCTTGTGTTACCCCCAGCACTGCTTAAACTAGAAGTACATATTAGGACCATGTTACATTCATACTGTAACACTGTTACTTAATTGTAAGAATGGTATGTGATAAATGGAAAAGTACATGAAAATGCTTACAGTATTTTGCATGTGCACATACTAATGTTAGTCAATTCAAATAAAAATATTTTAAAAACAAACTTGACATACTGTAGAAAGATGAATGAGCACACAATGTAGAAAAAAAATCTTTGTTTGTAATAACTTATATTCGTGTCTGTTTGACTCAGGAAGTATCAAATATGTCTCAATTTGCACTTACATTATTCACTAAATCTAAATATATTTGGGACACTTGATAAAACAGAGATCTGACACGTTTGTTGCACATTGTTTGTGTTTGCAACTTTGCATGTTAGCTTTAGCATCTAGCTAAATTAATGACCTGAATTCATTATTACTTTTAGGTTCTTCATATATGTAAATACTGATGTGGCAGCTTCAGTTTTGCATGCTTCTGGATTTTTCTACATCCATAAAAGTCTAACAAACACATCAGATAGCTATCAGATAGACAGATTCAGGTAGCTATCATAAGTCCGATGGGATCGCAACATTCAAAGTATTTATTCCAGTTCCATCCAGTTGAGGATCGTATTCATCACGCCGGTATGGACGGTTTGTTGAGGAGCTTGCTGTCGTGTCGATAAGGCCTTCACAGTGGATGATCTTGTTGAAAATGTATGCTTTCCACAAAAATAATAAAATGAAAATTCACCCTATTTTCTAAAATAATGTTATTGATCTTATTGTGAATGATTCATGCATGTTTCATATATATATATATATAGTAACACTTTATTTTAGGGTCTTTTAACTAGTTGCTTATTAGCTTGTTAACATTTTTACTTTAAAATATAACTTTTAAAATATATTTAAATTTACTGATCAAATAAATGCAGTCTTGGTGAGCATAAGAGACTTCTTACTGACCCAAAACCTTTGAATGGTAGTGCACTTATTTCAGAAATCTACTGAAAATACTTTAGTATACCATCTGGTTAACTTTGTCTTACTGTTTTTAAACCAATAATGATACTATGACTGTAATTTTGGAAGCTACTATAGAATGGATCATGTGTGGATTAAGACACAGCAACAGGTGATGAATTAGCCAGAAACAGTGGCTATTACAGGAGTTATAGGCTCAGAAGAGCAGTTTACTTGCCATGGTGACATGATGATATTCCAGCATGGATGTGTATTTACCATGACATCCACTGATCTTGTTCTGTTTTTAAAGTGTGTGTCATGCTATAATGTTCTGATTCATCAGCCAAGCTACTGTGGTCCAAACAGAACTGATGGCAGAGTTTGTTCAGTAAGACAAACTTGAGATTAACTAATGCTTTAGATAGAGATAGATCTGGTCCTTGTGACCTAAAAGGGCACATTTTTCATTGTGCTGGAATTAACAGTCAAACTGCAACGCATCCTTTTTCAGGTGGCCGTTGTAAGTGGGTTAAACACATTTGCCCCGGCCACATCAGCCAACTGTGTTTGTGTTTTCCTGCAATCGGAGGCCACTCAGAGTAGGCAGTAAAATTGGCTTGAGCGAGACAACTGTGGCTTTGTGGTTTTAAGAGCAGCCAGTTTAGTCCCAGCCTCACAAGGTCAACCAGAGGCCCGACTGCAGCTGAGAGGACGTCTGAAATCAGAGTGGGTGTCCCTCTTTCACTGAGGGATTTTCCCCCGGCTTCCACAAAAGAGGAAAAAATGAAGCGCAGATCAGTTTTGGAAATGCACTTGACCTCAGGCAATGGTGGTGAACAATTATCCTGAGCAGTGGAGCTTGTTATTTTTTAGCTCTATTCTGGGATCAATTGGAGAAACTGGTGAAACTGCATCTGTTAAAGACTGGTGGTTAGTGTGAAAATACAACTGTAAACAAGCCCACAGGATATGAGAATAAGTAGCTGTTTCTTTATTTGAATCAGGTTGTTTATCTAACTGGAACCTCATGAGGATCTTACACATGTAATCCACATTATGACTGCTGTGCAACAGTAGTATTATTTAACTTTACATTACCCAGAAATGATCTTGATAATGGTAAATGGTAAATAATCTGATCCCCTTCCGGAATAGCATGTTAGATTCTTGTGATCCTTATACTGTATGGAAACATTAACGTTTTAATTCTGTCTCTTAAATTAATGCACATTCCCTGCTAAATTGTGTAATGGTTAGAGGTAATAAAGGCTGTGAAAATGAAAAGCAGGAGAAAAAAATCTATAGCACCAGCTCTGCCCCATTTGTGTATGAGTGAAATCTAATGTTTATGGTACAAAATGTACCCAAGGCCTATATTTTTATAGGCCTATGATTACACCCGCAGAATTCACTGCTGCTGAAAAATAGCCCAAATACAACGCAGCTATGCTGTGAGGACTGCAGCGGATTGTGTTACTTTCCAAAATTCTTCTGGCACTTGATGAAGACACAGAGCCATTATCCCCATAGTTGCTTAAATAGTTTTCCCCATATAATTTTAGCATTAATGTTAAAGCAAAAATGAGCCCTACCATCTCATATTTTTCCAGCATCATGACCACCTCATCACTCGCTACTCTCCTTAATCCCCATAGACAGGTTTAGCCCTGTGAGACCCTTCAGAAAAGGCAAATAGTATAAACTATTACACCCAGGTAGTCATGAATTTCAAATTTTCCAGTTTTTTTTTTTTTTTTTTTTTTTCTCCTTTTTTTCTACAGGCAACATAACCTGAAACATTTGTTTGTTATAAATATTAAAGTGATTAAAGTTCACCCAAAATGACAATTCTGTTATCATTTACCCACATGCCATTCCAAATCTGTATGACTTTATTCCACTAACAATGTAAGGAGATGTTAAGCAGAATGTCTGAACTGCTATCTTACAGTGAAAATGGATGTGGACCAGGGGCTGTCCCTTTAAGCTTCTGTGAAACTTTTCAGAGCTGATCTATAGGGATCACTTAGAGCAATTAGTTTTTCCAACATCCGTTTGCCTTTCTTTACACATATTTAAAATCACAAGCATGAAACAATGACAAAGTAAGCGAAATGGCAAACCTTAAATTAAGACTTTGCTTTTATTTATTGAGACAAGCTCAAGGATTTTGGGCATTAAATTTTACAACACTGTTTTGTATCACATTATGATGCTGTAAAAGTTATCACTCTGTCTGGGACAGCTTTGATTGAAACATAGACATCTGGATTTAGATCATTTTTCACTGCAAAATATTTTCTGATCCAATAAAAATGAGTGTAATTCCTTTAATATTTTTTTGTATACCCCTTATTAGTGAACAGTGAGGGTTCTTGACTAATTTAAGTCAATACAGACAAATTCTCTCCCTTTTATCAGTACCTATGGACGAAGATAAGTTGTTGGTTTATTACACATAGGACATTAAAACAAATCAATCTATCTGACAGGCAGAAGAAACATGGCAATTTCTATGGCTGTTTGGGCAGATATCTGGCATTTCCTTTTCAATGAGAACATACCAGCTAGTAAATTTAAGTAAAAGTAAGTTTTATTTAACTCATGAAATTATTACAAAAAAAGTAAATACATTACTTGATGTTTCAAAGTTTTCATATTGTAGATATATGTCAGAGTTCTTCAACCCTGCTCCAGGGGACCGACTGTCATGCAAAGTTTATTTCCAACTTACTTCAGCACACCTGCCTTTGTGTTTTCTAGCGATCCTGAAGAGCCTGAGTAGCAACTTCAGGTGTTTGATTAGGGTTGGAACTAAACTCTGCAGGGCAGTGGGTCCCCAGGAGCAGGTCGAAGTACTTGGAACTGTGTCTGTACAATAAATTACATAAAACATTTTGATAATATCTACAATATAATATTTGTTCTGTAAATTGCAGAAGTCACAGATTACCCTACAGTAAAACAACCTTGAAACTACCCTCGCTTGATGTTTCTTCTTTCTCCTGCTATGAAGTGTAAAGCAGATTTTGGCTCGATCTAGCACATGTATACAATGATGTTCATGTATATTATAAATAAAGTTTTTACATTTTTATTTCATAAATACAAAATATGTACAAATACATAGATATTTACAAATATACAACAATATGTACAGATATAAAAAAAAAAATATATATGTGCAAAAATAGTTTCAACAATGCCTTGAATGATATGGTGATGGCTTCTCTAAGCTCTTTGGTTTTTGTTTGAAGGTCTTAAGTCCTATTCAGATGGAATTAGTTTTACAAGGGTAGATGGAGTAATGTAATTACTAAATATTTTAGATGTGGGGCAAATCAGGGATTGTGATGATTCTGCAGCCTTCAATGTTTGTCTTCTCCAAGCCTCAGAGCTTTTAGCTTGTGGCTAAGAGATATGAGGGTTCTGCTGCCTCCACAAACTGGACTGGGACTATGGATAGGCTTCTTGGAAGAGGCCTCAGAGCTCTAAGCCCTAGATGTGATGGTCGTGGGTGAGAGACATGAGGGTTCTGCTGCCTCCACAAACTCTGCTGGAACTATGGATAAGCTCTTGGGTGAAGTTTCTGAGCTCTGCTTTAGATGTGATGGTTGTGACTGAAAGACATGAGGGTCCTGCTGCCTCCACAAACTGCACTGGAACCAAGGATAGGCTCTTGGGTGAAGCCTCGGAGCTCTTTGCCCTAGATGCGATGGTCGTGGCTGAGAGGCATGAGGGTTATGCTGCCTCCACAACCTGCGCTGGAACCATGGAAAAGCTCTTGGGTGAAGCCTCTGAGCTCTTTGCCCTAGATGCGATGGTCGTGGCTGAGAGGCATGAGGCATGCTTACTAGAGATAATCTAAACCCATAATGTGTCTATCATGCCAAGTCTGAAAATTTAAGAGAGTATCATACCTGTCACAGATTAATGTATGTTTTGACATATTATGAAAGGTTTACAATAGTAGTTCCAGAAAACAGTAATACAAACAGTAAGACAAACCGGTGCTTCTTTGTTGCATTGCCACTTCCTTTTCCGATTGGGCTGGGAGCTTGGACCGGCTATAAGCTGAGGGCTCCTCAAAGCTCTCTGGCTCCAGTCTGATGGGCTTTGTCTTTCTCTGAAGGAGGCGGGCATGGGTGCTCCCTGTGATAAAGAGGTAGGCATTGGTGCTTCCTGTAGGAAAAAAGCAGCCTGTCACTTCTACTGTTTTGACATAAGGGCTCTATGAATTGAAAAGTTATGATCCTGGACTAAGATTGAAGTATATATTGAAATGCCTCTGAGCTCTTTGCCCTAGATCTGATGGTCATGGCTGAGAGGCATGGGGGTTCTTCTGCCTCCACAAACTGGAATGGGACTATGGATAGGCTCTTGGGTGAAGCTTCTGAGCTCTGCTTTAGATGTGATGGTTGTGACTGAAATACATGAGGGTTCTACTGCCTCAACAAACTGCGCTGGAACCATGGATAAACTCTTGGGTGATGCCTCAGAGCTCTTTGCTCTCGATTTGATGGTCGTGGCTAAGAGGCATGAGGGTTCTGCTGCCTCCACAAACTTCGCTGGAACCATGGATAGGCTCTTGGGTGAAGCTTCTGAGCTCTTTGCCCTATATGCGATGGTTGTGGCTGAGAGGCATGAGGGTTATGCTGCCTCCACAACTTGCGCTGGAACCATGGAAAATCTCTTGGGTGAAGCCTCTGAGCTCTTTGCCCTAGATGCAATGGTCGTGGCTGAGAGGCATGAGGGTTATGCTGCCTCCACAACCTGCACTGGAACCGTGGATAGGCTCTTGGGTGAAGCCTCGGAGCTCTTTGCCCTAGATGCGATGGTCGTGGCTGAGAGACATGAGGGTTATGCTTCCTCCACAACCTGCGCTGGAACCATGGAAAAGCTGTTGGGTGAAGCCTCTGAGCTCTTTGCCCTAGTTCTGATGGTCGTGGCTGAGAGGCATGAGGGTTCTGCTGCCTCCACAAACTGTGCTGGAACCATGAATAGGCTCTTGAGTGAAGCCTCTGAGCTCTTTGCCCTAGATCTGATGGTCGTGGCTGAGAGGCATGAGGGTTATGCTGCCTCCACAACCTGTGCTGGAACCATGGATAGGCTCTTGGGTGAAACCTCTGAGCTCTTTGCCCTAGATGCGATGGTCGTGGCTAAGAGGCATGAGGGTTATGCTGCCTCCACAACCATGGATAAGCTCTTGGGTGAAGCCCCAGAGCTCTTTTCCTTAGATGTGATTGTTGTGGTTGAGGGGCATGAGGGTTCTGCTGCCTCCACAAACGGGGCTGGTACCATGGATAGGCTCTTGGGTAAAGGTTCCAATGAGCTCTCAGCTTTTGGTGTGCATTTGGCAGTTGATGGGGCAGCATATGTTCATCAAAATTGTCCTGTTAAAAAAACAGACATGATCATGTAGTAATTCTACCATTTCAACATGAGGGATCTAGAATTTAAAAGGTATGATTCTGGTCAGAGATTAAAGCATATATTGATATACAATACAATTATTACAAAGGATCTAGAAAACCTAGTTTCAGTGTTTCTTTTTTTTAATAAATGTGAAAAGATAAAAAATGAAACATAAGAGGGACAAACCAATTATTTTCTGCCGCGTGGATATTTCCTTATCAGATTAGGCTGGGAGCTTGGACAAGGTCTTAGTTGCTGCCTACAGCAAACCCTCTGGTTCCTCTTTTTTCTTCTCCTTTGAGGCTTCTGCTGTACCTTCTCATCCTTTACTATGTGTCGTTTTTTGTGTGGAGGACACACAAATACATTGTCCTGCTTAAGGAAGAGACATGAGATCATCATGTAAGCTGGGCAAGTTTAATGAATGCTTACTAGAGATAATCTAAACCCATAATGTGTCTAACATGCCAAGTCTGAAAATTTAAAAGAGTATCATACCTGTCACAGATTAATGTATGTTTTGACATATTATGAAAGGTTTACAATAGTAGTTCCAGAAAACAGTAATACAAACAGTAAGACAAACCGATGCTTCTTCGTTGCATTGCCGCTTCCTTTTCCGATTGGGCTGGGAGCTTGGACCGGCTATAAGCTGAGATCTCCTCAAAGCTCTCTGGCTCCAGTCTGATGGGCTTTGTCTTTCTCTGAAGGAGGCGGGCATGGGTGCTCCCTGTAGGAAAAAGGCAGACTGTTACTTATACTGTTTTAACAAAAGGGCTCTATGAATTGAAAAGTTTTTGATCCTAGACTGAAATTGAAGTATATGTTGAAATGTAATACAAAGGATTTCCAGAAAAGGTTCCAGAAAATAAAGACATTTAGTTGAGGACAATGCTTCAGATTTTGAATAAATGTGAAAATAAAAAAAATAAAAAAATTAAAAAAAAGAGATAGGAAGGACAAACCGATGCTCTTTTGCTCCATGGGCACTTCCTCTTCTGACTGGGCTGGGAGCTTGGAAAGGCTATTGGCTGAAGGCTGTAGAAGCTCTCTGGCTCTGGTCTAATGAGCTTTGTCCATGTGGTAAAGAGGCAGGCACCGGTGCTCCCTCTGGAACAGAGGAAACCTTGTCTACTTCACAAGGGAAAGAGATGGGCACATACGACTAAAATGGGGTAGGGGCTCCTCCCATGTGAAAAGGAGTGGGCACCTCCACTCTCTGTGGGAAGGAGGCATGGGTGCTTCTGGGCACTTCTTGTGTTAAAGAAGAGTGATTGGCCATTTTGTGTGTGAATGCAGTTGGCATAGACACTTGCTGTGTGAAAAAGGCAGGCTTAGCCACTCCCCCAGGCAGAGGGGCAGGTTGAGCTGATTCCTGTGGAAAAGAGGAGACCACTATCACTCCTTTTGGGAAAACGGAGTGAACAGGTAATACTTGTGGTAAAGAGACTGGAACGAGTGCTCCCTTTGGGGAACAATCGGGCATGGGTCCTCCCAGAGAGGAAGACTCACGCATCTATGTGCTCCCAGCGGGCACAGATGCTTTCTGTGGGGAACATTCGGAAATAGGTGCCCCCTGTGGGGAACACTTGGGTATGGATGATTCCTCTGGGGAACACTTGGGCAACAGTCCTTTCTCTGGAAAACTTTTAGAATACAGGTTCTCTCTGTGGAAACCCTGTGGAAGCCAGTGTTCCCTGAGAGGAACACTTAGGCATGGGTGCTCCCTCTGAGGAACACCCAAGCATCAGTGCTCTTTTTGGGGGCTCAGTAGGCAAGGATGTTCTCTGTCTCAGGGAGGCTTGAGACATATGCTGCCGGCACTGCTGAGGCAGATGTGAAGACTGTGATTGCCGTTTCTGGGCATTAAGGTTCTTTGTGGATAAGACAGGTGGACAAATTCCCAAAGTGAACAACTTGGGCATGGTTACTCCATGTGGGGAACCGGCAGGCATGGATGATTTATGAAGGGAAGATTCTCCCTAAGGGGAACACTTGGGCATGAATGCTACTTGTGGGGATAAATCATGCACAAGTGTTCCCTGTGGGGAACTCTCAAGCACCACTGCTCCCTGTGTGCTCCTGGTGGGCACAAATGATCTCTGTGGGGAACATTCAAGCATGGGGGCTCTCTGTGGGGAACACTTTGGTATGGATGATTCCTCTGTGGAACACTTGGGCACTGGTTCTTTCTCTGTAAAACTCTCAGGCACAGGTGCTCCCTGTGGGGTCTCATCAGGCATGTATACTCCCTGCTGGGATCCTGTGAAAACCGGTGTTCTTTGAGAGGAACACTGAGGAATGGGTGCTCCCTCTGAGGAACACCGAACCATGGGTTCTCCCTCTGAAGAACACCAACTGGGTGCTCTTTGTGGGGAACAATTGGGCACAGGCGATCTTTGTGGAGGCATGACAGGCAAGGACATTCTCTGTATTAAGGAGGTTTGAGACTGTCTGCACTGCTGAGGCAGATGTGAATGCCGTTTCTTGGTATGAAGTTTCCTTGTGGAAGAGACAGGTACAGATATTCCCAGAGTGAACAACTTGGGCATGGGTGCTCCATGTGAAGAGCAGGCAGGCATGGGTGATTCCTCAGGGGAACATCTGGGCAACAGTCCTTTCTCTGAAAAACTCTGAGGCACCACTGCTCCTTGTGTGCTCCTGGTGGGCACAGATGCTCTCTGTGGGGAACATTTGAGCATGGGGGTTCCCTGTGGGGAACACTTTGGTATGAATGATTCCTCTGGGGAACACTTTGGCACCAGTTCTTTCTCTGAAAAACTCTCAGGCACAGGTGCTCTCTGTGGGGTCTCATCAGGCATGTATACTCCCTGCTGGGATCCTGTGAAAACCGGAAGCATGGGTTCTCCCTCTGAAAAACACCACCTGGGTGCTCTCTGTGTGGAACACTCGGGCACAGGTGATCTTTGTTGGGGCTTGACAGGCAAGGACATTCTCTGTCTTAAAGGATTAGTCCACTTTCAAATAAAAATTTCCTTATAATTAACTCACCCCCATGTCATCCAAGATGTCCATGTCCTTCTTTTTTCAGTAGAAAAGAAATTAAGGTTTTTGATGAAAACATTCCAGGATTTTTCTCCTTATAGTGGACTTCAATGGTCTTCAAACAGTTGATGGTCAAAATTACAGTTTCAGTGCAGCATCAAAGGGCTTTAAACGATACCAGACGAGGAATAAGGGTCTTATCTAGCAAAACAATCGGTCATTTTCTAAAAAAAAATCAAAATGTATATGCTTTATAGGCACAAATGATCGCATCACAAGTGCTTCCACCAGAACGCAATTCCGTATTCTTCAAAAAGCTTACACTGAATGTCCTACGCCTCCCTTATTCAACTTACAGAACGAACGTGGCGCCAGTTCCGTTTTTTCCGTAAGTTGAATAGGGAAGGCGTAGGACATTTAGCGTAAGCTTTTTGAAGAATACGGAATCGCATTCTGGTGGAAGCACTTGTGATGCGATCATTTGTGCCTATAAAGCATATACATTTTGATTTTTTTTTAGAAAATGACCGATCGTTTCGCTATATAAGACCCTTATTTTTCATCTGGTATCATTTAATGCCCTTTGAAGCTGCACTGAAACTGTAATTTTGACCTTCAACCGTTTGGAGACCATTGAAGTCCACTATAAGGAGAATAATCCTGGAATGTTTTCATTAAAAACCTTAATTTCTTTTCGCTTGAAGAAAGAAGGACATGGACATCTTGAATGACATGGGGGGTGAGTAAATTATTAGGAAATTTTTAATTGAAAGTGAACTATTCCTTTAAGGAGATTTGAGACTTATGCTGCTTGCACTGCTGAGGCTGATGTGAATGTCGTTTCTTGGTATGAAGGTTCCTTGTGGAAGAGACAGGTATAGATATTCCTAGAGTGAACAACTTGGGCATGGGTGCTCCATGTGAAGAGCAGGCAGGCATGGGTGATTCCTCATGGGAACATCTGGGCAATGGTCCTTTCTCTGAAAAACTCTCAAGCACCACTGCTCTCTATGTGCTCCTGGTGGACACAGATGCTCTCTGTGGGGAACATTTGAGCATGGGGGCTCCCTGTGGGGAACACTTTGGTATGGATGATTCCTCTGGGGAACACTTGGGCACTGGTTCTTTCGCTGAAAAACTCTCAGGCACAGGTGCTCCCTGTGGGGTCTCATCAGGCATGTATACTCCCTGCTGGGATCCTGTGAAAACCGGTGTTCTTTGAGAGGAACACTGAGGAATGGGTGCTCCCTCTGAGGAACACTAAAGCATGGATTCTCTCTCTGAAGAACACCACATGGGTGCTCTTTGTGTGGAACAATCGGGCACAGGTGATCTTTGTGGGGCCTTGACAGGCAAGGACATTCTCTGTATTAGGAGGTTTGAGACTTATGCTGTCTGCACTGCTAGGCTGATGTGAATGCTGTTTCTTGGTATGAAGTTTCCTTGTGGAAGAGACAGGTACAGATATTCCCAGAGTGAACAACTTGGGCATGGGTGCTCCATGTGAAGAGCAGGCAGGCATGGGTGATTCCTCAGCGGAACATCTGGGCAACGGTCCTTTCTCTAAAAAACTCTTAGGCACCACTGTGTGCTCCTGGTGGGCAGAGATGCTCCCTGGGGGGAACATTTGGGCACAGGTGCTCCCTGTGGGGAACACATATATGATCCCTCTGAGGTACGCTTGGGCAACGGTCCTCAATCTGGGAAATTCTCAGGCACAGGTGCTTCCTCTAAGGAACACTCAGGCATGGGTGCTCCCTGTGGGGAACACTCAATCACAGGTGCTCCTTGTGCAGTCTTGAATGATTTGGATACTTTTTGTGGGGTCCCAGTTGTCTGTGATGAAGGCCTTAAGGTTTCTACTGCCTCCATTTTTTCAGGGTGGGCTGGGAGAGGAGTCTGGCTCGGTGGGGTCCCAGTGGGGATGGGTGCTCCCGGCGAGGAACACAAGGGCAAAGATCTCTGTGGGGACTTGACAGACTTGGGTGCTCTCTGTCTCAAAGAGGCTTGAGGTTTATACAGCTGGCACTCCTGAAACAGACATGAAGGCTGTGATTGCTTTTTCTGGACTTGAAGGTTCCTTGTGGAAGAGGCAGGTATAGAAACTCCCACGCTGAACAATGTGGGCATGGGAACTCCCTGTGGGGAACACTCAGGCACAGGTGCTCCCTGTGAGGAACACTTGGGCACGGGTGCTTCCAGCACGGAATACTCAGGTATGGGTGCTCCCTGAGAGGAACACTCAGACACACGTGCTCCCTGTGGGATCTCAGTAGGCACGAATACTCCTTGTGGGGTCCTGGCAAGTAGTGCACCCTGTGGAGTCTTAGCAAGCACATATACACCTTGCAGAGATCCGGGTGTCTTTTGAGAGGAACACTCAGGCACAGGTGTTCCAAGTGAGGAACACTTGGGCATGGGTGCTTTGGGCATGGGTGCTTCCAGCAGGGAACACTCAGGTATGGGTGCTCCCTGAGAGGAACACTCAGACACATGTGCTCCCTGTGGGATCTCAGTAGGTATGGATACTCCTTGTGGGGTCCTAGCAAGTAGTGCACCCTGTGGTGTCTTAGCAGTCACATATAAACCTTGCAGAGATGCGGGTGTCTTTTGAGAGGAACACTCAGGCACAGTTGCTCCCTGTGAGGAACACTTGGGCACGGGTGCTTCCAGCAGGGAACATTCAGGTATGGGTGCTCCCTGAGAGGAACACTCAGACACATGTGCTCCCTGTGGGATCTTAGTAGGCACAAATACTCCTTGTGGGGTCCCGGCAAGTAGTGCACCCTGTGGGGTCTTAGCAGGCACACATACACCTTGCAGGGATCCGGATGCCTTTTGAGAGGAACACTCAGACACAGGTGCTCCCTGTGAGGAACACTTGGGCACGGGTGCTTCCAGCAGGGAACACTCAGGTATGGGTGCTCCCTGAGAGGAACACTCAGACATATGTGCTCCCTGTGGGATCTCAGTAGGCATGGATACTCCTTGTGGGGTCTCGGCAAGTAATGCACCCTGTGGGGTCTTAGCAGGCACATATACACCTTGCAGGGATCCGAGTGTCTTTTGAGAGGAACACTCAGGCACAGGTTCTTCCAGCAGGGAACACTCAGGTATGAGTGCTCCCTGAGAGGAACACTCAGACATATGTGCTTCCTGTGGAATCTCAGTAGGTACGGACACTCCTTGTGGGGTCCCAGCAAGTAATGCAACCTGTGGGGTCTTAGCAGGCACATATAGGCCTTGCAGAGATCTGGGTGTGCTCTCTGTGAGGAACACTTGGGCACGGGTGCTTCCAGCAAGGAACACTCAGGTATGGGTGCTCCCTGAGAAGAACACTCAAACACATGTGCTCCCTGTGGGATCTCAGTAGGCACGGATACTGCCTGTAGGGTCCTGGTGAGGGTCTCTGGTGCTTCTTTTGGGTAATAGATAGTTTCCCATGGGTAATAGGTGGGCACAAAGTGTCCTTGCAGGGTCCCGATGGGCATGGGTGCTTCTTGAGGGAAACAGATGCCCACCTGTGTGTAATAGGTGGGCCCAGCAGGTATGCAGGAACCTGGTGGGAGGATGGTACACTGTGGGTAATAAGTGGGCATGAATAATCCCTGTGGGTTCCCAGTGGGCATTGGTGCTTCTTGTGGGAAGCATATGACCACATCTAGGTAATAAGTGGGCCCAGCGGGCACATGGGCACCTGGTGGTAGACATGTGGCCCACATGGGCATGGATGTTTCTTGTTGGAAAGAGCTAAATGTGGTTGCTCCCTTCAGGTAACAGCCAGGGACGGTTGCTGCCTGACGGAAACAGCCTACCATAGGTGCTCCTTGTTGGAAATAGGCTGGCATAGTTGGCATGCTCAGTTTGATGTTAGATGTAAGATGGGCAATCCAAAACAATTGTGAAATTGTGCTAGGCTGTTTGTGTCTGCAACACGATCTATGAAACACTGTGAGAAAAAGAGAGAGGGAAGAGATAAGTTGAGTTACAACACAAGCTGGTTGTATTAAGAAATGGATAGATAGTCTGAAGATAGTATGAAATAGATAGTCTCTATATTGTTAAAAAGGTACTGATTTACATTTAAACCGATTTTTTAGATAATTCGTTTCAATATAATTAATTTAATGTAATTTTTTATGTTTTTTTGACAGATTTTTATTGAAATAACGTATTTAATGTTATGATTTGATTAGAGTCTGATCAAATGATTACAGGATGATGGTTTTTTAAAATGATATTGACAAAATAATTTAATCTTTTTTTTTTTTTTTTAAATGCATGTAAAAACAATCTTTATTCTTCAATCTTCAATTCTTCAATCTTCATTTTTTATGAAAATGTCACTGGTGTTCAACACTGTTAATAAATCAATACTGCTATATTTATAGGAGAAAAATAAACTAAACATTAACATTAACATTATTTTTTATAATTATTTTTTTTTTTTTATTGAATAATTACTGGCTTGAATGTTAATCAATGAAAAGGCTCTATGTCACATTAAGTCTGTTATTGTTTTATTGTATCTGTAGTTTTTGATGGAAAGAAATAAAGAGAATCAAACACTGTGAAACCGAACAGTGAAATTAATTAAATGAAATAAGTTTGTTTCACTCAAATGATAATGAAAGTTCATTGTACTTAATAGAAAAAGAAAGTGTGTGAACTCAACATTTCATTGTAGTAAACTGAACTTAATATTATTGAGTTGAGTTGCAGCAGATTTCTAATTCCCAGCATGCCTTGCGTCAGACT
This sequence comes from Ctenopharyngodon idella, assembly GCF_019924925.1. NCBI lineage: Eukaryota > Metazoa > Chordata > Actinopteri > Cypriniformes > Xenocyprididae > Ctenopharyngodon > Ctenopharyngodon idella. The sequence continues at coordinate 12,799,712 of NC_067224.1, read as the reverse complement.
GTATAAATCATTGTTGAAATTAAGTGTTATTTTGTGTGTTTTTGCACAAGATTTACATAGGGAGATATAAGTTAGTGTTTAATGTTGTGTTATATTGGGATTTACAGGTGGTTTTGTTATGTTAGTTTTGTAGGGTTATCATTGTGGTGAGGAGTAGAGCCTGTGGTTAGGTTGAGGATGGGCTGCAAAACTTTAGACCATATACTGAATGTTGTTTGATTATATACATGCAAGTATATAATGACAGTCTCTGATAGTTATAATAGCATGTGTTATTTGCTATCTAACATTTAACTGATGATCTGAATGTGATGTTTATGTAAATGGTGAATTGGGCTAAGCTGAGAACTGTGGGAGCGAAGGGATGCCAGTGATGTGATTGTTAATGAGAGACACCTGTGCACCACACTGGCCTTGCTCTGCTTCCACGGCTCTCAACATCGCTCCACTTGTCACAATTTTTTTTAAGTTCTACTAACTTAAAAAAATTAGTTAGTTTACTTAAATGTTTTTAGGTAATACGTTTAATCAAATGTTTTGAGTATTTTGATCTTATTGAGTTTTACAGTGTATGTAATATTTTGGTGTAGTCGCTAGATGCTATAGCCTATATAATAATTATAAATATATACAGGGCTGTGAATGACCTGGTTGCTGAGAACAATGTTTTAAGACATAATTACTTACTTTTATTAGGTTTTGCATTTAGATATATTTAACATATGTATCCTAAGTCAACGAATGTATGTAATCGCAACAGGCAAAAGTATAATAAAATAATAAAAAATATATAATAATATATAATAAAATAATATAATATAATAAAATATAATAAAAAATGGTAGGGTATAATGGGGCTAAAGGCACACCTTAAAATTTTTTATATACATATATATATATATATATATATATATATATATATATATAGGTGTGTGTGTGTGTTATTGGACATTGATAGAGCAACAGATTTTGTGTAAAAATAAATCATAAAAGTGGTTTGTTTGTTTAAAAGTTTGTTGTTATAAATGTATGAGCTGACAAAGTATTGATACACATACTTTAGCTAAAATAATATGTTTTGCATAATGTCTAAGTTAATTCTTGTTCAAAACAATCACTTTAGCAAAGTTTGTACTATTTTCAGTTTATTTTGCTAAATAAAAGAATTAGGGGTGCAACAGATCGTAGTTGATCCGTGATCTGTACGAACCAGGCCCCACGGTTCGGAATGCATGTGATTCATGGATTAATTGCATTTAGCCATTATATAGTGAAAGTTTCTTATGTTTGTAAGTCTGAACAATTTAAAACACTCAAGCATTTTTAAACCATTCAAATGCAAGAAGAGACAAAATTCGCAATTGCACATTGTTTTCTGTGCACACACATTCAATGCACGCACGCATACAGAGGCGCCTTTCAGATTACGTGCGAACACATAATCAAGCTTTTTCGTGACTCCTTGAGCTTGAACGGACACATACACACAAAATGATCTCAAAATCCCCGTCTCGACAAGTATTCTTATATACAGTAAAGTCTTAAGTGAACCTAAACAGTTGAGATAACTTGAGAAAGAAATCAGATCATGTTTCATCATATTGGTTTCGTGCATTCGGTCGTGTATTCGTACATTGGTTGCATGCATTTAGTGACAGCAGCCTAAAAATAACTGCTGTTATTATTTGTCAAACAACAAAACAACTTTAACAATGATTAATCTATATTTAAATACAGTGAACACTATGCATGCAGTGTAATTACAATTATATTTATACTTGTATGAATTATTACATTTCTGTACCTGAATACTAGCCTACTGTTAGACCTAACTATTTGTAACTGTTCTATAGTATTTATCTATGTTTTAATTTCTTATTTTACCTGTCTGTTCATTTGTCTTTAATAATGTTTGAACTTTATTAGTTAGGAGTTTTTGCTGTGGTATCAAAGTACTTTAAGTTTATGTTGTGCTGTATGATATCGTTTTTTGTACAGTAACTGCAAATTATTTAATAATGGTTTCGTTAACAACATGTAGGTTATTTTGAAGTTAAGATAACGTCTTAAACATTGGTTAGATTAACATTTGATTAAACAAATAATATGCAAACTGCCATGCTAGTAAAATGCTCCTTTTTAAATTTTGAATTTGACTATTGTTTCGAGATCTCTGCCCGAAGTTGGTGTTGGTCAAAAAAGAAGAGAGGAAAATATTTACTTAATTATAAAATATTCAAAAGAACTAAATAAAAATAAATAAATTAAAAAAAAAAAAAAAACGCTGACTGCCTACAGTATGGACTTTAAGACAGCTAGGAAGATTTATTTCCAGGCGTTTATAACAAGATGCAAGATGATGCATTGTAAGCTTTGAATTTTAATACATCCGCAGTAACAATTATTTACATAGGCCTACATTTCTCCTAGAAAGAAACTAATAATGTGCAATCCATGTCGGTACCTCTGTCGGTAGGATGTGCTGTTTTATAAATGTTAGTGTATTACACAGGAACACTGTGACTTTTTAACTGAGTGGTGGGATGGAATAAATAAATTTGAATAAAACTGAAAATACTATACAAATACAGCAAGTAATTTAAGCATATAATACATGATTGTTCATACTCTGTGTAATGGAATTATCTTTGTATAACATTTATTTTATAGTCAGTTTATAATAAAAGATAAATAATTTTTTATTGCTTATTTGGGTATTTATTGGTTAGATATAGGCCTATATATATATATATATATATATATATATATATATATATATATTATTAATATTAATATTATTATTATTATTATTATTATTATTATATATTTTTTATTGGTTAACAATTTCCCTACAGCTAGTCTAGTTCATGGACAGGAGCAAATTAAGCTCCCACTGTCTCAGCAAAATGTTTAGCACTGCTGATCATGTTGCATATTATAGCGTTGTTATAAGTTATTATTACAATTATTATTATTATCATTATTATTATTATCCCTACTATGCATAAAACTGATCACTGAACCAAAGTTAGTTGACTCTAAGGTTATCAAGTGAACCATATGCTGTTCTACTCTACTCTCATTACGCACTGCTCCGTATGGTGTTAGGATGACAAAACCACACTCGTTCATGTCAATGTCAAAATGTTTAAAATGGCCAATCAAATCAAATAGTGTGAGCGTGAATTCCATCTCGATGCTTCTGTTTTAACGCTTGAAAGGGTGTGAGGTAAGAACGAAGCTAAACATTTGACTGTTAAATGGGCAATATATTTATATTTGTCAAGTTTTGCTATTTTGCTGTTTTCATGATTCATGTAGAATTTGAATGTGACAAGACAAAAATATTTTTTCCAAATAATTCAAATGAATTACTTTATAATACATTCTAAATATTACTATTTTACTTTCTTTTAAACATTGCACTATGGAGATTTTGCATTTGGTATATTATGCAGGTTGCATAATTAAGCCAGTTAGTAGTGAGAACTGTCTTTATGAGAGAGTCATTGAATCATTCATTCAGTTGATTAATTCAAAATCTGTACTGTACTTGCAATGGCCGATTCTCCTTTGGTTTTGTTTGAAACTGCTTTAGTTGGCAGAGCGCAAACAAACAATGTGGAAATATTGTGTCTAATATGTAATTTAGACAATATTGATTTATTTGAACTATTGTATCTTCAATATTTATAACGAGCCTGCTTTGTGTGTCTATGTATCTGTGTTTTCCTACACAAATCTGTCTACATCTCCTAGATCAGAGATGAAAGAGGGGATATGAATTGGCAGCTTTGTTTTGCAAGTTTGCTTTCCCAGTACTTGCGCTGAGTCCATTCCCCTGAGAGCACTCTGACAGCATGTGCTGCCAAAAAAGCTCTTGAATGCTGCCTGACTGTCACTCTTATCTGCACCATGACATCACACAATAGAGGAAATATGACATGTGCAGATCTGAGGTCAGCTGGGTGAAGATTTAGCAGGCAAGTGAACTGCTCCAGTTTAATTACTCAGTAAAGAAACAACAAAGGACTGGCTGCATGGGTAATATTTGAATCAGGTGACTCTCTCAAGTAGGGCATTGGGTCAGGGCCAGTACAAAACATAGTTTTGTGAACACACGCATGCTGTCAGTATCAGAGGTGCGATACACAGCTGTTTAGAATTATTGTGGAATTTTGTTTGGGAGAGAAAAATGTTCTGGAAAGCAGGAAATTCTTGTTTTGCTTCTCATTGGAAACCTCGTGGTTATCCTCTCATGAGAAAGCTAGAGGTAACCCAAGAAACAGCTTTGTGAAGCTAATATGCCATACAACACTATTAACCAACTTTAAGTATGTACAGTTCGGACCAGTGTAAATTCAACCTCTGAGCATGATGATTACTAAATATATTGGTCACATTAAAAGTTTCAGATATCAAAAATAAAATTAGAGTAAACTTTTGCTATAGTTAGTGTTTGACAACTGTATTTGCTAACAAGTGTCATTCAGACTCACTATACATGAGCAGAACAAGATATGTTTTCAGGTAACTTAATTAACTTCTCAGTTCTCACTATAGCCTCAAGCATCATTTACAAGCCATTTTTTCATTCTCTTTTTCATTGTGGGACCAGTTCTGAGTTTTAACTACCACACAATCCCGCATAGTGATACAATGGTGCTATCATCCTCTTAGATATGTTGTCAAAAACTTTTTGGCTTCCTTCCGTACCATTCACTTAAAATAATTGGACATATTTCCAAATATATTCTACATATCACAGACAATCTCTGGCCTAATTGATATATCTCACTATATACTGTAATTGATGATGACATACAGTATAGGGATATGCACTACCGCTCAAAGGTTTGGACATTTATGATGTCACAAAATATTTCATTTTAAATAATTGCTGTTCTTTTTACATTTATATTTATCAAAGAATCCTGGAAAAAAAATGTATCACAGTTTCCACAAAAATTGTCTTCAACTGATAATAATAAGAAAAGTTTCCTGAGCACCAAATCATCATATTAGAATGATTTCTGAAGGATCATGTGACACTGTGAGACTGGAGTAATAGCTGCTGAAAATTCAGCTTTGCCATCACAGGAATAAATTACATTTTAAAATACAAGTATTAGTTATTTTTTAGTAATATTTCACAATATTGCTGTTTTTACTGTATTTTTGATCAAATAAATTCAGTCTTGCTATATAAACATAAGAGACTTCTTTTAAAAACATTTAAAAATCTTACTGACCCCAAACTTTGAATGGTAGTGTATGACTTACAGTTATTAATATATGCATGAAAATGAAACAACTCATTAAGAGTGGACTGCACAAATATTATCAATACTCCTCAGCTTTCTTTAACCCAGATAACATACATAAGAAAACAGAACATAGACGTATAGGTAAAAGAAATCAGTACAAAACCAACCAATAACCACTGACATCTTATTTTGTATTCTTAGCAGTGAATGTTTGTTTCTGTTATGTTTATGCTGTTGTTCTTGTTCTCTCTTGTTCTCTCTCCTTACATCAAAAGCCCAGTAAATATTTCAGTTAAACTCTTTCACTTCTGTTCCTGCCCTTCTTATGCCTGCAAATCTGCAGTGGAGTCAGTCTGAAATGACTTTTGGAGGCACCAGGAATGTGCCAGCATGGTCGATGAGACTGTTTTTATATTTTTGCCATATATATTTTTTGGATGCTGCCCTTAATGTTAATAATATACAACCCACACTGTGGAATACACCATTAACGTTTATTTTCCTTGGCTCCTCTCTGAACTCAGGTTAGAGACTGAGGAAATACAAACCAGCTTCAGTTTTTTTAGAAAAGAGGTTAAGCTGTCTATAATTGTCCATATTTTTCTAATCAGTTCATGGCACTGTTTGAAGGAGACTGACTTAAGCATACTTTGGGGGTGAATGATGCAAAATGAAAACTTTGGAGTATTTCAAACATTGGCAGAGACTTTTGAGAGTGGAGTATTTACAGCGGGAAAAATGAAAGACATAATAGGAAACATTTGAGGCACTGAAAGAAGGCAGGCAAACACAGCAAAAAGAACTGAATGATTCTGCTATACACAGAACCTGAAGGGCTGCCCATATGTTTAAACAATTAAATGATACTTTAGGACTGACCAGGTTGCTCCTCATATGATATTCGGTGATATAAAGAGTCTATACTTCCGTGAATTAAATAACAGGCTAACATTTCAGGTAACACGTTGTAAACTTCACACTGTTTCTCTGTGTGGGCTGTGAATGTTCTCAGTGTCGTCATCAGCAGTAGATCAAACATAAATTGAGCACTGACCCACTGATCTGGACAGCGGCCAAATGACCCCAAAATTATCTATTGATGGACTTCTTTCTGGATGATGGAGTAATGAAATGATGGCATAAACCCTGTCCTCCTGGAGTTCATTGTTACAGTTACTACTGTCCATTCTACAGTAAAATATGCTCTGTATTTACTTATACAACAGTCCGGTCTTTAAGTTTGAGCTGATGACATTTAGCACAACGGCACTGGGATGTTTCTCTATCCATATCAAGTCAAGTCAAGTCAAGTCAAGTCAAGTCACCTTTATTTATATAGCGCTTTTTACAATGTAGATTGTGTCAAAGCAGCTTTACATTGATAACTGGTACATTATTTGGCTGCACAGCAGCTCTTAAAAGAATAGTGTCAATGCAGGCAGATCAAAGCACTGTTGAATATCAAATGTCAAGTGTCCCCAACTAAGCAAGCCAAAGGCGACAGCGGCAAGGAACCCAAACTTCATCAGGTGACATCAGGTGGCAGACAAGTGGCAAATAGGTGTTTAAATGGAGAAAAAAACCTTGGGAGAAACCAGGCTTAGTCGGGGGGCCAGTTCTCCTCTGGCCAACAGTGCTTTGTTACGATTCAGGTAGCTATCATAAGTCCGACAGGATCGCAACATTCAAAGTATTTATTCCAGTTCCATCCAATTGAGGATCGTATTCATCACAGCGGTATGGACGGTTGTTGAGGAACTTTGTCGTGGCTGTCGTGTCGATGAGGCCCTCACAGTGGATGATCTAGTTGACTCAATCTCTGCTGATACTTCAGGGCTGCGTTGTGGTTGTGTCAAGGCGCAGGTCCTTGGTCTCACCTGGATACGGCCCGGATCCGGTTGACTACGGTGAACCTCGGGATAACCAGAAAGACTAATATTACATAGATGCCATTCTTCTTCTGATGTAACGAGTACATCAGGCGTTATAGGAAGTGTTCCCGGTTCCGGCTGACCTAATTTATGCAGCCTAATAATCCTTTAACAGATTTGAAAATATAAATTGGTAATGTGTTATGTGTATGCCAGGTTAAAGAAATGCGTTTTTAGTCTAGATTTAAACTGACAGAGTGTGTCTGCTTCCCGAACAATGCTAGGAAGATTGTTCCAGAGTTTAGGTGCCAAATAGGAGAAGGATCTACCATTTTGATTTTGATATTCTAGGTATTATCAGCTGGCCTGAATTCTGAGATCGCAATAGACGTGAAGGACTATAATGAATTAGGAGCTCGCTCAGGTACTGGGGAGCTAAACCATTTAGTGCTTTGTAAGTAATTAGCAAGATTTTAAAATCTATACGATGTTTAACAGGAAGCCAATGCAGTGTTGACAGAACTGGGATAATATGGTCATACTTCCTAGTTCTAGTAAGAACTCTAGCTGCTGCATTTTGTACGAGCTGTAGTTTATTTATCAGGCGAGCAGAACAACCCCCCAGTAGAGCGTTACAGTAATCTAGCCTTGAGGTCATGAACACATGAACTAACTGTTCTGCATTTTTCATTGAGAGCATATGTCGTAGTTTAGATATATTTTTAAGATGGAAGAATGCGGTTTTACAAATGCTAGTAACATGGCCTACAAATGAAAGATTGGTATCAAAGAGCACACCCAGGTTCCTAAGTGACGACGAAGACTTAACAGAGCAGCCATCAAGTGTTAGACAGTATTCTAGGTTATTACGTGAAGATGTTTTTGGTCCAAAAATTAGAATCTGAATTTAGTAGTAGGAAATTACTGGTCATCCAATTTTTTATATCAGCTATGCATTCTGTTAATTTTGTGAATTGGTAAGTTTCGTCAGGGCGCGAAGAAATATAGAGCTGAGTATCATCAGCATAACAGTGAAAACTAACGCCATGATTCCTAATGATATCTCCCAAGGGTAGCATGTACAGAGTGAACAGCAACGGTCCTAGTACTGAGCCTTGCGGTACTCCATATTGAACTTGTGATCGATATGACATCTCTTCGTTTACTACTACAAACTGATAACGGTCAGATAAGTATGATTTGAACCATGACAATGCAATTCCACTAATGCCAACATAATTTTCGAGTCTATTTAAAAGAATATTGTGATCAATAGTGTCAAATGCAGCACTAAGATCCAGTAACACTAATAGAGAGATACAACCACGATCTGATGATAAGAGCAAATCATTAGTAACTCTAATGAGAGCAGTCTCAGTACTATGGTACGGTCTAAATCCTGACTGGAAATCCTCACAGATACTATTTCTTTCTAAAAAGGAACATAGTTGTGATGATACTACCTTTTCTAGTATTTTTGACAGAAAAGTGAGATTTGAGATCGGCCTGTAATTGACTAATTCTCTAGGATCAAGTTGTGTTTTTTTAATAAGAGGTTTAATAATAGCCAGCTTAAAAGTTTTTGGTACCTGTCCTAGTGATAAAGATGAATTGACGATATTAAGAAGAGGATCTATAACCTCTGGAAGCATTTCTTTCAATAGCTTAGTCGGTATAGGGTCTAACATACATGTTGTTGATTTTGATGATTTAACAAGTTTAGACAATTCTTCCTCTCCTAAAGCAGTAAATGAATTGAATTTTTCCTCAGAGACACTACAATGCACTATCTGACGCGATACTGTAATAGACGGTTGCATGGTTATAATTTTTTCTCTAATATTATCAATCTTGCAAGTAAAGAAGTTCATAAAGTCATTACTGCTGTGCTCTTTGGAAACATCAGAAGTTGAAGCTTTATTTCTTGTTAATTTAGCCACTGTATCAAATAAATACCTAGGGTTGTGTTTATTTTCTTCTAAAAGTTTTGAAAAATAAGCAGATCTAGCAGATTTTAAGGCCTTTCTGTACTCAATCATGTCCCTCTGCTTGTCTGTATTTGTGCCGTTTCAGACCAGAGAATGTAAGTGATGCAGAGCTGAGATTTTACTTCTTAAGTACATTAATTTCACACTCATATGAGGTCCGTACTTGAACAAAATACAACTCAGTCAGCTGAAGCTTCATGCAGACCCATTCCAAACAGATCACTTTTTCAAAAGTAAGTAAATGTTGCTCATGTATTTTTGTGCATGAAAGAACAACGGATGGAGATAGAAAGAGAGAGCGACAAAAAAGAAAAAGAAAAAGAGGGTGCCTTTAAGGGATGAAGACTCCTGGCTCATTGCCCATTCTCCAATCTGCTGATGATGAGGCCTGTGATGAGGAAGGAACCAGGATCCATTTTTAGCGATGAGTTCATCCTTTACGGCAGGAAAAAAAAAGAGAGAGTGCAGCCATAAAAAGTGCAGTCCGTGTGTTCCTGATGCTCTGTCTGCTGGTACCTGACAGCACATCGCATCTGCACTTATCTGAATTTAACCATCAATCAAGGGTGAACACATACTGCACTAGAAGACGTTAATTAAAATAATGACGGACCTTAGGGAACAGTGAGGAATGCTGAAAGTTTAATGCGTTTCTGAATGTGAACCCCTTCCAGAAGGATCTACACGTTGCCTGTTGCATTTCTGAATGAAAAAAACAAGTAATAGTTTTTATGAGCCAAGAAATAAACTAAAACTGCAAGTAGCAATTATCAATCAAATTAACAAGCCCCTTCAGCCCTCAAGCTAATATTCTAAAACTTGTCTTTTTACTGACATTTAATTTTTAAACAAATTAATGAACATTAATTACAATCGTTTTATGTAATGTAACTTTTCTTGTTCACTGTTATAGCGCCACCTTCTGTCCAAATGAGATGAAACTTTGAATGTTTTTCAGACTCTCTCCTTATGTTTTGGATTGTCCTCATATACCCCCTTGAGATCTTGATCAACAATTGCATGCAAAATTTCAAGCCAATTGAAGTTCCATAGTTAGAGCCATTGTAATGTTTAGCATTATCATGACTCTACCAATTGACTGAGCTCTAATAAATGTGTTGAAATATTCTACATATAAGCAACAAATACAATTACTTTTCAATTATCCATTTATCCAGTGTCTGACAGCCAAATTGAATTCAAAGTTCAGCATGTTTTTGAAAATTGCTCCAGACTTCATGGATGCCAAATTTAGTGGAGATCTGGCGAAAAACCTAGGACTAGTCTGTAAAAGTATGTTATTAAAAAAATCCAATATTGCAGAAAACTTTTCCAGGCAGAAAGAAATTAAGGTATGTGGGATGTCTAGATCATGAGCCAAGGAATCTATGCGTATAAAAGCCATTTGGTCTGAATTTCACGTTTCTGTCCTTTACAGTTTGTTGTGCACATAAAAATACATAATAATAATAAATAATCCTAGCAAAAACTTGAACCCCTAAATATATATGTGTAAGTTTGTTCATTCCTTTATACTTCATTTATAGTGAATACAAACATTTTTCATGCTGAAAATCTGTTTGTTGCCACAATTTTAGAAGGCATTTGCCTCTTGCGTCATTACAGGTGTACTGTGGCTCTTTTCTAAGAAAGTCAAGGCTTTATTAATGTTTGTGAAGAAGAAACAGTGAAGTAGGCTGATGAAGTGTGAGGAGGGTGATTCCTGTCATCACATTCCTTCCATACCGAAAGTGTTCTCCCACCCCTTCAAATCCATCCATACACAGACACAGAACTGCAGAAACACATCCCCATCATTTCCCTACCATCCCTCTATCTGTCCAAACGTAGACTGTTTGGTCAGACAGTACTGCTCTTTACAGTACAGCTGAACAGTATGATTGCAGCACCATCTATGGGTGTGAATGAAAGCCTCTTGAAAATCTTAAATATGTAATATCAGCAATTTAATGCCACCATGCACAGTGTAACAATAAGTAAAGTCATTTCTTTCACAATTCACAGGTTTTCTTTTTAAATATTAATTTAAAATTAAGGGAAAAAATAATCTAAAAGTCACAAAATATCAGTTTAAAAACATTGTGGTCAAATGTGAAAATTTGAACATATCACCTTAGTTGTCATTTTCATTTTGTTTTATATTTAATTTAATTTAAATAAAATTAATTCAAGAAAAAAGACTTTTTTGAAAAATGTCTTTAGCTACTCATTTATTTATTGACATATGAAAATGTTTTGACACATATTTCAAGGTATTCAGCCTACTTAACCTCCATGTGCAAACATCCTGCCATGGTAAAGACATCTGGATTGTGTGCGTCATCACCGTCACTCACTTGACCTATTGCCTGTCTGCGTCTGAGTGCGTTCAATGTGAGTCCTTTCCTTCACCTACAGGGTCATTAATGAGGCTATGACTCATCAGCGCAGATCAATTGTGTTCACTGAGCATCTGCTTTTGGGACATTGCACATATAAGAGAGGCTCTCTTATGGACTGCCTTACTAATTGGGATGTACAGTATATGTGTTCATATTTTTACATCTATAAAATACAGATCCTGTACCGAGTGAATGTTTTAGTGTCTGTGTCATTCCTACAGAGCCGCTCTGGGGAATAACTCTTATAGTACTTGGTAAACATGTTGTGGTGTAAACACACTGGTGCACTGTGTCATAAAAGTATACATACAGCGAATAGTTGTTCTTGTGCTGACACAGCTGCACGTATCACAGAAATATTTGGATCAGAGACAGTGCAAGATCAAAAGCTTTCATAATATATTAGGCAAAACATGGTTTTCACTTTCCTCTAATTATGTTGCTGTTTTCTTACACACGGATAATTTCCTTTAATTTGTTTTCGTACAACATTAGCTTCAAGTTTAAAGGAGTGTGTTCCACACCTGCATGAGGGGGTCAAACCCAGCCGAAAGTAAGAGGAAGCACTGTGCTCCTGCACCAAATATTTTGCCTCCATCTCTGCATTCATGGAACAGAGATAAAACAGACTGTCATTTAGTTATTTTCATAATTGTTTATACAATTACTATTTAGATTTAAAAAATACACAATATCGTGAATGCCACTTTTATAAAAAAAAGTATGTATTATATATGTACTCTTATACTTGTGTGTGTGTGCACACATAACATAATTATTATAAATTATTTATATATAATACATTACATATATATACATTTTATGAAAACACTTTACAATAAGGTTTCATTTGTTACCATTAGTTAAGTACATGAACTAACAATAAAATACTTCTACAGCATTTATTAATCTCAGCATTTACTAATACATTGTTAAGATCAGAAATTGTTAACATTATCTGTTAACATTAGTTAATGCACTGTGAACTAACATGAACATTTGTACTAACTAACAAAGGTTAATAAATGCTGTAAAAATATTTGGTTACACTTTATTTTAAGGTGACATTGTTACAGTATAATTACACAAATAAATTAACAAATAATTAACTACATGTACTTACTATAGGGTTAAGGTTAGGGTTAGTTACTTGTAATTATGCATAATTTCCTGTTATTACTATATGTAACGTGCAACTACGTCACCTTAAAATAAAGCGTTACCAAATATTTTGCTCATTGTTAAAGTGGTTCATGTTAGTTACAGTTTTTTTCAACTGCTTACACACATTTTCAAAACTTTACACACAAATCCATGAATTGCACACACAAAATGCAAAATGCCTCACATCTCTCGCAAAATGAAGCACTGCATTCAAAATATCACAAACACATCTCAAAAGCAAACATTTGTCTTAAGTTGCAAACACCTTTGCCATAATATTCTATTTTTGGATATATCATATACACACAGTTATTCAAAACCTAAGGCTCTTCTTTCATGAGCTCCTATGTACATTTATGTACAAGATAGTAATTGGCAGAGATGTTGACATGTTACATAGAGATTTGTGTGTTGTGTTTTGCAAAAAGTGTTTTATGAAATTGAAAAATGAGTCAAAGGCCAAGAATTAGTGTGTGGTTTTGCAGATTTGGTGTGTGGTTCCGTTGTTTGAGTGTCAGGTTTCAGAAATTGTGTGACAAGTAAGGATTTTGTGTGTAAGCAGTTGAAAAAAACTGTAATGCATTAACTAAAGGTAATTATATATATTTAATGCAATAGGCCAAAGGCCTCCACTAGATGGTGTTAACTTACTAAAACACACACACACACACACACACACACACACACACACACACACACACACACACACACACACACACACACACACACACACACACACACACACACACACACACACACACACACACACACACACAATTTTAGTAAGTTAACCCTAAATAGAAGCTTTGGCCTATTGCATTATTCTGGAACTTTGCTGCCCTCTGGAGATTTTTAGGTGTACACCAGCTTCATCAGGCCAATATATTAATCCTATGGTATTTCAAAACAACAACACAATGATAATAAAAACAATAATTGTAATTTCCAAAAACTGTATATAAATATCCATTTGACCTCATGCTTGAAAGTAAATTTATTTGATGAGAATATGTTACATATAAAGGCAGCAGTGAGTGAAATATGAACCCACAAATAAATACAAGAAATATTTATTATTACAGAAGGAAGGACATTGTTAGGATGAAGGCAGGAGGAAACTGACACTGTATTTGCCAAACATGAGTCTCCCAATGAGCTAACTGGTAAATAATCTTGTAAATCAACACAGAACACGTATGTACAAAAACATGCTCCTGTATATTAAGCCACTATTAAACAGAAATTCTGACTTTTTTATGTTATGTTATTCTGGTTTCTTTGACGTGTGAACATCTGACTAACATCAACAACAACAAACAGAATACCTTTAGACTTTTAACATCACTATAACTGTTATTCCATACATCTCAGCCTGTTATTTACAACAGCAATCACATTTTCTTACTGATCCTTTGATGCATTATATTTATATATATATATATATATATATATATATATATATATATATACACACACACACACACTTTTGACCCCTTTAATATACTGTTTTTGTTAAAGAAATGTTAATAAGAATAACTAAATGTATATTGCACTTGTGAAAAGGGGTTAGAGCCACGGGGCCACTACATAAAGAACAAACCTGGAAATGTTACCAAAGCCCTTGAAAGTAATAAGAATAGAATTAGCATTCTGTCTGCAAAGATTTTCAACAATAGTATTGAGAGAATATAAACATGCTGTCAAAGGCAACTGAGATAAAAAAGGACATTAATGTTAACTAATACTTTTTGTTCTTTCCCCGATACTTTTATCATCTCACTCAGAAACATATAACTGGGATCTTTGTAAAGGTGGAGTATGTAGAGGTCTGTGCAGGAAAAGAAAGTGAAATAATGTATCTTGGTAAAGCTAAACAAAACGGTACCAAAATTTCTCTTTTTCCTATATCCATCATGATTTGCACCCTCCATGTACAGCCACTGGGTCAACAGGTGCCAAGGCGTTGTGAGCGCTGGCAAATTGATTCGAGTCAACACTTCCAGTATGTTCATAACACATTTATTGCCATCTTATTGCCACAAGCGTCCAACAGGGTGCAGCACAGAAGCGTCCAAAAACAATTTGTCCATGCAATGATCCAACGGACTGAGCTCTCCAAGGTGCTTAGCTGACTGATGTTTCAATATAAAGCTGTGCATCAGTGAATAATGTGATTGTAGACACATCCTGTTCTACTAAATCCATATCTCCAGCAATACTGATCTAAAAGTTTCAGCATACAGTTTGATGCCATAGCTTTACGATGGATCTGTGGCGGAGCCAGGTCTCTTTTGATTGGTTAATTCCATGTAAATGTCAGAGCGGAGGAATCGAGGGTACGAGTCTCTTTCCATTAGTCCAAAGATTCTGCTCTGAGCCAGGTCAAAGCAGTCTCCGCAGATGTTCTCCATGTTTTCCTTGATGTGCTCCCTGGTGTACGAGTCCAGATTAACCTTGGAAATAAAACAAGACTCTGCTTAAGATACTTTTCATATTCATTTTGGATTGGTTTTCTGGCACATCTGCCCCCTGGAATCAATTACAAATTGCAAGCAAAATCCTGTTTTTGCCAAGAACAACACAGTGAGACTTGTTTTTGATAAAAACAAGTAAACCAAGTATATAATTTTGATTATTCATTTTGTGAACTCAAATGCATTATTCTGTGTATAATTCTCCACACACGTGACAGTAATTAATGCATGATTTTTGTATATAGATCACTTTTTGTCTTTAAGTCTATTTATTTATTTAAAAAACATTAAAAACACAGTTCATACATACAATGACTGGAATATGTTATATATTTCTGAATTAAAATGGATTTATGTTTTTCTTTTAAGTCAAAATGTCATGGTGACTTGAGGATCATGAAAAAAAAGTCTCTTTAAATAGCTGAAACAAAAAACCTTAAGTATTTTGGCATCATCTTTTATTACTGTTTCTTTAAAATTATACAGTTTTGTTTTAAAATGTTATTAATATGCAAACTTTTGCCTGTCAAATCAAAGTCTTAAACATCCAGGGTGCCATTTTGGGTCAAGCAAACCAGAAAAAAAAAGAAAAGAAATGATATTCCAGTTTATTATCATTAACTAAAACTAAAACTTTTAAAAATATTTTGTTAACTGAAATAAAGCTGAAATAAAATAAAATAAAATAAATATTACACAAAAAACTAAAAGAAAATTTGAAATGTTGCCTTAGATGAAATAAGCTTAAATTGAAGCACTGAAATTATAAGCTGGAAATAAAAACTAAAAATGAACTCAACAAAAATTTAAATGAAAACAAATTAAACCTAAATAGTAATATTTAAAAAGCTCAGTAAGTTCCTTAAAAAGACAATTTTACCCTTTTTCATCTCACCTCTTTACAGGACTGTATGGAGATGTACTCAGTGAATATCTTCTTTGCTCTGGATGCCATTTTGGACAGTGATTTGATCCTCTTGAAATCCTCACATGCCAGCCAGAAGTCCAGATTCTCTTCACTAAACTCTGTTTGCAGGAAGGAGCGGAAAACTACCAGGCCATCTGAAGAAGGGAAGAGAAAATTACTCTAATGCTTATTAAAAAACTCAGAATAAGTATTAAAGAATCTGAGGTAAATCTGGATTTGGATCCAGGAGCAGAGGTTAATGTGGATAAACCACATGGTTTAAAACATTAGTAACAGCTGCTGAAGTGCAGAGATCAACACAGCTGTCATATCAAATGAGACATATCTTACATTTGTGAGAAAGCAGCGCATCAAGTGACTCTGCCCATTTGAGAGCTTCCTCTTGAGTCGGTCTGTGGATGAGCAGAGAGAGCAGTCAACAAAGCCATGACTCACACTAATGATCCATTCACAGATAATTATAGCACACAAAATAGGCCATCTATTCAATAACTCCAAAACGTCACTGTTGTTTTGATTGCACACAACACTTTTTCATCAAAGCCCAGCCTATTCACCCATTCAGTGTTTCTGAATGACTGTCTCGATACATAAAACTATCACATGGACTCACTTGTCTGACTTAAGGACTTTCTCGAGCTTGCTAGCTGGATTGCTTCCATGTCTGTCGTTGGTCTTCTTCCGCAGAAAAGTCAGGCGGTTTTTCATGTCTTTGGCCCTGTGTGACAAGACAAAATGCATCACATTAGGTGATTTATTAGCTAACTGTTTGCTCAAGTGCTTGTGTTCCGGTTACAGTCGTAAGCTTTATTGTAGGAGGAACATGGATAGTAATGGCATTAATAATGCTAATAATGCTTTCCAGTGAACCGGAGAATGGAAAACATTACATTCACATCATACAACCAGAACACCTAAATATTCCAGAGTTGCATTCACCTAAAAACGAAATTATATTTTTGCATAAAGAAGATTGTCTGTGTTTGTAAGAGATTTTTTTCATTGTGACATTTATAATGATAATGCGGCACATTTTAATAAAAAAATACTGTATACTGTATTTTTATGTAAATGAAAAACATGATACATAGCAAATAATAAGCAGTCTAGAGCTACCTAAAATCAAAAGGACATAAAAAAACAAGAAATTATTATATATATATTTTTTTTTTTTTTGCATAAAGAAAATCTTTCTCACTATACTCTTAAATATGTTTTATCAAGTGATTGATGTGGAACCATCAGATTTAACTGGCTCAAAACAACAAAAACAAGTCAAAAATATTATTCAAAATGACTTAATATCAGCTCAACTCTATTAGGTTATACCAACCAAGTAATTCTGTATTACAGTAATGAGAATTTAATGGAGAATGTGCCTCATTATCATGTCACAAATAATGTCTTAATGAAGAAATCTTTATGATCCTACAAATAAGCCTAATTTTCTTCCCATTAAAAAAAAATCTACAGACAACTAGCCTAGGGATGTTTAAATCTGCTCAGTTGTCATAAAAATAATGTTACAATGCAAAAAAAAATTAATGGTGCTACAAATAGGCTATTTTCTTAATTGCAAAATTTAAAAAACAATATTATCTTTTCTTTTGATTTTGGAGTGAATTATGTCCCCAACATTTCTTTACAATTTTATGAGATTCATTCAATAAAACTGCAAATGAAGTAGAAGAAAAAAAGTTGCTTGACTTACAAATTCTTGGATTTCTTCTTTTTGACACCAGTTTTTCCCATGTCACATTTACAGTTTGGTTTGCCACAAACCTGTGGAAGATTTACAAAAGACGTATTTTTAATGATTTAAACTACATTAAAGTATTAATGAATGATTTTTGAGTGTGAATCATCATTGACAGTGTTGGGGTAACACATTATAAGTAACACGAGTTACGTAATCAGATTACTTTTTTCAAGTAAAATAGTGCATTATTACTTTTAACCCCTTAACTGTCACCGTCCTGCTAACGGGATGCTTGGAGCTCTTTGTTTTAACTGCCATTTTTTTCTATCACATATTTTATTAATCACCATAAATAGGTATCATTTGAAAGCTTACACCCTCAGTATTCATCCTGTGAAAACCATTTTGAAATCAGACTTAAATTCATTTTAGTGGACTCCTCCCCCTAGTGGGTGGTGTCATGTTTACATATCATATTACACAATTTACTGCACTAAACCCTTTTCTAATCTTGACAGAACACGTATCATTGGTCTAAGACTCAAGGTTCCATATTTGGTTGTTGTTGTGTGATAGATTGAAATTATGACAGAAATGTATTAATTTGTGATTATTATTGTGATTATTAAATTCAATGGAATGTGGGTGACACCTGGTGGGTATTTTGGTGAAATTTTTGTGATATCAACTTCAAATTTGGAACACAACTTGGTTAGACATTTGGCTTTGATTTTATAGCATTTTTAGATTCAAAATTATTTTGTAAAATTTATAATTTGTATAAAATTTAAAATGTTTAGTACAGTATTTTTTCTTCACAGTAAATTTAAACTTCTATAACTTTTTTTAGTCATTTATTTTTACTTTAGCAATAATCTGCTGAGTGTCTTATTTAAAAAGAGACCAACCTTATGTCTGTATTCCAAAGCATTCATAAATTACAACAATTTAAGTTTGGATAGTGCATTTTGGCCCTGTTTACACCTGGTATTAAAATGCGTTTTGGTCGAACGGACTGCAAGTGGACGATGCTAAATACAGGTGTAAACGTGGTCTAAAACATTTTAAGCTTGTCCACTTTTGTCCACTTCTAGAGGTAGTCGAAAATACATCAGAGTGGATTGCTTTTCGCAGTGTAAGACACTCATGTGGTCAAATGTGTTCGAACAGCCACAAAAAAACAAACAAATAAGCCCAACCCAGGGCTACAAGTAACCAAAAGTAATGTAATGCATTACTTTCCATAAAAAGTACCTAAGTAGTGCAATTTGTTACTTTTTTAGGGAGTAACTAAATACTGTAATGCATTACTTTTAAAAGTAACTTTCTCCAACACTGATCATTGAGGTTTTAACTAACGACATATTTATCCATATTCAAGTTTTAAACTGATTTTCAAATTAATCTAGTGACATCAAAAAAATTGTGGTACTCAGAATGCAGAAATATTTGCAATTTGATATAAGCGACTTTGTACGCACCCTCCTTCCAGTGAAGAGCAGGCAGATCTGGTGGACAGATCCTCCATTCTTGGTGAGCTCTTTCCTCAAGGTCTGTGGGGACGGGACCGCCCAACGCTCCGGAGGTTCCCGCTTGGCCTCTATGCAGTCGATGGCCTGATCGGAGATGAAGCGAGGAGACCGGGGCTCCTGCAGCAAACTGCCCTCACTGTGCGTTCGTCTGTGGAGGGACCTCTGCACACACAAGCCCCCACTCTGCTGCCCACTGCTAGGAGATGATTCCACCATACTCCTCCTCTTCAGAAATCCTTCATCGCTGTCCTCGTCGTCTTCTTCCTCTTCCTCCTCATCATCGTCTGTCGACGGTGAGGTCAAAGCATCTGCGTTGAAGGAGCGATCCAGGCACAGCTTGGGAATGACTAGAGGGGAGGAAGATGACGATGAAGATGTGGGTCTGGCACCAACACTAATGGTCTCAGAAGCGCTCTCGCCCTCGCCCTGCTCCCTTTTCTCCAGCTCTGACTCTTGCCCACCTCCTTTCACCTCCTTCTGTCTGTCCTTCCAAATCTCGGAGGTCTCCATGTATGGAGGTTTGCAGGCATCTCGAGGGGTCGGAGCGGTTTGGTTGGCATCTCCGGTGCTGACATGCAGGTCTGGGTAAGAGAGCTGCTGAGTTGGAGAGCTGCAGTTTGTTCTTCTCATGATGGGCGATGCAGAGGGGCATGATGGGGAACAGGGCTCAGACACACTGTGAGGGCTAAATCCCAGCAGGCCCAGATCAGTCTGTTCGGCTGCTTTTGGTTCCAGCATCTGTCAACACACAATTGAAATAAACATTTTACAAATGGCTCTGGATTTAACAATTGCCTACTACTTGATGGGTAAAAAAAACTGAAGAAAATGCCATTTTGCACAAAGAAAACATACATAAAAAGAATATTGTGTAACACAACTGTATAATGCACTTCACTTGTACTCTCAGCTCTTGACACCTGTATATCCAGTGGTAAAATCATTAGAGCACATTCTTAAATTTATGTACATAAAAATACTATATTTTTATGTAAATGACAAACATGATACATGTACTGTATATTAAGTATAATTTATTAAAATGATTTAAAATATACCATATTATATTTAAAAATTGTATATATACATTATAATTATATATACATTTATATATATTAAGTAAATGAGGAAACCACAGAATTATGCATCATTCAAACTGAATTATAGCCTATGGTATAAAAAATATGTAACCATAATTCATCCTCCACGAAAAACATCACACTACTTCACACTAGACTCCAGATATTAAACATTATTAATTGCAATCAATTTTGACATGCTGTTTTTTCTTTCTCAATATCTTCCCTAGAGGTGAACCTGACCGGCAACAGAAATCATGTTATTAGAATGGATACGAATCTGGATACGGTTTTCTTAGATGAAATTATTACTGTAATTAATCATTTAAATTAATCAATTAATTACTTGAAATTAAGATTTGTTTTGAAAATACTATTATTTTTTTTATGAAAACATCATTGGGGTCTCTGGAACACCAAACACAAAAGCAGTATAGTCAACAGAATGTGGGAGCTAAAAGCTTAAGAAAAGTAGAAACAGTATTGATAAATATTTAATAACAATAATCTAAATAAACGACATTATCAATGAATGAAGAAATGAATGAATTAATGAATACATCAACTCTGCAATACTGCATAATATAATGCAGTATTGCAGAGCTGATGCATTCATTAATTCATGCATTTCTTATATATATTGTTTCCTTATGCACAGGGAGTATGGGAAGGCGAAGAAAAAAAAACCTTGGAAATTGTATTTTACGTCTCCCTATTGTAGAGGAAAAGGTTAATGTATTCATGCGCCCTACACATCTAATCAGCTCATAAAGTAGTTTGCTGGCAGCACGACTGACTCACAAGCTCTGCTACTCAGCTCTTTAAAGACACAGCACAGAAGATCTGACACTAGAAGGTAAAAATTACTTATATGAGCAGCTACAATGCCATAAGTCTATATGTATATAGACTTATGTATATATGCGCTCACTCAAGTGTATTTTAAACACTATGTGCAATAACCAAGATTATTAGATAATAACATACAAGATTTTACTCTAACAACTTCAAACTAGTCACATTTTCTGTCTTCTTGTTCTGTCAATGCATTTGTAAACTTACATATTTAAAAAAAAAAAAAAAAAATTCATACATCCCTCTCTAACATACCTTCTTAAATGCCAATGAAATCACAATGAAGGTGTTAAAGATAAAAAAACCTTAACTCACGACCCATACAGAACATGCAGAAAAACAATGTAAATGGCATCACCTTCATAAAGATCCAATGTTTCACCCCTACAAGCAAGTAATGTAGTCCTCCATCATACTAGCATGTATTACAACAGCCCTGTTCTCTCTCTCTACACTCTCTTTCTTTCTCCCTCTCTTTCACACCGTCACATGCGCGTGTCTGTTTGTGCTAGTCTGATGATGATGTCGCTGCTCCCCTGATGTCACTTGCCCACCAAGTGGAGAAAGTGAGAGAGAGCATGAATAAGAAACAGAGGAAGAAACATTATGTTTAACTCGTAAGTGCACTGTATGGAGTGTAGCGAGCATCTGTCATATAGTCTGTTGAAGTCAACAAAAAATCGAAATTGAAATGAATCAAAATAGGACTTTTGTGGCTCTTATTCCTGGTCTTTTAGCTTTGAAGTCATCAGTATGCACTCCCAAATGTAGATAGAAATTACTTTGATTTACACATTTAAAATCTACAGGGAAAACAGATGAAAAACATTGATGACATTATGTTGCACTACACCAATTTTTATCCAATCAGGTGCCCTATAGAATGACGATCCCCCTGCAGCCAACTAGCAAATAGCAAATCATGGATTATGGCTGTGACATATCTATCTAATTAAATAAATGAATACATTACAACAGGAAGTTGGGTCAGACATAACAGAAAAAAAAAAATGTATATATTTATCTGACACGACTTCCTATTTCAATGGGAAATATATCAACACAGGACGGCAATGTCATGGGGTCTTCAATACATATTCATGGTCTCGTGCATGTTAATTAAAATGGAACATTTTGTTTTTGCAAGCTTTCAAAATGTGATTTTCTCTAACTTTTAAATGAAATTCCTTCTTAGCTGATGTCATCAAGACTTCTTATATCTCAACCTCTGCCCTCCAGCCATATAGACCTTTCACAAACCAATCGATTCTGATAGATAAAGTCAAGTACCACCCTACAATTTTCCCATTGAATATACAGTTTTGCTTAGAATATAAAATTTTTGAACCAAAATATGTTGCAAACACAGTTTCATGTTAAATTTAAAGAGAGTACAACACCACAAATCATTTTAAGTTAAATAAGAAAAAAGCTCTCGAAATGCAATCATTTTGCAGATGCTAGCACTTTTTATAAAGCCCAACCCTTCCTGAGCGATTATACTCTATAACTGCTGACATGCTGTGGCTAAATGCAAAACCTAAGTGGGTGTTTTTTGCGAGCGAGTGTGCTTGTGTTTGATTTAGTACCTGGTCAGGGCCTATTCTGTCCCTCAGGGCGAGCTGCTTGTCAATATTGTCTCTAAGACACTGGACGACTCTCCTCTTCTGCTCGGATGAAAAGGCTTCCAGGCTGAACAGACACTCTGTCCTCTACAGAGACACACAAAGAGAGTGTGTAAACCACATTGAGGGAGTGATTATGAAAGAATGTGTGTGTATGTGAGAAAAATAATAATAATTACATTTTACAGTCTTATTAATTTGAGTAAATAGAAGGAATTAAACATTTTTATAACACAAGCATGCTTTTAAAAGCACGCTTTACCTCAGAGTCATGTGCTATTATGCTGGAGTATGGCATATGAGAGATGCAATCATACTCACTCACACATTCATGTCAGTGTGTGTGTGTATGTGTGAGGTGTTGTCAGGGAGATGGGCAGATGGCTGGGTCGATGAATGTGTTTGCTCGAGTGAGCTGGCTACGTCTTTCAGGCACGTTTACTCTGGAGAGAAAGAGCAGCTTTAAAGGCTCTAATATGTGACGTAAGCCCCAGGCGCATGAGGCTCTCAATTTAACAGCCGCACAACATTTACATCCTGTAAATGTTTACAACAGGGCCATCCTGTTGGGTCAATGCTTCGATGGGAAACATTGTGCATGATTTGTATTGCAGTGCACAGTGTTAAGCATGATGAAGTCTTAAAATGTGCCGTGAGCAGAGATCTGTGCTGAACGAGTGGGTCGGTGGTTAGATGCAGGATCTCACCTCTATCCAGTAGGAGATGTACAACCGCAGTTTGTCTGCAGGAACTGGGGGGAAGGAGACAGAAGTGTGAATTTCTTCATCCAAAGGCTGTTAGGGTGTTTTTTTGTTTTTGTTTTTTTACATTTTCTGACTCCGGGGGATGTGAACACCCACATGTACCCAGATATATGTCATCCATATGTGCATTGCATACACAGTGCTAATTAAGTTTACTAAAAACATTTTACAAAAATTTACAAAAAACAAAGAAAAATTACAAGAACCCCTTATATATGTTCAGATTTTATGTACAAAAAACGAATAAAAATTTGCATTTGCATTAATTGTAAAATAAACTAAAATAAATAAAATATAAATATTAGATTAAAATAATCTCAAAAAAAAAAAAACAATCAAAAATGAGAAATGTTGCTTTGGCAAATAACTGAAATAAAACACATTTTAATTGAAGTACTAAAATGACTAAAACTAAAACTGAAATAAAAAAGAAAGGTTAAATAGAAATATATTTATATGAAAAATAAATTAATTTTAATAGTTTATAAAAGTAAAAAAAAAAAAATTATAAAAGTATAATTTATTTTTATAAATTTATAAATTTATAAAAGAATAATATTAAATGGGCTGTATGTAAGAATTTTCATGTATTAATCGCTTTTTATTGCCAATGTGTGAACAGCTAGTAACGAAATGTAAAAAAACAAGACCTGACTTCCTAGGTTTTCTATGAAAGCCTGTAGACTTATATTTATGTGAAGGACATGGGACATTTTTGCCAGGAAAATCAAAAGAATGTCGAGAAGACAAAAGAAGTCGCTTGTGCACATCGCTTGTGCACATCATAAAAGCAATTTCTCATTCTTTTGAACAAATTGCAAATGCTTTGGTACATTCATGCAATTGATAACATACAATTGTCTGCTGTTTTCTACATTATCAATTGCTTATGTCATTTTGATCAAAATATAACATATGGTTCTCTGTTGAATAGTCATGCCCATCAAAACATCTAGGCATTAGCTCGTTGCGTAAGTCATTAAATGCAAAATGGTTGAACTAGTTGTCATAAACTGTCAAGCATATTTTCTATACATTTCTATTAGACTTTTATTATAGATGTGTCCTGAATTGATGAATTGTGGAAGTGAATTTTGAATTTCACTAATGAAGGGGAATGTAGAGCATTAGATCAACCAATGATCAACCAGTTCTCTAAAATAGCTCAGAGGTTCATCTCATGAAGCTACATTTGGCAAGCATATATAGCATAACACAGTGTTACAAATTCTGACAATGAAAGAGCAACAAGGAAACAAACAGGGTCAACAGCTGAGAAGAAGAACAGGAGTAAAGATGAATGGTGAAGGGTACGGAGGCAAAACAGAGGAAGAGGTAGAACAAGCCAAGATTGTAGACATGTTTCTGATGAAATAAGGACCACTATTTGGACCACGTTCTCAAACACTACCTTACAATGGCCGAGGCAGGTCAAAAGGTACAGCCCAATGTTAGGAGAACAACCATGTCCTCAGTCATTCAGATGTTAGACAGAACAGGCTTGTAATCAGACCATGTTCACTATATTGTAATACTGTATACTTACAGTTTTTCTCAGTCGCTTTGGCACATTTTTCATAAAAGCAGTTTCTTATTCTTTTGAACAAATTGCAAATGCTTTGGTACATTCATGGAATTGATTATGTACAATTGTCTGCTATTTCCTACATTATCAATTGCTAATGTCATGTTGCTCAAAATGTATTATATGGCTCTCTGTTGAATAGTCTTACCCATCAAAACATCTAGGCATTAGTTCATCGCGTAAGTCATTAAATGCAAAATGGTTGACCTAATTATCACAATGTGTCAAGTATATTATCTATACATTTCTATTAGACTTTTGTAAATGTGTCCTGAAATGATGAATTTTGCAGGTGAATCCTGAATTTCACTAATGTATTCAGGGGAATGTAAAGCATTAGATCAACCAATGACCCAACCAGTTCTCTAAAACAGCTCAAAGATGCATGTCATGAATCTTCATTGGAAAGCATATATAGACAGAGCACAACACAAGAGTTATAATTTCTGATAATGGAAGAACAACATGGAAACAAATAGGGTCAACAGTTGGGAAGAAGAAGAGGAGTAAGGATGTGTGGTAGAAGGGTAGGGAGGCAAAACAGAGGAAGAGGTAGATAAGGCAAAGGGCGCAGGCACGTTTCTGGTGAAATAAGGGCCACTATTGTGAACTATGTTCTCAATCATGACATTACAATGGCTTTTGTGTGTATAAAGGTGCAGCCAAATGTTTCCTCAACCATTCAAGCATTTCGTAGACGTAACAGGTATGTATTTCGGCAATGTGCACTGTACTCTATTAAGGTATGCATGCTGTAATCTTAATATTACAGTAGCACTTTTACACTTACAGTAGCATATTACACTTGCTTTTTACTTGCAGTATAGTAGGCTAAATGAACTTTATACAGATACATACTATATCACACACATACACATGCATACATATATACAGTGTATGTATATATAGTCTTGATTTATAGTCTTCATTGACTTAAATACTTGCTTTTGAAAGATGAACTAAGGATTTTGAGCAAGTTACAGGTTTTTGCAGGTAATCAGGTGTTGTGGTGTTTGTACGAATTGTTACGGGAAATTAACATACTGTTTTGCAATTTTAAGGAAGATTCGAGAAATGTGCCAAAGCAACTGAGAACAACTGTAATGTAATGCTATATTACAGTGATGAACTAAGGATTTTGAGCAAGTTACAGCCTTTTGCAGGTAATCCATTGTGTGGTGCTGTTTTCACAAATTGTTTTGAGAAATGCACTTACTGGTTTGCAAATCTTAAGGATGATTCAAGAAATGTACCAAAGCGACTGAGAAAAACTGTAATACTAAAATTACACTGATATATTATAGCACTAAATATTTCCTGGGTAAGGGTGGGTCAACTAAAATGCTGTTCTGGAAAATAACTTATTACGGGAAGCCAAACTTTATTCAAATTTTAATTATTTAAACTACATTTATATAAACAATTTACATTTATATTACATTTTTATTATATACATTTATATTTTAATTATTTATATAACATACTGAGAGTATATAATTTTCATATCTAAATGTATCTGTATGCCTTGAAAACACATTTTACATATTGACATATTAATATTGTTGTGATATTACAGTTTTTCTCAGTTGCTTTGGCACATTTCTCAAATCATCCTTAAAATTTGCAAAACAGCATGTTCATTTTTCGAAACAATTCGTACAAACAGCACAACATATTGGATTACCTGCAAAAGCCTGTAACTTGCTCAAAATCCTTAGTTCATCTCTCAAAAGTAAGTATTTATGTCAATGAACATATCAGTGCCATCAAAATGACAAGTCCTTGTGTCATTGTTCTCGAACAAGATAGTCAAAATGCTTAGCCATGTTGTCAATATAACAGTGATGAATATTTCAGGTGTAAACTATGGCTACGGTTTTTATGAATACACTGTCCCGCCCACCCTGCCTATAATGGGCCATACCGGAGACATGGCCATTGTTCCCAGCAGACACATAAAGAGAGGAGAGTTGTGCTCTCATCACACACATACTCATTCCCACAGTCTTGACGCCTCCTTCCTGACTATTGCTACTAACACACAGTCACAAATAACACAGGGCTCTAAACGTATCTGTATGCCTTGAAAACACATTTTACATATTGACATATTAATATTGTTGTGATATTACAGTTTTTCTCAGTTGCTTTGGCACATTTCTCAAATCATCCTTAAAATTTGCAAAACAGCATGTTCATTTTTCGAAACAATTCGTACAAACAGCACAACATATTGGATTACCTGCAAAAGCCTGTAACTTGCTCAAAATCCTTAGTTCATCTCTCAAAAGTAAGTATTTATGTCAATGAACATATCAGTGCCACCAAAATGACAAGTCCTTGTGTCATTGTTCTCGAACAAGATAGTCAAAATGCTTAGCCATGTTGTCAATATAACAGTGATGAATATTTCAGGTGTAAACTATGGCTACGGTTTTTATGACAGTGATTGAAACTGCACAATCACTTTGTATGGAATATATCAATTTTAACAGTACAAATGGACACATTACTGTATATGGGATATTGATTGCAAAAGACTGGATAGAATTATCAGTTTTGTATTTACTGTTGGTCTGTCAACAAATTAGTGTAAAATGTTCTTGTGATAAATGAAAAAGACAAGACTTTATACATACACTGTATATATGTATTCATGTGTATGTGTGTGATATAGTATGTATCTGTAAAAAGTTAATTTAGCCTACTATACTGTAAGTGTAAAGCAAGTGTAATATGCTCCTGTAAGTGTAAAAATGCTACTGTAATATTAAGATTATAACATGCATACCATATTAGAGTGCAGTGCACAATACATACCTGTTATGTCTATGAAATGCTTGAATGATTAAGGAAAAGGTTTTCTCCAAACGTTCAGCTGCACCTTTAGACACGCATAAGCCATTGTAATGTCATGATTGAGAATATTGTTTACAATAGTGGTCCTTATTTCACTAGAAACGTGCCTACGCCCTTTGCCTTATCTACCTCTTCCTCTGTTTTGCCTCCCTACCCTTCTACCACACATCCTTACACCTCTTCTTCTTCCCAGCTGTTGACCCTTTTTGTTTCCATGATGTTCTTCCATTATCAGAAATCGAAACTCTTGTGTTGTGCTCTGTCTATATATGCTTTCCAGTTGAAGATTCATGACATGCATCTTTGAGCTGTTTTAGAGAACTGGTTGGGTCATTGGTTGATCTAATGCTTTACATTCCCCTGAATACATTAGTGAAATTCAGGATTCACCTACAAAATTCATCATTTCGGGACACATTTACAAAAGTCTAATAGAAATGTATAGATAATATACTTGACACATTGTGATAATTAGGTCAACCATTTTGCATTTAATGACTTGTGCGATGAACTAATGACTAGATGTTTTGACGGGTAAGACTATTCAACAGAGAACCATATAATACATTTTGAGCAACATGATAATGTAGGAAATAGCAGACAATTGTACATAATCAATTGCCTGAATGTACCAAAGCATTTGCAATTTGTTCAAAAGAATGAGAAACTGCTTTTATGATGTGCACAAGTGACTAGATGATGTGGTGGTTGAACAAGTAGTTTCGAGAATTTCAGTTCTGATCTGAGAAATGTACCAAAGCGACTGAGAAAAACTGTAATTTGGCCCCTCTTTAAACATTTTTGCCAGTCTGTTCCAGTAATGGACTTTGACTGTAAAGTGGCTTTAATTTCATATCCAAAAGGACAAAGGTCAGCATACTCATGTCTATTTCAGAAACCGAGATGTCAAATAAAGGTTGAAGATAGAAATGCCCTCTGTGCCACATGCTGCAGTATTTCAGTTCTCAGGAAGGTAAAGAATACACTGTCCCGCCCACCCTGCCTATAATGGGCCATACCGGAGACATGGCCATTGTTCCCAGCAGACACATAAAGAGAGGAGAGTTGTGCTCTCATCACACACATACTCATTCCCACAGTCTTGACGCCTCCTTCCTGACTATTGCTACTAACACACAGTCACAAATAACACAGGGTGGACCTCCTTAACATCCCCTCTACTCTAAACAATCAACCCGGAGATATTATATACAGATAGACTGAATGATTGAGACAGACAGACAGACAGTCAGTCAGAGAGATGGATATACAGACAGACAGACAGATGATAGATAGATAGATAGATAGATAGATAGATAGATAGATAGATAGATAGATAGATAGATAGATAGATAGATAGATAGAGATAACCTGCCTTTAGTTCAACTTTTGAACCCATTACATTTACTTCACTTCAGAATGTTTATCTTAACCAGATGTAAACCAGGCACTAGAACTACCTTTGCTTTCACTCTAAAATGCAGTAACACATTGCAGGGCTCAACAATAATAAAGGCTGGATGGCCCAGTGCCAGTGTGAGATTTTCAGAACAGTTGACAATTGAAACAGGCCAGTGCTGCAGTGTCATTACATATTATGTTTGTTGATCATAAACGCGTTATGTTCCATGCAAACTTTTGATTTTTAAAAACATTTGACTTTCTGTGATGTATTAAACATTGTTGATCTGAATTCTGCTGATTTAAATATGAATATTTAAATATTAAATATTAAATATTTGTGTCAAATATATGTCAAAAACACTAGAATAATTTGTGATGGATAAGAACCAAACAAACCAGTTATGATTTGCACCATATCCAAAAAAAACCTAAGTGTCCACTTTTTTATTTATTGAATGATTTATAGTTTTTATAGAGTGGTATTTTAGTAATTTTATAATTAAAAGCCTAATAAATCATTTGTAGTGTTTTAGAAAACGAACAGAAAAATATAAATATATATATATTTTATTATGCACATTAATATGTAGATTTTTTGTGGTGGGGCCATTGATATTCAGAAATTAAAAATCAAGTAAAAATCTAAACTACTGGAGTCAGCAGAAAAAAAATCCTTACTTTTGAGCACTGTATGACTTAATAATATGTATACACTATTTTCAACCATACATAATAAAAAGAATAACACAATATGCTGTGCTCGCAAAAACACTTATCATAGCAGGCCAAAAAAAATATGATTGCAATATTTATCTTCTCCACAGAGTTAAGTGAGAATTGTAGTGCATACCATCCTGCAGCTGTATCTGATGGAGGTAGAGTGGACTCTGTAGTACATTACATCGTCCCGGTTCATCTTCCCTGGTCAACAGCATCAGGTCTGTGTAGATGAATACTGTAGCCTATAGGGGGCGATACAGACAACAGTGAGTTGCACCGCACTGAAACATCCCCGTCTGACCTTCTTGTGCCACTCTCACTCAGCATCTGGCCACGTGAAGACAAAGATAATAATAGAAACAGGAGACTCAGTCTTAATTATTTATAGCTTTACAGCTGATGTAGAATTACACCAAGAATGAATTCCTTTACTCAATAGCTTAAATAATATTATATAACTATAACACTCGTTAAAGTTATAATAAATCAAGTAAAGTCAAGTTAAGGTTATTAGGAAAGGGAAAAGCTCTGATTCTCACACAGAAAGCAGCAGGCTGGTTGCACTGCTCTGCCTCTAATGGTGCCCACTGCCCAGGACTGGAATTAGGCCAGCTTAATAAAAGCAGCTGATCTAAATCACAGTCAAATACACACACTCTCATTCTAGGACACTGGAGGAATGTGTTTAGTGATGTACAGCTCATCCTTCTTAAACACTCTGATCTTTAGAAACTCTTGACTGCATTACTCAAACAGGTCTCTAGGCAAAATTGAGGTCAGCTGGCATGCAGACGGGGGCCCTGCGAGAGAGCACAAAGGATGTGACAGACACTCAAAGGGAATTGCTATAGATACAAAGTCGGTTTTAGAGGCCAATAGTGGCACTCTGAGATTTATCTTTGCACAATATTGCTCATGCTGAGGAAGCCGAGGTCATGTTATTCACAAACTGCAGGTTTCCTTTAAAGCTGCAGCAGAAAGAAATCTCGGATCAAGGTATCTGCTTCCACATTATGTGGAGCATATATTTTGTGTCTGGCATTACTGTCAACGAGACAAATATTCCTGTAGTTCCCAAACAATCGTTCAGTGAAATGGATCTAATTTAAAAGGTAGTGTTTCGTCTAGCTTGAGAAAACATTGAGGTCTCTGAACTAGCAGGCTTTTAGAGAGGTATCATGAGAACAAGCTCAAATCTGACCAAGCAAAATAGTCAATTCTCCTGAAACGGGACACCAGTTCTAGGTCACCTTCAGAGCTCACAAACAAGACATTACAAGAATCGTTACTGCATATTTTATCCAAGACAGAACATTTTAGACAGTATATCTCAAGTTATATTTCTGGAACCTGATCAAGGTCTTGCTAAAGAAACTGAAAGTCATTAAATGTTAAACTATATGCAAAAAATGTTACATGTTTTATACATAGCAATGGTCTGCAATGAATGTTGACAGATTCCCCAGTTATAATATATTAAATGTCTCCCTCATACAGCCATCACATAGCATAATGGAAGACATTTTACGGTACTTTTCCCAACATTTTCCCCTCATTCCCTTTTAGCAGCAGGGACATTCTGCTAAAGTTCTCTTTTTATGTTCCATGGTAGATAGAAAACTATATTACAAACAGTGACAGAATGTTCATTTTTGGAAAAACTAGCCTATTCCTTTTAATATCTCAACTCATTCTCCAACAGAGCAATGTCATTAAATGGAGAGCAAATGGAAACTTGTGCTTGCGTCAGATGTTTCTACTGAGAAAAAGACCTTAGTTCTTATCTCAAAAGAGATCTCAACAATCTCACAAATTGTGCTCAGATTTGCCAGTCTACAATCAAAGGTCATGAATCTCAATAGGAACTTAAACATTTCTCTTCAAATTCTGAAGAAAAAAGAAATAGGCTGTGACATTTATATTATTTGTATGGCTCTACACTCATAGTGTAGGTCAATAATTGTCTCATTAGTTATAAATTAATTTGTTAGATCATTAAATATAACAGAAAACTCTCTTAACTCCCCTGATTCGTAAAAGAGCAACCTCTGAGCAATACATTTTCCTTTGGGGAAAGTGACAGTTAGTGGTGTTACCTTAAGAGCTACGTGTTTACTGTCATGAAGGATCATTTCCTCTGACAACATCAGGACTCTCTCAGGGCTGCACAGGTCCAGTGGCTGCAATGCAATTAAACACTCATTACAGCCTCAATATTCGCATCATGTCAGTCATGTCATTTGCACAAGGGTGTGTGTTAGTACAACACATCCCAGGCCCTGTCCCAAATGTAACCCTAAGTCCCCGCGAGTCCACACTTCTGTGACCAAATGCCACTTTGGCCCTGTCCCAAATGGCACACTTCATATGCACTTTCAGACATGTGGACTTACAATGGCTGTCGTATGCGCATGTCCGTTAAGTCCATGAGACCGTAGGGTGTCCCATTTGTCATTTTAGGTTTCAGAAGGGTGCTCGCGAGCGCCCTCTTTGTGGTCAGTATGCACCCTCAATCTGCACTTTTGCCAAGCCCGTGTTGAAGCGAGCTCCTCAGCAGACTTCTTCCCGGTAGTCAAAGCAGCGTTACGAAAGCACGGACTCATAGAAAGACCACAAGTGTTTAGGGTGCCATTTGGGACAGGGCCTTTGACTGTCTGGTAGAAGTCTGCTGTGGAGCTCGTGGGCTTGGCAAAAGTGCACATCGATGGCGCATATTGGCCGCAAAGGGACGCTCGTGAGCACCCTTCTGAAACCTAAAATGAAAAATTGGACACCCTACAGTTTTGTGGACTTAAATGGCATGCGTACACGGCGACCACAAGATCGTAAATGCACATCATAACACTGTTCGCCAAAGGAGAAATGGCCCCCCGACTAAGCCTGGTTTCTCCCAAGGTTTTTTTCTCCATTTTAACACCTGTTTGCCACCTGATATCACCTGTTGGAGTTTGGGTTCCTTGCCGCTGTCGCCTTTGGCTTGCTTAGTCGGGGACACTTGACATTTGATATTCAACAGTGCTTTGATCTGCCTGCATTGACACCATTTTCTTTAAGAGCTGCTGTGCAGCCAAAATTATATACCAGTTATCACTGTAAAGCTGCTTTGACACAATCTGCATTGTTAAAAGTGCTATATAAATAAAGGTGACTTGACTTGACTTGACATCAAATGTGCGTTTTGGGACAGGGCCTCAGATAAAATATAATAAAAGCACGTCAGCCATTAAAGGGATAGTTCACCCAAAAATGAAAATTCTGTTATAATTTACTCACCCTCACATTGTTCCTAACCTGTATGTTTTTCTTTCTTGTGCTAAATACAGAAGATATTTTGAAGAATGTGGGTAATCAAACAGTTGACGGTAGCTATTGACTTCCATAATATGGAAAAAATACTATGGAAGTCAATGGCTACAGTCAACTGTTTGGTTACCCACATTCTTCAAAATATTTTCTTCTGTGTTCAGCAGAGGAAAGAACTTCATACATGTTTGGAACAATGTGAGGGTGAGTAAATGATGACGGAATTTTCATTATTGGGTGAACTATTCCTTTAAGTCAGCCAATATATGGGTGCAGGTAGCTGACCCTGACATATTACAACTAAAACTATTTTAAGCAACATTTTTGTTTTAAACATTTTCATGACTTCATTTTGAGAAAATACATGTAATATGTAGAAATTCATATCTCACACCACAGAAAAAAAATCTAAAAGATTAAAAATGGTGAAAACTTCTAAAAACAAATGCTTGCTTGTACATTAAGATTTTAACAAAAAGAAAAAAAAACTTAGATAGTTTATGAACAAATTCTCTTTGTCTACCAAAAATCTGTCAATTAACCATTTCAATTAATGAGCCATTGTTCATTATTGGTAAGATACAGTCATATAATTGCATACACTCCTTAACGTAAACTGTTGACCTTTTAACTCTGCACTTAATTAAATATAACAGAGATTATATAAAATAAACTATAGATAAAGATTGCCTAAAAAACTTGGAAGATACTAAATTTACCTGAACAAAAACAGGGAAGATGAGAATCTTAGGGGCCAGACTGACATATGTGCCATAGTTGGAGTGAGGCAGGTGGGACTGAACAATGGTGCAGTTCTGGTAGTTGGCAAAGCTCTGTCTGTAGGATGAAGGAGGCACTGCAGTGGTTTTACTTCTCATAGACCTGCATAAGGTGGCTTGTGCATGCAGCCCCCCATCCTGCAGGTAGTCTGGGCTCTGCTGCAGTCCTCTGCTAGTCTGATAGATTCTTCCTATGAGTTAACAAGAAATATCATTAAACACTTACAAAAAGTACCAAAATGTATGTTTTCAAAATGTACCAGATTTTTTACTAACATTATAAATGTCTTTATTATTATGTCTTTATTATGTCTTTACTATCAATGTCTTTATTTAATTTATATCAATTCATATTAATTTAATGCATGCAACTTAAAAGTATTAATTTCTTTTGAAAAACAAGAAAAAAAAAAGAAAAGAAAAGAAAAGAAAAGAAAAGAAAAGAAAAGAAAAGAAAAGAAAAGAAAAAAAAGAAAAGAAAAGAAAATCTTACTGCCCCCAAACTATGAATATGTATGAATATGTTAATCATTCACTACCATGTCAATATTGCCTGATGGTATTGCCATCTGTCATACCGCCACAGTAATTTGTAGTACTAAGGGGCTCATAATGAATTTTTATGCTTCTTTCTTAAAGAGCATATGCAGCAATTTCACATTTCAAACTGATCTGAGACCAGCCATCATCAGATCTTTACCTAAACAAGAACAACAGAAACAAAAAAAGCTTCTCATGGGCTGTCTTACCTAGAGTTCCCAGTGTGCCATTGGAGTCAGAATACACTGGCTGCAGTATCTGCAACATAAAACATTCACAAAAGTGACATTTTAGCCCAGGCATTAATCTGAATGAATAAGAATTCACTTGTTTTCAGATTCCAACCTGGTTTCCAGGGCTGACAGGGGAGAGGATGATGTAGTTGTCGCCGTTTGATGACGT
This sequence comes from Ctenopharyngodon idella, assembly GCF_019924925.1. Lineage (NCBI taxonomy): Eukaryota > Metazoa > Chordata > Actinopteri > Cypriniformes > Xenocyprididae > Ctenopharyngodon > Ctenopharyngodon idella. The sequence continues at coordinate 12,764,472 of NC_067224.1, read as the reverse complement.
CACACGTGTACCTTTGAGGGTCTGGGTGCGTGTTTTGTAGTCATTTTCTTCACGTTTGCCAGTCCAAGACCACAATGACTCTCCTGCTCCATTTCCTGCATTATCAGGGCCACTTCCTTTTTTACGACGACCCTGTTTGTGATTGGTGGGCCGGGAGAGTAAAGGTGGGGTTTTGTTTTGTGTTTTTGCAGTTGAAGAGAGAGAATCAAATCCGGAGGGTTTGTAGGAAGGTCTGTGGATAAGCCCCTCGTAATAAGGTTTCATAATAGGCACTGTCCTCCACACCACCACTGTGATCTCATTTCGACAATTCCTGCAGGAAGAAAGATCATTTTATCAATAAGGCATAAAAGGATTTCAAGAGAACCATTAAAGAGATAGTCCACCCAAAAATGAAAATTCTGTCATCATTTATACACTTTCATGTTATTCCAAACCTGTTTGACTGTCTTTCTTCTGTGGAACATAAAATAAGATATTTTGAAGAATGGTAGTAACCAAACAGTCTCGGTTCCCATTGTATGTTTTTTTTGTCCGTACAATGGAAGTCAATGGGAACTGAAATTGTTCAGTTACCAACGTTCTTCAAAATATTTTCTTTTGTGTTTCACAGAAGGAAGAATGTCAGAGGTTTTTAAAGACATGAGGGTAAGTAAATGATGACAGAATGTTCTAACTTAACTTCCACTAAGTTATCACTAAGCCCATGTTAACTCATTAAACTATTACCATTAAATTACCAGAAGTGATTAAGGAAAGAGTTGTGAAACATGTGGCTACAAAATGATCACCAAAAACATCCCTACACACCTGATGGCATGAGCCAGGTCCACACACTTCCAGTGTTCAACCGGCTGGCCGTTCAGCTGCAATAATGTGTCCAGTTGCTGTAAACCTGCCTGGTGAGCTGGACCACCTAAACAAAACAGACAAAGACACTCGAGATCATTAATCACAGTTAAATAAAGTATACTCATAAAAAAGAAATTGACAAATGACATCTCTTCAATGTCTTTTTTTCCTCCTAGAAAGCAATGAGATGAAATGTAGAGCAAATTTATAAAAAAAAAAAAAAAAAAAAAAAAAAAAAAAATCACACATATCTACAATGTTTTAAACTATTCTGAGATTTACCAAAATACCAAAGTATTCAATTCATCAGTCAGATATTTCATTATGAACTTAAACATTTCTCATTATATTTCACAAAGATGTCCAATTTGTTTCCAATTGTATTCGGTTTTTTTAATTAGAAATGTACTATTTACTGTCACACACAAAATTGTACATTTAGAGGTACTAGAGCTTGTCAATGGGGCAGTACCCTTAAAAGGACAACTTTGTACTTTATCTAGCCCTAAAAGGTGCACATTTGTTCCTTGGAGTAGTATTATGTACCCTTAAGGCACTAATATGCACTTTTTCCTTGATTAGTGCTATGTTCTATGATTACTTCTCATAAGGAATTTAAAGAGGGACATCTGAGACAAAGTTGATACTCGAATGAAACAACTAAGAATCCCATAAAGTCTCCTGCACTATGAACGAGCAACTTTTGACCAATACAATTTTACTTTGAGTACAATTTTATAACAATTTGAGGCTAATTATGGGGAAAATCTGAAAAATTATATTGATATTGATATATCTTGAGTGTTTAAAATTACCTGGATCAACAGCCTGGACCCGTACAGGTGAGTCAGAGCAGATGGTGAAGCCAAAACCATCTTTTCCTCTCAAAATGGTCACCTGTGAAAGAGAACAACATACATTTACTTTCTTTCTTTTTTCTTTTTTTTTTTGAAAGCAATAAATACTTTTATTCAGTAAGGACAAATTAGACTGATCAAAAGTGTAAGTAAAGATATTTATAATTTACAAAAGATTTCTATTTCAAATAAATGGTGTGCTTTTGAACTTTTTTCATCAAAGAATCCTAAAAAAAAGTATCATGGTTTCCACAAAAATATTAAGCAGCACAACTGTTTTCAACATTGACAATAATAATAATAATTTTTCTTGAGCACTAAACACTGAACAGCTTTGCCATCACAGGAATAAATTACATTTTAAAATATATCAAAATTTATGAATATGAATGTTTTATTGTATTTTTTTTGATTAAATGAATGCAGCCTTTGTGAGCATAACACATTTCTTTCAAAGAAAAATGTTTAAAAAAATCTTACCAACCCAAATCTTTTAAACTGTACATTAACACAACAAAAGTACTGGAGCCATGAATCAAAAGTTGGGGTTCACTTTTAAATCCGATTAAATGAAAGTCATTAATATATAGCATTCCTGAAAAGAAAAGAAAAAAAGAAAAAGAAAATACCCCTAGTAATACGTCTTTTAAACAGGCTGAAATGAAAGTGACCTCAACCTTTACAGAACATTCAGGAAGACAAAACCATCCACAGTAAGAGTACAGTTTAAGGCCCCACAGTAGCCGGGTCAGAGAGTGTGTCTGAGTGTGTGTGTCCCCGAAACAAACATCCCCCCCGGAGCGCCACTGTACCCCAGCAGCATGAAGACTGAAATGCCACAGCACCAAAGAGTCAGGGATATTAAAAACTACAAGCTGAGAAATTAGTCAGGGTTGCTGGGTGATCAGGGGGCTTTTCTTTTTCCCTGGTAAGAAAAGGAAATGACGGGGGGAGAAAACTGCCATGGCACTGACAAACAGCAGAGACAGAATATTTGGACAGTAGAAGTTCAAAATGTCAACAAAACCTGGAGCCAAACTAAATAGGAAATGTTGAAGGGGAGGGGGGAGTCTCACATTTAACATGACATTGACCGCACAACAACAAAGAGGCTTGTTTAGGGAGGGAGAGAGAATAAAAAGAGAAAAAGTGATGACAGCTTTAGGACTTTCACTGCCGTTCCTCTTTTCTCCTCTGGGTCGACGTGGTTGCCCTCGTTACAAGCCCCATTAATTGCTGTGATGAAATAATTATCCACATCAAACTCCACTGAAACAGTTTCCCTTTTCCACCGTTCCTGTTTGTTGTTCTAGTTTAATGACACAATAACAATGACACTCACCTGTGTGATCGGTGTAGTCAAAGTACTGGCATTACTGAATGAAGACTAGCTCTTGTAATGAGAATATTCTTACATTACGCCATAATCCAGATTAAGATGAGCAGAAATGTTCTGTCCATCATTAAATGAAGTTTTAAGCAAAAGTTCAAAAGGGTGAGCAGATAACCTGATTTCAAGAGGTATTGTCCCAGTTTCCCAACAATTCACACACAAAAAAGTAAATATGTCCTGGTTTTGGCTGTTAAGCTCACTGACTAAGTACCCTCAATGTTCTAGCTATACTATTTGGTACTGCTTGTGGTTCTCAATAAGGAAAATTGATTTGCTGATATTTTCATCTTAAGTCTTTCAGATATTATATTATATTATATTATATTATATTAGTTTCATTACTTAATATAGATGTATGATCATTCTGTGTTAAAAAAAATAAAAAATTACAAATACATTTATTTATCTTTGCATTTGGTTCATTCAAAAGAAAACTAAATAAAACAGGATGAAGGTGACTAAGAAGATGGTTAAAACATGCTAACAGTATTGTAATGCATCAACTATCAGACTTTTTTTTTTTCTCATTCAGTTAAATAAATCTTTTGTAACATTGTTATTCCTATCATTATTACAGACAAGCATGAATGGGCACCTCCAACAAAATCACAGAGACACCCTCTACCGCTTGACTTAAAAATCTGGTCAATCTATTCATCTAGTCCTGTCAATCAGAGCACAAAGATATATAAGCAGCTACTTACCTCACTCATGTGACTTCTCATCCGGCATCCCTCCTTGACCCCAGCCCCACTTTTATTTCTAATATTTCTACAATATATTGATTAACTTTCATTGATTAAGTTGTCTGTCCCAGGAGAGCTCAAGATGCATCTCGTGTTTGAGCGTTTCCATTACGCACAGCAAAAAAAAACAGTTTACCCTCATCATTCTCAAGGTTCAACCTATATGAAATACTGGAAAGGTTTGAACTCTTACTGCTACTTTAGCTGATGCTTTTATCCAAAGACAGTGCCAATCTGTAGCAACCTGGGGTTAAGTGCCTAGCCCAGTGGTGAAAGCTCATTGCGAAGTTCAAGCCTTCAACCAGCCCGGATCTTTAAACATTAGGATACACCACCACACTATGAACTCATAAATTAACAACTATCCGAGACCGAACATGCCATAACTGTTCAATACCAGTTTCAATAACACTACAACCAAAGTAGGAAAAAAAAAATCCCAAAAGAACAAACCTGTGGCAAGTTTCGTTCGATGCAGAGCCGGCAGAGACCGTGGATTGTATGCATCGCTCACCGCATATACGTCCACCTACATCTACAGCGCTCTTTTCTGTGTCTTAAATAAAAGTAAAGTCACACAGGTGATGCTGCTTCCCTTCGCTGTCGCTCTAGTGCGGCTATGCATGCCCACTCATGGGAACTGCTCTGAGCAGAAGAATGACAGGAAACCACCTTCCACCCCCCCCAGCCAGTGGCCAGGCAGTATGTCTGCACTCGATAAGCCAACATGTTTCCTGAGTTGCTCTCAACAGTAGTGGCTAAACTCACTCTCTCTGCGCAGTGAGATGGAGCTCACTCAGATAGGCTTGATTTAGTGTAAACACAAACATTCATTATGAGCCAGAAACATTAAAGTGCGCACGATGTTTGTTTAATGAGAAGCTGGACAAGCATAGGCTGACAGACGTGGAGGACGTCCAGCACTTGCACAACACCTAGATTCACGAAAACAGTGTTGAAATTTCCGAAATGCATTATTCTGATATACACTCAAGCAGGATCTGTGCAAAACCAACACAATCATTTCACCAAACCACCATAACCCATAGTTTGTTTATCTCTTGCATCACCCTATTACTGATGTTCCAGTTAAAACCAGTCATTGCAAATCAGAAATCCCTGAAAGGTCAACAACGAAATCTGAAAAATGGATTTTCGGGAAGAGAGGAAGGAAATGGAAGAATGATTAGCTGAATATTTGACCGGCCTCCACATAAAAATGCAGGGAACCAGCAAGAGTGTCAGTGGAGCGGGATTCAAACAGGGATAAATCATAAACACTGTGCGGGATTGGGCTTCCTATTGCAGCCACTTTGTTGGCTTTTCCCGTTTCCCAGCTTTGTCTGAGGAGAACAGAGCGGGCGGAGAACAGTCCTGGGAAAAGTTTCTCGCTAAAGTGGATGGGAGGGTTTAATGCGCAAGTATGTGTGTGTCGCACATATCCAAAAGCACATCCACACACCTCCTCATATGTCACATTAGCACGCACCACAGAGCAGCTTGTATTCCCAAGCTGATGGAGTCACATTTCTGATGGCTAAGATGGCTAAAAAACTCTTTTGACTACATGCAGCATCGCTAGTTCTTACAGTTGTTAGCTTAGCATAAATCTTCAATAATAGTTTCTAACACTATAGCCAAAGCTATTTACTCCTAACAAGCAGAGGAATTATGTTTAAAACCAGTATTTTTGTTAACTAAAACAAAAAAATAAGTAAATAAAGAATAATTAAATAATAATAATAATAATAATTATATATATATATATATATATAGAAGTGCTAAAATTTATAAAGCTGAAATTAAAAAGTAAATAGAAATGCTAAAAAACTCATTAAAATGACACATGCACATAAAACATTACTAAAACTTAAACTAAAATTAAATGAAAACTGAAAATATAAAAATAAAAGCTAATTCAAAATATTCATAAATACTATAAAAGTATATAAATAATTAAAATAATACAGTTTAAAACACATTTCAAAGGCCTGTGTAGATCTAAACTCATGTTTGTTATAGAGGCACTAAAGAATCCTAATAATTAAAAAAAAAAAAAAAAAACACTCTAATAAAATTGTAAAACTGAAAAATGTGATATTCCATATTCCATACTAAAATTTCACACTTCTCTTTATCTACTAAAGAATATTTACGAAGCATTACCTGTTAGGATCTACAATATTTTTCAACCTTTTTTTTCATACAAACTACATTTAAAATTCCAACAAAATATAAAATGTAAGAATCCATAAATCCTAAATGACACTCTACACTGTAAAAAGTGAAAGAGTTATTTCTACCTGAACTGAACCCTAAAAATATTATTATTATTTTTTTGATGTAACATTGGGTTTATTTATTTCAAACATTTTGTATTTAATTAAAAATGAATTAATTTAGATGCTACATCCATTTTTAAGTTAAAAATGCAAAAACATTTAAAAAAAAAAAAGAGAAACATTTGGAAAAAAAAAAATTCTAATTTCATTTTATGAATTACACTTACTGTAAATGACTGCATGTTCTCTGGACTTGTGGTCTCGGGTCCTGCTTCATAGTTGGACGCGGCAGCTTCTGAAAAATACACAAGAGAGTCCCACGAGTCCCAGCCTGACAGACTGCTCTTTGAGTACATCTTAGCCCTGGGTAGAAATCTCTCTACTCCAGAACTCGTTCAGAGAAAGGACAGCAGAATCCGGTCAACGCTGTCTGCAGGCTTCAGCTGAAAGTGAGTGTGTCTACACCATGAGAGATGATCTCAACCTGAATCCCTTTGACACAGAGCTGACTGCCCCAGAACAGAGAGAGAGAGAGAAAGAAATCTACTCCCCTAAAAGCGTCACCCCCACCCAGACATCCAGCGACAGGCTCCCCCACTTTGTAACCATAGAGATTACGCTCCCAGGAAGCAATGTCTTTTTAAACATTCTTCATGGAAACAGCATTCAAGAGGGACACAATACAGCTGGCTCTCTCTATTAAAGTCAGCCCAGTGCCTTGACTCAAGCCCCCCTTCTCTCTCTCTGTCTTGATCTCTCTCCTCCTATACCTCTCTCTCTCTAATCAAACTTAATCTCATCTGAATTTCTCTGGCGGCACACGTGTCATTCCGTCCACACGCCAAGAGCAAAATCACTCATTTTGTGAGCAATAATCTCTTACAAGCGATGGACAAAAAATGACTTCGCATTAAATTTGACATGTATTTTTCATTGCAAAGTTCACTACGAAGTGGCAGTGGGAGGGAGAGAAGATCTCTAAAGTGGATTTAAACTGACTTAGACACACTATGATGCTTTAGCCTTTTAATTCACTTCTAATTCCCGTGGCTCATCACAGTTCACACAGTGTGTCGGCCCAGCCGGCCCCTGCCTCTTTGTTACTGCTCTCCACAGGGATGCTGTACGTTTTAACACCGAGCCCTCTATATCCCTCCAAGAAGTACAGGCAATGCTTGTTAATTTAACATAGTGTTTGGTGAGAAGCAACACATGCAAATTCCATCTAGACTCACAGGGACTGCGATACAAAAGTAAATTTCACTTGCTTGGTTGTAGCACTGTCAAGAATATCTGTCATATCCAAAAGCACATTCTCATATTTCTACTGTCAGTCACATTAGTGTGCAGAGCAGCATTTATTCCCAAGCTGATGGAGTCACATCTCTGATATGGCTGAAAAACTCCTTTGACTACAGACAGCACCAGCGTCGTTAGCCGTTACAGCTGTTAGCTTAGCGTAAGTCTTTAAAAATACTTTCCTCTGTTATCGTCTGATCTGCTGTTGTTTAAACTTAAAAATTCTTGCCTTGGCAACTAACTGAAATAAAAGTTTAAATTGAAGTACTAAAATTACTTAAAAAACTAAACCTGAAAAAAATTGAATATAGAATGCTTGTTAATTTAACATAGCATCTGGTGAGAAGTAAAACATGAAAATTCCATGTAGACTTCCACTGCAAAGAGCTTGTTTGGTTGTAACAATTTCGAAAATATCTGTTATCGCCTGATCTGCTGTTGCTGAGGAAAAACTGTCATGTGGAATTTGTTCATCTTTACTGCTAAAGGCTATCAGAGAGTGGCTATGATCCAGCTGCAAAAAAAAAATCATAATTAAAAAAAAAAAAGAAAAAAAGAAAGAAATGGCATTTAATCTTACCAGCAGTCTGTCTGATGCGACGTGAGGCCACTTTCAGATGTTTGCTCCTGCCCAGCTCCTCTCCCAGGAGATAATACCAACCTCTGATCTCCTTTCAGCAGAAAATGTGAAAAATACAATTACACACAGAAAGCCATGGGAAAAAGATGCTCTTTCCTTCGCAAGGTTTCATAATCGTAATATCTGTTGAATTGTTAATGCATCCCTCATAGGGACAGTATTAAAATCAGACCCTGTGGTTGTCTGCAGCACTCTGTCGTGTGTCTGTGTGTGGATTTTGAGACCTTTGTAGCTGTAAACAGCTGATGCCCATTTTACTCTCCCGCTTAGCCAGATGGCATTGTGTTATATAAAACATCCATCGGGCTTGATCTAATTTTTCCCAAAATATCACCCTCCGAGAAAGGATTTACTGTCTTAACACATGAGTATAACACTCTTGAATTTGACAATGGGACATAATGTAAAGGAACAGGGATCTCAGATGGGATATTTCTCGTTTGTTCATGCTGGGAAGCATGCAGAATAAAGTCACTATGCCAGCTTGTTTGCAGTATGCTGCTCTTGGTAATTGTAGGTCATTTTTCAAGCCTCAATGAGCAGTCCCGTCGCCACTTCCCCCACCGTGTAATTAGACGATGGTGTGGTGGAAATGCTTTGACAAGAGGAGAATGAAATAAAGAGGAACATTTCTCTAGACAAATATAAATTTTAAAACTAAGTGGTGTTACAATGAAAGAACATGTTAGGTTTTTAGATATTCTGCATTAATTAGGTCAAAAGTGACAGTGACATTTATAATTAAAGTCATTTTAAATTGAAATAATAAAAAAACTTTTGAACAGTGTATATATAGGCTTTTGTACTTTTACTTACATAAAAGTGGTGGGAGAAAAAACAAACACACACAAAAATAAAACAAGAAAAAGCAATAACCCTTGTACTACTACTACTGTAAATTGTTGCCTCTGTAACCTCTTAAAGTGTGAATCAATGTTCTGTCATATTGATAAGAATAAAAGTCATTTGAAAAATTCAAATGACTTTCAAAGTGCTGCAGAGTAAAATCGCTATGGGTAAGTGTTAACAACAGGATTTTCCTTTAACAATGCATTAGAGCAAACGCACACCTTTTGGAGGTGCAAGGTAGAGAAAGAAACTTCATAAAGGCAAAATATAACTGTACACTCACTTCAGCATTGTACCTTGGCAAAGGCTTTTTGCCGAAGCGTCGAAAAAAATAAAATGCTGCTGAAGTGAGTATGCAGTTAAATTTTGCCTTTACAACAGGATATTTACCTTAGATGAGGTGATGAGGGAGTGGACACCAAAACTCATACAGCCCAGGAAGTCACTGCGCCTGTGGGCAAAAATCAAACACTCTAAAACACAACAACAGGCGTGAATTTTTTTAACTCCTGAAAACGTCACAATGATATTTGTATCAGTTGACCCCACTTAGACTATGTTCACTGCCCTGTGCTGTTTTCAACTGGTGTAGAAAAAACAATAACATTGATTTTGTGAACAGTGGTACAGTGTCTTTTGCAGCATGAAGATAAAATATACTATACATACTAGAACAATTGTATTTGGTACGCAAATAACTACCCTTTATCTACAACTGTATTAATGAACAAAATCAACATGTGAGTGAAAAAGGGTGAAGTTCTACCTGGAAGTTCGATTGCGATTCCACACTGTTAACAACAACCTCTTCTTCTGATCGACTTCATCCACATCTCTGCAACATAAATGCAACACTTCAAAAGCTCATCCATCAATGTCCAGCTTCATCCAAAAACACAATGGCCTTCTCCTCCAAAGACTTGAAAAAGCTAACAAAAGAGAGCCAGGAGACCCAGCCCTAAAGTCTCTGTTGAAAAGACTGATTGAGATAAAAGAGTCAGACAAGGTGTTAGAGAGCACTCTAATATACATTTTTCTATTATAATATAAAACAACACTCTTTCACTTCCTCTTTTTAAACACAGTATTATAAGTGCTCTGTCTGTAGTGAACAATAAAACTCCAAAAGAATCACTCACAACATAAACGTCTCGTTGAAAACAGGACTCTTGCAGTCTAGAACGGTCCTGGTCTTCCATCGCTTGCTGTGGTCAACATCTGGAGCAATGCTTATCTGGAATAAATAAACTATTAAGTGCACTGATTTAACATTGCTAGCGGATATATTCATCATATTCAGAGGGAAAATCAATCAACACTTGAATCAGGAATTGAGTGGACAGCTGCCAACACAACTGATGCTTTCTCATGCCTGAAACCTGCTCAGGCTGACATGAAAATGGGTTCATTTCAAGGGCAGACATCCACAGAGGATTATGTGACAAATAATGACAAAAATAATAGCACATCATCACCAACAGTGACCGGGAAAGTTACTGCTATCTCTCTGCTCTCTGAGTTATTTTATAAAGCTTGCAGTCATATGTGTCAGTCAAAATATGGCCTGCACAAAACCCAGGTTGCAAATGTCAAAATGCCCACCTTTACATATGAGTCACATGGTCTGTACTCTCTTCCCATGAGTCCTCTGGCCTCTAAAACTGTGAAGAACAAAATATGATAGCATGAGGAAACAATTCTGAGTAATTAAATTTTCATTTAATTAATTATGAACAGTGTTGGGGGTAATGCATTACAAGTAATGCAAGTTATGTAATCAGATTACTTTTTCAACTAACTAGTAAAATAACGCATTACTGTTAAATTTACAAAAAAAAATACTTTTTCAAAAAAATAAAGTGTGTGTGCTGCATAAACATGGTTATTGTAGTTCTAGACTAAATGTGAGCATGCATTTACTCATCTCAATTGCATAAAAACAGATAATTTCTCAAAATGAATAAAAACTGTGAAATGCAAACCTGCAATAATTAAATACATTAAATTACAAAAATATACTTTATGTATTTAATCTCACTTTATTAACCAGTGTCTTTGCTACTGACCTTCAATGATCCAATTCAACCATATTAATAAACAAAAATGACTTTATTTAAACATCACATTTTTATTTAATTATTTTTATTTATTTATTTTTTTTTATTTTTTTGCTGAAGCAAAAGTGTTGAACTTTCTTCTGCATCCTATTCTTCTACAATCCAGAATGGCAGCACAGCTGAAAGGTTTGTTTGAGCTGCGCCCTCTACAGTACAGACGTGAATTTACATTTCCTTTAGCCTGAAGCTTATTCATTTCACTTTTGATGTAAAAGGGCATTTGCCAAAAATAGAACTTTTTTGTTATTAAAAAACAAACAAGCAAACCCAGCCCAGATGAGAAAAAGTAACATAAAAGTAACAATGCATTGCTTTCCATAAAAAGTAACCAAATAACGCAATTAGTTACTTTTTTAGGGAGTAATGCAATATTGTAATGCATTACTTTTAAAAGTAACTTTCCCCAACACTGATTATAAATGTATGAATGAAAGTTTCCTGTATGAAATAAGTGCAAGCACAACCGTTTTAATAAAATTTTGATTTGAACGTATGAGAAGCAATCTTATTTTGAACAAACAAACTGTTAAACTTCAAAAGTACAAAGTACAAAATCTGTTCACAATGATGCTTACTTTGAACATAGAGCCACCCGCTTCCTGGAGTAACTGTCAGTTTGATTTGACCTGTGGTCAGTAGGAAAAAAATTATACACAGAGACAGCATAATGATAATGACTTTTCCAATAAATTAAAAAATAATAATAAAATAATAAATAAATAACCGTTCAAAAGTTTGGGGTCAGTAAATTTTATGTTGTTGAAGAAGTCCCTTATGTTCACCAAGGCTATAAAGGATAAATAAAGGATTTGATCAAAAAAAAAAAAAACATGAAACATATGCGCATGTGGACCTGAAAACCTGTCACAAATTCACAGGTGAAATCGAAAGTCCAAATTAATAGAGCATACCATATCAAAAATCCTGACACAGCAGCTGGTGTTAGATACTCTGTTTAATATGTTCAGTGACACACACATATATCCTCCAGACCAGCAGCAAAGCCTGGCCATCAGATCATTTTCTGCCACAACACTGTATCATGTGCAGTCAAACAAAACAAAGTCTTTTCAGCTAGATCAGTGGTTCTCAAACTGTAATCCGTGGACCATTGGGGGTCCGTGAAGGACTTAAAGAGGTCTACAGATTGACTGAGTGCTTATATTTTAAAATATATTAAAGTAGAACAGTTTTAAACAGTTAATCAGTAAAAGTGAGGCAATTTCAGATGGGTATAATCTTAGGATACTTTGTACAACAATTAAAACTGAAGGTAACACTTTATGCATTTTTGAAATGTTATTGAAGCATCTGTCAACACACACAGCAGCTCAATAAAGACTCACCATGAGTTTGTAAAAGAAAAGATGATCTCTGCCACTGTCTTAAACAGCTCAGTCTCACTCTCTGTGCCTTCTGGCCGTCCATGTTATAGTAAAACCACAGTTTGACTGATTTTAAAAATGTCCCAAATCGCATGCATCACACATGAATTGTCAAAAATCTATTAAATCAAATCAGATGTGATGCCTCACAGCTATTCAAGAGCTTAACTGCCACTATGCATATGTTGCCACTGGAGTATAAAGGACAGAAGGAGAAAACAAGCATAAATTTCAACCGCCTTTCATTTTGAATAGCTGATAAGACAGGACGAGCTGTGATTGGTTAGAGAACAGCATTGAATAAGTGAGGGGGGGGGGGGGAGTCCACCTGCTGTACTAATAATAAACAAAACCTTTGACTGGGGTTGCCCTTCGTGCTGATCTGAGATCAGTTGCATGGTTTCTCTTAATATATATATTTGGAACAACAACAAAAAAATTAAAAACGGTACACAAACACTTGTATCTGCTGAGCAATGAGCTCACCATGGACTTTGACTTGAAAAACATAGGCACAACATTAAATGATCCAATGCAAGAATAATATTTGCAATAAATCAATATGTGATAAGTGTAGAAACCAAGCCAAACTCTTGGAGAAAAATCTGAAAATACATACGATTGTTCTTGGAAAACAATAAAAGCAGTCTTAAGAGGAAGCTTTTGTTTTTGTCTGTTAAAGGACTTTAATCTTTGTGAGTCATTCATTGACACAACAGGAAATCAAACAGTCACAGCCTCATTAATTTCTGGATGAAGCTACCGGTTACTTGATTATTTCACAGGTTTTACAGTTGAACATCAGGAAAATAAGAATAGCAGCTGTGTAATGCTGACTAACTCCATGATGTAGCCATCATGTGGCTCTGAATAGTATACATCTCTCTGCAAGAGCAAAACCATGTTGAGTGCATAAAGCATTGTGTTAAGCTTTGTTTCCTGGCCTCCTTGCATGGGAGAGCCATGGAAAATGCATGCAACTCAACGTCCACACAGATAAAAAATAACAATAAACAGCTGGTGCAGAGCAAGAAGTATTTCAGTCAAATGAATTCAGCCATTATCTCATTCCAAAAGACAGCAAGGACATTGTTTTTACTTTAAACAACATCTTACAAGACGCAACTGATATGCATTGACTAGCGCTGTCATGGGAAATCCCCTTAAATGTTAAATGGACAAAGACAAAGATATCACCTTCCTAAGCGGACATTAAAACTGATTTTGTGATTATGAATATAAGATTAACCTGAAGAATATCAGCTAGATGCAGGTAATGCACTCGCTTAGTTGGTCTCTCTCTCTCTCTCTCTCTCTCTCTCTCTCTCTCAATTTCATTCATTTGGATTTTGAGATTTTCTTTTTGCGGTTTTCAAGCATTACACAACCAACACAAACAACTACCAATGAATAAGCTAATTACTAATGTGTGCACAACTATCAAATGTGCATTACTACATTTAAACTAACACTTTACAACTTGTGTGTGCAAAATCCAGATTTACATGAATGTGCAGCATTTTATACAAATAGAGACAGTTGTGAATACAAAACTTCAATTTTGTATTAAAGGGTTAGTTTACCCAAAAATGAAACTTCTGTCATTAATTCCTCGCCCTCATGTCGTTCCACACCCGTAAGACCTTCGTTCATTTTCAGAACACAAATTAAGATATTTTTGATTAAATCCGAGAGGTATATGACTCGTCCATAGACAGCAATTTAACCACCACTTTCAAGGTCCCAAAGACATTATTAAAAAAGTCGAAATGACTGCAGTGGTTCAACCTTAATTTTATGAAGCGACGAGAATACTTTCTGTACGCAAAAACAAAACAAAAATAACAACTTTATTCAACAATATCTTCTCTTCTGTGTCACTCCCATAGGCTGAAATGCCAAAATGCCGTTGTCTGTTTTTGCAGGCTATGCTGCCATCTAGTGGTAGAAGGTTTTCTTAGACAGCTGATCATGTAAGACTAAACCGGCGAAATCAAAGTCTCAAAATCCAAATGAACCAAATAGAATCGACTCAGAAACGAGTCAATGAATGCATGCAAGTCACCAGATTCAGCCGCTGCTGCAGAGTACCTGCGTCACTCATCATAGACATTAATAGAGAGAAGTAGCTCCGGCTACAATGCTCTTCCTCAAGATGCATGCAGTTCTGTTTATTATCCGCTAGAGCTCCAAATGTCTCTATTTGTACAAAATGCTGCACATTCATGTAAATCTGTATTTTGCACACACAAGTTGTAAAGTATTAATTGAAATGTAGTAGTTGTGCACACATTAATAATTAGCACCAGGCTTATTCATTGGTAGTTGTTTGTGTGTGGGTTGTGAAATGCTTGAAAATCACGAAAACAAAAGTCTTAAAATCCAAATGAATGAAATTAGATCAACTCAGAAAAGACGTCAATAAATGAATGCATGTCAACTGATCCACAAATGCATTTCTTAATTGCATACGCAATTTATGATACACTAATACAAAAGAAAACATTTTTATTTACAAAAATGTCTCCATTTGTACGAATTGCTGCACATTCATTTAATTCTGAATTTTGCACACACAAGTTAAAAGGCATTTGTTTGTGGATAGTAAAACATCTGCAACATTTATCAAGTTCATGGATAATTGTAAGTGCATTTATTAATCATTATGATACTAAAATAATCCCATAGAAAACAGCTGTGCTGCTTAATATTTTTGTGGAAAGCATGATGATAACATTATTTTTCAGGATTCTTTGATAAAAAGAAAGTTCCAAAGAGCTGCATTTATTTGAAATAGAAATCTTTTGTAACATTATAAATATATAGTGTCACTTTCAATTTAATGCATCCTTACTAAATACATTTATTTATTTATTTTAAAAAAATCTTACTGATCACAAATTTTTGAAAGGTAATGTACTTTTTTTTTTTTTACCACAGTAAAGGTCCATGGACAGATATACAACATATACTGTAGGATTTGCTTCAAAAATATTTTATATTTTTTTAAAACCGATTTCGTGGTACATTAATAACCTGTTATTGTAAAAGTAAATAATGTTTATTGAAGCCATTAATTAAAGTTATTATACAATTATGCAGTGAGTCCGAGAGTCTTGTAAAGATTGAAAACCCCATGAATTATTTCCTTGTGCAGAAGGAAACAGATTGGCTTGATCTTAGCATTTCAATACTGCCATCTAGTGGCACACGGTGCACAGTGTCAGTGAATGTTTAATTATCCTCGCATCCCCACCAGAATGGTCTGGAAACAACAAAGCTAAATTCTGGTTGTAATCAGATAAATAATCACTTACCATTTCCTTTAAAACCAGACGGATGAATTTTCCTCCTCTTTTTGCGAGCAGGTTCTGTATTGTTCTTTACAGTAGTTTTGACCACTGAAGCCACTTTAACTTGAGCTGATGAACTTTGGTTAACAGCTTTCCCCCAGTATCTCTCAGCAGGCCTTCCAGCATTGAGACTGCAGGAATATCAGGATGAAACAACAATATGAAGAAACTGAGAAAAAAACCCACCATATAATATGTGACACCATATAATATGTGACACATTTTACATGAATAGATGTATGAGCTCCTTAACTGTAGTCCGCAATATTCATGCTATTTGCTCATTGTTTAATATTACTTTGTGACTGTTAATATAGTTAAACTATTAATAATTGTTAACATGAATTATAACACATGCATCATGTATTTTTCCACCAGCTTGATGTAACAGCTAATCAGTAGACGGTGGGTAAGGTTGTGAGGTTTGTTTTGATATGGTCACACTGCATTAAACAAAAAAGTTCCATTCATGTGCATTTTATGTGTTTATGTCACAAGACACAGAGGTTCTTTACTTTTCCTGCTGGCTTGCAGCCAATGGCCTTTTGTCCCTGACAGATGTGATGTGTCGCACTGAAGATCTCCTCTCTCTGCTGTCTGTATGCCTTGTTCCTTCTCTACACGGCTTCTTTGTTGACGGTCCTTTGGGAAGCAATGGATCCTGTAGCCAGAGGGATTCCCTGTGAAGTCTCTTCCTATAGGCACAACCAGAGGAGTTATATGTTTAGCGCACTCACTTCTGACATGAATTCTAATGACAGAGTGATAGACAAGCGAACTCGGCAGGAGGCTCTCAAATGATCTTAATCCACTCAAAAAAGCTGATTAACTCCAGTAATGAAGAAATCCTCCTGACAATCATGCAAGAGCTGCCAGAGCTAAACTGACATAAATGCCACACTATTTTAACATGAATTTGATGTATGAAGCTGGTGTTGTTATTTGACTATTCTTATGTTGTTATTTTGTTAATGATTTAATAACATTTCAGAAATGTATACTAAGAGTGTGAATGATTAAGTTTAATTAAGGTTTTCTAGACATGCTGAAGGGAATAACTTCTGACAGCCCAGCAGGATATCAGGTGCTTGCAGTGGGAGGTCAGAGGTCACAGTTCACCACCCAAAACTGCATCTTACTGAGTTGAAATTCAATTTAGATTTAATTGAAGTTGCTTTTTATTATTTAATTTTTTTTTTTAGAATTTTAACTTCAAAAACATCTTATACATCAAAATACATAAAAGTTCTAATAATTTTTATAATTGGAAATTCAAGTTGAAATTTTTCTATTTTAAGATATATTTCATAAACAGTGTCCCAAAAAATCTATAGCCTATAGACATTTAGGCCACACTAACAAATGTATGAATGTCATTGCATTAGAAAAAATATCAAAGCAAGTGGCATTTATTTGAGACAAAGATTGCACACGTTCACTTTTCAAGCAAAATATTTCACAAAAAGAATTTGTTAGGCTTTAAATATAACATATGTATATAGTCTTATATACACTGATATTAATAAACGTTAAAGGATTCATGTTCATTATGAACTACACTCTGTGCTAGGACACCTGTGTGAGCTTTATACATTCATTCACTAAAAATCACTGCATGTCAGTTAATGATATAAGATTATTTATTATATAGAAACTGCAGAAATGGTTCAGAAAAATAAAGTTAGTTCTGAGAAAATATCTAGCGTCATGTGTATACAGATTCAACTTGGTTTGACTAGAATAGACTAGAACTGGACTAGTAGAAAGTGTAATGACATACAAGAGACAGTATGTGACTGTGCAAATATGCATTATGGTGTTCAAGTATGCATTAATACATCCAAAGTACAATACTACCAATTATACACTAAACAACATAATATGCATGATACATAACAATAACTTGTGCAATAAAGTACATAAAATAGTACAAAGATTAGATAGATAGATAGATAGATAGATAGATACTACATATCTTACTATTTCTGCCATAGAAAGATGTGGTAAAAGTTGTACAAGTAGTATCCTAGTATGCGGTTCCAAATTCAGCAATAGACTATTCCTAATATGCTATGAGTTGATAATGATGTGTATGTAAACATGGACCATACAGTGTTTTGTTACCTAAAGCAGTGACATTAATACCTTTTTACTTTTTGGTGCCACTGTATATTATTTTGTTAATAAACAGCAGTCAGCTTTCCAAATAACGTAGCCTACAATTAACACCACGACCAACTGAATAATATATTCGTGTTGTGCAAAGTCGATTGGTTTTGTTTCTGCCAGTAAAAGCACGCGCAAGAGGAAAAACCTTCACAGCTTTATCGTGTAATCATGAACTTGCAGCTTGAGCGCTTCAGTGATCATAGACGAGCGAGTGAACCTTAACACCCCCACAGTTTCTTCACAATGTGCAGTGTAAAAGCATTGTGTTGCTTGAGATTACTTGAGATTAAAGAAACTTCTTTTTTACTCAGTCTGAATGAATTGCCAGTATTTCAACATGCATAATTAAGAAATAAAATTTCGGTTATGAATTACGATTTCTTGAATGTACGGTCATTGATTAGAAATAAATCTTGAACATCATGCACAAATTTACACTGCCACCAACTTATATTACACTGATTTTGTACAGGAATCAGTAAATTCAGTTAACTGTATGTATTTTGGGGTAACTTATACAGACAGTAGGCGTTTCCAAACGGACCCGAGCATATACATCCGAAAGCACTTACCTTTCTCTGACGTCCATATATTGCGAGTGTTGTCCGCTATAATCCATCTTCTCTATAAACACAATAAATAGCAATATAAACACAAACTCCCAGCTATTATGTTTATTTTTAGCAGCTCTGAGTGGGACATTCAAACTGCAGAAACTCCCCCCATCCCGCTCTGAAGAGGAAGTGTGTTTGCTGCTTACAGACGCGCTGTATGGATGTCTCCACCAATCCGAGAGCTGCATTTGAAATACACGGAGTTTGACTACATTTTCAGAAATTACTCAGACTGCAAAAGTATTTGCCCCGAGGGAGTAACTGTTCTTTTTACAGTAGTTTTATTTATTCGTTTATATTATTTTTGCTTTTTTTTCTCTTGTAATCCAACATTCCCAGTCAACAACAACAAAAAATGTTTTGTTAACGTTCCTAAGTTATGAAAAACTATTAAAATTATTAAAGACCAGACAACGTTGAAGGAACATATTATTGACGTTAATAGAAGGACGTTTGTTTGTAACTTTGCCAAAGTCCTGGGTATATCGGTTTTTACGTACAGATTAACTTTTCTCTAAATGACTAAATGTGTCTCCTCCTAGTATATGTAAACACTTTTAAAAACGTGCTTCTTTTGTTTTAGTTCCATGTTTACAGTATTGGAATCAGTTAAGACCCCGAGGATAACTGTTTCTTGATCTCCTTTACTAACAGATAGGGTTATATTTTTAAAGTGAGGCACAGTAGTGTCATTAACTGCCACTGAAGACATTATAGTTGCCAGGTGTCCGGAAAGAATTTAACTTTTTTCACCCTGCCTCTGGATTGTTAGCCAAGTGCACTGTAGTGTATGTCAGTGTCAGTCACAATGCAGTTTTCCCCTTTTTTCTTTCAGCAAAACTGTTTTCACCCTTTTGTCTGGCACATTTCAGTGTGCTTTTTCTTTAGTGACTAGCAGTCTAACAGTCAGTTTCTCCTATATATATTATTACTAAAGTGAGCTTATCGAATTGACTTCATGTCTTATTTTGAAACTTTATCTCTTGATCACTTTTTTTTTACTCTGAGACGGAAACTGGCTTCCGTAGAGCCAATTACACTGTAAAACGTTTTCAGTTAACTAAAAATGGTCTTAGCCTGAGTTCATTTGTTACACCAGACTCAGAGATAGTAACTTTGGTTACACCAACACAGTCATCATGTTACCCCTTTTTACTGCAATAGTTCTTGTTCAGCTATTAACAGTACAAAATTAAGTGACCCCTTAAAAGGGCAGAACAAAAGAAGGGCTTGTCGCTAAACAAGGGGGCGTAACGGCATGGGATGTGCCCCATTATAATGTGAGAACACTCATTTGTGTTAAACAGTTTGAAAACCTTTGACTATCAGCACAACTGTGACTTATCTTCAGTTGGGGATAATTCCTTTAAAAGAATAAACCTCTTAAAATGTTTTTGTGAAGAAAAAAAAAAACTTCCTTACAGATTTGGAAATTGTATAGAATTTTATATTTTATTTGCCAAATTACATTATTACAAAGCAAGGTGAGGTTATTATATTTATACTTATTGTTACAGGAAAGCTCATGCTTTTACTGTGTCATACAGTACTGCACACCTCCTCCCCCACTCCAAAGCACCCTGGCTGTACTTCTATTGATGAAACAACTACATTATGTAGGGTTGAGCCACTTAGCATAAACAAAGCCACATACTGTGAGTCAAGCACAACACCACATACAGCACTATAGACTGTGACCCTACAAACATCTGACTCCAGCAGAGACTGGAGGTGAATGAGAACTACATTACATAGATGGCCAATGTGGCAGCAGCTTCAAAACTACTCTCTGATTAGCAATTCATATCAGTGCAGGTAAATGCAGATCAAAATTGAGTGCTGTAAAGAATATTGTGAAACAGCCAAAATAAATAAATCACAAGAAAAACTGCCACATTTTCCCTCCCTATATCTATCTATCTGGCCTTTTTGAGGAAAAAAGTAGGAGGTCTGTGGTTTACAAGGGTATCTACGGTCTACATCTACTACAGAAAGTATTTATTGGTAATTACGGAATTTGCATCAACATCTAATTTCCTCAGCCAAAGCCGAATGAACTGGTCTTGAACTTCTAAGAGGGTCAGTTGTACTCAGCAGAGACCATAAATCAGATTCATATTTGCATTGTTTTACACAAAGGAAAACTGAGTACTGTTCAAAAGTTTGGGGTGAGATGATTTTTTAAAAAAGAAATTAATAATTTTATTCAGCAAGGATTCATTAAATTGATTAAAAGTGACAGTAAAGGCATTTATAATGTATCAGTTTTTCACAAAAATATAAAACAGCACAACTACCGGCGTGATGAATCTGATCTTCAACCAGATGGAACTGGATTATATATTTTGACTGTTCCGATCCCAGTCTGACTTATGACCCTTAACGCTGCCTGAATCATAATCATGCACTGTTCATTGTTGGCCAGAGGACAACTGAGCCTGGTTTCTCCCAAGGTTTTTTTCTCCATTTTTGTTACCTGATGGAGTTTGGGTTCCTTGTTGCTGTTGCCTCTGGCTTGCTTAGTTGGGGACACTTGACATTCAACTTGATATTCAACAATGTTTTTGATCTGCCTGCATTGACACCATTCTATGCAAATTGAACTGAGCTGGACGATGACATCACTGTTTTCTCCAGAGCTGCTGTATAGATAAATGTACTAAATTAATAACTAATGATTTTTAATGAATCAATACTGAACTTACTTAAGCTGGACAATGGCACCATTTTCTTCTAGAGCTGCTGTGCAGCCAAAATTATTTTCCTGTTATCACTGTAAAGCTGCTTTGACACAATCTGCATTGTAAAAAGCGCTATATAAATAAAGGTGACTTGACTTGACTGTTTTACCATTGGTAATAAGAAATGATTCTTAAGCACCAAATCAGCATTTTTAGAATGATTTTTGAAGGATCATTTGACACTGAAGGCATTTATAGCACTTTCATATATACTACTGTACTGCAGCCACAGTACAACGGTACCAGTGTGCTCACCACATACCAGCTATATGTGGGGAGGAGAGAGAGTGATAGAGCCAATTCAATGGATGGGGATATTAGGAGGCCATGAATGATTTTGGGCCAGGATACCGGGGTTACACCCCTTCTCTTTACGAGAAGTGCCATGGGATTTTTAATGATCACAGAGTCAGGACCTCAGTTTAGCGTCTCATCCGAAGCATGGTGCTTGTTACAGTATAGTGTCCCCGCCACTATACTGGGGTGTTAGGACCCACACAGACCACAGGGTGAACACCCCCTGCTGGCCTCACTAACACCTCTTCCAGCAGCAACCTAGTTTTCCCAGTAGGTCTCCCATCCAGGTTCTAACCAGGCTCAACCCTGCTTAGCTTCAGTGGGCAACCAGTCTTAGGCTACAGGGTGATATGGGTGCTCAGCACAGGAATAAATTACATTTAAATTACAACAAAATACATTAAAGGGGTGGTTGATAATGATTTTGCTTTTTTAACTTTAGTTAGTGTGTAATGTTAGAGCATTAACAACGTCTATAAAGTTTTAACGCTCAAAGTTCAATGCAAAGGGAGATATTTTCTTTTAAAGATTTCTGTTTAAGGACTACAACAAAAAGCTGGTAGGGAATACAACTAGCTTCTTCCTGGGTTAGTGACATCACTAACCCTAAAACTGACATAAACCCTGCCCCCAAGAACACGCCATGTTGGACTGCTTTAGAGAAGAGGAAGAGTTGTTGTAGTAGAGTGTTATTACCATGCCACCATTTTACGCCGGACTGCTTCACAAACGAGGGTCAATTCAATGCTGGATTTGCACAAAAGATTAACATGACTGCACATGCTAGTCGATGAGTTGAATCAACTCCACAGCAACTACATACATTTATCCACTAACGTTAACCATTCAGAAACGTCCAGATACATTCTATATGTTGTAACTTTTTCCTGAGTCTCTACATCAGTGTCCGATTTCGGTTTGATCAAAGGCTGAACACCGTTACAGACAATCATCATTTTGGCTGTGTGAAATTTTCCATCTTTGGCTTTGTTGTCGTTGAGTATCTGAAGCGCCAGGAGCAGCAGCTCATTTGCATTTAAAGGGACACACACAAAAACTGCGTGTATTTGCTCACACCCAAATAGGGGCAAATTTGACAAGCTATAATAAATGATCTGTGGGGTATTTTTAGCTGAAACTTCACAGACACATTCTAGGGACACCAGACTTATATTACATCTTGTGAAAGGGGCTTCATAGGTCCCCTTTAAAATAGAAAACAGTTATTTTAATATATATTTCACTATGTTTCATGAAATGCAGACATGATGAGCATAAGAGACTTCTTTCAAAAACAATAAAAAAAATATTACCGACTAAGTTTTGAATGGTAGTGTATATATTTTATTTATATTTGATAATTTATTATGAAAGTATTAGCTGAAGCATTTTCATGAATATTTAATTTTTAATATTTTGCTTTTACATTTTATGGGTGAGAGATAACAAATGTTATTCTTATCTTGCAACACTGTTCATTTTAACTACTTATATAAAACGGCAAAGCAGGAATTGCCAGTGAATATTTCTGGGTTTATTTTTGAAAGTCAATTTTTGAATAGACACAAACCTAAAAGTCTTGAATTTTAAAGTATATTAATAAAATAATGATAATAAAACATGGATGAACTCACTGCTATCTTTCACACAAAGACACTTTAATTTCATCACAAAGCATTGGCCAGTCTATGACACCAGACCACAATAAGATACACATGGCAGCAGTAAGATTCACACACACACCCGTTCTATTTAGAGTGATACAGATTTTGTATATACACCATACATGTGTATATATATATATATATATATATATATATATATACACACACACACATACAAACCATAAACTTATATTTTTACAATCAGTTCATTTTCAATACAATGACTTCATTGTCTATACTAAGTAAATGTACATGTCAACACAAGGCAACAGAAGCACAACTCCCAGAGATGCACAACAAATATACATTAACACAGTAATAGATTTTGCTCACCATATAATCAGTCAGAACAGCTGCTATATTTATTTAAAATCATGTTGGGATTTTAAGAATGCTTGAATTTATTTATCAATAACATTTTAAATGCAGATTGATTCACCAACCTTTCCCTTTGGTTGGACATTTTCCACGGCTGCATCAACAAATAAATTAAATGCACCAACTTTAAAGTATCACATGAGCATAACTCTGAGGCTTTTTTCTCCATACCAGACACTTCATAATATATATCCTAATATATATACACATTTCAGTCAGACAAGTCTTTTTGTTTTCTAGGGAAAATACAAAGAGACGTTATGGTTGAAACAAACACTGGGATTAAATATTGTTCAAACTTTCAGGGAGAATACATTTACACACAAAGTACCACATAACAAGTGCAAAATTCGTGACGTTTACTTTGTGTATCCACTATCCTGTATACTGGCGTGCAGACAGGAATATTCTGTATGCTTATGTATGGCAGATACACGTTTAGCTTGTGTGACACTTCTATAATAAGTCAACATTGTCTAGTGTGTAAACACAAACACCACACAGCATTTTCAGTATAATTAACATTGCAGTGACTTCGAATGTTGAAAGTCCACACTGGGTGTATTATTCAGTGGCCCATTACAATGTGATTGGGGTATATAGTACAGAAGGAGTGGCTAACCCAACAGCTCTCCTGCATTCTTCATTTGTCTTTCTGTCTTTCATTTCAACAATTCCTTCTGTTCTTGCTGTAACTCTAGGCATGCAGTAATCGCAGGATGTACTTGGTCAGAAGAAAAGCACAGAGAAAGAGAGGCAGTGGACAGAGAGAGGAGGAGAATGGGGAAGAAGGACATTTGGCTCTAAGAGTCAAATGAAGGATGTGGACTCTCATCGTGAGAAGGGCTTCCTTTGCTTGGACGGCTAAAAGACAGAAAAAAAAATGAATGAATGAAGCAAATAAAACAAACAAAAAAAGGCTTCTTAGGAAATTACAGCATATAGTAAAAAGACGAATGGCTTTGTCAATGTCATTGTCAAGTATGGTATGATGGCTTATTTTTGTTAATTTCACTTAATATTAGTACCTGTGATTGTGATGGCTATGACCGATGTGAAGATGACATGTTTATCTTTCCTCTTTTCTGATGTTTTAGAAATATGGAAATGGCTCCAGTTGCAATTCCTCTTAATGATTCTTAATTAGCTCACCCAAAAATTATGTCATTAATTACTCACCCTCATGTCATTCCAAACCCGTAAGATTTTCGTTCATCTTCGGAACGCAAATGAAGATCTTTTTGATAAAATCTGAGAGCTTTCTGTCCTTCCATAGGCAGCCTACGCAAAAAGACAGCATACGCGAGAACAAACCTCTTCCGGAATCTCAAACGTGCTGCGTAACCAATGAGATTCATTCTCATGTGTTATGCAGCACGTTTGAGCTTCCAGAAGAAGCATGTTCTCGTGCGTCCAGTTGAGCTTCTGCTTATGTTTGCTGATCAATGTTTATATGTGAGTAAAAGCCTAAATTAAATCTGTTCATCATATAAAGCGATCATGTCTCTTCAGAAAATTTGGATTAAACCACTCAATTCATATGGATTAGTTTTCCGATCTCTTTATGAACTTTTTGAAGCATCAAAGTTTCACTTGCGTAGGCTGTTTATTAGGGACAGAAAGCTCTCAGATTTCATCAAAAGAATCTTCATTTGCGTTCCAATAATAAACAAAAGTCTTACGGGTTTGGAACGACATGAGGGTGAGTAATTAATGGCAGAATTTTCATTTTTGGATGAACTAACCCTTTAAAGGTGCACTGTGCAGGATTTTCAGTTACTGTATTTGTAAACACAACATTCAAACTTGGCCCATCCTCGCGGGCAGAATCCGCATGCCCTCTCTCTACCCTGACATGATATATCAGTTGCACACGCAGCCCAACCGACTCAAGAAACTACCTGCGGGAAGATGAGTGATGAGCTATTTTGTTTTTCAAATATTGTGTTTATTATGCATAAATAGCATTTTTTATGTACATGAACGAAGAGTTACAGTACATTAATAATTAGATGACTGGCTGTAATTTGTGTGCAGGTTTAGCCATCTTTAGCCATCAAGTCTAGCTCGCTAATAAACAATAATTACATGTCATCATAAAAACATAACTACAATGCCTAGTAATCTGTCGAGTCACAGATTGCAGTCAACAAGGCAATAGCAATATCAGCTAATTGTGTTTGTGTCGAGACAGGAGAACTTAGCGGGGCTTCCCGAGCTTCAGACAGACGATAAAGTCCCACCCTCACCTGCTTTCACCAAGTGCAATCATGTTCCTGGATCAACATCTTTGTAAAAAGAGAACTAATCCAAACTAAGAAATTATAGGCACATGGCAGTGTATCAAACACAAACACCACCACACACAAGTAATAATTGAGACGCATTCCCCCCCCCCCCCCCCTAATCCTGCATAGTGCATTTTCAGCAGTTTTATTAGCAATTATTTTAGTTTGAAGAAAAAAATATTGAAAGAAAAATTGCCAAATGATAATTTAGAGCATTTTTAAAAATTTTGTATAACCAAAAATGGTTTAATTCAAAACATTTAATATTTTCGTTAATTTAAAAAAAAAAATCCACTGGTAAACCTTACACATTGTCATATGAAAAGCCAGTCAGAAACTACACTGATTTAGCTCTCACAAGCATACATGCTGTGTATGTTTGATTCACTAAAAGGAACCGGCTTAAAGGGGCCAGCTTTATAAGGCCATATAAAACTTCAGGGGATTAAGATAAAACTTGTTTATTGTTAAGAAAAAAAATATGATGGCATAAAATTTAATAAAGACGTCAAGCAGTATGACAAGTAATGCGGTTTTCAGGAAAAACATGCAGGTCACTCGTATTGAGGGGTTGTGAACCTGTCAGATGTTGGTTAAGGCTTATTTGTTGCTAATAAAGGCAAAAACATGTCAGTGTGATCTAGCATTCGTGTGCAGAAATGTTGAAGCAAACAGTGTAATAGGCTAGTTTGCATTGACAGTCCCTGTGCATTTTATAACTAATGTTCTTCATTCCTAAATGCAGGATATATGCTGGTAACGGAATACAGTGGCACCACATATGTGCTAATGTGAATGAGAACGGTACAATAATTAGATCAATTTAGAATATTACTGACGTTCATTCCTGACATTACACATTATATTTGTGAAAGAGAAAATACTTCTTCAAGTAAACATGTGATATGTATGTGGACTGTGCTTGTGTTGATGGTGTGTGTTTGTGTCACTGAGTGTGTGTGTGTGCATGCATGTGTATAGTATATATAGTGGCAGAGGGGTCAGTGGTTATCCTCTGTCTGCTCATCGCCAGTGTTAACGCTCAGTGAGCGAGTCTCTGTTGGCTCTGGTGGGGGAGGCTGGTGCTCTCTGACTTCAAAGATGACAACAGACAGATTGATGGAAGCAGACACACAAACAGAGGGACAGACAGACAACAGGGGAAAAGACACAATTAGGAACAACACAAAAGAACATGAAGACAAAGGCAGCAACAATGACCACTGAAAATGAACATACGTATACTGCATGATAAACAAGGTGGATTCATCAGAGAATTCATGAACTGCAAAATCGGTGTCGTAGGATATAAATCCAAATCACATTCAAGAAATAGACAGCCAGATGATTTGCATAACCATAACTGAACATTTGGCATGTTAAGTTTCACAAATAAAAAAAAAAAAAAACACTATTAAGAACACACATCATACAAAAACATACACGTCATATACAACAAAAAAAGTATTAGAAACACCTTGATGTGTTATGGGATCTATTTGCCTCAAAACAACAACACTATTTAGTAAATAATAATAATAAAAATGTATAAAATGACAAATTAAACATTAAAAAAATACATTAAAACCATGTTAACATTATGTCAACCTTAAATATAACTATGGCTAGAAACTAAATACATTGTTCAACCAAATGGCATCACTTCCTTATGAAATTAAATGGCAGTTCTAAGCATAGTTAGGCCATTAGAAACATAAAATACTCTGAACAAATTAATAGACAGTAATAGACAGCGTGGTGTGCTCTAATTGACATATCTAGAGAATGAGGGGTGTCAGGGGACAGCAGATGTTAACACATTTAAAGATGGATCCATGCAAGGACGTGGTGATGCCACATAAGGACAATATGTCGGACATACCAATTGCGTAACTCCTCATTGGTCACTGATAGAAATTCTGAAAGAATAACCGGAATCATTGTGGAAGGGATTTAGTGGGACTGAGTTTGAGGAGAACATTGGTTGACAGAAAAGAGTCAGTGGGAGGAATCATAAATCTGTCATCTCATGGTTTGTCCTGTTTAATTGGTCGGTTTCCTTTATCTTTTCCTACCAAACATGTATATCATGAGAGAATGATCTCACAAAGCTGATGCACTGATGTTTCTATATATACAAACAATAAATGAACTGAGTGAGTTAAAACAACATTGGAATGAATATGCACATGGATTGTCACATGGACTAATGTCAATGAGACGGGGAAAAAATGTGAGTGGTTTGTTAGTGCAGGTCTCTGAGTTGGACTGTGTATAAGAGTGTGTGTGAGCTGAGTATAGGTAATGGATTGTGACAGAAGAGAAAAGTAGATATAGCAGGAAGAGTGTTACTGATCTGTAGTTCTTGTGTTAAAGACCAGGGATCAGGGCAGGGCAGAAAGGCTGTAAAGGATGTAAAATGGAGGGAAGTTTGTAGATCATTGCTCTCATCAATAGCTAACATCATTAGCACTTATAATACTCCCCACAGTAGTGGTGGATATACATTCTATGGCCGCCAGGCTGTATTTAATTACATTAAACATTTCCAAATGCATTTGCATCTAATCAATTACACTGAAACATCATAATTTTCATTTATAGGTCAGAATAGTTATAATGTTTTTCACAATTACTGTACGAATAAATGTCCTCTCTAACTCACCTGGGGACACCTGGTGGTGCACGGTTAGGACGAGAGGGGACCTGGGGCGGGGGGCCACTGAAGGGGTCAGGAGAGGTTCCAGGTCTGGATGGCACAGGAGGTGCTCCAGCAGTAGGGGGCCCTGGAGCGGTGCGTCCACCTGGACGAGGGGGCCCAGGTGGGGCCCGGCGCTGGGGAGTTGGACTAGACATTGGAGATCTGTTAATATTAATAAAACGTAATATTATTCTTCTGAGACTAAAATTTCTGACTAAAGAGCTTTAAAGCTACAACCACAAAGCTCACCACCAAGACCTTTTTGACTGTTCTGACTCGGGTTGCTATATCTTTTCTAACTGATCGGATCTACAGTTTTCTTAAAACAGAGAGCCAAGTTTATCAATAAATCAATCAATCAATCTATCTATCTAACTATCTATCTATCTACACTGAGCTGTGGGCAGAATTATAATCACCCTTGGTAAATATGAACAAAGGTGGCTGTAAAAATAAATCTGCATTGTTTATCCTTTTGATCTTTCATTAAAAAAAAAAAAAAAAACCTGCAAAAATCTAACCTTTCATTGAAGTAAAAGAATTGGCCATTATTGGTACCTCTAGAATATGAGTAAAATATCTCTGAAGTATATTTCCATTTATTTTTACATTTTACATTTTTTAGCACATCAGGGTGACTAGGAATGAAATTGTCCAGCCATGACTTCTTGTTCCACAGGAGTATAAATATGAGGAAACAAAAAGGCCAAATTCACTAAATCATCCATCACAAGGAGTAAAGCCAAAGAATATAGTTCTGATGTGCAGAAAAAGATTGTTGAGTTTCGCAAAATAGAAAGTGGCTATAAGAAAATAGCTAAAGCATTGAAAAATCCCATTTCCACCATCAGGGCAATAATTAAGAAGTTCAAATCAAAGACTCTCCAAATTAATTGAATCTTGAGGTCAGAAAAGCCTAAAATAAATGATCAAACAGCACCTACATCACCACAAGTTGTTTGGGAGGGTTTCAAGAAAAATCCTCCTCGCTCATCCATAAACAATCTCCAGCATATTCAGTTGTCAGACACGACTGGAACTTCAAACTGGGCCGGCTTCTATAGTCAGATGAAACTAAAAAAAATAGTTGTTTGGCATCAAACCCACCAGATGGTGCACACTGGGATAAAAAAATACCCTATGACCATGGTTAAATATACTGTTGTATCTTTAATGTTGTGGGCATATTTTTCTGCTGGAGGTCCTGGACATCTTGTTCAGATACATGGCATCATGGATTCTATCAAATACCAACAGATAAAAAGATCAAAACCTGACCGCCTCTACTAGAAATCTTATAATGGGCAGTGGTTGGATCATCCATCAGGACAATGTTCCAAAACAAACATTAAAATCAATACAAAAATGGGTCACTGAGCACAAAATAAAGCTTCTACCATGGCCATCCCAGTCCCCAGACTTGAACACTATAGAAAATGAGTGAAGTGAACTTAAGAGGTGAAGCACCAACATGGACCTGGGAATTTAAAGGATCTGGAGAGATTCTGTATGGAGGAATGGTCTCTGATCTCTTCTCAGGTGTTCTCCAAACTCATCAGGCATTATAGGTGAAGAGCTGTTATCTTGGCAAAAGGAGGTTGAAAAACGTATTGAATAAAAGGGTGCCAATAATTCTGGCCAACACGTTTTGGAGAAAAACATTCATTTCAAAAAGAAATTTTCCCCCCATTTTCAATTCTTTTACTTCAATGAAAGGTCAGATTTTTTTTTTTTTTAATAAAAAATGTTTGTTCATATTTACCAGGGGTGCCAGTAATTTTGACCAGAACTGTATCCATTCATCCATCCATCCATCACTAACAAATCCTAGCTACTGGCTTAGGACATGCTACCAACATGTCAGTTACATGCCAAAAAGCTAACAATGCCTAGTAACTGTAATGCAGGGTGAACTCAAAAACAAAGGAGAGCTGGATACAAACGCAGTTATTTTATTAAACAGAAAAAAATAACAAAACCAACACAGGAAGTATAAAGCCAGGGAAACAGCATGAGCACCCAAACAAAACACCCATGTAGGGACACAACTCGACAAAGAACACAAGAAACACTGAGGTTTAAATACTAGAGGAGTAATAGACAAACAAGACACACCTGGGAATGATCACAGAACTAATTAACTAGAAAAACACAAAGGACTATAAAAATAGCACACAGGACAAGAAACAGGAACAGGCTAAAATGCAAACTAAAAGTCCAATAAACAAAACACACAAAACACAGAGCCAGGGAATATGTAACAGTAATATGCAAGCTTCATGTTAAGATATGCTAGCAATGGCCAACAAAAGGTTTTATCTTGCAATTGGTGGGTCTGGGCTTTTTTCCCTAATTTGAGTTTTTGGTCTGTTCCTGGCTTTTCTACCTAAATGTTAAAACATGCTAGCAACTTCTACAAACATGCTAAAACATCTGACAGATTGTGTGGCCATAAAACCTCCAGACTTCAATCTTTTCAAAACTACTTACAACCTTACAATTTCAAGTTTTTAAAACTACTTCAAACTTTCTAATCAGAAACAATGATTTATCAAAAAAGATAACACAGTACCTGCGCCCTGAAGGTCCTCCTTGTACCTGTAGCCAGGAGTCATCCACCGGTGGAGGCATGGCAGTGGAGACTGTGGTGGTGCTGATGTCACCAATGATGTTGAGGGCCTCTCTCAGAGCGTGGTACATGCGCAGCATCTCCTCCCTGTGCTGAGCCTGTTCTGCTGACTCCTCCATTAAAGTGTTCTGGTCTCCACATGAGTACAAGTTAGCAAGCAACTCAGCATGGATAAAGTCCTTAGTCTATGGGAAGAAAAAGCAAAGACAAAGATAAAAAGCAGTTTTTGCCAGTAACTACAGGGCTAAGAAACATCTAATCAAAATCCATCTAATCAAAGTTCCTACTGGAAAAACTCGATCCTTGAATGGATAGTTTGATTGTTATATGATACTTATTTGATCCCACCAGGATCCTTTAGATTTGGATGATAGAAATTGCATAGAAATTATATTAGGTATATCAAAGCGTCATTTAAAACAGCTTACATTGTTGATCATGAGATGCATGATGGTCTTGGGCATGAGGTCCCGCACAGTCTTGTTGACGATGGCCATGTAGGAATCCACAAGGTTCCTGATGGTCTCCACCTGCCTCTCAAGCTGTGGATCCATGGAGTGCATGAAGCGATCCGAGCCGTTCTCCTCACTGGCATCACTCTGCTGAGGGCCATCAAGACATATTGATATTTACATATTACTGGCACTAATAAAATCAGGGACACAATGAGGAACAAAGTGTGGAATAGTAAAGCAAATAAATTCAGCCCTATCGTGAGTAATCCATCTAGATCATGATTAATTCGAAAATTAGCTACGGCATTGATCTCCTTTCTTAACCTTTCAGAGGTCAGTGATCATTTCAAAGCATTGTTAAATACAACACATATTGATACTCAGAGAGAAATAAGTTTGCATATGACATAGTTGTTTTGGAGGGGGAAAAAAACAGTCAGAGACACATATTTTAACTTACCTTCTCTTTATCCTGCAGACGTAGCAAAGAAAGTACAATAAGTTAATAAAATTAGTAAGGTATCAATGTAAATCAATGTGGTTAGAATTGTGTTGGTTATTGGTTATATACACGTGCCAGCTGTTATATCACAGGAATGTTGATCAGTGGAGGCATTTACGTACAGTGATGCGCTCTGGGTAGACTCCAGCTCGTAGGAAGGATGCCTTCCAGCTGTCCACCTCCTCCTGAGTGTCGCAAGCTAATTCCAGTTGCCTGTAGTCTTTATACACGTTCCTGAGACAACAGTCCAACAAGAATGACACAGAAGAGAAGATATTGTTGAATAAAGCCATTATTTTCGTTTCATTTTTGCACACAAAAAGTATTCTCTTCGCTTCATAACATTAAGGTTGAACCACTGCAGTCACGTCGACTTTTATAACAATTTCTTTAGTACCTTTCTGGACCTTGAAAGTGGTGGTTAAATTGCTGTCTATGGAGGTCATATACCTCTTGGATTTCATCAAAAATATATTAATTTGTATTCTGAAGATGAATGAAGGTCTTACCGGTATGGAATGACATGAGGGTGAGGAATAAATGACAGAATTTTCATTTTTGGGTGAACTAACCCTTTAATACTGTGTTGTGTGACTTGTGCAAATCATTAAATGCTGTTCCTTTTAACTTTTTATTCTAAGAAAATTTATCACGGTTTCCACAAAAATATTAAGCAGCACAACTGTTTTCATCTTTAATAATAAGAAATAAAAAGTTTCTTGAGCAGCAAATCAGCATATTAGAATGATTTCTGAAGGATCATGTGTCACTGAAGACCTGAGTAATGGCTTCTGAAAATTCAGCACTGACAATCATTTTAAATTGTAATAATATCTAAAAACATTAAAAAATCTCTAACCTTTGTTCAGTGTTAAAGAGAGCAAACACGTGTTTGCTGGACATGAAGCTTTTCTCTATATCTCTGAGCTTCAGGTTGTCCAATGGCAGCATGTACTTCTTCTCTTTCTCCTGCAGGGGGCAAAAAGCACAATAAAAAAAAAAAAAAAAAGAACAATACCAGATCAGGGACTGCACTGAAGAGTTATTATAGATTAAAATAGCTGATTCTGAACCTGTATTTGCTGTAACTATAAGGCAAAAGCAGTGAAACAAAAACAAACAGTTTCAAAGTATAGAGCTATGTTCAGAATACAATACTACTAACGTACACACAGTATACTGAGCATCATAATTTTGAAAGAGTACAACATAATCACAGGATACTGAAGCTTACTGTTCGAACATACCGGCAGTCTGGTTAAACTTGTCTTGCACCCTTACATTAAACCATTAGGCTAATCTCACTGACAGGTAACTCACTACCTTGTGATATACCCACATATGTTCAATTGAGTGAGAAATCATCTCAGAAATGAAATGGCTATTTGGCATTTTAATGAAATTTTGTGTAAAATGTCTCTAGTCTTGCTAACTAAATCACATCAATGTGTCACACATGAGATGGGTGCAATGGGACCAGGGTGTAAAATTTGTGCAACATAATTATCAACGATGTATTTTTGTATTAACATCTTAAATCCACTTGGCTCAAGTATTCGAGAGGGCTCGCTTCTGTATGATAGCATTCCACTCCGCACATAGCCTAGAACTCTTTTATAATTGCATACGATCATATGGCACAAATTCAGGGGAATTAAAAAACACTGTTAGTGCTTGTGTTTCATCCGAAGCAGCTATCACACTAAAGGGTTAACAAGTACTTGTGATGCGAGTATTGATTCCACACTGGAAGCCTACAATGGCACACTGAGCATCATGCTTTATGACTCATACACTTAATCAAGAACACACAAGCTGGAGATGGAAATCCTGTATGGATTAAATTAAATAAACTCTACTCTATTAAAGTATGTTTTTTTTATTATTATTTTTTTTGTATACCTAAAGGGGACAGAAAATGTTGATGTCATTATGATTGATGCTTATTCCTTTTGAATATAAAAGCTAGAGATGAGAGATGACATGAAGCGTGTAGGAGGAGAAGAGGGAGTGAAGATGAAAACACTTGCATGTTAACAGTGTAAAGCCTGCACATATAAAAAGAGTAACCTACTTACAAACCACCAGAGGAATTAATTTAAGCATCAACACAAAATGATCTGTATAACAGCTAACTTTAACAATACTTGAAGCCAGTACTCTAATATAAATTTATTTATTGGATGATTTCTTGTCCTTTATTTACCCAAGAAATAAACTTTCATGAGATTAATAATCTCTTTTTTTTTTTTTTTTTTTTTTTTTAGAAATGTCCTGGCCAAGAAAGCTGCTGTTTTCCTTTGACAGCTCCAGAGATTTCATGAAAACTAAAGATTTTTGTTTATTTGCATTTTGTTTATAGCATTTTAGCTTATATATATATATCTTTATTATTATTAAATACATTTATTTTTTTTCAGCTAGTTGCTAAGCCTTCATTTAATAATGAAAACAAATAACTAAAACTAAATAAACTAAAACTAAAAACTAAAACTTAATAAAAACTATATAGACAAAAAAAATTAAAAATTAGTAAAATTAGTAAAACTTTAGTTACATTTAAAATTTACTAAATGTAAAATTAAAACAATTATAAAAATAAAATCTATTTCAAAATATTAACAAAAACTATAATAGTATATCAATAACACTAAAATAACTGTCTGATGGATGGATGAGAAGCTGACTGATGGATGGATGGAGGTGGGTAATTCTGTCGCCATGTAAACTAATAACCATACATACCATGTGAAAAATACTAGGTTTATCAACACTAAATAGGCTAGTCAAGGAATCAAAAGACTGAAAATAAATTGGCACAAGTGATTTTATCACACTATTCTCATGTTAACAGCTAATGTTCAAGTCATAGCTACAGTATCTCACAGAAGTAAGTACACCCCTCACATTTTTGTAAATATTTTATTACATCTTTTCATGTGACAACACTGAAGAAATTACACTTTGCTACAATGCAGTAGTGAGTGTACAGCTTGTATAACAGTGTAAATTTGCTGTCCCCTCAAAATGAGTCAGTGCATCACACAGCCATTAATGTCTAAACCGCTGGCCACAAAAGTGAGTGCACCCCTAAGTGAAAATGTCCAAATTGGGCCCAATTAGCCATTTTCTCTCCCCGGTGTCAT
The DNA here is from genome assembly GCF_019924925.1 of Ctenopharyngodon idella. NCBI lineage: Eukaryota > Metazoa > Chordata > Actinopteri > Cypriniformes > Xenocyprididae > Ctenopharyngodon > Ctenopharyngodon idella. Next base: position 12,729,115 of record NC_067224.1, on the reverse strand, counting down.
GTGACTCGTTAATGTTACAAGGTCTCAGGTGTGAATGGGGAGCAGGTGTGTTAAATTTGGTGTTATCGCTCTCACTTTCTCATACTGGTCACTGGAAGTTCAACATGGCACCTCATGGCAAAGAACTCTCTGAGGATCTGAAAAAAGAATTGTTGCTCTACATAAAGATGGCGTAGGCTATAAGAAGATTGCCAAGACCCTGAAACTGAGCTGCAGCACAGTGGCCAAGACCATACAGCGGTTTAACAGGACAGGTTCCACTCAGAACAGGCCTCGCCATTGTCGACCAAAGAAGTTGAGTGCACATGCTCAGCGTCATATCCAGAGGTTATGTTTGGGAAATAGACGTATGAGGATTATTATGAAGAGATTGAAGGGGTGGGGGGGTCAGCCTGTCAGTGCTCAGACCATACGCCGCACACTGTTCATTGAGGGAACCATGAATGCCAGCATGTACTGTGACATACTGAAGCAGAATATGATCCCCTCCCTTCGGAGACTGGGCCGCAGGGCAGTATTCCAACATGATAATGACCCCAAACACACCTCCAAGATGACCACTTCCTTGCCAAAGAAGCTGAGGGTACCTAAACCCTATTGAGCATCTGTGGGGCATCCTCAAACGGAAGGTGGAGGAGCGCAAGGTCTCTAACATCCACCAGCTCCGTGATGTCGTCATGGAGGAGTGGAAGAGGACTCCAGTGGCAACCTGTGAAGCTCTGGTGAACTCCATGCCCAAGAGGGTTAAGGCAGTGCTGGAAAATAATGGTGGCCACACAAAATATTGACAGTTTGGGCCCAATTTAGACATTTTCACTTAGGGGTGTACTCACTTTTGTGGCCAGCGGTTTAGACATTAATGGCTGTGTGTTGAGTCATTTTGAGGGGACAGCAAATTTACACTGTTATACAAGCTGTACACTCACTACTTTACATTGTAGCAAAGTGTAATTTCTTCAGTGTTGTCACATGAAAAGATATAATAAAATATTTATAAAAATGTGAGGGGTGTACTCACTTCTGTGAGATACTGTATATACTTTGGTGAAAGGTCTTCCATTGTAACCACATTACAGTAAACAAGTTTTTGATTGTTTTTGCAAACTGATGAACAAGTTTAAATGATTGTCTGTGGTACTCCACAGCATCTTTGGCATAGAGCTGAACTTCAGTTGAACCCAGAACGTTCCTTTAAAGAAAATCAGAAATTCAGACTTCAGACGATTCAGAATTTAGACAAATTTTCAAACACAAGGCTTTAGAACACTGACTGAGCAGACATCTTCTGACAATAAACTTTCCATCCAAACTGCCACTTTCAGAGATTAATGTCCACAAAAACCAATGTAAGGGGAGCCCCCAACCTCAAGGATGGATCAAACAGTGTGAGCATGATTTATGTCTCTTGTTTATAGGCCACATCCATGTTAGTGTCTTATTAACATTTAATAAGAACCCTCCTGCATTTCAGAGAAACATTCTGTGGTGAGCATGAACTTCAGCCTTAATGTGAACTAACTTCCAAAGCACCTTAATTCTCGTATGCAGGCATGTTTTAAAACACAAGGGCAAGTATAAAGAACCCTTTATCCAGTACAAGTAGAGGAAGTGAGCTTCAGAATAAATAGCAGCTTGAAGAGAGGTACAGACCACATGACTACACATCTGGAGATATTACAATTCCGTCTCCATGCCAAGAAACTCAGTCAGCACCACCACCCACACCTACACACACACACACACACACACACACACACACACACACACACACAGAAATACATCTCAAAGAAAATGTTGAGTCTGACAGGTCTTCATCAGTACCAGCTTTCCTTGTCTTACTTTTTTGTGACCTCTGACCTCTTACTTCCTGTTTAACGAGAAAAGAAACATAAACTTTTTTTTTTGCTCCAAAAAAAGCTCCACCTCTTTCGCTCCCTCTGCCTCTTTTCAACTCTTCCAGGGGAAAGTTAAAAGTCTGCCACGTCAATTCTGAAAAATCTACATTTGAAAGTATGAAAAGACACTGTGCGTTACAAATTAGTTTTGCGATGCAAATACTGCGTATCTTCCTTTTGTATATCTGTTATCTAAGACTTTGCCGCTGATCTGAGGGGGATTTATGAGTCGACGGGGGTGAAAGGGCCAGGAAACCTAATGCTTCTTGCCACCCACATTCTTTGCTTTCTCGTACCACCATCAAACACTTTTTGGACCCTCCTCTCCTCCTCCTCCCCCACTCACCCACCACTCTTTGGCATCTTACACATTCGGATGTCCAGCCGTACGGAGCTAGAGCAAAAGAGAGACAGAGACGGAGAAAAGGATGGATGGAGGTTTTCGGAGGACAATCGGAACATCTAATGCCAAATCTGATTGGCACAGATGCATGAACTTTGAGGTATTTCTTGTCCCTTTGAAGTATTTATCATTTGCATATGGTAGAAACAGATCTGAAAGTTTAAAGTTAAGGAGGGACAATGGGCTGGATGGACACTGTCCAACAGCTTGGCAAATCGAAGGAAATTTAAATGGATATATGAAATAAAATATATAAATAATAGATAAACGATAGATATAAATAATGGATGTATTTTTTTAAAAGGAGCAAAAAATGTATACATTCTAAAAGATCTGAAATGCATCTTGGCAAGCTTCACTGAATAATAAACATACAATAGTCCGCTTCATTAAATAATTAAACAAGTAAAACTGATGTGACCGTGGCAAACGGCCTGCTGTAATTCATATTTTTCAAGCAAATACAAAGTCAACAGTCACTAATAAACATCAACTTTCTCATTTCCCTTTTTCTATGCTTACTACCAAAAAAGATACATTTTTTAAAGCGTTTTCACAAATATTTATATTTATTAACACAATTTATTAAGTGCATGTATATTTTGTACATCATGATCGCTAACGTTTTGTACACATTCATTCCTCAGTGCTGTTGGACTCATCTCATCTCCCTGTGAAGCGCCATGCCCGCACCGCTTTCCCAGTGTTCAGACTACCTGTTCAGGGCGTAGAGATTGTACAGTAGTCTGCACATTGGTTAGGCTGTGTGGGGAGTGCACGCACATCATCTTGTTCTGTTCATCAACAGTCTTGTCATCATGTTTCTGTATGTCTACCCATGGAAATGTGCATGCCTTCATGCGTTAAGTAATGTCTGTGTGTTTAAGTGCGTTTAAGGAAGGGGGTTACATATCATAGTTAGCTAAATCTGACAAAACCTTCCCTGGAGACATTCAGGAACCTATTAAAAAGAATCTATTATAATTGGTTAAAATAATGGTTTAATGCTTTTTATTGTAAAATTACTATATACAGTATATATATATATATATATATATATTTATATATACACACTGTGTATATATATATATATATATATATATATATATTTATATATATATATATATATATATATATATATTTATATATACACACTGTATATTATATATATATATATATATAAGTTAGTCGATAGTAACTATTAAAATTAGCTAACTAAAAAAATTTTTATTCTACAAATGCAAAGAAATATATTTCTTTTTTTCAGTAAACGTAAAAAAAGAAAAAAAGGAAGAAGGAAAGAAAGAAAGAAAGAAAAAGAAAGAAAGCCAATGTGATTCGTTACAATGCTGATTTGATGGAAAATAAAAGTTATTTCACTGTGTATAATTCTCATTGTTTGGACTCTTATTTCATCCACTTGGAACACAAAGAAATTGTTTTGGCACAAGCAGGACATAACTGTGGTTTTTAAAAATGAAGAGATTAAATGAAAAACAATTATATGCTAAATGGATTTTTTCCCCCAATGTAATATAAGTCATTTTCGACTAGGAACTCCTTTGTTTTAAAAGGGCTTTCTCTTCATGCTTAAACTAACTACAGCGAGGGCTTTTGGGAAGTGTTGGACCAAAATCTGGTATGTATGGTAATGAAAACCATATGCCACCTTCCCAACCCCCAGAGCAGCCCTCCCACCAGCTCCTTGTCTGCTTCTCCTCATGCCTTCAGTCTGGACTGACAGTGGGGGTGGGGCGGGGTGGGGGTCACAACAGTACTGTAACACCTGTGCTTGATCAGACCGTCAAGATGGCAAAATCTCTGGCCATTACTGAAGTAAGAAACAGAACTAATGCACTCAGAAACAGAACTAATGTATGACCTCATTCGACTCATTCTCTTTTCTTGGATCTAATGAAGCGGTGCATTTACAGCATGGGTTACTGGTAGGATAAGATGCTTTCATTGTAAAATAGACTAAATATAGCCTTACTGCTGGTGGAAAAAATACTAAACTATAGAGCACACTGTATGAAAAGGAAACAAGGCCGCTTCAGGTAAACTGTAGTGCATATATTGCGAGTTACTTCAGATAAAAAGCACTGCTAAATGAAAAGCAACCAAGAAAAGACATCAGACAGAGGAACAGAGGGGACTCACCTCATCATCTTTGTACCAGGACAGATTCTCAGCGGTCAGGACAAACCAATATTCCTTCGCTCCTCCTTTCATGATGCCAATATTATTGATGGTTAGCCAACCCTTTCTGATAACCTAGACACAGGCAAACATGTGGGACGTATAATGTACAGTCAGACGGTCATTGTAATATTTATCAAATATGTAAATAAATTAACAAGTAATATTGATTTAAAATTAGTGTGAGAATAAAGAAGCATGATACGAGAGACATAAACATGCAAAGCTAGTTTTGAGACAATGACCAATTATGCAGTTTAGCAGTCATCATACAAAAATATCTGAATGCAGAATGCTGTGATTGACCAGAATCAGAATCAAGTTCCAAAACTCCATGTAATAAATTTGAAAATTATGTTTATGTGAATATGGGATTTCTCAGAAGAACAAATCAGAAGCACATTGCAAATACAGTGGGGTCCTAAAGTCTGAGACCACTAGTGAAAATATATCTACACTACCGTTCAAAAGTTTGGGTTTTTAAGAAATTAATACTTTTATTCAGCAGACACATTCGTTTTTCCTTTTGAACTTTTTATTCATCATGGAATCATGAAAAAAATGTATCACAGTTTTTACAAAAGTAAATAAAATAAAATTTTAATTGTAATAATATTTTACTGTATTTTTTATTAAATAATGCAGCCTTGATGAGCATAAGAGAATTCTTTCAAAAAATTAAAAAAAAAAATCTTACCCAAACTTCTGAACAGTAGTGTTTTTAGCAAATTTGCAATCTCATTTAAAAGTTTTATACTATTACAAATAAACATAAAAAGTTAATAATTTATAAAAAAATACAAATTATATTATCAGCATTACAATTTAATTTAAATAAAAAATTGACATCAAAAAAACACATTTCATAGTATTTGGTATGCTTTTTCAATTCAGGTGTAAATGTAAAAAACAAACAAACAAACAAAAAAAATGTAATTATTACTGATTAGCGTATGTTTTCAGGCTTTACTTTCATTACATTACCCTATGTAACCTGCAGTACATTCAAGGTATACTATACATGTTCAGTACTTTTGTTCTCTGAGAACTGAATCCATGACCATCATGTTTCTACCAGATGAGCTACAGTTCTCAGGAGGGCAATGAGTTTACACTGGAATCCTTATTTAGTTTCACAGCAGCCTCTCCAATGCAGTGCCATGGTGAAAAAACAATCAACTTTACTGGTAAAGGTTAGGCTTAATTTCACTTAATGAACTTAATATTAAACAATATTATTGATTTGACTGCACCTGACACTAACTAAGCTGGACAATGACATCACTGTTTTTATGCAGAACTGCTTTATAGATGAAATGAACTAATTTAATAATTGATGATCTTTACAATGGAACTGAACTGACTTCAGCTGCTGAACAATGACACTATTTTCTTTTAGAGCTGCTGTACAGTCAAAATGAACTGTTTGCATCATTGAACAATTTTCCTGTTATCACCGTAAAGCTGCTTTGAAACAATCTGTATTGTATAAAGCGCTAGATAAATAAAGGTGACTTGACTTGATTAATTAATAATCATAACCAGCTATGTCTTTTTTGTTTAAAAAATACACCATAATGAAGACCATAATAATCAAAATTTAATGCTTTGTTCAAAAATATTTTACATTAAAAGGCCAGAGTACATCAGTAAACACACACAAACACACACACACACACCAAAGACGTCGCAGTCAATGCACACTTACCATTATCTCATCCTGAGGTGCGTTGGCATAGCAACAGTAGCAAAGCAAAGACAGGGTTTAAGATAGGTAATAATAAAATGGAAAAGGCAGCAGAGAGAATAGACAAGATGAACAGAATACAGAAGTAGAAGAAAGATGCTAGAATAGTTCACACTACTAACACAAGACATACAACAAGAATTGTTAAACGTGCCTAAATGGAACATGCTATAAGATGATGCAGGCCTAATATATGTGAATTATTCCTAACTAGAAATGGCAAAAAATTATAAAGGGGTCATGAATTGAAAAATCTAATTTTCCTTGGTCTTTTGACATATAAGAGGTCATTGTACTATAAAAAATACCCTGTAAGTTTCAGAACTCAAAACTTCCTCATTAGTCCGAAAACAGCTTTTACTGAAACCTCTGAAAATGACTTGTTTCAGATTTTGTCACATTATTACGTCAGAGGCCCTGCTTACACCTTGTAGTAAGATGCGTTTTGGTCGATCGGATCACAAGTAGAAGAGGGATACACATACCCGTTTACACCTGGTGTTATAATTCAACTCTTTTGTCCACTTTCAACCACTTCTGTCCTGATTTCGTCAAGGGGAGGGTCTATGAGTGGGTAAATGTCTTCTCTTTTTTTCAGATCTTTTGATCTAATTGACAAAATAAGCTCGCGCAGTTTACATGTGAACATGGAAGTAGAAGACATACAGAGAGCAGCAACTTTCGTTACTGCTCTGACAGCTGCAAGACCGAACGCTGTGAGTGCGTGTTAGAAATCAGGATGGGTGAGAGAACATTGCGCTTGGTACCTTTTTAGTCTTCAAACCAAACTTGGATCTCCCGTCAACAAAGTTTAAATCCGGTCTGGCAAGCTTCCCATAATGTTTATGCATTAGGTCAGTATAAGCGGAAAGTAGACGATCTTTGTGGCTGTTTGAAAGCAATCTGGTCGAATGTGTTTTCGACTACCTCTGGAAGTGGTCAAAAGTGGACAAGCTCAAAACGTTTTAGACCTGTTTACATCTGTATTTAGCGACATCCACTTGTGATCCGATTGACCAAAACGCATCTCAATACCAGGTGTAAACAGGTCCATAGTGCGACAAAAGGCCGCCTCTGCAGAATCAGATCAACACCTACTTCTACATGATTGCCTCTTTAGCCCCGCCCACCAATTTGCGCATGCCATGTAGTAGTGTAATACAAGACAGGGACGCAAACACATCCTTACTCCAGCAACAAAACGATAGAGGTGCCTCTGAGGATTACAATACGTTTTGTGCCAAGTGCCAATTTGTGGAAAACACAGAGTTTACATTGCATCCTTGTGATCCTAAAATTAAGAAAGCGTGGATGAACTTTATTTTTAATGAAGTTCCAGTCAGATCGCGTCAGTAAGACATTTTCACGTCATTTTTGTCTTCATTTTACTGCGGATTCGTTTTTAAACAAGAAACAGTTCGACATATGCTTTTCAGAGAGACTGAAAATAAAAGATGATGCAGTGCAGACTATAACGGATCCGACAGCAATGTCGCAACACACATGTGTCCACGTGTCACTATTGCTTTGTCTGATACAGATCTTTTAATACGTACTGAGTATTTATACTCTAGCGCTGTAGTCAAACTGAATAGTTGTGATATTTGTGATTTGCTATTCTTTCCTTTGCTTCGGCATTTATGTGGTTAATGCGGGGGATTCCCGGATACGGAACAAAGAATGTAGAGAACACTTCTTTGGTTATTGTTTTGATCTAAGCCAATCTAAAAAATAAAATCTTCAGTGAGCAACATCTTTTGTTTTGTCATCAGTAAGACATTACAACACGTTTCATTTTATTTAAAACACGACACTGCAAATGACAATGTATATGTTTTTCAATGTATCCAAAAAAGGATGAATATGGTACATTCATTCATAATTCCGTTTACACTTAACACCAAAAGTTATCAATTGTCAACTATAACTGTGGTAACTCCAAGCACTTTAACTTTATTTGCCACCAGGGCTTGACATTAACTTTTTTGCTCACCAGCCACTGTGGCTAGTGGTTTTCCAAAGTTACTAGCCACTCAGCATTTTCATTGGCCACAATTTTGCTGTTGGGAAATTACATTTTCTATGATTAAAGTTGACTTTGACATGCTAAAATTACTTGATTTTAAGTCATTTTACTTGATTAGCTAGATTTAAAACCCTTTCAAACTTTCAAATGCAGATTGACCACTCAAATCAAGACTAGGCCTACATGGTATATCAGCTGGTATGTACGGGTGGGCAAGGGGTGGGTAATATGACCATAATATGATAAATTTTATAATTGTATAAGTTATTTTTGTTAGGCTATATAAAAAGAACAAAGAAGCAAATTAGCAAATTACAAATACAATAGTAAATAGCCTAAACTCTTTTTTCAGATACAGTAGGTTTATTTAACATTTATTTAACATCTTTTGTTGTTTGATTATTAATGACAGAGAGGTATTTAATTTAATTTAATTAATTATTCCGCCTATCCCACCTTCACTAACTGCAAGTTAATCGATAACGAATTGTGATCGGATTGTAATTTTGTGCTACAACGAGCTTAGCTACCTTTTTATTTGACTGTAGGCTGAAATTATATTCAACCCGCCAAAGTGGCTAGTGGGAATGGCTGTCTTTGTGTTAATGTCAAGCCCTGTTTGCCACAACCTATAAAGGTATTTAATATGCCTTTATAGGTTGTAGACTTATAAAGCATATTTAATATGCATACATGTTTCACATTGTTGGCAAATGTTTCAACTAAAGAGATATTTTTCAACAACGGAAGTTTTCAAAACAATTCCACACATGTAATGGCGGGGCCATTGAAAATTATTTTAATATGCAAAACTGTTACCCAATCATAGCAGTGGGCGTTTACTTCCAAGTTTATTCCCAAAGTCATTTCTTTTGTTTTGTTTATGCACACTTAAAGTCACGTCGACTTTTTTAACAATGTCTTTAGTACCTTTCTGGAACTTGAAAGAGTCGGTCAAATTTCTGTCTATGGATGAGCCATATACCTTTCGGATTTCATCAAAAATATCTTAATTTGTGTTCCGAAGATGCACAAAGTGTTATATAACAATGAGTAAGCTCTTCCTCATTATTTTTTACCTTTCAAGAGCATTTTAATAACATCTACCCCTGTTCTCAATAATTAAAATCTCATAATATGACAGACACTGAGTGATGCAGTGTCCAATTATAGACCTGCTTCTGGTGTTCCTACATAAATAATGTTTGAGTAAGGCAGCAAACATCTGCCAGGCTGTGTGATGCATGCAGGACACAACATCTGTTCATTCTGTCTTGTGCTTACCTGATTGCCAGCAGTCTTCTTCTTATTCATCTGACTACTTCTCTGCTGGGCGCTGAAGAGATAAACAGAAAAAAGAAATATCCATTAAGAGAACAAATAGATTGCAACTTAAGGACAACTAACAGTCACAAGAACATTTTACCAGCTTATTAGTTATCAGTTAAGATGGAGAACAGAATGCCTTATGTTGATCCACATACTAGACCATCATCAAACTAAACAATAAATAAGATAAACCAGCCTGGTAGGAGTGATCAGATTTGATTCTAAATTCAATGAATTTGATCCTGCCAAAAGATTTATAAAGGTTGAAACTGAAAGAAGATAAGAGCATTAACTAAAAATATGGCCTAGAGAAACAACTGAAATTGTTTGAAAATGATTATACAATCACATGTAGGATGATTCTCTACACCTGGCTTTATAAATCAGCCTGCTGTCTACTATGAATATCTAGGGATCACAGCTTACACAATCATTGTCTATCATCACTGTGCCTTTGGGCTCTGTCTCAGCTGATTTAATGCTCCCTGCTGAAAATTCTAGCATAATCCAGCATGAATTCCATGTTGGTCCAAGCTAGTTTATGCTGGTTAGCATCGTCATGCTGTTTTTCGTTTCCCATGCTGGTACCAGCATGCAAAACATACCTTATGCTGGTGACCAAAGTGTTAGTAAATGGTTAGTAATGTTCTTACTTTGCAAAACCGATGAAATCCTCATGATTGGTGTTCATGTATGCTAACTCAATGTCAATTAGCAACATGACCTGGTGACAGAAAAAGAAAACAATACATATTTCACTACTTATTTTTCAGTTGAAGTTGTAGCTTGGTTTTACCACATGAGTTTGTATATGTAAAGGGTTGGCAGGTGCATAGTAGATGGGCCATACCTGATTTTTGGTGCGACTCTCCCGATCACGGATGTGTTGGGTGACAATCTTCTCCATTTCCTCTCTAAGCATGGGGTACTGAGCCAGCTGTCCCACAAAACACATACTGAATCAACTACTACCACTGACAGCTTATTAAGCAATCTTATTAACATAGACAAATGGAAAAGAGATTTCAGTGATTAAGTGCGGAAAATAATTTTGCATTATTTAAATGACAACTAAATCCCCCACCCCATTCTCATTATTATGTGTCTAGATGTTTTGTTTTTGAGTTGAGAGTAGTGAGAGTAATTTTGTTTGTACACACTAACAAAATTTTAAAATAGAAATAGATAAAAAACAATAAATTAGCCTAAATTAAATGCTATATTTCACTATATGAACAATGTATACATTACTGAGATTTTTATTTCATAAATTGTGCTTAAATGTCATCAAAATAATGCAACAATTTGAACATATAATTCATCTTCTTCCGGCAAAATGTGCGTATATATATATATATATATATATATATATATATAATTTTTTTATTATTATTATTATTATTATTTTTTTTTTTTTTCTTTCTTTTGATTTTGGGGTTAAATAGAACCTATACATATTTCTAAAAGGCTTTATGAGATTCACTCTAAAGTGACATCTGATATGGTTATATATATATGTAATGTAGGAATATAAATTTGGGGTCGGTAAGAATTTTTAATATTTCCGAAAGAAGTCGCTAACCAAGGGTGCATTTATTTGATCAGAAAACAGTAATATTGTGAAATAATATTATAATTTGAAACAACTTTCTATTTGAATACATTTTCAAATGTAATTTATTCCTACGATGGCAAAGTTTTCAGCAGCCGTTACTCCAGTCTTCAGTGTCACATGATTCCTCAGAAGTCAAAATATGCTGTTATGGTGCTCAAGAAAACTTTCTTATTATAACAGATGTGCTGCTAAATATTTTTGTGAAAGCCCTGATACATTTTAGTATTCTTTGATGAATAGAAAGTAGACATCTTTTGTAACAATTTAGTCTAGACTAGAGTCTTTAGTGTCACTTTTGATCAATTTTAATGCATCCTTGCAGGCAATTAATCCTTGCAAATAATTAATGAAAACATTTTGTTTTTTAAATTGACCCCAAATTTTTGAATGGCAGTGTATATGAAGCTCAAATGAGTATACTGTATAGACAGGCACAGAGTTAGGTTTACCTTCTTGGTGCATTGCCTGACCGTATTGACCAGCTCGGTGATGACCAGGTCCACACATTTCTGGCATGGCTCTTTGATCTTTGCAATCTGCCGTTTAACAATAGTCTCAAAGGCCATGTCTGGAGTAAACAGACCGGTCCTGACAAGTAAAACAATGAACAGAGCAGTCAGAGATCTAAATGATGTGCTTTACAGTTACTGATCAGTTTGTCATTGCAGTTCATATTTCATGACACGGTTCTCATGGCGCAGTACTTCATATCTAGCGAGCAGTTGTTTAGAATGTCACAGTGACATCAAAGCGAGTTTGATCTCAGAGTAGGTGAGTTGGCGAATGTGTGTGACTCTGTCTGTTTGAGGTAGAGGCTTCACACCTGATACCGTGGATGTTCTTGATGGCGTAACTTATCTCCTTACGCAGCTCTTTTTCATCAAACTCCATCTAGTCATCATTAACAGACAGAGAGACACTTTCTTTGTAAAAATGAGAGGATTTAATTTAAATAATCCTACAGAAAGTATGAGCACTGCATTGTTTTGCTCTCGGAGAACATCAGTTGTCAGTATGATAAAATTACCTTAACCAGCTCAAAGGGGAAGCGCTCATGGAAGATGCGATTGATCCTTGCACCTCCGGAAAGTTCCACTGTGTCCACCTGATCTCCTGAACCCTCAATGCACTTCTCAAAATCCACTGCAAACTGCTGCACCATCCTTTAAACCAGAGAACAGTGAGTTTTATGTGCGAGTCACAGAAAATAAACAAACCATCACACAGAAACGCACACACACACATAAAAATACACTACTGTTTAATGTTTTTGAAAGAAGTCTCTTAAGCTTACCAAGGCTGCATTTATTTGATTAAAAATACAGAAATACTGTACAATATTATTACAATTTGCAATAACTCTTTTCAACTTTAATATATAAGGTAATTTATTCCTGTGATGGCAAAGCTGAATTTTCAGCAGCCTTTACTCCAGTCTTTAGTGTTACATGATCCTTCAGAAATCATTCTAATATGCTGATTTGATGCTCAAGAAACATTTTTTATTAGTATCAAAGATGAAACAGTTGTGCTGCTTAATAGTTCCCTTTTCGAATAGGAACACTACACTGTGTCTTGGATGGACGCTATGGGGACGCCATCAGCATATCCGGTGTCTAAAGAATGTGTGAAAACACTCCAATCTGATTGGTTGGTGACAGTCCATGACATTATTAGCGGAGCACCCGTAAGTATAAGAGGGTGCCCATAGTACACGTCATCAGCTTTTTTATCTTCAGGAGTGGTTTATATTGTTAGCGCGTGGTGAAGGCAAGATAATGGAAAATCCTAGCAAGCGTTCTAGGAAGTGTGTGCCTCCGTGTCCCAGGTTTTTGACACCTGAGGACACACACAACCTATGCGTTTATTTCTTGGGAGAGGAGCATGCACATTCAGTGCTCAAGGGTTCTGAATGCACCCATTGTGAGAAGTTCACAATGAGGAAGCTCTGTTCACATTTGTCTCTATTCTCAAGGGATGTGAAACAAGCCTCTGCATCCCACAGCTCAGACCCCACTGTTGCCGAGGCAAAGCGGAGGCTTTAGTCGTGGGGATCGTAGTTCAAGCTCACCAAGGAATTCGCGAAAGGGCTGGCTCTTTCTCACACCTCAATTGCATGCTCGAGCGATCTGCTGGATCAGGATGTGCTGTCTTTCAAGTCATCTGATCCAGCTAGTATACTATCCAGATAGTATACTGCTGGCACCATCCAGCCAAGAGGAAGTGGATGTGGTTAAAGAAGGCGAGCAGAATATTTAAATAAATAAATAACAAAACACACTTCTGATCAGTGACTAGACTTGTGATCAGTGAATCAGACCACTTCTTCAAGGCCACCTCAGTTGTGGGTAATGAGAGTGAAGAGAGCGCTGTTCATTCACTACCCCCACCTACATTTCCTGCAGGTACTGAGAACTCGAACCCACGACCTTCAGGGTTACAAGTCCGACTTGGCCACATTAGGCCACACCTGCCCACATAAGGCCACAACTGCCCATATGTGAGGTTATGTGAGGATACCCCCAGTGGAGGACAAGTTTGCAGGCTATCTCTCCCAAGGTGAGTCATTCTCTTTGAAGGATCCAGTCCTGCCATCAAGGTCGCTTCAGACAACCTCGCGCTTGAATGGCAGGGCGTGTGCGGAAGCAGATCAGACCGGGGTTGTGGGGGGCCTTGCACACCATGGCGGTGCTTGCAGGTCTACCAGGCAGGTCTGCTAAAAGATCTGGATCAGGGCCAGGGACTGTCCTCTAGCTCTCTGGGCCACTAAACAAACAGTCGCTGCTATCGGTCGCTTGATGTCAATGATGGTGGCATGTGTGGCTGAACTTGCCAGACATCAGGGAGAAAGAAAATTATTTTCTCCTCGATGCCCAAGTCTTACTGAAGCTTACTGACCCCAAACTTTTGAACGGTTGTGTATGTGCATGGCTGTAAATGTTCAAGTGGGTAATGTATATATATATATAACTCACTGTAGCAGAGCCTTGGTTTTGCGAGAAGGATCATCGGGGCGGAAGTGTTTGTACTCCTCCACCTCTTTCTCAATGGACAGTAATTGGCTCTGAAGTTTATTCCTCAGTCCTGGCAGGGTGTCTCGGATGTGATTAGTTAATTGCTAGATGAGAATGAAAACCATTGGTAACTGGCAAACATTTTTCAAATCTATATTACATGATTTGTGCTGTTTTACAAAACTGAGAGCTAACAATATACTTAAGGCAAAATTCTTCTGAATAAAATGGCAGTGAGGTACAGTATATAAAATGCTGAAAAACATGCAGAAAAACATTTGCATAAGTGACTCTCTGTGTCATTCTACCTGATTAAGCACTTTCTGCAGGTAGGGAGACCCCATTCGATCAGCCAAATGTCGATAGGCTGGGTGGGTGAGAAAGAACTTCCTCTCTGCTGCCATGGCAGCAGTAATGTCCTTCTTGCCATCAATGTCCTTTTGACTGCGGTTCACAACCCCAATGTAACCTAGAGGGAATATCCAATTTGAAGTAGTTACAGGCAATCAGCATAACGAAACATAGCACATTCCCAGCTAACAATTTTTTGTTCTAAGAATGTTTTCCAAACATTCTGTTTTGGTTATGATGTTAAAATGTCCAGTTTTCTTGATGGTAGAAGAACATTTTTTAAAGGTTTGTATGATGTTCCTGAAACATTCTTTCAACTTAATTTTATTAACAACTTAACATTCTAGGAATGTTGATTTGTAACATTTTAAGAACATAAAAATGTCCAGTTTCCTTAATATTAATAGAACATCATTTAAAGGTTAGTACGACGTTCCTGAAACATTCTTTCAAACAACCAAACACCTGCTGGTAACAAGCAGAATTACTGAAGGAAAGAGAAACAACAAGAACAGAAACTTTAAATGACTTCATCTAAGACCACAGCCTTAGATGAAATCAACTGAAGATAAAAGTAAACATTAAATTTCTCAAGATCTCAGCAGAGGAGGTTTAAACAACTCCACAAACATCATTAAAATCTTCACCTATTACAAACCAGACTGACTTTATTTCTGTAAAAAAATGTACAAAAGTTCTTGTTAACAGAGATTTAGATGTTGATGTTTGGTTGTTTCGTTTGAGGTTACCGTTATGGTGGTCAGTGTCTACTTTAGTTGGGCTCTTGACCCATGGCTTTTTTTTTTTCTTTAGTTTATTTCTCCTTTGGCAATTGCATGTGTTTTCAGAAAACATTTCTACATTGATAAAGAAAGAGACTGATGAAAAGGCAGATCAACAAGTCTGTTTTAATGGCAGCCATTGTGATAAAGATGACTTATAACACTGAAGAGATCTTTGTGAGATCTTCCAAAACTGCTACAACCTCTTGTGAAAAAGTTGAGACTCACTTAGACTTCAACACTCATCATACAAACCTCAACAATAGTGATGATCAAAAAATGTTCAAACATAAATAGTACAAGAATTCAGCTGCATAATTTATTAATGCTGCAATGCATGCTTACGGCCAATCCTGGATCTGCGTGTCCTGAATCGGTCCCTTCACAGGCTGCCGTTCAAGATGCTTACGCAGAAACGCATTTTCGAATGCATCCGTCCCCAGGATTGGTCCGCAGCGATCGACCTGAAGGACACGTACTTTCATATCTCGATTCTGCCTTGACACAGGCCCTTCCTACGGTTTGCGTTCAAGGGTCGGGCATATCAGTACAAAGTCTTACCCTTCGGGCTGGCCCTGTCGCCCTGCGTCTTTACCAAGGTTGCGGAGGGGGCCATTGTTCCGCTCAAGGAACAGGGTGTTCGCATTCTCAACTACCTCGACGACTGGCTCATTCTGGCCAGCTCGCGAGAGCAGTTGTGCGAACACAGGGACATGGTGTTAGCTCACCTCAGCCAGTTGGGTCTTTGGGTCAACTGGGACAAGAGCAAACTCACCCCCGGGCAGGGGATCTCTTACCTCGGTATGGAACTGGACTCGGTCGCCCAGACAGCGCGCCTCACCGAGGAGCGCGTCCAGTCAGTGTTGAACTGCCTGAGTTCACTCAAGCGCAGGACAGCGGTCCCACTGAAACTTTTTCAGAGGCTCCTGGGGCATATGGCAGCTGCAGTCACGCCGCTCGGATTGCTTCATATGAAGCCGCTTCAGCACTGGCTTCACGACCGGGTCCCGAGATGGGCGTGGCAATGTGGTACGTTCCGTGTCCCCGTGACACCGAACTGCCGTCGTACCCTCACTCAGTGGTCGGACCCTTCGTTCCTGCGGGCAGGAGTTCCCCTCAAACAAGTGTCCAGGCCTGCTGTGGTCTCCACAGTTGCCTCTGCCACCAGGTGGGGAGCCATGTACAACGGGCATGCAGTGTCGGGTCTGTGGACGGGCCCCAACTACATTGGCATATCAATTGCCTCGAGTTGCTAGCAGTACGTCAGACTCCATCCCCAGGTGGTCCAGCTGATCTGGCAGCGTTTCGGGGCCGCACAGGTAG
The DNA here is from genome assembly GCF_019924925.1 of Ctenopharyngodon idella. Taxonomy (NCBI): domain Eukaryota; kingdom Metazoa; phylum Chordata; class Actinopteri; order Cypriniformes; family Xenocyprididae; genus Ctenopharyngodon; species Ctenopharyngodon idella. The sequence goes on along the minus strand of NC_067224.1, from coordinate 12,712,431 downwards.
ATCTGTTTGCCTCTCCGGACACAGCCCATTGCCAGTAGTTTTATTCCCTGACTGAGGGCACTCTCGGCACGGATGCTCTGGCACACAGCTGGCCCCGGGGCCTACGCAAATATGCGTTTCCCCCAGCGAGCTTACTTGCACAGCTCCTGTGCAAAGTCAGGGAGGACGAGGAGCAGGTTTTGCTAGTGGCTCCATATTGGCCCACTCGGACCTGGTTTTTGGAACTGACGCTCCTCGTGACAGCACCTCCTTGGCCCATTCCTCTGAGGAAGGACCTTCTGACTCAGAGATGGGGCACCCTCTGGCACCCACGTCCAGACCTCTGGAAACTCCTTGTCTAGTCGCTGGACGGGACGCAGAGGTTCTAAGTGATCTCCCCCAGTCGGTTGTAGACACTATCACTTCCGCTAGAGCTCCTTCTACGAGGAACCTCTATGCGTTGAAGTGGAACCTGTTCGTCGAATGATGACCTTCGATCATGTTTGGTCAGGTCAGTGCTTTCCTTCCTGCAAGAGGGCTGGTCGCGCCGGCGATACCACCTTGCTTTTTTCTTATCAGTATGAAAGAGACTCAAAATACTCTGTCAATTTTGCACATACAATTAAGAGTTACACACCATTTTAATGAAATATCTGAGAAATATCTTCTTTTATTTGTGTACACTCAGAGTAAAAACAAAATGTTGTGCTTTTTGCAAAATAAAGAAAACTAACATGATGCGTGATCTGTCGTCTCCCTCTGAACGAAGTCCAATCTGATAGTTCTCAGAAAATGAACTGTAACTTAGTGAATACTAATCACAAAAAAATGAGACTTATGTCTAAAGAGATGTTGAAATGTCAGGTTTTAAATCGTGTAAGTCCAATCAAAAACAAATATTCTCTGTTTATGTAATCTGAATGAAAACAAAGCCATGTCAGACGTCCGTGATTCAGCTCATTATCCACGGAGCGAGCGCTATTCAGACGCAAATTCTGAGGCAATACATGTATACATCGTCGCAATCGTGTATTTATTATCTTCAAAAGTGTTAGCGATCTCTGGGTGCTTCTGTTGTTAGTTCCTGGAATGTCACATGGTATGTCTGCTCTTCATTGAGACATTTGTGGACTAAATGTGCACAGTGCGCCCTCCGGCTGCAAGTATGAATTGAAAACACAGTATCCAGCGCTCATAGTGATGACAATAAATATTGAATAAATATTTTATATTACTCCTCTGTATAGAAAATTGACTTAAACATATGAGAATCCATCAATATTTCTCCAAATGTGCATGCTTTTAAGCTAAAAGCCCTGATGGATGTTGTTTTGTCAAAGGTAACAACTCCGTTTTTCATATTCATAACTCCTGACGCATAGGCTATTAACAAATTACGGTCACTATAAGAGTAAAACAGAGGTCAAAATGTGAAGCTTGAGTATTAGATATTTTTAATGATGTATAGTTTGTCAACTGCACATTAACAAAGTATATTAAAATAGAAAACTAGAGGCTTGAGAGTCCTTTTAAAAACATAATAGTAATGCGTCCAATCTTTTGACTGGTACTGTAATTTTAAACTATAATAGGCCTATACAAAATTTTCCTCACATGATGTGCAATAATACGTGCATGCATGAGATCACATGTTTTTTTGTCAAGAATGGACATTATATTTACGTTAATACTTTTATCAGCATGTTCACAGAGGGTTTTTTCACATAGCCTACCTGACTGAAAGGGCTCATTATGTGGGTCATTATGTGGGTCATTATGCAGGTCTGTCTTCTCAGGTGTGAATCACAGCATTATTCGTGAAGATTCAAGCCTCCACGCATACTGTGTTTCTTGACAAAAAGTGTCTTACAAAATTTAAATTAATATATTGTTTTATATGAACGAGTAGGCATTCCTGCCCTCTGGGCCGGATACATGCATCTATTGCTCCAGTGAGTTCCCCGCCTGGCGAACCCTGTCGAGTTCCTCCGCCTCCCCTTGCGGCTCGGACATTGCGGAGTGCCTGATGCTAGGCCAAACGTCCATCACTGACGTTGATGTTTGGCTGGGTCCCATATGTTGTGACCCCTCCACGTGAGTGGTCCCATATGTGTATTGTCTACGGTTAAATTCCCTACGGTGAGCCCGTGTCTTTCCCTTAGCAGAGTCAGCTCTGCTGTCACCTGTCAGATGAGTCTCCCCCTATCTCTAGGCTGGAGCCATCCCAGGGACTCCATATGCGTACTGCCTACGGCCAGTCCATTTGTGTATTTCCAGGGTAGGTTGTGACCTCCACAGCATCCCCTATGGGTTCGCTTCCCCAGTGTTGTCTAAGTCTTACTGAGTGGGTCTTGCGGAACAGCAGTAGACTCTCTCGGTGTAAGCTCGCCCCCTTCTCTGCCCCAAGGTGCGCCAGGTGGCTGGAGCTTACGCTGGCTGCTGGAAGGGGTCAGTAACTGTGGCGTTTTATTTAGGATCCCAATTCGTCGGTCACTACTGACGTACGTCGAACGTGACTAACTGAAAGGGAACATCTCGGTTACATATGTAACCCCCGTCCCCTGAAGGAGGGAACAGAGACGTACGTCCCGTCGCCACAGTTCCTGTGCCTTCGCTGTAGTGCAGACTCAAGGTTGTCTCCTCAGCGAAAAACAGAGTGCGACTGCATCCGCTTCCATATTTATACCCACCTGGCGGGGGCGGTGTGCATTATACAAATATCGCACACCAATTCCATTGGCTTGTTTTAGTTTCACTCGAAGCTGATAGGGCTCTCTAGCGATATCCCAATTCGTTGGTCACGTACGTCTCCGTTCCCTCCTTCAGGGAACGAGGGTTAGCGTTCCATCCGAGACGAGACGTTTTCTGAACGCACTAATATTGCAGCCAGGAAAAAAAAAAAAAAAAAAAAAAAACATCCATCAAGGGTCAAGAGCCCATCTACAGGAAACACTAATCACCACAATGGTGACTTCAAATATTTGGTCCTCTTTCCTTCAGTGATTCCTCTCATTAACATCAGATGTCATCACTAATGGTCACACTGAGCAGTGCTAATAAAACACAGGAGACTTCGTTGTGTAGCATCCAACCTTAAGCCATTTTTAAGCCAAAAATTTAGTGATCCTTACTATTTAAAGGACGTTCGAAGAATGTTGTTCAAAGAATGTTTTCTGCTAACATTATGAGAACATTCATCAAATACTAATGACAATATATGGTGATTTCATGAACATTGTTTTGAAAGTGTTTAATTCGAACACTTGCATAACCTTTACAAAAATTTAAGAGAAAAGTTAGGAACAATAACCATGGGACAGGCAACAAAACTTTCCCACATTGCAAGGATGTTCTTTTAAAAGAGCAAACACAACCTTATTCATTTGAAGTTAGTTGTCATTCAAATGTTTAAAGGATGTTCCAAGAATGTTGTTTTCTCCGAGTCCGACATAATGAAGATATTTGAAAAACCTTCTAAAAACAATGTATCAATAACGTTTTTGTGCTAACTTTTTGAGAGAATTTTTAAAGACCAAACATTCTATTAACATTACTGTAAGAATGCTTGTTCATAACTTTGAGAGAACCTTGCCAGAACATTAGCCAAAAGTTATGAGAATGTTCCCTGTTAGCTGGGTTGTACATAAGTCATAACTAATATAAAATCAATAAAATCAAAATAGCTTCAGAAAATGCAAAATATAGCTGTTAAACTATTTTTATGAGGTGGACTTTATAACATTTTGTTAATGTAGCTAAATAAAATTTTAAATGTAAAGTCACAAGGAAATAAAAGGGGAACACATGTTCTAAGAATACCCTGTCACTTGTGTCCTTCAGTTATGCACTAATCTGAAAGTCGCACTAATAAGGGAACAGTGTTAACTAATCAGAGCTATCTAAAAAAAATCGCTATGTGACAAGTAATCAATGTCAGTGAATAATAGAGGAGAGAAAGATCATCCACAAGTGCAGAAAGAATAGCACTTAATAAAATGCACTGGTACACTTGGACTTAAAATGGCATCAACAGCTCCAAAAGTAAAAATGCAATTTAACTTGCATCTTCTGACCAATGAATTTCCATGACTGTTCCGGTCATTCGCGTTTATTGGTGTGTACTAAAGTATTTATAATAATCTTTTTAAATTGATGGATTTTATTTGTGTGTCAGGTACAATATTTAAAGAATTATACTTATTATTGTGCAAGTCTCTCCAATGGGACTTTGGTTCCACTTTATATTAAGTGGCCTTAACTACTATGTACTTACATCAAAAAATAAGTACAATGTACTTATTGTGTTCATATTGTATTGCAAAACGCTTTTGCTGCTATTGAGATGGGGTACGGAAAAGGTTAGGGACCGGTTTGGTGGTATGGGTAGGTTTAAGGGTGGGTTAAGGTGTAAGGGATGGGTCAACAGTGTAATTATAAATGTAATTACAGAAATTAATTACAGTTGTAATTACATGCAAATATTTTTTAAAATATAAGTACAATGTAAAAATATGTATGTACACAATAAGTGCATTGTATCAAATGATTACTTTAAATGCAAGTACATAGTAGTTAAGGCCACCTAATATAAAGTGGGACCGGACCTTTTTTTTTTTAATGTTCCTGAGAGGCTTTATTTATGTGGAAAGAGTATGACCGCTTTCTCTTTGTACACTGACTTCACCTCTGCGTAAAGGAAGAAGCTTGTTCTCCAGGATTTCACGTGCATCAGTTCCTTCATCCATTAGATCCAATTTAGTGATCACACCTATAGTTCTCATACCTGTTCAGAAACACACATACACACACACATGGATGCATGATTGGGTACAGTTTTAAAAGAAAAGATCTTTAAAAAACTCACATCAAGATATGTCTGCAATTGTGCAATTATTTTAGAACAAGTTTCAGTCACTGCTGGATGAAAACCCACCTTGAGGGTCCACCTCCTTGGCAATCTTGAGGGCATCTGAGTTGGCCAGGTCAGAGTTTGCAGGAGACACAGCCAGCAACAAGCAGTTCTCCTTAGTCACAAACTGCATTAGCATATCCCTGATTTGGAACTCAATGTCAGCCGGCTGGTCACCTACAGGCACTTTGGTCATACCAGGCAAGTCCACGAGGGTGAGATTCAATACTGGTAATGAAGACAAGGGGTGACATGATTACATGTGACATTTCACAATGCATGTGACAGAACATGTTGATCTGATCATGTTTAAATAACTCCTTTCTATGTGCATGAATGAAAGTACCATGAGGTGAATAGACGCGCAGATTGATAGGGACAGGTGAAATGCCTTTGTTTTGGCCAGTGATGCGATCTGTCTCTGCCTCAATCTCCTGACGAACCTCATCAAAATCAGTAAACTTCTTCCCCTTGCAATGCAAAAACTCTGCATATTCTGGAAATAAGCAATTAGACATAAAAAAAAAAAAATGCATAATAGCTTTACCTTAAAAACATGCATTTAAAACTATTGAGCAGGGGTTCTCAACTCTGGCTCTTAAGGTCCACTTTCCTGCAGAGTTGACCTCCAATCTTAACAAGAAAATCAAGGTCTTCAGGATTACTATGTTGCATCCGAAAACCTAGGCAGCTGACTTGTTGCCTCACTGCCCTATTAGGCAAAGACTTTGCAGGCAGTGTTTGCGCATGAAGGTACCTCACGAAACTGATTTCGGACAGACTTCTGAGGCAGCGTAACAGTTTAATGAGCTACAGCAAAATAGAGCGAGCTTTGGTGAGAACTAAACAAGTATTTATTTACTACAGTAGTAATTTCTCACTAGAAATGACATCAGAAGTTGATCAAAAATGTACATTTACACACAAACTGACCAGAAACCGCAACTTTCAAAGGCCATCTTTCTTTTTCTAGCTCAACTTTCATGAATGGAATGCATAGGATTGTGTGATATCAAAGGCAGCAAAGGATAAATCTATTCTGACTTCAAAAATCGATCAGATGAAGGTATCTCAGGCGACAGGAAGTGATGCTAACATTGGATTCAGACGTGCCTTGATGCCATCCTATATTGGAATGTGTCCTCCGAAGGCAGCATTCTTACGTTTTCGGATGCAGCCCTTGAAAGTTATAGGCAAGCGAGTTTGATCAAGGTTGAAGTTAAACTCTGTAGGAAAGTGGAGGGCCAGAGTTGAGAACCCCTGCTAGAGAGTTTTTTAGCTTCTGTCTAGGATTTTTACCAGTAGGGCAGTTGATCAGCTGCAGCACTAGGGGGCGCCGAGTGACAATACCAGAGCCACGAGGCAGAAAGTCCCTAAAAAGAAGATGAGGCAGCATTCATTGAGTCACATTTTGTTTTGTTTTTGGATGCAAATTATTATATTAATGTGCATTTCTAGCATACAAGCACATTGTATTTAAATCTGAAGTATAAATAAGCAATTCAAATAATAAAATAATGAAGTCATGCTGTTACATTTAGATATGCTTTTATGAGTCAATAAAAGGTTATAGTATTTAAATTCTGTGAATAAAAACTCAGTGATTAATCTAACGATGACTCTAAGTGTATGTTCACACTAAAACAGCTCATCATGAAAACCAGATGTACTGAAATTAAAAACATGTAAGTGCTAGTGCTGCTCTAGCAGTGAAGTGCATAAGACATTTTTGTTCTAGATTTTAGTGTCATTAGTGTAATTTTTCATACATGTTTGCCACTATAAACCTCTCTTAGCAATGAGACATTTGGAGACAGGGTTGGAGAAAGGTGTGTGAGAAAGTGCTGTATGAGTTCTGGCCATTAGGCAGAAGTGCTTCTAACATTAGTAGTTATTCTTAGAAAGAAAGAAAAAAACATGTAATTGCATTTCACTACTGACCACAACTTTTATGGATTTCCAAGACTGGATGTTTACAAAGTACAGTTCACAATCTAATTTCACAATCTGAATTTTTAAGTAGCTAATTTGATTTATGTTCTTTTTACAGTCCAATTGACCGTGTTAACATAATAAAGCAATCATGAAGGTTATATACAGGTATCCTATCAAAATAGCCTTTTATATTATCTCTGATCAGATTCTTTGATTCTCCAATAAACTGCAAAATGGCATATAATAAAAAATATAAAAATTAGTTTTCAGAATGATGACGTTTGTATGATCAGTAAATCGGGCCATAGACTGTTTATTTTTGGACTTCTATGAATTAAGTGCTTTAGTTGTTGTCCATATCCAAACAGCCCATATTTTGCAAGATACAGTATAAGGAAAGACAAGCCAACGTACATATATAGTACATATGCATATATACAGTAATGGCCAAAATTGATGTTCGAACAAGAAAACTGACCCTTTTTGAAAACTGAAATCTTCACCCTTTATTCAGATATTATTACAAATTGTTAAAGATTTTGTAAGCATATTGCGTAGTTGTGATTGGAGTCAATTGTTTTATTTGTGATAACGCAATGAACCATTTCAAATTGTGCAGACATACTTTTTGGTCAGGCTGTCACACAAAGAGATTCTGAACACATGCAAAAACGTCTCGGGTTACTGGTGTAACCCTTGTTCCCTGAGTGAGGGAACGAGACGCTACGTCGAATGACGTGATGGGAACCCTCTGCATGATTGCGTTGTGAAGCACTTCTGTATCTAACCAATGATGAGACGAGACGTCAGAGGCGGGTGACGTCACGGACCAGGAAACTATAAAGCATACCCAGAACAAAGAACGCTAGCTTCTGGATTATGGCTGAAGCAAGACGCTCACAGGTACGCTGGGGGTACGGCAACGGACGTAGCGTCTCATTCCCTTACTCAGGGAACAAGGGTTACACCAGTAACCCAAGACGTTCCCTTTCGTGGGGACCAACGACGCTACGTCGAATGACGTGATGGGAACGCTGTCCCAACTACGCCGTATCACCGAGTACCTGTCTGTGATCTTGTAGACAGAACCGAGGAACCCGGAGTAGAGCTTATGTCTAGGTTGTAAAACCTGATGAATGTGTGCTGGGATGACCAACCAGCTGCATCACATATATCATTCAATGACACTCCTGACATTAATGCCTTAGAGGCCGCCATACCCCTGGTGGAATGAGCACGGACAGCTAGAGGACATGGCTGTCTGGCTGCTTCATAGGCGAGTGAGATGGCCTCGACCACCCACTTACTCATCCTCTGCTTAGATGCTGGGCCCCCTTTCTTAGGGGACCCATAACATACAAACAACTGGTCTGTTTTTCGCCACAGGGCAGCTCTGTGGACATATGTATCTAAGGCCCTGACGAGGCAAAGCAGATTGCTTTTCTCCTGATCCGGATCTACAAAAGGAGGAGGACAGAAAGCCTGGAGTACAATAGGACCCGGGACGTTGGTGGGGACCTTTGGCACGTAGCCAGGTCTAGTGTGCAGGAAAGCCTTAACCATACCAGGCGCAAATTCCAGACACGAAGGAGCAACCGACAGTGCTTGTAAATCTCCTATCCTTTTAAGAGACGAGACTGCCAGAAGAAATATCGTTTTCAGAGTGAGGAATTTTTCTGACACCTCTTCTAGTGGTTCGAAGGGAGCCTCAGCTAGCCCCTCTAATACTATAGCCAAGTCCCAGGCTGGAGTTCTTGTGCGCACTGCAGGCCTCAGCCTCAGCGTGCCACGAAGGAAGCATATGACAAGAGGGTCTCGACCCACCGAGAAACCCCCTACAGGAGCATGATAAACCGAGATGGCTGCTACATAAATCTTCAATGTCGAAGGATATAATCCTTCCGAGAACTTTTCTTGGAGGAACTGAAGCACAAGGCTAATAGATGACTGGACAGGGTCCGTATTGCATTGACTACACCAAGTAGAAAACAACTTCCATTTGTATGCATATAGCTTCCTTGTGGAGGGAGCTCTGGAATGCTGGATGGTCTCCACAACCTCAGTTGGGAGACCAGACTCTATGAGCCTTGCCCCCTCAGAGGCCAGGCCCACAGTTTCCATAGTTCTGGGCGGGGATGGAGTATTGTGCCGCCTGCTTGAGACAGGAGATCCTGCCTGAGAGGAAGCTCCATTGGAGAGCCGTCTAACAGAGACATTAGGTCCGCAAACCATATCCTGGTCAGCCAGTACGGGGCCACCAGTATTAGGCTGACCCCTTCCTGACGTACTTTTTCCAGAACTCAGCCTCGGCCACGTCTGTAGCATAGCATCCAGCCCCAGAGGTGCTGGGTACGTTAGGGAGTACCACAGTGCCCTGGAATATAAGCTGCTTTCAATGAAAGGAACTTTCCCTGGGCCCACAGGAGGATCCGATGGGCCAAGTTGCAAAGTTGGCGAGACCGCAGACCCCCCTGATGGTTGATATATGAGACCACCGTCGTGTTGTCCGTGCGGACCAACATGTGATGGTCCCTCAGGTCTGGGAGGAAGTGTTTCAATGCAAGAAATACCGCCATCATCTCCAGCCGATTTATGTGCCAGGAGAGCTGATGGTCGTCCCATAAACCCTGAGTCGAGCGACCACTCATGATCGCCCCCCAGCCCGTGAGGGAAGCATCCGTCGTATGCATTACGTGACGACGAGAAGTCCCCAGCACAGGTCCCTGGGACAGGAACCAAGGCTTTTTCCACATGACCAGAGCACAAAGGCATCGCCGCGCTTCGTGAACGTGCGGGGTGATAAAGATAGGCCGAAGGGAAGAACCTTGTATTGGTAAGCTTCGCCCCCGAAAGCAAACCTGAGGAACTTCCTGTGATGAGGATGGATGGATACATGAAAGTATGCGTCTTTCAGGTCTATCGCCACAAACCAGTCCTCGGACCTGATCTGTGGGATAATCTGTTTGAGTGTAAGCATTTTGAACTTTAACTTTCGTACAGATCGATTTAGCACACGTAAATCTATGATCGGACGTAACCCTCCATCCTTCTTTGGAACAATGAAGTAGCGGCTGTAAAAACCTGACAGCTTGCTGGGAGGAGGAACCCTTTCTATAGCTCCTTTTTGCAAGAGTGTCATAACCTCTTGTTCCATAATCAGAGACTGCTCTGGGGTCACCACTGTGGGAAGAACCTCGGCGGCCGAGAGCCGAACTGTATTTTGTAACCCTGTTCTACGATGAGCAGCACCCATTCCGAAATGTTCGGGAGACGTTTCCATTCTTCCATAAATTCTACTAAGGGAACCAGTCTCTCGAGACTGGCCTCTGATGTTTTCTGAGCACTTGGCTCGTTGGTCTGACGCGGCGCACCGGCAGACAAACGAATAAAGTGATGACCGACCCTCCTCGGAGGATCGGCGGAGACCGCTGCGCCCTGACGCACACTGGGTGGCAGGGTTGGCAGAACGGCCCCCTGAGGGCGCCGAAGGGGAACGGGTACCAGATTTTTGAATACCCGAACCCCTCCGGGGGGGGGCTGCCCTCGTGAGTCCCGGACAGCTGGCGTCAGGACTTTTTCTTTGAAGAAGAGTCAGGCGCATAGAGCGCAGCAGAAGGCCAGTGTGGCCACCCGTGCTCCCCCGCAGAGCACACTGGCCTTCTGCTGCGCTCTATGCGCCAAGGAGCCGGCTATCGGCTGAGGCTGCTCCCGCTCAGCAGCCCCAGGGGGATGAACACGGCGGGGAAGGAATCTCTGGAAGGCCGCTGATTGTTTACCTCCTGGAACCTATCGACGACAGATGACACTGCGTCACCGAATAGGCCCCCAGGAGACAGCGGCGCATCCATGAGGATGTTCTTATCTTTCTTTCATGTCCGACAAATTGAGCCACAGGTGTCTCTCCGTAGGCTGCCATAGAGCGGCCGATTGATTTGGCCGTCTCCTTGGTGGCCCGGAGAGCTAGATCTGTCGCCCTTCTAAGCTCCTGTATAGACTCAAATGTCGCTTCCCCGCTTTCATCTATCTCCCCCAGCAGGTCAGCCTGGTAAGCTTGCAAAATAGACATAGTGTGAAGGCAAGCTGCAGCCTGACCTGCTGCCGAATAAGCCTTGCCCACCAAGCCCGATGTCGTTTTTAAAGGCTTAGTGGGCAATGTCCGGGTCTTGAGGGACGATGCAGACTCGGGCGAGAGATAGCTCGCAAGCGTCTCTTCGACCCGAGGCATCGCCCCATAGCCGTGGTGTTTCAGCCCCACGATGTTACTATATGTTGATGTTTGAGGGCTGAACACACGATACTGAACTGGTCTATTCCACGACCTCGACACCTCGGTGTGGAGGTCGGGAAAGAACGGCAGACCCCGACGCTGGGGTAGTGACCGTGCGGGGAGAAAGCGCTCATCAAGCTTGCTTTTTGGTTTCGTCTCGCTTCTCTCCGCGGGCCAGTCTATTTTTAGCTTATCGACTGCCCTGGTCACCACCTCCAGCAGCTCCTCATAAGCTGGAGATGAGGATGGCGGGTCCTCATCTCCAGTCTCGACGCTCACCATGTCAACCTCCTCGGAGGAAGATATGTTGAGCGTCGGTGTCTCCCTCCGGGGGGAAGAAACCGCAGCACGTGCTTCCACCACCAAAGGAGAGACACTGGGTCTGGCAGGTAAGGGGAGCGATAAGGCTGGGCCCGTCTCTCCCCCCTCTGCCAAATCCATTTGTGATCCCCACGAATGAAACTTCCGCTGTGCCTCTGCAGCAGCGGGACCTGATCCGCGGGGAACACTCGCCGCGGCACCCTCCTCAAAGAGCGCCCGGCGTGATCTTAACACTCTGAGAGTGAGCCACTCGCAGTGTACACAGACAGCCCCCTCGAGAGCTGCCTGTGCATGCTCAACTCCCAGGCAGACAACACACATCTCATGTGTGTCCCCACCCGAGATGAATCGCATGCAGGGAGGCACACACTTAATGAACTGCTGCTTGTTAATTTTCTCCGCCATTTTTATATATATATATATATATATATATATATATATATATATATTGTGTCTTGTGAGTGTTTTTTGACGAAGAGATCACTGTGTGAGAAACGGGACAGACAACGCTAAATAAGACACACAAGATACAGAGAGCGCTTGCTGAAGACAACAGAAGCTAGCGTTCTTTGTTCTGGGTATGCTTTATAGTTTCCTGGTCCGTGACGTCACCCGCCTCTGACGTCTCGTCTCATCATTGGTTAGATACAGAAGTGTTTCATGACGCAATCACGCAGAGGGTTCCCATCATGTCATTCGACGTAGCGTCGATAGTTCCCACGAAAGGGAACTACTTTTGCACAGAAAAATAAAACCTGTAGCTACAGTTTTACCAAAAAGTTTTTTTGTCAGATAAACACCTTAACCAAGTTGAGTGTTTTGTTCTTCCCTCATCTTTAAAATATTTTAAAAGTATATTTTGATGGTTTAATTGAACTTGTATGTCATTAAAGGCCCACTGAAGTGCCTTGGAACGTGCAGCTTTATTCACTGTGTTGACATAATTTCCAATGAAACAGAAAGACAGGGCGGGATATATCTAGAAGCTTTTTTCAAAATAGCCAATAGCTTTTCGCCTAGATCACAGCTCGGCAAGAGCCGTTGAGCTCGTAAAACTCAGTTTTCCTCATAATCTCTAACCATTTCTCCTCCATATTGCTTTAAAATATAGCATTGTTTCTAGAATTTAAATGTGTCAGAACATTTTATGGTCTGTACCGACTCGCGCATATGATCCGTCAGACTGTGCTCACGCTGCGGCGGTTCACGTGACACTAACGCGGAAACGGACTTCATTCACATCAATGGAAAGCATATTCCTTAATCGTTCCCTATCCTCTTTGCACTAAGCACTATGTGCCATTCACCATATAGAAACTAGTAAATGTGTGAACAAATGATCGATTTCAGCTGCAGCTTCAGCGTGTTTATAGTGTAGGAGGGGGCGGGATTTCAGATTAATGAATTTCAGAAATGAGAGACTAAAACTATAAGTTTTTAATGATTATATCTCCTAAATGCAAATTTTGTCATTGGTTTGGAACACACCAGCTTATTCATAACCTTAAGACTAACATATTCATACTAAAAGCTAAAAAACTTTCAGGGGGACTTTAAAAACAAATTTCCCCTTACAGCATTCACTTTTGGCCACTACTGTACACTGCCGTTCAAATTGTGTGGTCTCTGTAAGATTTTTTAACGAATTAAAAAAAAAAAAATACAATAAAAACAGTAATATTGTGAAATATTATTTGTTACAATTTAACTGCTTTCCATTTGAATATATTTTACAATGTCATTTAGTGACATAGCTGTATTTTTAGCAGCCATTACTCCTTCATTACGTCTTCAGTGTCACATGATCCTTCAGAAATCATTCTAAGATTTGGTGCTCAAGAAACATTTCCTATTATTAGCAATGCTGACAGTTGTGCTGCTTAATATTTTTGTGATTTTTTTTCAGGATTCTTTGATGAATGTAAAGTTCAAAAGAACAACAATGTAAATGTCTTAACTGTCACATTGATTATTGCTTGTTGTACAAACCACACTTGGTTTGTAATGTTGCTGATGTCTGATTGGTTTAATACAAGCGTTAGAATCATGACCTCTGAAAAAAATAGGTAGCCACTTTTGCACTTAAAAAAAGCAGCCTAGAACCAAAAGTTTACTAGTATACATGACCAGCTTAATGCTGCATTTCCCATTTACACACACACACACACACACACAGAGAGAGAGTGTCTTATCTGCTCATGCAGGCTGTTAAATAACCTGATAACCTGCTGCTTTCTGCCGGACTGCACCATCATGTAATTAATTGTCACGTCATCATGGTGGTGATAGTCCACATCAACGTGTGCTTCCGTTTTAAAGGCCATGTCTCATTCATAATGACATCTGTCTAATAAATTGCACCATAAGTGTCAGTGTGGATGAGCTCATGTTCATTCAACTGTATGATACGCTTCAACTGATTCATAAGTCCAAAGAACAGTTTGTTTGTGAGGAAATGAATCAAGAAAGGAACATAGGCAAAGCTATTTTGAATAACTGTTTTTCATACAATGAAAGTCAGTGGAGTTCGAAACAAAATTGCACCCTATTCACATTCATTCTATAAATAAATAAATAAATAAATAAATTAGGCATTTTTCTAAATGTCTTCTTTGGAAGATATTTCAAAAGTTTAGAACAACAAGAGCATGAGTTAATGATTTTGGATGTACTGTCCGTTTAAAGCTACAATATGTAAATTATTTGAAGCTAGAGGTCGCCTATAAAACAAAGGCAAAGCTTGATGACGCCGAGTTTGAGTGCAGAATCTTGGGAAATGTCGTCTTCACCTCACAGCAAGTGGAAAATAATCGGCATGAGACTCGAGAAGAAATCATGTTCATGGATAAGATTATTAACGTTACTGTAGTATGAAGCAGCGCAGGGCCGAGTGATGTAGGAGCTGAACGAGGCTGCTGGAGTGATTGCTAATGAGAGACGAATGCGACACATACCTTGTGAGCAGCGAAACTTTTATTATGCCATAGTTGCCAATTCCACTTCTTCCGGTCAAGCGTATGAGGTAACACAGCGCTATTTATCATATTAGATACATTTGACTGTATTGAAAATGATGTTATAATGTTACTCTGAGTTACAGTAAGCTAGATTGATTTTAGAATATCATAATAATAAATGCTGGGTGGCTTGTCTTCATAAATGGAATGCAATTAATTTTAACACGTATTGTATGATGGAGAAAATGCTGTATTACTTAGCTACTTGACAAAATAGTGTTGTTCTCTGAGGCATGGTAAAAGCATGGTTCTCTCGGAAAATGGTTCTATCAAGAAAACTAGATTTAAACAATAAGACTAAACGTGTTAAGCTTTATAACAATAATTTGTTTTCTGTCTATAAATGTAACCAAACAGTTGTTCCTTTGTCTAATAAAACACGTAATATATTAAAGCGTCTTTAGTGTTTCCATGGTTTCTATAAAATAAAACCGAAAACCGAGGGTAACGCGGATATGACGCCATTGACAGGCGACTCCAGGACACGTCCCGTATTCTTGGTTAAAATCGCGATTTTCTCACGATTTACAAATAGTTGAAAACATTTGGGATATTGTAAGTACTCAACTGAACAAAATATATAAACTGGCCTAGTGATTTTTGGATATTTTACTGCAAAAATCTTTATCATATTGTAGCAGTCACATATAGTACGTAGGCAATGCATTTCATGCCAAACAGCTGTCCTCGTACAGCATTTTGAAGTTCCTCCTTGTAACAGCTGTGAGCATTGTACTGCCAGTCAATGGATCTGTTTGTGACTGACAAGCTTGACAGACACTTTAGTGTCCACAGAGCTCACAGTGTAGCATGAACAATAACACTGGACCTGCTGAATAACAATGAAGATCTATGAGACAGCAACAAACATCACAACATTAATAGTTAGTCTTAATAGCATTTAAGTCTACTGCCAGTTATATGGATCTATGCATGTTTTAGTGTTCAGATTTAGAGCCAGTGAGATTTCTAGTCCCCATATGAGTCATCCCTCTGTGTTACAAATACAAACACTGGGATGGGACATTTACTGTCTTTTGACCCTAAAACAAACTTAAACTAACCTAAGGTGGCATCCTTTCGAATGGAACTCGATGCTGAGTCTTGGTGTTGACGCTATGGGAACGCTTCCACATCATCCGGTGTCTGAAGTATGTGTCCAAACACAGCAATCTTATTGGCTGAATGTATAGATGTGGTGACGTAGCGCAGCTACAATTCAATCCTCCATTGTGTTATGTGACTGTGAAATCAGTCAGGAGTTATTTCGTACAATGGCAGGGTTGAGTTATAGAATGTGTGAAGCCATTGCAGGGAAAGTACAGTTAGACCACATAAAGAGCCCAATATGCTCAATGAAGACCAGGGGCCGTATTCACAAAACATCTTAAGGCTAAAAGTAGCTCCTAACTTGCCTATTTAGGAGAAACTCTTAAAAATAATGGGCGTGTCAGTCCTAATTTTAGGACTCCTAAGAGTATTTCAAAGCATTTTAGCGCTAAAACTAGCTCCTAAATCTGTGAAACGTTAGGAGTAGTCAAGAGGACTCCTAAGTCACTAAGACCAAATCGCAAACAATCCTAATCCACCCAAAGACACTGTACACCATTAGGCAACAGCAATAGAGCCTTAGGTGCTGAACCTTTTCTTCATAAATGCAATACATATTTTGATTTATATATTTGAATTTACGATCAGACACCAAAAATAAATATTTAATAAAAAATAAAAAAATGCCACTACCTGTGGCAGTTGTTTTTATCAGTTCATACTTACAAATGATTAAATAGAGTAAAAAAAATATAATAAGCGTATTTGGCGTGCTGTCCAAGGGGATGGAGGGCTCCGAGCTTGGAATTTAGCCCAAACCCAGAGTTCTGCCTCGTATCGCAGCTGAGAGTGAGGAAGGAACGGGGTTGCGGAGGGATGCAGAAAACTGTCGAGGTAACTATAGGTGAGTCGGCTCTCGTCTGAGTATATATACCTACACTCGAGCTGATTAGATAGACCATTGGAATGCGCTCCTCCCAAACTTTGTTTATAAAACTTAATTTGTCGCTTGAATTCTGAATCTCTCGAGACGCAGACATGTAAGAGGCTGACAATTAACTGAACATATACTAGTTTAATTAGTGACACTTAGCCTACATTTTAAAACCTTTATTTGAATATAGCAACATTTTTATTAAACAAAAATCTTTTTGAATAGGGCAACATTTGTATTTTAAAACCTTTATTTTAATATGGAAACATGATACCTCATTCTACAATATTTCTATGATTAAATTGCTGACAGAGACTCCTCCCCCATCAGCCAATCACTGTAGGCATAGTTAGTAAGTGAGTTGACATCATCCATAGCAATGAGGTCAACCCCACCCTTACTCTTAGCTTAAGACTTCTCTCTATTCCTTAGTAAAAGTTTGTCTCAGCAGCTTTGTGAATAGGTTTAAAGAGAAAATTCTTAGCTAAGAACTTTTACTGCTATTTAAGAGAACTCTTAGTGGTAAGATAAAATGTTTTATGAATACGGCCCCAGGAGTCAAAGTTGAAGTTCAATCAGTTGTCAGTTGACTCATAGGGAAGAGCAAAAGGTGAGAGTGGCCTCTCGAGCCCCCTCTCTTTGCCACTCTTCTGGCAAAAGGGGGCATAGAACATGTATCCCTCCCAGAAAGAGACACAGGGTTTTACAATTGGCATTTTATAATACTGAAAAAAGATGGGGGTTTGCATCCAAGTTTAGATCTACGGGGCCTGAATCGTACTCTTCAGGCATACAGATATAAAGGACGCATTCTTTCACATCAAGATCTTGCCAGAACACGGGAAGTTTCTCAGGTTTGCTTTCGGGGGCGAATCTGACCAATATAGAGTACTTCCTTGCTGCTCTGGCCCCTGTGTGACTTCACGCCATCCGTGTACTCAACTATATCGATGACTGGTTGATATTAGCCCAGTAGGAAGAGCTAGCGGCAAGACATTGTGTTTGCTCATATGAAGCGTTTGGGGCTCAGGTTGAACCTCAAGAAGAATCTGCTTTCTCCAAAACAGAAAACAACTTTTCTAGGGGTAGTGTGGGAATCGACCATGATGCAGGCACACCTGTCTCCTACACGTTTAGATTCCATCCTAACCACTGTGAGAGACAGGGCCAACAGCTTTCAGTTCTGATAATTCAAAGGCTGCTGGGTCTCATGGAAGTAGCAGCCAACGGTATTCCTTTGGGACTACTGCACAGAGTCAGACCTCATCAGTTCTGACTCAAGAGAAGAGGATTCCATCCTCTGAATCATCCTTCCAGAGTAGTAAAAGCCACGCGCCGTGGGCATCATGCTCTTCAGCTTTGAAAGACACCAGAATTCCTCAACAGAGGCCTGATATTAGGGGCATGTGACAGACACCTCTCTCACAGGCTGGGGTACGGTTCTCAATGCCCGACCAGCCCGTGGAATGCGGTCACCAAGAAGCACATCTTGCATTGGATTACTGATGCTATCACCCTCTTCTACGAGGTGCGTGGTATGGCTTTGCCTTTAGGGGTCAGGGCTCACTTCACTAAAGCATGGCCTCTTCCAAGGCACTCAGCACACATTTATCAGGTTTTATAGTTTAGAAGCGGAGACCATTGTTGAGTGCCAACTTGGATCAACCCTGAAGGACTCGAGAACTCTGTGCATCTACTTCAGACAAATTTAATCTGTTGACGCGCATTTCTGGAATCTATTTATGGACTCTGTGACGCGCTACACTACTGCACAATGTCCATATGTTGAGCCATGCTTTTATTCAGCAAGGATGCATTTAATTGATAGAAATTGACAGTAAAGACATTTATAGTGTTACAAACGATTTCTATTTCATTTCAACATTACACTCAATTTCAAAACAAAGTTGTATTTATTTGTGATATTGTGAATTTGCTTATTTATTCTTATTGTATTACATAACATTATAGTAACTAAATCAGCACCACCTTCACAGATTTTTAAAGGCCCACTGAAGTGCCTTGAAACGCACAGCATTATTCAATGTGTTGAAATAATTTCCACTGAAACAGGAAGACAGGACAGGACATATCGATCAACTCGTTTATATCACAGCTCAGCCAGAGCTGTTGAGCTTGGTAAAGCCGCAGTTTCCTCCAAATCTCTAACTGTTTCTCCTCCTAATTTCCTCCATATCGCTAAAAATATAAGATATAAAAATATAAAATATAGCATTCTGTGCAGAATTAAAATGGCTCTGATACGTTTTCTGGTATGCACTCGTGCATATGATCTGCTCTGTGCTATCGTGTCTCAGAACCGGAGCAGACTATGTACTCACTGCGCCGGTTCGCGTGACACTAACGTGAAACCAGATTTCATTCACCTCAATGGAAAGCATGTTTACACTGTCTGAATCGTTCACCGTGCCATTCACCATATAGAAAATAGTATTTGTGTTAACAAATGACCGATTTTAGCCGTAGCTTCAGCGTCTATTTATAATGTAGGAGGCGGGACGCTTTAGATTCTAGAGAGCATTTGATTGGACAGAAAATCTGATTAGAAGCGTAAGTACAGAGTGATGTCATCAAAATCATTGATCCATATTAGCGGAAGTGAGAGATTGTAAGTTTTGAATGCTTATATCTTCTAAATGTGAATTTTGTCATTGTTTTGGAGCACACTAGCTTATAGATAATAGTAAGTAGAGCTGCACGATTCTGGATAAAATGAGAATC
Organism: Ctenopharyngodon idella; assembly: GCF_019924925.1. Classification (NCBI taxonomy): domain Eukaryota; kingdom Metazoa; phylum Chordata; class Actinopteri; order Cypriniformes; family Xenocyprididae; genus Ctenopharyngodon; species Ctenopharyngodon idella. The sequence goes on along the minus strand of NC_067224.1, from coordinate 12,693,277 downwards.
ACAATTTTTTTGGTTTCAAATTGAGATCACAATTCTCCCACGATTCTGAAAATAAAAACTAAACAAAATAACACATCATTTACTAGTGGTTCTGACAAAATATTAATTGCTGGGCTCTAATTGCTGGAAAAAAAATGTTTAATTAATTTGAATGAAGTCTTTTTTTAGTGGTTTTGAATTAATTCAATGACTCATTAATAAATAGTTTCATTACTGGATGAATCAGTGTTTTTGAACGAATCTTTTGAATGAATTGAATGATTCAATGACAAATACATTTTTTAACAGTCACTTGTCACCACCTAGTGGCATAAGATGTAATTGATACAACCATTATTTGAAGCGCCAAGTTCGTTTCAAAAGGTTCTTTGCTCTATTTTGTTTGCTATCACAGACATCAGTGTTTATATCCTAACTTTAAACTTTTATCTCAGTACTTCTGTGATAATTTGAATACACAAACACAGATTTGAATGTTCCGGTATGATTTTGTCAAAGGTTTAAAAGACGCGTGTGAATCGTTGTCATTAATAAAATAAGATTGAGTGGGTTTTTGAATCGAGATTGCGATCTTTTTTCAATTAATCGTGCAGCTCTAATAGTAAGGCTAACATATTCCTACTAAAGGCCAAAAAACTTAAATTTTGATTTAATGGGGACTTTAAAGAACTATCCTTGGTCCTGAAAACAAGCAGAGCTCATCTGGCTGTGTGCCAGACACAAAATATTTATGGATGTTAATTAGTAAACCTGTTTAAGAAGCCTGAGGCAGATATAGGCTTATAATGAATAAGACATGTGCAATAAGACAACAAGAATCCCATTCTCTGACTCACCCTTTAATATTAAAGGGTTAGTTCACCCAATTTACTATTAAATGAAATTTCTGTCATTAGGTACTAATCCTCATGTCGTTCCAAACCCGTCAGACCTTTGTTCATCTTCGGAACACAAATTAAGATATTTTTGATGAAATCCAAAAGGTTTTTTTTTTTTTGTCCCCCATAGAAAGCAATGTAATTACCACATTCAAGGTCTAGAAAAGTAGTAAAGACATCGTTAAAATAGTCAATGTGACTACAGTGCAGTGGTTCAACCATAATATTATGAAGCGACGAGAATATTTATTGTGCGCAAAAACAAAAATAGCGACTTTATTCAACAATTTCTTCTCTACCCTGTCATTCTCCTATGCTGTTTACGTTGAATAGACCATGCAGCGCTTCCGTGTTCTACGTCAGAGCGCCGGCTCAGTATTAGCCGGCTACTGCGTAGGCAGCATCACACGCATGCGTCGTGGTTCTGGTTTGGTGTGGAGGAACTTGACTGGCCAGCACAGAGTCCTGACCTCAACCCGACAGAACACCTTTGGGATGAATTAGAGCGGAGACTGCGAGCCAGGCCTTCTCGCCAACATCAGTGCCTGACCTCACAAATGCGCTTCTAGAAGAATGGTCAAATATTCCCATAAACACACTCCTAAACCTTGTGGAAAGCCTTTCCAGAAGAGTTGAAGCTGTAATAGCTGCAAAGGGTCGGCCAACTCCATATTAAACCCTACGGATTAAGAATGGGGTGTCATTAAAATTCATGTGCATGTAAAGGCAGGCAGGCGTACCAAAACTTTTGGCAATATAGTGTATGACACTCTGACACCCGATACGAGCAACCAGTGAACATTAAACCTTGGACTTATTCCCTTTTATATCAGCGGCCTCTGAATGACGTTTTGTCTTGTGTGTATGTTCAACAAAACCATGAAAATCTAATGGAAACATAATAACATTATCTGAGGTATATGTGATTAGCTGTTACTGTAGCCCGTAAATTAAAAATATATTACACAATATTTCGCACTAAGATCCTTTCTCATAAATACATAATACAAAAATCTCGCTCGCGCTTATGATGCCCAAAAATGCTGGTGTAGATAGGCAGCTCGCTAGAATAATGGCCTCGCGAGGACACACACGTCAGCCATGAGCATCATTCTGTCACTCTCCTTCACGATGCTGCTGCCAAAAACGGGTGTACATGTCGAGAGACTTTGTTAAGTTTGCATGTACCGCAAAATCATGGTAAATCATATAGTAAAAGAGATTTATTTTGTCAGTTAAGCGTCAATGCCTAACAAATTCACCTGATTTATGAGCGTAACCTGCCTGAAAACCAATGAACTCCTCACTGCCATTGATAAATAACTCTATATTATTATAAATAAACATTGGTTTTGGTGCATATGCATTATAAGTGATTACTGAATAAGCTTGTCTCCTGTGTAAGAGCAATTAATGATACAGGGATAGTGGATGTCACGATGGATGTAGAGTGATGCTGCCCATCAATTTGTTATCAGTCACTTACTTCCCAACGAAGTTCTCCAATACCGAGCTTTTTCCAGCACTCTGGCCACCGACCACCGCGATCTGAGGAAGGTCCAGGTTGGCATTTTGTCCGATGGCAGAGAAAGCATCCTGCATTCTGTTTACCAGAGGAATCAAGTCCTCCATTCCCCGATTGCCCATCTTGTAGGATAAATAATAGGCTCTATTTCACAGTGAATGAAAACAACGATGAAATTGACCCTGAACGGAGACCTAATTGGCAGGCCTCGCAATATCTAAAAGCTGTCCCTTGCAGCGTTTCTTCCAATTTTCCAGGCACCTTGGCGAATCGACATACGTCCTCCCAACGTGCTGCTCCCTGCCTGTTCACCACAGCTATGAGATCTGCAGGAGCGATGCGGTGATGAAGCGCTGGATGCTGCAATACCGTTTCCAGCCACTGCTTAAGGAAATTATCGTTCTTCAGTACAATGTTTGTGATACTTGTTGTATAAAACAAATCAAACCTGAATGACACTAAAAATAAAACATAGGGCATAGGCCATAGATCTGTTCAGTTCACAAAATTTGCATTTTCACGCCATATGTGTTCTCTCGTGAGGTGCTTTTACAAAAGCAGTTTTGGTTTTAAAGTCACCATGAAATCAAACTGGACTTCCTGATTTTTGTGTTTTTGAATATTACAGTATAAATTATAAATTATATATCTGTGCACATCTATTTAAAAAAATCATTGTAATCTTGAATCAAAATATCTTCCCCTCCCAGTCCTTGCAGAGACTTCTTTTTGATGACGTGTTTACTGTCTGGAGGGCAGTACAATGCAATGAATAGAGTGGTGCAGGGATGCCTACAGTATTTTTGGCCAACACATTTTTGTAGTATCACCCTGGTTTCCTCGACAAAAACCGAATAGGATTTTTCCATTGGTTTTTGGATTATTGCAGAAAGTAAGGTCTGTGACTATAGCCAAAATCTTATGACTATTAGACGTTTTATTCATCATGATAATCTTCACAAATGAACACAACTTTTTATGAATTTTGAAGCGTAAATACAATCGGCAGAACTTGAAGACAAAAGCTAAATGTAGGCTCACTAGGCAATAAATTAACTACCCCAAAGTACTTTAACGTCACCATCACTAAGCTCAAGGCTGAAAGTTTGAGTTATAGGGTTATAGTTTGCAAAAGTGCAATATTAAACACAACACGGCTGTGAAAGTGGACTAGTGAGTAGATGAGTTTACCTGTTCGGCTGATGACGTTTAATGTCCCCGACAACCTCTGTGGTCCCATTTAGCCACTTGTTAGCAACTGCCTTTACAATACAAATAAAACCTTTAACAAAATCAAAAGAGTGTATTACTGATGTATTTTATATCATAGAACGAAACATAAAAATATATCGAGCTTGTGTTCACCACAGACCTTATTTCAAGCGTTTAACCAAAAACCCATTAAAAAAAAAACCTATTGACTTGACTTCAGGATGATGGAACCAGATGTGCTAAAATGTCCTAAAACTCGTTTCCGGGTTTTGGCCTATCCCGACTGGCAAAATCAAGTCCCGTCCCACATTTTGGGGGGAATGGGGAAAAAAAGACTACTCGTAAAATAATGTTTGTTGTTAACTGTATCTTTTTATTATAAAAACCCTCAAACATTAAATATGAGGAAGCTTACAAACATGCATTACTAACAAACAAGGACCTCAACTACCCCAAGGATGTGAATTTAACTTCTTGACAAAGTAGTCAACCATTTTAGTCCCTATGTAGTAGCAACTTGGTATAAAAGCTTTTTCAGGATAAGATCCCTCCACTTTGTGTCTATCCAATGAAGTAGTACTTAAATAGAAAGTAGGTTACCAGTAGGCTACCTAATGTACTAGAACCTAACAAAATAAATACTAGAGGCTAAAAAAGTACTGGTAGCATGAAAATAGATAATTTTTAGGAATTAATTGTTAAATTGGTTTGCCTTATGGTTTATTGTGACCTGTAACCTGTAACAGTAACCTGCTATTATCAGTCAGCTTAGTTTTCTCTGATGAATTTTATTGCACACAGGTTGTCAGTACACACACACACGCACACGCGCACACACACACACACACACACACACACACACACACACACACACACACACACAAAACATTATTTGTAGTTTTGTATTTTTAAAACAAAAAGCAATTTTCTTGAGAATTAAATTCTTCTTCCGAGCCGGGTGAGGGCGCACTAGCGTGAAATGTCTGCAACCTCCAAACCATAGTACCAGAGGAAGAGTCATCTACCATAAACAAACTGATGGAGTGAAGCTTTTCATATCAAAGGTGCGCTGTTTTGCACGTTTCTGTTACGCTGTACATTGCAAGTTTTTACAGAGTTCACAGGCTAGTATTACGGCTAGTATTAGAGCTGCCTCTTGCTCTCCATAAAGCTTTGTCATAATATCCAGTGCTCTCTGTCTCAGTCAGAAGGTGCAGTGCACTCTATATTCAAGTGCAACACCTTTGAGCCTTCTAATTTAAAATTAATATGCTTGTGTTTTAATTTATCAAAGTATTTCTGTAAAAAAGCATAGAAAACTGTCAGAAATATGCTCTGGGCACGCTCAACCACTTAAACTTTATTATTGCTTATTTATTTACACAATGGCAAGGTCAACAAAATGTCTAACAGTATAAAACCCAATGGATGAAAATAATGAAGTAACTTTTCTAATATGCTATGTAATGGTTTGTGTGCCCTGTTTTAAATAGGCACCTGGGATAGATGCATTGTACAAGCATTAAGAATGCTGAAAATCAAGCAGAAGCAGCAGCTCAAGCAATTTAAGCAGCAGCACATGCAAAAGATGCCTGGAACAGCCATGTTAGAGCCTCACCGGAGGGGAGCACCAGTTGCTTCACTCCCGTATTCACCTGATTGTCATTCTCCTCAACAGAGGCATGTGCATCCTGGAAGACGGTAAGGGCTTATATTTTGTGGAAAATGTTACTATACTATACATGAAGACAGTTATTATCAGATTGTTTTTTGCACCTCTCCATCTCTACATAATAATGTAAGTTTTGCAACCGTTGAAAGCTTTAAATGATTACCTGGATTTGTGCTTTTTGTGAATGTGCATCAGCTGTCAAACAAATAATCACCTGGTCATGTCATTTTCTTTCTCCAAATACCTGTGTAACAGACCATCAGCACCAAATGGCCCTCCCCTTCTTCCTTCAATCAGACCATGCCATAATCCCATGCTGCAGCAGTGTGGGCTCATGCACTCAATGCCAGGTAAAAGATTCACCTCATCCCATGTTCTGCTGTTATACTATATGTGTTAGATTTGACTATTTTATAACAATATCCATTTGTTAGTTAACAAACACCTGTGCATAACCTCAGATTATATCTCTTATTCTTTGTCTTTTCCCTTCTCTGAATCATTATAGATGTGTCATTCAGTCACACCAAGCTGGTGTCAAGAGCATTTCTAGATGGAGGGGTCAGGCAGGCTATTCTTGGGCCTCCTCCCATAGGCATTCCAGTAAGAGACCTGTGCATGAACTTTGCAGCTGATCGTTATCCCCATCCATGTGGATCACACATCAGTACTAGTATAACTGTCCTTCCTCATTAAGAAGATTTACACTAATAGGGACATATTAACATCTTTAATTGGTTAGTTCACCCAAAAATGAAAATTCTGTCATCATTTACTCATCCTCACATAATTTCAAACCTGTATGACTTACTTTCTTCCTGCTGAACGCACACAAAAAAGATATTTTGAAAAATGTTGGTAACCAAACAGTTTTGGTTACCTTTGACTTTCATTGTATGGACTAAAAAAACACATTTCTCAAAATATCTTTTGTGTTCCACAGAATAAAGAAAGTCATACAGTTTTGGAACAATATGAGGGCAAGTAAATAATGTTTTTTGGGTAAACAATCACTTCAAGCCCTATTCACACCAAGATTTAGGATTAGAAAAAAAAAAAAAACACCTGTATTATTGTCATTTTATAATAAACATGTCACTCTCTTTTTTTCTATCTATATCACTGCATTATTGTGAATAAAATTTGTACTATCAGGTCACTATGGTCATTATGTTAGATGGCATTAGTTTAATTTTCAGTTTTCATTGAAGCAGATGAAATCTTTATTAAATTGTATCTTGTATTTATGACCTTTTGTCATAAATGGCTTTTGAAATGGCCTTTAATGTGTATTAAATTATAAAGCATTCACTATTTTTTGATTATGTTTACTTGTGTTGATTGAGATGGAGCATTGAGCGTGTTTCACATTTCTTTTGTTATTTAAGGAGAGTTCAGCGCAGAGCCTAGACAGAAAGAAGGAGAATGTGCTAAACATAGCTGGGAAAAGTCATGGACAGACGAAAAAAACAAGCACCGATTCAGACATGGGAAAAGTGGGTGAGTACACACTAAATGCTTGAGGGGATTCCTCTACTTACAGTAGACTATTAACCAGTTGTGCATTTATTATAAGTTTTGTTAAATTCTATGTAAAGATCCGCAATACATAAATTGTTCCTTCTCATACCCTAAATAAACCCAAAGGTACAGTTGGACAAATTCAGTCTTCAGTCCCAGAACAAGCAGAGCCACCTTTGAAAAAGCACAGAGGTCTGAGGTAATCTTGCCTTTACCGTTATTGTTAAAAGTGGTTTGGTTTGGCAGCCAATGTGGCTTTTTTTGTGTTTCATACTCTCAAAACTTGACTGCCTATTTTGAACAGGTCAAATGAACTGGGGGAAGAGTCTGCAAAAGGAGATAAGATACAGCAGCCACCAAAATCAAACTCTTCAAGTGTTTCAGACCGTGAAGGTATTTAGTGACTGTGTGTGTAGCATGCTATATTTGGCTCTTCAGCCTCAGGCAAACTACAAATCCACTGAAAAAAATTCACTCTCTTTGTTTACTTTTGAATTATACTGTTATCAAACTCTTCATCTGCAAACTTTAACATATTATATACCCTTGGGTTGTGTTGAAATGTTGAACATACTTATATTTCCCCTCTAAATGATGCAGAGGATGATAACGGCTCTGCACAACTTGAAGAAGACAGTGTTGATCAGAACAGAGCAGCAGAGGTGCAGTATCAGTGATATATTTCCATCTTTACCTCTGGACATTCCCAATAACATCAGTACATCTCAATTAATGCAACTGAATACTAAATGCACTGAATTTACTCTGTTTTAAAAAATATTTTGACACTTAAAGGGTTATTTAACGTAAAAATGAAAATTCTATCATTAATTACTCACTCTCATGTTGTTACAAACCTTCGTTCATTTTCGGAACACAAATTGAAATCCGAGACCTTTCTGATAGTTCATGTGACTATAGTGGTTCAACATTAATGTTATGAAGCGACGAGAATACTTCTTGTACGCAAAAAAACCAAACACTTTATTTAACAATTTCTTCTCTTCTGTGTCAGTCTCTGATGCTGTTCACGTTGTAAACACAGTGCAGCACTTCCGGGTTCTACGTCACAATGCTTGCTTAGTATTGGCCAGCTTCTGCGTCAGCACCACACGTAGGCGTCATGGTGCTCATGTGAACAGCGTCAGAGACTCTGTTAGACTCTGGAAGTGATTCATTTTTTGTTGAACTAACCCTTTGAATGTTTTCAGATTGTATAAACCAAAGACACATGTATGGTAATGCATGTCCAATTGTGCAGCACAAGAAATATTATACACTACCATTCATATGTTTGGGGTTGGTAAGATTTTTTTTATGTTTTTGAAAGAAGTCTCTTATGCTCATCAAGGCTGCATTTATTTGATCAAAAATACAGTAAAACAGTAACATTATGAAATGTTATTAAAACTTAAAATAACTGTTTTCTATTTTAATATGTTATAAAATGTGATTTATTCCTGTGATGGCAAAGCTGAATTTTCAATAGACATTACTCCAGTCTTCAGTGTCACATGATCCTTCAGTGTTGAAAACAGATGTGCTGCTTAATATGGAAACTGATAAATTTTTTTCTTTGATGAATAGAAAGTTCAAAATAACTTCATTTATTTGAAATTAGGTTTTTATTATCCAAACGTGAATGGTAGAGTATGTGTTAGCAGAAAACCAATGTTATAGAATCACTTACCTTCTGTATCTGTGCAAAGGTGTGTGCAATCTTTCAGTTTCTCTCATGACCTTGTAAACCTGGTAATCCAGAATATCAGAAAGGGACATGATGTAACTCTCTGTAAATAATGAAGCTCCACCCATAGGAGTTATATTCTAACAAAAAATTAATCTGCCTTGAAAAGAACTCCACCTCAGAACAATTCTGACAACTTAATCAACAAGAGCTTATATTGTATTGAACCTTGAATACTTGTTTAATAAGAGCTGTGTCGTTCAGGTGCAAGGTGTTGGTACGTCTCTGAAGGTGACTATCCAGCATAGCAGTGAGAGTCGAGCCTTCAGCACTTCACCTGAGGAGATGGCAGCAGGTGTAGGCCATGATGGCGAAAAAGAGAGAAGCAAACACATGGTCAAATTCACCTGCCACATTTGCAACGTCACCTGTCCTGACCAGCAAGTAAGACTTCACTGTATGTAAATGAGGAGAGGAGTCAGTTGATCATGGTGTTTAGTGAAGTGTTTGACCTCTGCAGGGCTTCCAGAGTCACATGATCAGTTTAGATCATCAGCAGCGAATGATGGAAATCCAGCAAGTGAGTAACACCTTTCTGGCCACACTGTTACCCCAAACCCAGGAGTCCCTGCAGGGAACAAACAGGTAAGCGATGCTCTCCATACTTTAAAGGTGTAGAGTGTATTTTCAATAGGTTAACTTACTCATAAGCGAAAACGAACACTGCAACTCTGTGGTAATGTCAGAACTACTGTCGAGTCAATAACAGTCCGAGAGATACAAGATGATAATAATAATAATAAAAAAAGAACATGTGCCAAGTTCATAGAATTGTAATCTTTGTCTATGTTGGTTTCTTATAATTATACAAAATGTTTGATTTAATCAACTTCAATCAAATTTTTTTTGCAACAGTCTTTGTTTTCAGCATTGATCAGTTTAATGCATCCTTGCTGAATAAAAGATAATTCTTTAAAAAAAAAATCTAACTGACCCTCAAATTTGAATGGTATTGAATGTTACTCGCATTTAAAATTTCAAATATCAAGTATGGCTTCATTGCAGGTATTGTAAATAAAAAAAATAATAAAAAATGAGAGCGTAACACTGTATTTTAGAAAACAATTGTTTTTTGTTCTGTAATAGAGAGAGGAGGATGGGTCATCAGCGCTGGTGTCCTACCTGTCAGTGTCGTTTTTCTGGTGACCTCATTGAGCACAGACGAACAAAGAAACATAAGGTGATCTTAAAGGGATAGTTCACCCAAAAATGAAAATTATTCCATGATTTACTCACCGTCAAGCCATCCTAGGTGTGTATGACTATCTTCTTTCAGACGAACACAATCCAAGATACATTTAAAAATATCCTTAGTCCTCCAAGGTTTATAGTGGTTGTGAATGGTCGGCCAAGTTCTGAAGACAGAAAAAATGCTTCCATCCATAAAAAAATGAATCCATATGTCTCCAGAGGGTTAATAAAGGCCGTTTGAAGTGAAAGGATGCGTTTTTGTAAGAAAAATATCCATATTTAAAACTTTATAAATTCAAATAACTAGCTTCTGGCGGATGACTGTACGCATACTGCACACATCAGTTTGGGCAGAAGAGCAACCTTTGACCTGACACGATGACGCAATGACAAATGCAGAGGTGCAGAGGAGAGAGCAAAACAAAACACTGGTCACGAATTAGAAGTTTAAAATGAGAAATTTTAAAGAGAAATATCGGAGGATTTCGATATAAGAGAAGAGGAGCTTGAGTTTGTTGCCCAGCCATATTTGTTTGAACCGCGAGAGGTGTCTAAGCTTACGCTACTTCTACGTTCGCTGGAAGCTAGTTGTTTGAATATATAAAGTTTTAAATATGGATATTTTTCTTACAAAAATGCATCCCTTCACTTCAAAAGGCCTTTATTAACACTCTGGAGTCGTATGGATTAATTTTTTTATGGATGGATGCATTTTTTCTGTCTTCAAAATTTGGCCTACCATTCACAACCATTATAAACCTCGGAGGACTAAGGATATTTTTAAATATATCTCGGATTTTGTTCGTCTGAAAGAAGTCATATACACCCAGGATAGCTTGAGGGTGAGTAAATCATGGAATAATGTTCATTTTTGGGTGAACTATCCCTTTAACATTAACAAAACAAATATCACCATAATCACTACAAAAAATATTCATATAAACTTGAGGAGTAGACTTTAAACCACTGACTGTATAAAATGTTGTCTTGTCTCCTCATTAGATGGCAAAAGTGTCTTCAAGACCTTTCTGTACCCTGTGTGAGCGCCACTTTAGGACTCCTCGCAAGTTTGTTGAGCATATGAAGTCTCCTGAGCACAAACATAGGGTTGAGGAGGTTTGTGTCTGTATTTTGTAGAAATTTGAATGTAAAATTTATTAAATGATATTCAATAAGACATCTCTCTTAACACATTTGTTACAGTTAAGAAATGAGGGTGACCCAGAAGTTATGGAGGAGCTCATAACAGTGGATGCTATTGGCTGTTTTGAAGGGGAAGATGATTATGAGGAGGATAGAAATGAAGAAGAGGTTGCAGTGTTTGAGAAGGTTAGTTGCAGGACTTCATGTGCTCTTCTAAATTTGAGTTTCTTTTGGTACTCTGGAGTTTTTAATTGAATTTTGTTCATAGCATCCTACTCATAAGGAGATTGCTCTAGAAGAGATGACTAATTATGAGACATATGATCCAGACACACAATATGGTGAGGACACACATCTCCTCTAGGTTGTCAAAGAACAGTTTCTGAGTAACTTAACAGTTCTGACTGCTTTCTGACCCTCAGGCACTAGTTTTGTGGTGCCTGTTGCTGGTTTCCTCTGTAAGCTGTGTCACAAATTCTACCACTTTGAGTCTTCTGCACGGGAAACTCACTGCAGGTCTCTTATGCACTTCCAGAACTTACAGGTAAGGAATATAATGGAATTAGTCATTTGACGCTAGTGGTGTATGCAGTTTTTCCTTAATGTGCATGCCATTTAAGAGGTGGGCAAATCTGAAATCAGTGATACTACAGTAATTCATTCATTAACCATTTCAGTCGTATCCTACTCTTGGTGATTCTATGGGCCACCTCTTGCCATATGTGAGAGACTGTCCATGAATTTTCTTGGTGATGCAGACACAGGGAAAACATGCAAACTTCACACAGAAAGGCCTCCTGGCTCAGCTGGGAATCGAACTCCTTGCTGTGAGGCGACAGTGCTACACACTGAGCTTCCTACACAACAATAATAACCTGGTGTAAAAGTGACACGTTCAAAAAATGTGATGGGCCAGTCTGATTGGAACTTTCATTAATTACATACAGTCGTACCTCAAATGTGAATTTTGAAGCTGCTGTAGTTGTAAATGCCTACACTACTGTTGAAATGTTTGGGGTCAGTAAAATGTTTTTGAAATAAGTCTCTTGTGCTCACCAAGGCTGCATTTATTTGATCAAAACAAAGTAAAAAAACATAATTTTGTGAAATATTTTTGTCCCATTTAAAATGACAGTTTTCTATTTTAATATATTTTAAAATGTAACGTATTCCTGTGATGGCATAGCTGAATTTTCAGCAGCCATTACTCCAGTCTTCAGTGTCACATGATCCTTCAGAAATCAATATCTAATATGCTGATTTGGTGCTCAAGAAACATTTCTTATTATTATCAATGTTAAAAACAGTTGTGCTGCTTAATATTTTTGTGTAAACCGTAATGCATTTTTCAGGGTTTTTGAGGAATAGAAAATTTAAAAACAGCATTTATTTGAAATAGAAAAATTTTGAAAACATTATAAATCTCTTTACTGTCACTTTTGTTCACTGTAATGACTACAACTATACATAAGACTTAAAGGGTTAGTTCACCCAAAAATGAAAATTATGTCATTTATTACTCACCCTCATATCGTTTCAAACCCGTAAGACTTTCGTTCATCTTCGGAACACAAATTAAGATATTTTTGATAAAATACGAAGCTTTATGAATCTTTTGTTTTGAATCAGTGGTTCGGAGCGCGTATCAAACTGCCAAAGTCACGTAAACTATTGAAGTTTCAGAACACTTATGACATAACGAAGCCTCGTTTACTGAAATCATGTGATTTTGGCGCTCTGAACCACTGATTCAAAACAAATGATTTGTAGTTTCGAAGCTTCATGAAGCAGTGTTTTGAAATTGCCCATCACTAGATATTGTGGAATAAAGTCACTATTTTGTTATTTGTGGCACACAAAAAGTATTTCCGTCGCTTTATAATATTAAGGTTGAACAACTGTAGTCACATGAACTGTTTTAAATTTTAAAATTTAAATTTAAATTTTTAGTAGCTTTCTGGGCATTGAAAAAGGGAGTGTTATTGCTGGCAATGGAGGCCTCACTGAGCCATCGGATTTTATCAAAAATATCTTAATTTGTGTTCCGAAGATGAACGATGGTCTTACGGGTGTGGAACGACATGAGGGTGAGTAATAAATGACATAATTTTCATTTTTAGGTGAACTAACCCTTTATTGTGTATGACGAAAGAGAACCAGACTATAATTTATTTATGAATTGAAAACTGTTTTCTAAAAACCTATAGGATGTTCCCAAGGGAGGGCAAATTAGCCATTATGGGTTGGCCTACATTCACTACTGACAAACATGTCTGTGTAAATAATGTAGGAGGAACTAATATAAATATAAAATGTTTAGCGTTGTATTTGATTTTCAGAAGCATAACACCCTGAAGATGCAGAAGAACTGTGAGAGTGATGCCTCATGTAGCAGCTCAATGGGGGACCCTCGAGGCCTGGAGCTCATTGCTTCCTGCGCTAATGAGACCATGATTTCTAACAGCAGCCAAGCAGATCTCAACAGATCATACATCAATTCCTCAAGAAAGCACTTACACTCAAGGAAGCTTAAGCCATCTAAAAGAGCTCACAAATCCAAGACTTCACTCTCAAAAATCTCTGTGGCTCCACAGAACCCTTCCGTGGTCATGAAGCACTTAATATGTACTCCACGTTGTGGCTCAAGGTCAAGCCAAGAGTCACACTGCCAAGAAAGCAATAGGCCTGACTCAAGTGTTCAACTACAGCAAACAGAGTCCGGTGAAAAGGAAAAGACATCCTGTGACCCTGTGCATTACTCAGAAGAGCTAGAAAATGTAAGCGCAACACCCACATTCAGTTCGTGTCATGTATTACAGTTGAACTCAGAGGAGAATGTTACAAAACCAATTGAGGTTAAAGAGACCGTAAGCAAAGACCAAACAAAAAATATCCTTCATGTTCATAAGAGTCCATCAAGTGTTTTCATGAAAACTGTGAAGAAAACCTGAGAGGAAAAAAAAAAAATCAGTTGTAATAATTGTAAGATTAATGTTTATTTAAATTCAGAGATATTGTAAATATCTTTTGTTTTCATTGCATTTTATTTTATAAATAATTATCAATATAATAATTGTTGAACAAGTGTTTTATTTATTAATACGATTTATTAATCTAGATAAATGTTGTTAATTGAATTGTAATTTAATTGTTCATTTTTATTCATAATACATTAATTTGTACAACTTATTATAATGTAAAAAATGTATTACCCAAAATAAAAAAATATGCTGTAAAAGTATGGATAATTGTTAGTTCATGTTAGCTATTGCAATAACTAATTTCAATGTCTAAAATCTTATTGTAATGAGCTGCCATATATTTATGTGTATGAATTTGAATTTGAATTTGTCCATCAGTTAAACTGCAGGTCACAATTTGTCAGTGGTTAAAGAGTGTTTATCCCAAAGGTTTTTTGAAAGCACATTGGTCACCTTCATTTAACATTGGTGAAGAAAAGGAAGTAAAACTAAAATGTCCAGAATTGTAAGTAAAACAGATTTCTTGTTAAAAATCCACACAGATATTGTTTAATGAAATAAATGTGATGACAATTTGTTAAAATCATCAGAATTTTCTAATATTTAAATTTAAACCATGGAAGTAATAGTGATGAAAATATAATATATATATATATATATATATAGGACAAATGTTTCTATGTATACAATCTAGACATTATGCTGTGTACAACAAGGCCATGTGGACATTCTGAATCTGGGAACAATCTCCCTCATCATAGACTATACATATATATATATATATATATATATATATATATATATATATATATATATATATATATATATATATATAATTACACCAAGAAATTGTTAGACGTCACTGCTGCTTGAGCTCTATATTCTGGCTGCATCAGTACACGTGGCATGCAGATATATGTGTGTCCTACAGGGGGCGACAGAACGAACTGCAGGGCATTATGGGGCGGAGATGGCATTCTAGTACACACACAGACGACGGCAAAGCAAGTCTAGTACGTAAGTCTAGGACCTGTAACATACCTAGTAGCGGACAAAGATATCGATAAACGACACGCAAACAATCAAAGGTGTCCTGCAGACGGGAATCGTCTCTTGGATTTTGGTGTCATGGCTCAAAATGATTTAATGAGCAACGCGGAGGACGTGGCGGATCAGGTGAGAGAAGAGAAGGCCCTGCTAGGCAACTTACACACTAAATCGTGGAGACTACACTGCTTCACTAAACAAACGGTTCCTAAGTTCGGGAAAGTCCATGTGTGGGTGTATAGTTCGGGTCATGTTTGCTTGACTGCAAATTAGATTTATTAACTAACTTCTAGTCTTGTGACTCTGATGGAGGAGCTGAACTACTAGTGATACTGATCTAGAAGAACTGTGCCAAACCTTGATTTTCCAGGGCTGCTTTCGAGTATTAATAAAGACTGCATGACATATATTTATATATTCGCGGTATATAAATACATATACTG
Organism: Ctenopharyngodon idella; assembly: GCF_019924925.1. Taxonomy (NCBI): domain Eukaryota; kingdom Metazoa; phylum Chordata; class Actinopteri; order Cypriniformes; family Xenocyprididae; genus Ctenopharyngodon; species Ctenopharyngodon idella. Next base: position 12,677,917 of record NC_067224.1, on the reverse strand, counting down.
TATTTTTTTGTGTCTAAAATGTTAGAACGTCTTACAAACTTCTCTCTAAATCATTTGCATCAGTGCAGTCAAACATCTGTGCGTTTGATGAAGCAAGAGTAGATGCACTGTTACTCTACTCTAATGATCGTCACCATATGATGAGTGACTAGGAAAAGATTAGGTTTTGTTGTCCAGTTTCAAAAGGAATTTGACAGCTGGACGTTATTTGAATGCATTTATGTTGTTTACGTTGCATAATTTGCATGATTATTGAATGTGTTTGGGGCTCTTTTTCATGTTTCTGCTTATTTGGGGCTTAATAACATGAAGCAACTTTAGAATGATGTCGTTATTGTATAAGCGTATAATGGAGTTGTGATTTGGTTTATCAGTTTTAGGGTTTTCAAGGCCCGAAACAAGGCCATTAGTGCCATCATCTCATCTTATTAATTTATAGCCCAATTTTCAGTGTCATTTTGGTAAATTGATTAAATCTCAGCCACTGACAGCTATATGTTTTTCTTTTTTTTTATCCGTAGTTTTATCACATGGCGACTGGAACAATATTAAAAATCATATTTTTCTTTTGTTCATACAACTCTCATTTATTAATCATGACTTTTTTTGACATGTAACGGAGAGCAAATCTCTGATATTCATGGAAACAAGTCAAATACCCTCCAGGCATGCAGACTAAGAGTAATGTTGACACACAGGCAGACATTGGCCCTGAGATCTTTTCCCATTAATTTAGCCGTGCTTGGTACTTGTTGAATGCTGATTGGCTCGTTTTCTTCTTAGTGCTGATGTGGATCGTCTGGGGGCGGGACTTAGCAGAGGCCAGTGTCAAAGCTCACGATAAGCTCACGATAAGCTGAGTTAATCACAGGCAGGTTTAGAGAACGTTATTGCCCATTTTAAAAAAGCTGCCTTGTATTTAGCAAGTCTGCACATGTTTATTTAAAAATAACAAAAATTCTATAGTTTACCAATGTCTTTTTAAAAGCATATTATTATTACTTACTTTCATTAATTTCATTCAACTTTTAAGAAGAATGAATTAGGGTTGATATTTTCATTTACCAACATAATAGGCTATATTCTAACAATCGTGCTCATGTTGCAGGTTACATGATGAGAATATAAGATCATGTGGTAATCCTGTCAGAGTAAATTGCAGCATCTTTATCCTTGTACATCTTTATTCAACACCTGTTGCATGTGAAAGTGGAAAAGACTTTATGCTAGTAAACCACAGTGATATTTAAATGCTGGAGTTGTAGCCCTTGTTCTCATGAGTCATCAGTTGCAAATGGATGTGCTTTTGGCCACCTGTGCCCTGATATTGACTAACATGTAGGGAAAAGTGAAAAGGGTAATTGGAGCTCAGGGGTTGAACATTAAACAGTATGCATCTGAAGAGCTGCTTCTGCGCTTACTTATATAACGTTTGTGTAAATCTAAAACATTCACACTAGGGAAATAAATGGTTTTTTTTATTTTTGCTATTTATTCCTGTTTAAAATTTGTAAAAAGCTGTAAAACAGCTTTCTAAATCCGTAAATCTGTGCTAGACTATAATAAATGTCCTTCCCTTTTATGTTGGCCTAACCTACCATTCAATTGTTCGGGGCTGATAAAACATTTTTTGAAAGTCTCATATGCTCTCCAAGGCTGCATTTATTTGATCAAAAATAAATATTATATTATATTATATATTACAATTTTTTTTCAACATATCATGCTGAAACTTTTTGAATGGTAACATCAACCAGGGCCTGTATTACAGAAACATCCTAACTTAGACTCCTATCCCATCTGTTTAGTAACCATGGTTTAAATGAATGATTCAATGACTTACTCATAAATACTTAACTTTCGTTACTGAGTGAATCAGCATTCTTTTTTTCACAAATCTCTTGAATAAATTATTCAGTTGCAAATACATTTTTCTAACAGTCACTTGTCGCCACCTGGTGACAATAACGATACAATCGTTATTTTAAGCGTCAAGTTACTTTCAAAAGGTGATTTGCTCTATTTTAATCACTGGCGTAGACATGAGTGTTTATATCCAAACTATAAACTTTTATCCCATTACTTCTGTGATAATATAAATATTTGTAACACATAAATGATACTGTGTGGATGAAAAGACTTTGTGAAGCTGTTTCATACTTATCCATGACATCTGCTCTCTCTGGGTCAGCGGCAAAGCCAATGCAGATTTGAATGTTCCAGTGTGATTTTGTCAGAGGTTTAATAGACGGAGCCAAATCGTTGTCATTTAGGAATGAGATCACATAGGTGTTTGATTCCAGATTGCGAATTATTATTATTATTATTATTATTATTATTATTATTATTTATTTTTTTTTAAACGATCAATCGTGCAGCTCTACCATTAGATGCAGATGTGTTCAGAATGATATTACATCTTTTATAAGTGGTGTTTGCAAAGGCAAGCTTTACTATTGCTGCCGCTCATACCTAGACTTGGGGATTTTTATATGTTTGACTTTTCGTTCATCTCTAGTTCCTTCGAGTGACGAAGCAGTACCTGCCCCACATAGCACGTCTCTGTCTGATCAGCACGTTCCTGGAAGATGGCATTCGGATGTGGTTCCAGTGGAGTGAGCAGAAAGAATATATTGAGACAACGTGGGGCTGTGGGTTCTTTCTTGCCACGCTGTTTGTCTTAATCAACTTACTCGGACAGCTGGGTAAGAAGTTTGTTCAGTGGAAAAATATTTGACTTGGAACATCTTCAGATTTTTCTATGTAATGTTCTATTAATCTTATCTATTAAACAGGTGGTTGTATACTGATCCTGAGCAGGAATTTTGTTCAGTATGCCTGCTTTGGTTTATTTGGGATCATCGCCTTACAGGTGCGAGCATTCTGTATGAGTTAATGCGATTGTAATTAGATGTTATCTGTGGATAGGACTATAATTGAGTTAAACTGTTTAATAACGGTCCTGATCTTTATCTGTTCCAGACTGTTGCCTATAGCATTCTTTGGGACCCAAAGTTTTTGATGAGGTAATTTGATGAGTTTTTTTTTGGGAGGGTACGGCAGGTTTGAGTAGTTCATCCTATGTTTTATGCTCTGATCTCGTCGTTCTTGACTTCTCTCCTCTATGTTCAGGAATTTGGCTCTGGGTGGAGGTCTGCTGCTGCTCCTTGCTGAGTCCCGCTCTGAGGGCAGGAGTATGTTTGCTGGTGTTCCCACTATGAGAGAGAGCTCTCCTAAACAGTACATGCAGCTCGGTGGCAGAGTCCTGCTGGTGCTTATGTTTATGACGCTGCTCCACTTTGATACCAGCTTCCTCTCGGTGAGCAAACATCCTCAGCCTGGTAAATGGGAGAATCACAAAGAAATTAATCACCCATTTACCCATCTAAATTATATTTCATCCAAAAATCAAAAGTTAAAAAATATAAATTGTGCATAACAAAAATGAGACCTGTTTTATGACCATTAAGATCATTTTCATGACAGTCACATTTACCACTAAATTCTCTTTGCTGTAATGCTAAAAAGAAAGTATGCTGATTACTGTAATACAATCATGAAAATCGCCCTTTCCGGACACATTCAATTATTATTATTTATTTTTTTTTTTTGTAATTAGACTGTAATTAATGTTTTTAACTAGATTCTTTTATTATGTAGTATGTATAATGTTCATGACAACTTACAATTTAAATTTAGGGAAATAATATATTTTTCTTTGTATTATAGAAATAAGAATTCCCCTCACACTGCACTAGGTAAAGATTATTAAATAATATCATAATCAATATTTTAACTTGCCTGATTTTAAATTTATAGTAGTACATATAGTAACCCACAGAGGTCATGCATTTTTATTATGTTTTTCTTATTTTATGAAAAAAATAAAATACAACAGTAATGAGTAGCATTTAGATAAAAATATTTATTTTGAATTCTATGTTATTATTAATAATTTAATATTAAATGATATTTCACTTAATTTAATTATATTTAATTACTTCAATTAATAATACAAATTTTAAATGATAAATTATTTATTTAAAAAAGTGGTTTATGTTAGTGCATTTACTAATATTATCTAACAATGAGCAATAGATTTGTTACATAATGTCTTAGTAAATGTTAAAATGAACATTAATATTAATAAATGCTTTAGAAGTATTTTTCAATGTTAGTTCATGTTAACTAATGTAGGTAACCACAAGAACAAAAAGAAATCCAGCAACACTTGTGGTGAAGGGAATTTTTAATGGTTTCTGAAAAAATAATGACGCATTTCGAGTTGAGAGCCTTCCTCTGGGTATACAACAAACACAATACATGGAGAAAAAAAAAATCTCCATATTGGGTTACTCATTCAGTGTTGGCAAACAAAAGAAATTAGCAACAGCTGACAAATTCCACACGTAAGTTCACACTCCATTTTAGAACTAATGTAGGTAACTAATGTTAACAAAGGGAACCTTATTGTAAAAGTTTGCTCATGTGGTTGAGGAGTCTACTCAGAGGAGAACAATAGTCCACTTGGCAAGAATAAAATTCAGAGGGAATATTAGATAAAATGAATGCAGAGAAATCTAATCATTTTATTAATAGTATTATGTTTTTATTATGTATGTGCACTACTGTTCAAAAGCTTGGGGTTGTTAAATGGGTCATGAAAAAAGATGGTAAATATTTATCAAATGTTTTTGATAATTACACATATAAGAGGTAACATTCCAAATCCATCTGCCCTTCCATGCTTGGAGTATGTCAGAAATAGAATGAGGCATCAGTTTACTGTTGCATCGCACAGATGTAGATAGCATCACTTATGTAGACGGCATCACTTATTATATGTTCTATTGTCTTTTGTCACATTGTGTTGCGCCGCTCACGTCCAGTGTAGACATGGTGTTACAGTGTGTTTGTAATAAACGCCAAACCAGATGAAGATCTTTTTAATGAAATCTGAGAGCTTTCTGTCCCTCCATTGACAGCCTGCGCAACTACCACTTTCAAGCCCCAGAAAGGTAGTAAAGACATCATTAAAGTAATCCATGTGACTCCAGTGGCTTAACCTCAATTTTATAAAGTGACGCGAGTGCTTTGTTTGCGCTAAAAAACAATTTACCCTTTACTTTAAAAAAAATTTAATCTGACGTGTGGGGTGATTTTTATTTTTATTTTTTTTATTTTTTCTCCCCAAATATTGGACCTTTTTTGGCACACAAAACATTGCAAACATTATAAACTAACCTATAAAACAGAATATAAAAATCTGAAACTGCATTTCATGACCCCTTTTAGAATTTTAAAATGTTTTTGAAAGTAGTCTCTTCTGCTCACCATGGTCTTATGCTTCTAATCAGTGTGGAAACCATGCTTTTTTTTTTCTTTTTTTCAGGATTCTTTGAATATAAAGTTCAAAATAACAGCATTATTTGAAATTTAAATCTTTTGAATCATTACAAATATCTTTACTGTCACTTTTGATCAATGTAATGCGTCCATGCTGAATAAAATTATTAAAGTATTAAGTAAAAATCTTACTGACCCCAATCTTTTGAACAATAAACTGTATACTTTGTGTATATTTTATTTTTTTTAAGTAATCAGAAATTTGCATTGATGCCTTCATCAGGACATCATCCTCAGGATCACAAACTAAACAAGGTCTTAGTGTTAACATTAGCATCTCCATTTGTTTGTAAAAATATCTACTGAATTTGCAGCAGAAATCGACATTTATAATATTACAGCAATTTCTCAATTACACTTTTAAATGAATACGTATAGTATATCTTTAAACACTTCTTAGAAACAAGCTTAGATACTTGATGTAAAACTTCAGTCAGCCCTGTTTTCATATGCGTTTGAATGTGGAGACTCCTTTTTGTTTATAGAGGGTATGCATAGACGTCACTTTCCCGCCGGAATGGGATTTAATAGGGGGAAACTGCGAAAACGCAAGTAAAACAAATGATTACACTAAAGGTTGGGCTCAAGTGTTCCTTATGACATGTCAAAGAAACCTAATTCATGGATATTGGCATGCAGCCAGGAATCGTGTTTACTGACATTTATATGTGCCTGATTTCGTTGCCAGGGAGATACATAAAGCAAATCTGCCTGTGAATGCTTTAAATAAATACAATATTGGTAGGTCTAAATCGGAGTTATCACTTATACCAATGTTATATATTTCGTCATATCATCCAGCCCTAAAACTTGTATAGTTTTTGTCAGTGTTTATTTAAAAACATCCAATTATGCAGAAAATAAGATGGTAAATATTTAATTGATGAGTTGTCAACACAATATATAACAATACAATATATAGGCTATGATTTTACCCCAAAATCCAACATTTTGACAAAATGATAACTGCAAAACATGTTTCTTTGCCTGGAGTCCAGCTGTTTCTGTGAATTGCAGCGATTTATTTATTTATTTATTTCTCTGTAGCTTTAAACAGTCTGTAAAAATCTATAAAATATACCTCAGATTTTGTGTCAAAGCTATTTGTACAGTCAGTCACAAAGCTCTTTCCCGTTTTGGATGTGTTTTGTGTGTTTTTCGCGGCATTCACGCTTTAAACCAATACTGCCACTCAGTCTTTTGCCACTCAGTGGGCGTAACCGCAGTCATAACGGTCGATGGTGACGTCACGTGCATAGCCTCTATAGTTAGCCTTTTCTGGCTTTATAATTGTGCTCATAAACCCAGCATCTTATGACTTGGCAGAACGTTATAAAACGCACTGGTTTCAGCTGTTTGTTCTAGTAAGTGCTTCAGGCTCACAATCAAACAGATGATAGTGTGATTGTTGCTCAGGATGTGGGTTTGTGGTAGATTTTCTTCTTTTTTTTTTTTTCAATTGCGTCATGATGCAACCTGAAACGCAAGCTTTCTCAAACCATATTAAGTTTATCTATAAAAATGTTACATAATAATAGAAACTGCTCATGGCTTGTTTGATTTGCAAACATGAAAGGTTATTAGCATTGATTTGATTCATCTCCATGGAACAATTCTGAGACAGAGTCTGTTCTGATACATTCATGGATAGCATAAGCAAAATGTGAGCATTACATTCAGTTATAATTCATCTAATTGTACATTCTTAGAATAGCAAAATACACACTTAGAATTGTCAACCTTTAAAAAGGGAGGCTTTGCATGCGTTTTATTGTTGTTGCAATTAAAAGGCCAGATGTCTGTACTCTTCAGTATTTTGGCATAAATTTACCTGACATCCATATTAGGCAATGTGGATGGATTGCATGGCATACCCTAATTCTCAAAAACCATAAACAAAACTACACAAGATAAAAACATATGACACAGACTACATTAATTACAGGTAAAATTTCAATTTTTTAAGATTTCAAAATGGTTTGTGCCTACTACAAAAGATTTGGAAAGATTTTTTTTTATGCTTATGCTCACCATGGGTGCATTTATTTGATTTAAAAAAATATAATAAAAATAATAATATTGTGATATATTATTACAATTTAAAATAACTGTTTTCTTGTGTAGTATATTTCAAAATGTAATTTATTCCTGTGATGGCAAAGCTTAATTTTCAGCAGCCATTACTTTTGTATGTTAAACTGTTTTTCCCCCTTGTGTTGGATCACCACTTGATGTTTAATGTAAACTCCCAAAATCAAATGTGTCCCTAAACTGGTTGAAAGATGTGCTTTCTTCTTTGTAATAATCCTTTTGACCGCTAGAGGTCAGACGTGGACAAATTTTGAGTTGCATAGATGATTTCTGCGGTGTCAAATCCTGCTTCCTGTGTTACAGTTTTACATCAGTTGCATGTCTCACTGACTTCCTTTTTCTAAAGTATCTGTGTTTGCTTTTACAGATTTTGCAGAACCTGGTGGGTACAGCTCTCATTGTCTTGGTGGCTATTGGTTTCAAGACTAAACTAGCGGCCCTCACCCTGGTTATCTGGCTGCTGGCCATCAACGTGTACTTCAATGCTTTCTGGACCATACCAGCCTACAAACCCATGCATGACTTCCTCAAGTACGACTTCTTCCAGACCACATCAGTGATCGGTGGCCTTTTGCTGATAGTAGCATTAGGTCCAGGTGGAGTGTCCATGGATGAGAAGAAGAAGGATTGGTGAGACGGGACTGAACTCAAACGGCTCACTCGCTCACTCTGTAGTTTGCCCTTTGGCAATTTTTTTCTGTGCAGTTATCACACAAAGCAGGTACACTACTTAGAGAGGAAGGAGCCAATTGAGAAGTGGCCTCACAAATACCCCAGGACCAACAGAATGACCTGCTCTCCACATATCATGCACTGTCTATGTTTTCATCTTGCGTGCTTACTGAATTGTTTCTACTAGCACTTTTAGACATATTAGTTTCATATTTATTTTCTAAGGTTCAGGTCAGATTCTGTTATTTGAGAACCCCCTTGAAAATCTGGAACATCCATGTTATAAAAGCTGCGACCACGTTGAACGAATAACAAATGCATCTCCTTTGCCATTTTCTCTGCCTTTTTATTTCGGTGCCAATTGCAAGTCAGAGTACCAAAGACGCATCCTCCCAAGATATACATAGTTTTGCCTTTGAGTTCATTTAAGCCATTTTGGTTTATCACAAAATGAATTTGAAGTAAAATGGAAAGTTGATGTCTTTGAGTTTTTTCATTAGTCAGCCGTGTCGCTGGGCCGGACTTCAACTGATATCGTTGCTGTGTTGAAAATTACTGCACACACATTTTATATGTGTCTATCTCTCCTTGTCAAGAGGCAAAACAAGAGTTTTCAAAGAGAGTTTCTTATTCTTTAATATTTTTTTTACCATTTCAAAGTAGTTAAACGTAAAGATGAAAAAGTTTTAATGGCCATTTTGAAGAATGCTTCATTCCATTCTAAAGATTCATTGGCTTTTCATGTTCATGTAGAAGTTTGTTATCTTGTTTGCTGTCTGTTGTCAGGTCACTTTAAAGTTTACAACAGGTGAATTATAGTGTTTCTCGAAACAAGCAGAGAGTGAGATGAGAATATTGGAACCCTGTGGTTTGTCAGACTCAGTGTTTATCCTCTTTGTACAAAAAAAAAGAAGAAAGAACTGAAAAATATTGGTTTTCTAAGTGTTTTAAATATTTGTTTTGACATAAAGGGAAAAGAAAAAATGTCGGTTGTTTAGTTTTTTTTTTTTTTTTTTTTAATTTTATAGTTAACCATTTTTTGAGTAACTAACAATAAAACTAGTGATATTCAAAAAGCAAAACTATTTTTGTCTACATGACATGGAGAAAAAGAAAAAAGAAAATAACTTTTACTGAAGGTGGTAGTCTGGACATAGTTTAGTGTTGTCAAATCGACTAATCGCAATTAATCTCATCTAACATAACAGTTTGTTTACATATGTTATATTATTACACTTATATATGTGACTGAGGAAAGCCTCCTCTATATGTGCATAGTCCTTTTTATACGATTGTTTAACGAGAGAAAACATTTCGGCTGTCCTATCTAGACAACAGCATTTACGATTTTGGACATTCTTTGGACTTAAGTTTGAGATAAGGCCAAGCAGACCACCAGGACAACCACAGAACTTCTATTCTGTCGCAGACGCAGACATTATATGGTCAATGATGACCTGCAGTGCGTTGAGGTTTTTTTAATTCATATACACACAATAATGTCGATTTTGTGTGTATTGAGAGACGTTAAATCACTACTACTTCTATGTCCTTGTTAGTTTTATAAAGCTAAAAAATTATTGACCTTAAAGCAGATATAATTGTTGTGGAATATCTGCCACATTAGCAAAAATGTTCACCAAAATATATTTTTTTACTTAAGTAAGACTGCGATAACTTGATATTAACACCTCTGTCACCAGGAAAATAAAAATGTTAGATAATGTTCTGATTCTGAAAGCATTTTTAACGCATATTTAAGATTTTATTAAAGCAATAATTTCAGTAACTGTGGTTTTGCCAATGTAAGTTTCGGAAATGTTGCTTCTCCATGCAGCAAGCAACCCATGACGCGAACATACATTCCTGAGTTTGAGCAGTAGAGGACGCTAAAGCTGTTTCTAATGATTATGTGAGACTTCATGACGATGTGATAGTTTACTCGTGTAGGCGTAATCATAGATTCAGTTACCCTCTCAAGTCTTCAAATAAGGTATTTTCTTTTAAGATACTTGTTTTTTCTTCTACTGTTTCTGTTAATTAGTTACATATTGTTTAGGCTATAAAACACAAAGTGCAAAAATACATTAATCATTACTCATATTGAACGGGGCGTGTTGTCGATAAAAAGCCATTAACAATCTATTAATTTGAAAGTTAGCATATTAATGACCGATTATAAGCTTTTCAGCAAAAATCAAAGAGTAAACAATTATGAAACAGCAAAAATGGTAAAAAGGTTAGAAGGAATGCCTGTCAAAAAACAGATTTTGCGGTCATTGCATTGTATAAAATTACAGTAAGATATATGACAGCTTACCCCAATATGACATTATGAAAAATATTCTTGTACTGAGAACAGACTTCAACCTTTCAGCTAAAGTTCACCTTCGTTATATACAGTAGTTGACTAGTTATATTGTGGACTCCTGTTTCATGTATGTAAATGTGCTTTTATTGCAAACATATTATGATAGCCACTGGAACTTTAGTTTGCAGGAATCCAAACTATTCTAATTTCAAAGAGGGTTTTGAAACCAACATACAAAACTACTGCTATAGAGACATTTGACTGAATTTAAAATCTTATAGTTACTGAGATATAACCCTTTTGAAAAGTACAGTCCTCTGTACTGATCATTTAGTATACTGTAGTACTTCCTGCAAAAGGTTTGATATTGAGACCAGACCCTCTGGCAACATAATTCTCAGTTGCTGTTTTTCCTTAATCTTTTTGTTTTCCTCCTCATTGAGCCCAACTCACTTCCTCAGCCTTTAGCCAAGCAGTGATTGCCCTGTAAAGGAAACATTATTTATAAACAAATAGCATCTTTTCAAACTCATGCTAGTGTGGCCAAGGAAGGAGGCAGTCCTTCCTTGGCCACACTAGCATGAGTTTGAAAAGATGCTGTGGGTACAACAGAGTTCAGCTGCAGGTCAATAGAGATACCTCAGGTTTACCATACATACCCCATTCACAAGCCTCTCCTTGTCACTCGAGGAAATAAACCTTAGTCGGTAGCACCATATGTAATTTTGGACAGGAATGAAAATAAGGCTGAGTTACCAAAGTACAGAGTGTTCTTTGGATTGGATTGTTGGATTGTAAATTCAGCTGACGATATGTCTTTCTGAAAAACTTTTAGTAAACAAAATCCGTCTATAAAACAATTTTGAAAGTTATACTGTAAGTTGTGAAAATTGTGTAATCTATTACTTTTATACAGTACAGCCCATTGTAAAGACTGTAAATGCCCTGATATACTCACAGTGCACTTCTCAACTCAAGTTTTTGTTCTTTCCTCTCAATAACAAAGTGAACACAACACAAATGACAGCGGTGAGAAAACAGTTAAGCATCAGATCATGCTCTTAATAAAATCGATTGCTTTAAAGCAAGCAGCTTTACAGTACTGAACTTGAAAAACAGTGTCAATTCACTTTGGCAAGCTTTTTCAAACTCCAGAAATGCGATAAATGGCTGATTTTGTTTAAAATAACATCACTCCAGTTTGTTCTTCGATTTCACTTGAATATATATCGCAGGCTTAAATTGTTCACCCAAAAATGACATTTTTGTCATTAAGTACTCACCCTCATGTTGTCCCACACCCGTAAGACCTTCGTTTGTCTTCGGAACACAAATTAAGATATTTTTGATGAAATCCGAGGGTATCTGATCCACACATAGATAGCAATGACATTGCACCTTTTGAGGTACAGAAAGGTACTAAAGACATTGTTAAAACCATCGACGGGGCTACAGTGGTTCAACCTTAATATTACACTGAACAAAATTATAAACGCAACACTTTTGTTTTTGCCCCCATTTTTCATTTGCTGAACTCAAAGATCTAAGACTTTTTCTATGTACACAAAAGGCCTATTTCTCTCAAATATTGTTCACAAATCTGTCTAAATCTGTGTTAGCACTTCTCCTTTGCCGAGATAACCCATCCACCTCACAGGTGTGGCATATCAAGATGCTGATTAGACAGCAGGATTATTGCAAAGGTGTGCCTTAGGCTGGCCACAATAAAAGGCCACTCTAAAATGTGCAGTTTTATCACACAGCACAAATGCCACAGATGTCGCAAGTTTTGAGGGAGCGTGCAATTAGCATGCTGACTGCAGGAATGTCCACCAGAGCTGTTGTCCGTGAATAAAAAGTGTTCATTTCTCTATCATAAGCCATCTCCAAAGGCATTTCAGAGAATTTGGCAGTACATCCAACCGGCCTCACAACCGCAGAACACATGTAACACCAGCCCAGGACCTCCACATCCAGCAACTTCACCTCCAAGATCGTCTGAGACCAGCCACCCGGACAGCTGCTGCAACAATCGGTTTGCATAACCAAAGAATTTCTGCACAAACTGTCAGAAACCGTCTCAGGGAAGCTCATCTGCATGCTCGTCGTCCTCATTGGGGTCTCGACCTGACTGCAGTTCGTCATCGTAACCAACTCGAGTGGGCAAATGCTCACATTTGATGGCATCTGGCACTTTGGAGAGGTGTTCTCTTCACAGATGAATCCCGGTTTTCACTGTACAGAGCAGATAGCAGGCGTGTATGGCGCCGTGTGGGTGAGCGGTTTGCTGATGTCAACGTTGTGGATCGAGTGGCCCATGGTGGCGGTGGGGTTATGGTATGGGCAGGCATATGTTATGGACAACGAACACAGGTGTATTTTATTGATGCCATTTTGAATGCACAGAGATACCGTGATGAGATCCTGAGGCCCATTGTTGTGCCATTCATCCACGACCATCACCTCATGTTGCAGCATGATAATGCACTGCCCCATGTTGCAAGGATCTGTACACAATTCCTGGAAGCTGAAAACATCCCAGTTCTTGCATGGCCAGCATACTCACCGGACATGTCACCCATTGAGCATGTTTGGATCGGCGTATACGACAGCGTGTTCCAGTTCCTGCCAATATCCAGCAACTTCGCACAGCCATTGAAGTGGAGTGGACCAACATTCCACAGGCCACAATCAACAACCTGATCAACTCTATGCGAAGGAGATGTGTTGCACTGCGTGAGGCAAATGGTGGTCACACCAGATACTGACTGGTTTTCGGACCCCCCCCAATACAGTAAAACTGCACATTTTAGAGTGGCCTTTTATTGTGGCCAGCCTAAGGCACACCTGTGCAATAATCATGCTGTCTAATCAGCATCTTGATATGCCACACCTGTGAAGTGGATGGGTTATCTCGGCAAAGGAGAAGTGCTCACTAACACAGATTTAGACAGATTTGTGAACAATATTTGAGAGAAATAGGCCTTTTGTGTACATAGAAAAAGTCTTAAATCTTTGAGTTCAGCTCATGAAAAATGGGGGCAAAAACAAAAGTGTTGTGTTTATAATTTTATTCAGTGTATGAAGCGACAAGAATACTTTTTGTGCGTAAAAACAAAACAAAAATATCAACTTTATTCAACAAATTCGTCTGTCCCCTGTCATACTGATACGCCATTTTCGTTGCAGAGCTTCAGTGTTTACAATAGCGTATCAGGGGACGGATTAATTTGTTGAATAAAGTCATCATTTTTGTTTTGTTTTTGCGCACAAAAAGTATTCTCATCACTTCATAATATTAAGGTTGAACCACTGTAGTCACGTTGACGGTTTTAACAATGTCTTTAGTACTTTTCTGGACCTCAAAAGGTGCAGTGTCATTGCTGCCTATGTGTGGATTAGAAACCCTCGGATTTCATCAAAAATATCTTAATTTCTGTTCCGAAGACAAACGAAGGTCTTACGGGTTTGGGACGACATGAGGGTGAGTACTTGATGACAGAAATTTCATTTTTTGGGTGAACTAACCCTTTAAGTCTATCCCTCACAGCCTGTTTTTGCATCTGTGTGAAGGTCAATATGGCATCTAACCTGACTATGGTCTATAGCTCTAGTTAATTCCTGTTCATGTATTGAAGGTCTCTATGCTTCTGTAGGAAATGTGGGAATGGTTAAAGATCAATGTAGCACTTTAAGAGAGTCAACCTCAGGCCACACTTTGAGTCCATCTCTGTGGGGTCAGAGTTTTGAAGGAAGAGGGTGATGAGGTCAGCCTTCAAGTCCCATCAAAAAAGAGTTTCTTCCCTCCTTCAGTCTGTTCTCTTCCTTGGAAAGTGGCAGGAACACACAGACAATGATTTGTCACCAGAAACGGCCCTGATAATTTCCAATTTCATGGGAGCCGGAGAAGAGGCCAGGATGGTCAGCCACAGCTAGAAGTGTGTGTGTCCACTGTGGGTCCCAGCCATTGTTAGAGCCCCAGCCGCAGGCCACTGTGTGTGCGGGACACTTTTACTTGGAGCGCCCTGACAGCCAAATGTCACCATTAACCATGCGCTGCAAAATCGGAGGCATTCATGATCGACGCTCCTCATAAGCCATAAAAGGGGTCATTGGTGAGGGTGACTCAAGTTCAGCAAGTCAGATTCAATGGTGTCATGCTTGTTCTGCTCTTTGATGTGACGTGTGTGGAAATGTGGCTTCTTTCTCACACTTGTTAGCGCTGTCAATCTTCCGATAGATTCTCTGGTTAAACAGTTGTCTGTTCTCAGTGCTGGCACTTTGAAAGCAATCATATTGTTGGCAGATAATCAGATAATTTAATCAAGGGTTGATTTGTGATTGTGATTTGGTCTGATGTCAGTATGTTCTTTGTTTTCTCATAGACATTTTGTCACCTCTCTCACCAAGACACAAAAGTGGTCTCATCCTGAAAGCTGATTGGTCAGTACAGCATTACCGCCACAATTAACTCTTCATCTACCTACTGTGTACATAGACCAACTGTTCACCGTAACACTAGGTAGGATGATATGTCAGGGACTGTAGTGGAAGGATGACACAAAGTTGACATGAAGAATTTGGAAAAGTTAGAGTTTTATGGCTTTTAAGCAATGTTAGTGAGCTTTGAGGTCATCTTTTTGCTAATGAACTCTTCAGTTTACAGTCTCTTCCAAAATTTTCATGTCTTATCTTCTACTACTATGGCAACAGTAGCAAATCATAGTTCATGGCTGTGCTATAAAACTAAAGAATATGACATTTAAATGGGAAAAACAAGTTGGCCTGTTCTCATAAGAATTCCTAGATATTTGTATGTAACATACATTTGTATATGCTAAAACGTAGGTATTTATTTATAAACAACTTTACAAATGGAAAAATCTTTACAAATCCTTTATATTTATATTATAAATGTATTTGTATAGGTACAATGTACAATTAGATATGTTTGTACCCCTAACCCCATCCCTACTCCACTTTTCAAGAGTATAAAAACCATAAAGGGCAGATAAGTGGCAATTTCAGTTATAATACTACATATTTTTTGAAGACTTCAGAACAAGTTAAATACAGACGGAGAAACTGCACAGAACAGAATGAAACTTTAAGCGTTAACTTGAGTGAATCCATTAAATAAACATAACCGCATATAATTTAATGTCATTAATTAAATACAATAAAATAGTGGTTCTCAATCAGGGGGACCTCAGGATGGCTTAAGTGTTTTTAAATTAATAATATTTTAAAATAATAACTCTAAATTATAATACTAAAAATACACATAAAATCAAGATGTAAACTAAAATCATATATCTTTTTTCCCCCTCAGTAACTATTGTTTTTATTGAAGAACATACAGTTCTGGAATACAGAACAAATTCTGGACTCAAAATAACTGATTTGTGGTTAATTAATTTATAATATTAAAACAATAGAAAACAATTAGCTTTTTCCTAAACACAGCAGAAATACCAGGAATGTCTTGGTGTTTATGGAGAGAGGCCTTCAAATATTGTTTTGGACAATGGGGGGCCTTCGAGTCAAAAAGGGTTGAGAATAAAATTAATTTCATGAATTGAACTCAACAAAAGGAGTGTGTTTGGGACAGGATCTTTTTGACTAACCAAAAACAAGTGGAGGCAGAAACCTGTTTGAAACATTAATTGTTTTTGTAACTGGTGATGCCTGTGGTTAAAAAAAATTACACACTTTATCTTTAATGAACATTTGAATGAAATTTGAGTCTTTAATATTTTTTAATGTAGTACCATTTTCATAAAAGCAATAGGGTACTCGAGGATGTTATATTATGACTATAGTTACAGCTATAGGTGTTGCAAACCTTTCATGTTTAGTTCAGACCTACAAACAGTAGCAGTCCTCCTGCATAGTTGTCTGAAATGTCTAACTTTGCTAACCGCATAGATCCACCTGTTGCTTAGAACTTTACACAGCTCTCAGGTGATCAGGTGCTCTTTCAGTCCCGAGGGATCAGTCAGCATCAGCCCCTCTCACCTCTTGACACACTTCCTACAGCCCTTTATCCCTGACACGAAATCTAACATTTGCTCTTATTGTCAATGTTGGATAAACACAAGAGCCTCTTTGATCATGGCAAGAGCGACCTGTTGATGTTGTGATGGAGGAGAGGAAAGAGAAGGAGGGGTAGATTATGCCTCACAGTGCTACAGGAAGTGTGACCGATCTGCCGGTGATTTCTATTGTCTTCTGTTGTTTGATTGACATAGCGGCAAGAGCCTGAGGGACAGTCATTGGCTCCGTCCTCAGATTTCTCTGGAGGTCACGGGTTAAATCAAGGCATATTTTGGTGTAGATCGGAAAGCAAGCATTTCGTGATATCCATCATTAGTACTCTCAGAGCATATGAGTCATTTGAAAGTGCAGAAGTTTGAAGACGGAAACGGTCGCTCAATTATTCCAGTCCTTTTCTTTTCCGACTTTTCTCTTTTCCATCCTCTCTGCCTATGTGGCTAAGTTTTCTCTTCATTCTCTCGCTCTTTCCCCTGCCACCAGTTTCTTTTCTCTGGGCTCTTAGGGACTCAATTGAAGGGCAATGAGGCAGCTAATGTGCAGAAAGATAGAAATTTACTTGCTTTAAGTTCATGCTGCAGACCTCTCTGAAAGAGAGCATTCAGCTGCCCGCCGCTCCACAATGAGAAGCGATTGAATAAAGCCTGCAAGCAGGTTCTTAGCGGCTACATGATGGTTCAGTTCACGGCCCATTTGCCTCCAATGCTCTCCTCTTTCTCCCCCGCATATTTTTTATCTTTTCCTCTCTCGCTGAATGACATCTTTCGGCCGGACCCCCCTGCTGAGGAGGTTTAAATGAAATGCATTGATACGGGCACAAGAAGCAATTTGTCTCTTGAACTGTTCCAAGGATTTAAAGAGAGTCAGGGAGAGAGAAAGTGAGAGAACGATTGAGAAGGTTGTCCGAGAGGACGGTGTTACACTGCCATGTCCGACAACTGGACACCAGGATGCAGAGTTTCCATACCAGTTTTTTTTCCCTGAATTTTTTGAATAACTAACAGAGTAACATTTAATTGTAGTTGTTTTGTTTTTTGTCTTTTTTTAATAAGTGGCAGGTGCATGTGCTTGTGAACATCTCTCTTTACATTCAAATAGATTCATCTCTTGTGTATCAAGCAGAAACACTATTATAACTCCAGGGACGAGTATCTCCAAGCAGAAAATACTTTTTCTTTTCTTTTTAACGCTCACTGTCACACTAAATACAGTTGAGAATACCACTGATCGTTCAATGAAATTCCAACGACGCCTTGAATTAAAGAGAGAAATTCACTTTTCTTCCCATGACTGTTACATGTTCTCATCAGTTCAAGTATATGTGACCTCACAAACTAAGCGGTATTTAACCTCTATAGACCGTCTCTGTCTGCATGTCATGCACTCTTTCGCTTTCATTTACCCTTTCTCACCCTGAGTTTCTCTCTCTCTCTCTCTCTCTCTCTCTCTCTCTTTTTCTCTCTCAAGCCTCCAGCTGTGAATGTTTGTTCAAGTGGAGTGAAACCATCAAGATGAGAAAATATCATTGCGCTCTTCTTTCTATTCTCGTTGGATTTGCTGCCCCCCATTCTATTTTCTGTGATTCTATTTCTTTCTTTCTGATCTGCTTCTCCTTCACTGCCTGGACTCTGGAGACCAAAAGTCTGAGACTACAAAGAAAATCTGAGATTCAATGTCTAATTTAAACTTAGAAAATAAATATTTCAGATTCTGCACTATTAGGTCACTAATCAAATTGGTGACAATTGATCAGGTGTCTCTTCGTACAGATGATCAGATGTTCAGTTTTGCTTCTAAAGATTAGATCAGTTTTTCCTTCTGAAGCTCAAGATGCTGTTTGAATCATTTTAAACCATGCTGGTTTGATGATCATCAGGTTTTAGTTCTTGCAGCTGGAGTCCTGCTGTCATTAAATTAAAAGATATACAAACCAAATACTAAAACATTTCAAAATTCATGCAAATTTTTCAGTTCAACATTTCCAACTTGATCTCATTAGAAAATGTAACTATTCTGCAAGATGTCAATTTTGAATGAATTCACACAATGCGGTTTGTATGTAAACGTGCAATTTTTAGAAAAAAAAAAAAAAATCATGGTCCACCCCTAAAACTAACTGTAAGCAGATCATATAAAAACATACAAATGAGAATGTACGAATTCATATAAATTAGCCGTGCACTAATTCACCAAACCGTTAAATAGTTATGAATTGCCATGACAGTGTGTTGACTTTTCACTCAAATTGCTGAGAATCTTTTCATTAAATTAAAAAAAAGAAGCATTTTCACTAGTCGTCACAGACTTTTGGACCAAACTTGAATGAAATACAGTTCCTAAAGCTGGTATTACAAATCACTTTATTTCATCTAAAGTTTGAAGGTTGTCCTTTTTTGTAACATAATACGAACACTCCTCAGTAAACACTTCACATTAAGTAGAAAAACTCATAAATACATGCATAAATGGGACTATAGTGAAGCAAAATATAAAAACATGGCTAGGTTTTAAACGTATCTTTCTAACCTTTTGGAAGAGAAGAATTTATATACTTTGAAAAGATGTTTTCTTTTCTCCTATCACTTGCATTTTTGTTATTCATTCTTTGTTCTTTGCTCTGCGGTCAGCAAATAAAACCGATACGAATAGCTATTAGAACCAGTGTTTAACAACAAACACATCTAAATGGCTATACGTCTTTCCTTCTGCCGCCTCGTCTCTCGCAAAGGCCACGAATTCCTCGTGTTGCAAAGAAAGGACACATGGCTATAATATTTTGTTCACGGCTGCATCTGCGGCTGCATTGTGCGCGAGTTCTGAAAGAGAGAGATCCTGGCAATCCATATTGATAGACTGCGAGACAGATTGCGTGTAGAGAGACTATGCCTGGCTCATTCACAGTACCACTTCATTTATTTGAAGTTTTAATCTAATTATTAACTATTTTGGGGGATAATAAGCTTTGCGGCTGTAATAGGCGAATTGTATGCCTGAGCTCTTGTGCCGTTGAGAGCACCGGTACAGAGGCCAATCCTTGGGAGGGGTGAGGTCGCTGACAAAAGCACTTGTCCAAAAATATTTTGTCAAGTCTTTTACGCGCCATTCTAACAGGGCTTACATTGGAGGCCTGAAAGAGGATGAGAAAGGCGCCTTTAAGGCTTGATTGGCAACTGCAAACACACTAAATGCTAATGAACCCCAGATGGATTGAAGATTAGCACCATAGTGTTTTCTGCTCTCTTTCTCCCCGTCCACAAAAGTTTCTCTCTGTCTCAGCAAATCCCCCCTCATGTCCCCCCCGCCGGATCACCTCTGCAGTCTGCCACCCCTGTTCCCACTCCTAAGCCCTTTTATTGCTCATTTCATACTATTAATAACCCGGAGGCGGAGAGGCGGACAGTAATTAATTCATGGGACCCAGCCCCTTGATCTGGCCAGAGGAGGGGCCTTTGTGGTGGGACAGAGACGGGGGCCGGAGTGTGTGCAGGTGGGGGAACGTTCTTGCATCCATATCCTGACAGAAGTTCTCTGCATGTTCCTTCCGTCCTCGTTATCGCGTTTTTGAATGTCGGATCTAGTTTTTTATAAGACTGCACACACTTTCGGGCAAGCCGAATGCCACGCACACCCCGTGTTAATCTCTCAGTCCCATGCGCACTGTCTCTCCCTCCTTTTCGGACCCTGCTGCTGTATAGAGCTGGTGGAACAGAAGCTGCAGTGGCACATGACAAAAGCAAGGCATGAAATTCAATTAGGAAAGGGTCTGCTCAAGATTTCACAGCCTTCACTGAAGAGAATAGCTTTTGATATATTGGTACTCCTATTTACTGCCCATCTAGGCATTGCTCTCATTAGTAAGCACCCCACCTCCAGCCCTCCCTTTCCCTTTCTCTCTCCTTCTCTCTTTATATATCTCTCTCCATTTTTCTCTTTCTCCCTCTCTTGGAGATCTGGCTCAGTTAGTTGCGATAGAAATTGAATTCTGTCTTATTGTTTTGTTGAATCACAAAGTTTTTGCTAATAATATTTGCTCTAATAGTCACTTCACATTAAAGTGCACATTTAAACATTTGCCACTCTGTGGAAGTGAGTCATTCATTTGTACCTTTACTTGTTGTTCTTTTTTTAATGGCAAGGACAATATATATATATATTTTTTTGATGAGACGTAGTATTTAAAAGGTCCTGCAGCACAGATTTTCTGTCTAGTCAACAAATACGTAAGTTGTTATTGTCCAGTATACTTATAAAATTATAAATTTATAATGTTTTTAAAAACCTGATGAAATTTATGAACATTCTTGTCTTGAGAACAACTGTTCGATTAAAATCTCCTTTCGTTATGTAGTTGACTGGTAACAGAATGTATGTCAGTGGGGTTTGTGTTCACTTATTACCGAACATCTAGAACAAAAATGTATTGTAATTTTAGTTTGTAGGAGAAAATATAAAAAAATAATAATAATAATAATAATTTAAAAAAGTTTTAAACTACACTGTAAAAAAGAATTGTTGGTTTACCTGGTTACCTGGTTGCCTTAATATTTTGAGTTCATTGAAATTAAAAATTTGAGTTAATACAATAAAGGCGATTGGTTTAATCAACAGAAACTCAAAATATTATGTTATCTGAACCATATTAATTATTGAAGTTAATTTGACTAAAGAAAAAAATGTTGTGATAAATCATAAAAAGCCTCTGTCTCCCTTTCACTAAATTTTCTTGATTTCATTGAATATATTAGTTAGACTCCTTTTCTTAGGTCCATATCTGTCCTACAATCTCATGCATCTTTCCCCAGCTGCCTTGGCCATATTTTAAAGTAATTTTCTTATTCAGGCTCCACCATAATTGAGCCTCCTAATCAAACTCCATCCGCATTTTTATTTCTTTTATGCGTTTACTTTGCATTTGTTTACAAAGTCATCATATCTTGACCAGTCAAACTTAGCAGATCATGGATGAAAATTTTTATACTTCACCCTCAATGTACAGCTTTCAGCATCTGTTTCTTTGGATTTCACTACAACATATAGAGAATTTGTAATATCCCAGATTGTGCTGACATAACATTTGTGCTTGATGATTAAACTTTTGTGAAGACGGTGATGTAGAGACCATCTACATCATCATTGAGTAGCTCGGCTTGTTAGTCCCGACAAACGGTCCTTTCTTATGAAGCTCTGTGAAGTTATGATCCCCCACCCCTTTTCTTTTGTTGTCCAGGGCCCATTGGGTAACTGATGACTGGAAAGTAATTAGTCCAGTCTTGAATGTTGGCAGGTACGGGCAGCTGTCCTTTGTATGGACGTCAATGTGTGTTGTGTGTGTGGACGGTAAAGGGTGAGAGTTTGTATACATGCGTGTGTGGGAGGGACCCATAGAGGGTGGAGGGCAGTCTGAGCCCATCTGTTTGGCTGAACCCCCCACAGCTGCACCACTGCAGGACAGACCAGAAGGGCTTCATGGAGACCCACATCACGCTTGTGCCCTCACATGAAAATACTGACGTGTAATTGTTACAAATAGTAATCAAATGGCTTAGAGGCTGAAGTCCCTATCCATTGTACCATGTAAAAAAAAAACAAAACAATATTAGGAATGTATGATTTAATCATCTTTCCTATTAAATACTTGTTTCTCTCACCTAAGAGTCAAAGATGAATAAAGAAATCAAAAACGATAAAAAGGAAAGAACATTTGCTAATGTCTTAGAAATGTAATTGTTGTATTCATGTTGGTGAGACAGATCAAATATTAATAATATTTTAGAACAAAAACTGCTTGCTACTTTTTAGTGGGTCAGTTTAAAAAAAAGACTTGTATTTAAGAAAATTAAATCGATTACTGAAATTATTCAAGTCGATGTGAATTGCATTTTTAATTTATGTTTGAATAAATTAACAGGGACGAGCAAAACATTATCATCATCTCACTGACCCATAAATGTTTGATATGAGAAACGCATTTCTGCTGGACAGTCAGAGGCAGACTTAATTAAACCTTTACATGCAAAGGTTGTTTCACATGCTTTGCAACATGGCAAGTGATTGAAGCATGGCAAATATCTCATTCCAGACCCTCTTACTGTCTTTTTCCCAGTAGAGCTGTTTGACCTGCAGTAAATGGGTTTGTACAGGTAATCGGGCCTTTAGAGATCAACTCATTTCAAAAGCCTCTTTTGCCTGATGACTTGAAGGCAGAGTATTTTGCATCCCTCATTAGCTTCATTTAACCACCATCACATGTCAATAAATATTTCATCCAATCTCTGCATTATTTACTTAATTAGATAGTCTTACAGTTACGAATAATTTTAAATTTATGCTATACATTTTGTTCCTTAATAACACTTTGTAGAAAACATGGTGTTATACGTATGTCATATTAAATGTATTAATATAAAAAGAATCTTCTCTTTGAGGCTGACAAATTAATTCTTTTCTTCCCTTTGTGTGCGCTACATGTGAGTGTGTTTGTGTCTGGGATGGATGCAAACGTGTGTGTGTGTGTGTGTGTGTGTGTGTGTGTGTGTGTTCATGTGTGGATGGGGGCTGTTCACTGGAGGACCACTCTGAGATAAAAGGGGTATGTCTAACTGCCAATTAAACATTTGCCAGTTAATAGCAATTAAACCCAATTAGATGATGTTTTTTCAATATCGTTTAGATTTGGACATTAGATTAGCCATAATCGATATAAATGCAACACTTAGCACACAGCTGTCAGGCTCTGGCTGCCCCTCTTATATGCTGTGTTGCATATTTTACTGGATATCATACACACTATAGCCTCAGAATTGTATATGTATCATTTCATTCAGTGATATATGTACAAACAAGGCAAAATTAAAAATGTACATGCTAATTCAACTCTCGTTTTATTATCATATTTAGAAGGGGGGGGGGGATAATGTACAGTCAACTGGTCATTATTGTTAAATAAGCGTACATTATCACTTATTATATGATAAAGGTGTCAGCATTACTTGTTCTAAGCTGTTCTTTGGGTGCTCTTTGGTTAACACAGTGAAGAAATGGGTCCTTTCCCCTAACCAGATGAGCAGAACCTAATTACTAGTTTAAGTTTCACTCTCAAGTTCCTCTAGCCCTCCTTTTCTGACAGGGTCTCTCTGTCAGATGACTGAGCATGTGATGGACGAGGTGCTATTAGGGGAGATGCAACTTGCTGATAATCAGCTCAGATTAGGAGCTCCTTTTTATTTAGACATACACACCTGTGGAGGAACTCGGAAACTCCCTCACCCCTCTTCCTCTCTCCCTCTCTCACTGGCAGTGTCCTAAACCTGTGCTGCCTTCACATGGACTTTATATGAAGGTACATTTAAATTAAGTGTTTACATCCTGTTTATTGAGATACCTTCATCTGGTTTGGATTTGAAGGCATCATTGATATAACCTTCCCTATGCTATGATATCCTACAATCCTTTGCGTGCAAATGGAGCATTACATTTATTCATACTAAATCATACTAAATGTATGATTCCATTTCTAGTAGAGATAACCATTCTAGTCATTAAATATTGGCTTGTAAATGTCTAAATCTCACTTGAATTTGTTAAAGAACAGTAGATGAAGTTATGGTGCTTTGGAAGCCAGTGTGAAACCAGTTTTTATGAAGATAAATTATGTTCACCAAGGATGCGTTTATTTGATAAAAAATACAGTAAAAACAATAATATTGCAAAATATTATTACAGTTTAAAATATCTTTTCTATTTTAATAATTTTTAAAATGTCGTTTATTCCTGTATTTTCAGCAGCCATTACTTCAGTCTTTAGTGTCACATGATCTATCAGAAATCATTCTAATATGCTGATCTGGTGCTCAAGAATCATTTCTTATCAATGTTGTGCTGCTTAATATTTTTGTGGAAACTGTTATAGGCCTACATTTTTTCTAGGATACTTTGATGAATAGAAAGCTCAAAAGAACAGGATTTGTTTGAAAAAGAAATCTTTTTGTAACATTATAAACATCTTTTCTGTCATTTGTGATCCATTTTATGCATTATTGTTGAATAAAAGTATTAATTTCGTAAACTTTTGAACAGTGGTGTACCTTTATTAAAAAAAAAAACGAAAAAAACGGCAGCTATGGACTGGACAAAAACTCTGGCTTTGAGCGGTGAGTGGATTCTAACTTAAACACCTCTGATTGGCCATTGCGAGAATTCAGCATTGGCTATATTGCTTAATGATGTAAATAGTAACCTTTGACGCTCTCCAGGAGAAAACTGATTCTAGACCAACAGTTATGAGGAGCTTTTCACTCTAAAAGCAATCAGAAGCAGCAGCAGGTAGTGGTTTGATTAAGAAAATTCCACACTAGTCTCAAGTATGCAGATAAAGAGCAGCTTCATGCAGTAATTATACCAATAAATGTGAAAACATTGGAAGTCACGTGATCTATCTCCTATGAGATACCAAATTCGAGTGTCTGCAAGATGAAAAATGAGCAATTTCCTAATTTTGACGAGTTTTTGTAAGTGCATTTGTTCTCTCAGATCAGAAATATGGAAGCAATGGCAAAGAGCACAAGTTGATATGGTGCATTATGCATTAGTGCCACTAATATATGATCTTTAAAATCTTGAATGTTTAGTTTTAGTTTCACTGAATAGCATATTGGCAGTAGTGACATTCATACAGCAATCAGAACTGAGCACGTACTGGTGACAAACAGTATGGGACAATTTCTAGTGGTGTGATCCATAGGTTTCAGAACTTCTCCAGCCCTTTCTCCCTTTTCCTTCATGTCTGGACATCTACAAAGCCCATGTGTGGCCTGATGCTTCTCCCCTCTCTCTGTTCTCCCCTCTCTGTCTCTGACTGGTTCTGGGGTAGGGGTCAAAGGTGACCTCGAGGGCCCTGTGGCTCAAGGTTTAGATATGCCTTTCTTCCCTAAAGCTTTAGCTTTACGGCCCTGAGGTTATTAAGGCTCTTCTAAAAGGCCATAAGGCTGCACTGTGCATGAGAGGAGACATGTAATGAAGTGGATAATGGACGTGAAGTGTGCTGGACAAAGCTACACATTATGACCCTGAGAGCTGATCCTCGCTGTTATGCCACATGAATGAAGAGCATGTTAGTGCACTTAGCTCTGTAAGTGCAGGTAAAATGTTACATCAGAGGTCCAAATAATGCATATTGCTAACTGGTGGATGGAAAAAACTGGGACCTCAACGGTGCAGTATTTTTTTTATTTTTTTTATTTTTATTTTTTGCAATTATTTTTTTTTACCCAAACTAATTATTTTGATAAATATTTTTAAAATCATCTACACTGATTCAAGATGAAGACTCCAGTCTTATAAGTGGCCCAAAAAGGCATTTTTATTTTACATAGTGTGGGTCCCTGATGGAGGCTACCATATTGAGATCACATGACATTTTTTTCTCAATAACCACTAATTTTTGAAAATATTGGCAGTTTCTCAATTCTAATAATGCAAAGAACGGACTTGCCAGGCTACCTTGAAAGAACGAACTCGAAGACGAGGACAAAGAACTCGGACACGACGACAGAATGCATCTTTGTGAGAACTGAGATGTGCTGTGATCTTGTTGCTCAACTGACCGTTGACCACATATTAGGCAGTGGGACAGCACCATCCAATGCACAATAAATAAAACTTAACATCACAGATGTCATAACCTATTAAAATATTTAATCACATTATTGTTATTATTTGATATATTTTTATTTTAGTATTTGTATAAATGAGTATGTAGCCTATTTAGTGTTACGCTTTGTCAATGTTAAGATTTTTTTAAATATGCCAATTTATGTCACTTTCACTAGCAGTCATGTATTTGTGAGCTTTCAGCGGGAATCTCTTGAATGAGAACGAGAGAAGTTTAAGCTTACAGTTTTCCGTATGTTGTCCACCTGCTATGACTTTTGGGATTTTTTATGGTTCTATTTCTCTCAGGTCTGCACTAGATGCATCCTCAATATCAAGATCACATCCGGGTACCTTCATGCTACTCTGTACTTGCGTTCTTGAGGACTGGAACCGGATTTTGATGGTTGATGATGATGTAGTATGAAAACACAAGGACGCAAGATCTCTTAAGAACGCATATTGAGAAATGGCCATTCTCTCATTGAATAAATGAATCATGAGATCAAATAGCACATTTACAATTACATTACAATGGCATCAGTAACTGAAAATGCTGTCTTTTGTGCCATGCTGCATCCACACCAAATAGGTGTCAGTATAAAGTCTAAGATTCTCACAGCAGCAAGAACCAGAATTTACTTTGTGCACCTTTAAGCTTGCTTTAGTTTTCAGCCAATCTGTCTCTCTTCCATTTCACTTTTTCGTAATATAGAAAATACAAAGTCCCAAGACATTTGCTCCTGGTGCAAATGAAAATCATTATTCAGGTTTGCCGGTCTTTTTCCATTCATAAACAAACACATCAGGGCTCTTCACTGATTGTTCTGGTATTGATAACTGCATGACAATTGCATTAACGAGAGCATACGCTTTCATCAGTCAGTACATTAACATCTTAATATGACGGCTATTATTTTGGCAATCAGCTGCAGATCGTTACACGGATGTACATTGTTTTGTCCACCTTGAAACAAATGCAAAGAATCTTCCTCTTTATTTTTGTCTCCCTCTATTTGTCTAGAAAATAATCATCCCTGTGTCTCTCTAATAAAGGAAAGTAAAATTTGCCTCTGCGGTTTGCATATTGCATGTGGTATAATCAAAACAAAACAAGAGGTACAATGTGCCATCAGTAAAACAGAATTTAGATACGCATAAAGACATTAACGCATCAAGGTAACAGAAAGCAGAGAATTGTTCAGCGCTCAAACAAAAACATTAATTACGATTTTTTTTCCACCACTCCTCCTTGCACAGCCCATTCAATGAATTGGCCTTAGAAATGTCTCTCCTTTCAGGCCCGTATGTGTGCCTAACAAATGAAGCGACGGCAATTTGAAAGAATTGTCATTTTAATGAGAACGATTAATTATGGTGGCAAAGGGAGCATTTGCTTCACAAACATCTACTCTGTGGGAAAGGATGAGTAGGCTTCTCTTTGCTAGACTCCATACAATATCAAATACATTCATATTCTTTATTCACTGGCACAATATGCCTTATACAGTCCGACACCATACCACGTCTGGTGGAGTGTTCTGAATGGCGGAGTTGGTGACCTTGGGTAGATTTATAGAAAACACTTTTTTAAATACTTTATGTATGGCTTATTCATTCACAGGTCTAACAGCATTATGAATGATCATAATGATTTACATTAAAATAAGAATGTAGCAAAAGAAAAAATAAATAAAGCAACGTCAATGGGTGCAGAAGCACACTGGCAATGTGTCATAAGGTGAAGAGCCTTCATGGCCAGACTGCTTTATGAATACCTGAAGGAAATCAAGATAACATCAGTCTGTCAAATCTTTAATCCTTTATTGGAAGTTTACCCAAAAATAAAAATGTTGTTATCATTTACTCATGACAGTCCAAACCTGTATGACATACTTTCTTCTGTGGAACACAAAAGATCATATTCTGAAGAATTTTTTTGTCCATACAATGAAAACTTCATTGAACCCCTTGAAAAAAGTAAGCTTTAGCATACTTTTAAAATGAAATATTATGAAAATAATATACTTCAAAAGAATATACTTAAAGGTTAAGTTAGCGATTCCAGAGAAACACCTAAACAAACAATTTATCCAATATTTGCTAGATGTCTGTTCTGTGTGTGTGCTGAAAAAGAATATTGTGTTTGTACATAGATCTGGCTGTGTAAATAGGAGAAAAAAATGGAAAAAGTGGATCGCACTGATCTCAGAATGAGCTCCAAAAATACTCTTAGCCAATCATCAATAGGGAGCGAATGATGGGGGAGGAAAAAACTGTAAAAAGAGAGATAGTTGAGATATTACCAAATAGGAAATAGGGGAATGTAATTGGAACAAGGGTTACGATCAGGTGTAGGACGCATATTAATATTGGAAAAGCTTTCTAGCGCCGGTGGGACATCAGAGAACAGGAATGCCTAAGAAGGTTGAGCTAAGGTTGCTTTGTTTCTGCTCGATACGTGAGTAACATTGGTTTTGCTCTGTTTCATAGAAGCAAGATGCTGATGTTTGCTGTTGTTAAATCACAGCTGATGCATCCATACTTGCGCAAGCTGATGTGCCAGCTGTTAGTCATTGCCTGTGTTTGTTATTTTGAGGGTGGAGCAATGAAAGGAGAGGTGTGTTTGTTTGGGTGTCGATTTCAAATATCAATAGTGTTTCTCAGAAATCGCTTACTGCACCTTTAAGTATGAACTGAATGTATCGTTGAATGAATATTTCAGTATTGGAATTAAATTAAAATGTATTATCGTCTAAATTGATATTAAATATAATTAGCTGAACTTAAGAGTCTTTTTTGACCCACTTAAGTAGGATCTTTATATGTAATTTCATTACTTTTGATATCTTTGAAATATGGTTAAAGTGTACTGCCAAATTTACTGTCAAGCATTTATAATAAACTAAAACATACTTGTTTCTAATGTAATTTCTGTTGAAACTTGCGTCATGTATTTAAATATTTGTAATTTAATTACACATTTGTAATGATGAATTTGCAAAGTAGTACATTTAAAATAAATTACCTTTAACTGTAATATTGAATAACACACTACAGTTAAAATTATAACCAAGTACTTTACATGTGCTTTATTATGTTAGTCAACATATCAAAATTAGTATACTTCTTTTTCTCACAACATAAATTTAGTTTAAGAAACATAGTGTACTATTTTTAAGGTTCATTAATATATTGCCTTTTTTTTTTAAATATACATTTAAGATTTGAAGTACACTACAAGTGCACATTCAATACAATTAAGTGCACTTCTTTTTCACAAAAGAGACATTTTTCAAAAAAAAAAAAAAAAAAACTCCATAAAGTAGGCCTATAGGTTTGTAATGACAGGAGCAGTTGAACCTTAACAAGAACCTCTGAACTTCATCAGTATGCTATCTAATCCAGCACTTCTCTTTAGCAGAGCCCCCCCTCTTCCTTATTATATGAACCTGTAACTCTCAGGAGGAGGGCCAATTAGGAGGCTGAATCTCAGACACATGCACTTCTGTGAATAAACATGATCACAAGCAAGTGTATCTGCACTCCTGCGGATGCATGTCTGTCCCCCTCTTTAATTAGCTCCAGAAAATCAACTTCACCTGATTGACATCTCTGTTATGTTAAAACTGTAGAATATTCCGCCATGTAAACTTAAATCAACATAGATCATTCCTGTTTACTAGACATAACTGTTTTATCTGCTATCTGGTGTCACGTAACTCCTAATGAAGACGGTGTGTGTGTGCGCGATCAGACGTGGTTCTTTGGAGGTGTGTGTGTGACTCAGAGAAGCATGACAGACTCCCCCTGTGCAACACAACACACTGATTGGCAAATTGCCACGCATATCCGCTGCAGCCTGAGTTTGCGAGTGGCAGGTAGAAATTGAAAAATGTGAAGCGCACTTTTCCGCTGATTGCTCAAAAGATTACCGACGCTCTCCTTCTCTTTCTCTGCATCAGGTTATTTTCTGCTCCTTCCTTTTCATATAAATGCGGTAAATACATAACTAGCTGTAACTAGCAAGCATGGTGACAAGCAGTCTATTGAGCGTGAAGGTGGGAACTCTGACTGGAGAGAGGCTCAGAGGGAGAGTGTGTCATATTTGTCACCTTGTTTTCATGTGTATGATGGCTCGAGAGAATAGAGCCGTGGCAGCTGTTGTCATCTGCTGTGTCACTCTCTGAATCCAGCCGTCCATGTCAACCTGACAGACAATCCATCCTTCCATTGATTGTGTCACTCATGTGTTGATTTATTTGCCTTGCTGTAGCGTTTAAGCACCTAACGGATTGAAAATCACCCCGGCAGTGTCGAGAGGTCTTCATCCGACTCTTGATCTTCTCTATTGTGCTGATGACTGTCAGCTGCTAAGCCCACAGAGCCATCGGTGGACATTGGCAGCCTCTAATTTACCAAGATAGGCCTGTGAGAGTGGCGGCTTTCTCCCCAGCAGGTCTACCTTTTCTCAGTCTATTAAAATTCTCCTCCTAATAAAAGCAAATTTGATAAACGCCTTTTCTACCTGTTCCATTACGGAGGCCCCGCTGTGCAGTCACACAAGAGGCTGAAAAGAGTCCTCTCCCAGTGAGTCGAGCCACCAAGAGAGCAATTAAATGAGGTACACTTACCTTACTCGCCCCTCTCTCTTTATAACTGCCTTTAAACGTTCATTTCAAAGCCCATGCTGCTCTTTCTTAGTTACAGGGAGGGAAAGAAAATGTCTGACTACATGTGCAACTTTATACGTTATGTGTCCAATGTATGTTCATTGAAAGCCTTGTGTAATCACATATGGCACAAATGTTGCAATGACTCTATTTATGAGCTGAGCATGACTGAATGGCACCATAAAAATGTAATTACCAAACCAATTTTGAATTTCCGAGTTCAGTGGTGAAAACCAATTTGTATTGATAATAAGAAGTCATTGGGAATATTGACCGCACAATTCATAAGCATACTCATTTTGTGTACTGCAGGGTTATTATAGTTTTGAGATTTTACTTCTATTTCATTTTACATTTGGTTTTTAGTTTAGTTTTTAGTGTTCAGGGAATCTGAACACATGACAATAAAAAACAAACTGAAAGTCCATGAAACCGAAACTAACTGAAGATAACAGTGACAGTAACTGAAGTAGCCACAGATATTTTCTTCCAGATTGTGACATACATATGAGTGAAATGTATTTGTTTTCAAGTTTACACTATGCAGTTTTTAATTGGATAGTGGCAGATCTGAATGTGAACTTGCAGTCCATTGTAAGAAAGGGACAGGGTTTAAGCTGACTAAATGACTGGAGAAGTCTGTCATTTCACTGGAAGATCGAGTTATGGCATTTTGATTAGAAAGTTAAAATAAGGTAAAAAAAAAAAAAAAAAAGGTAGGATAGAAAGAAAGAAAGAAAGAAAGAAAGAAAGAGAAAAACATGCATTGATGAATCATTCACAATAAGATCATTAGGGTGCATTGAGAAAACAGATAGTGTTTCTTGGTCGAAGAAATCGTAACTACGATTTCCGTGGGAACTTCCCTGGAGAACTTGAACAATAGAGCACATTGTGGTTGGCCAGGGTGTTGAGATGATTGACGTGGCCCTCATTGGTTTGATTTATCTCATGACCATCAAGACCTTACTAATTGATTGACTGATTGACAAGCTGGCTGATTAATTCTGACATGTGGGTCCAGCCCCTGATTTATTGGTTTATGACTCCAGCCACACAGTCTTGTCTTGGACTTTTAAACACACACCTCAAGGTGGACCCTTAGGCATCTCTTTCCATGTCTCTTGGCATCTCTTTATCTCTCTTATCTAATGATGGTCTCTGTTCTCATTCATAGTCCCCAGGGCCTTGAGAGTGGAACAGTTTCCAGACCCTCCATTTGGAACGATCTAGTGTAGAACTTGTTTGTGTCCAGCTTGGTTTCAGTTGTACGTATGACACAATAGAGGATATCATTTTTGGGGAGGTGTGGAGCAGTGAATTGCTCCCTACTCCACTGAGCCATCATACACAGACCTTTTACACTCAACACAATACACCCAGTAGCACACACACAGAGCACTTACACCACGACCCCACCTCCTTTAAAACCAAACACAGCACTTAGCAGTATTTTAGCCTCAAATGCACAGCCCACACACACTCACACACACATCTTGACCCTGTCTGGAGCACCAACTGTCGACAATATTCAGGGTGGACATAGTTTGTGACTTTCCTAAAAGGTTACAATTCGGGTTTGGATGATTAAAAAAATGAAATTAAGAGAAAAATAAACTTAAAGTGGTATTATTTCTCCTGCCCTTATTCACATCCTTGGATCTGCAGCCTCTTTTTGGACTCTTTGCCAATAGATTCATTTTCGCACTTAAATGTTCATTTGATTTACTTTCTCTTTGTGTTGTCCCCCTCCTTTAACACTCCCCCTCCCTTTCTGCAGGAGAGGTTTAATTGCAGGGTTATGGGAGTGCAGTGCCCCTGGATGCTGCGCGGCCGAACTGGGCCCTACCCTGTCATTTACTCGCGTCAAGCTCGGCTCATCCATGGGGAAGCTGGAGATTTTCACGGCGGGTCCCGAGAGTAGAGTGGACTTGTCTGCCCCTCAGCGGGGCTATAATGACAGATGCCTTTTAACGGCTGCATGGGTAGAAAAGGAAGGGGGGCAAACTGCGGGGGCGCTTGTCAATGTGAAGGGGGATCATTTTTGTCACCAAGATGTGACGTTTCTAATCTTTTTCCCCTGATTTGCTCCTTTTTGATGCCTTTGTGAGAGCAATGAGAGAGTTCATTTGTGTCTCATTTCTTGTCTCATTGCAACTTCTCAATGTAATGGATAAAGATAAACACAGTTCATTCTCATGCACTAAAGCCAAATTATAATTAACTATCACTGTCAAAGAAGTCTATGCATAAAGTCTTGAATTCATATGAAAATAAAGTATTATAAAAACATAGAAAATATTACTTATAAAATAAAGTTTATTAAATATAAAATAATAACAACAAAAACAACAACAATAATAACAATAATTAATTATTAATAATAGTAATATAAATATATAATATAATAATAAATTAATTATTATTTTATATTTAATAAAGCAAAACCACAAAAAAACAATAAAATGTATTATCATTGCTGTTGTTGTGTAGAAAAATTACAATTATAAATAATTATATTTTATGTACATTATTACTATTATAATTGTTCTTGCTGTATTATAAGTTATATATATATATATATATATATATATATATATATATAATATAATATATAATTAATAATTCTGTTAATTGTATAGCTGTATAAAATAATTGTAAGTATGTATATTGTAAAAATATACTAATAATTCTTTTATATAAAGTTTTCATGTCATCCAGATGATGTGTGTGCTGAAGGTGAAGAGCTGTGCTCTGTTATCCTCAGGCAGTGTGTTTGAGAGGTACAGAACAGAAGGGGACAGATGGGCCCAGTGAAAGTCTCCATTGAGAGAGCCTGTCCTCAGGCTCCAGCCCAGCTGTCAGAGAGCACTGAAACAGAGGGAAAGGTGAGATTCACCTATTTTAAAGGCAGACAAGTAACATATGTGTCATAATTACTAATCTTACAAAGAGGTGACTCAGTGTTTGATAGCTGGCAGACCTGCCTCTGTGTAAATGATAGGCAGATTAACGAAATCAATGGCCATTTGAAGGGCATGGGATTATCTGATTGTCATCTCTTGAACAGGGAGTTCATTCCCAACCAGGGGTATGTGCTCTTGAAAGGCTTTAGTTTGGCTTTTTGAAACTAAAAAGGAGAAAAAAATGTTTAAATAGCATGTTATTAAAATAGCAGAATATACGTGCATTTAAAGCACCCAGACAGAGGTTTGACTCGTTTCACTCATATTTCTCTTTTTGTTTAATTTTTTGCCCCTCAATACAAAAAAATTCTGTCCTGTTTTTGTACAATCACTTCTCAAAGCATGACAAACCAATATCAAATTATAAAAGAACCAACACAAATTCTATATTTGTCAAATTGGATTAAAGCACACAGACAATTTTGCAACTTAGACCCTGTTTACACCAGTGGTGTGTGGTGGTGTTTTCAGTTGAGGAGGCAAAGTTCTCATTTATGTCCCTGTTACACAATTTTAAGTTAACATTACATAAAAAGAGAGACCAAATACAATTCTATTTTGTTATTTTTACACTATGTAATGTTCTATTTATTAAAACCAAGTATAAATTTCATCAAGTTATTTTTACTCATTTTTACATTTATTCCAAAATAATAACTAAAGGCAGTAACAATTCAAACTATTATTTATATTATTATTAACTAATATTCAGCTTTTCTTTTTAATAGTCAATTTATTTTCAGCAGTCATCAAGCTTGTACACACCGGTCACTCACTCACAGACACAAAGATGTACCTTTAATTTCACCACGCTGATTGCTCACTAAAAACCCCCGAGTCATCATGTTTTCAGGCCATTTCGAGTTTGATTTTAACATGACACAAAGCGGTGATATGTAAGTGACAGTTGTTTACTTACTTTTTAATAGAGTACCTCAGGGATGACGTGTTTTTGTAGGCCAACCCAGAAGTTAGCGGCGCACGGGTTCCCTCGATCAAAAGCCTATGCATTTTTCCCATAGACTTTTGAAAAATCGCAAAAAATAAGCTCTGTGTTTAACAAAGGGTTATGACACTTGCACGTTTTGTCTATCAAGATAATCTTTACAAGTTAACACAACATTTATACATTTTGAAGCCTAAATAAAGTCGTCAGATATAAAAAGCTAACAGTAGGCTATAAACGGACTACAGCACACCATGGTCGCGGATCAACGTCACCACCACCAAGCTTCCTCAAATTTTATTTATAAAACAACTTTATTTAAAAACATGCTCGCTGATTATGATCTGCGCTGTGTATGAATACTCATCCACTTTTTCATGAGAAATGCTCCTGTTTGTCATGATGACGTCTAAAGTCCCCGCCAAAGGAAGTAGTCCCTTTTAGCAATTCGTTAGCAACTGCCGTTTTTAAGACACAATAAAGGTTTAAAAAATCACAAGCGGGTTATAACTGGTGTGTTTTATGTCATAGATCAAAACGTGAAAATATTTAGAGGCTTTGTTAACCACAGACCTTATTTCAGGCGATTTAGCAAAAACCCATTCAAAAAACCCATAGACTTCGGGGCGATGGAACCGGAAGTCCTAAAATGCTAACTCGCTTCTGGGTTTTGCCAACAAAAACATGTCATCCCTGAGGTACTCTATTAGTCTTCCCATTAATGGCATCACTGTCTTCATTCAGGCCGATTTGACGAGAACGCGCACGAAAACAAGAGGTGGGATTTATCGCACGAACCAATCATGTCCAATCATAACCGATCATATTCAATCATAGCGCAGTTGAGGCATTGCCTCCTCTCACGTGACTTTCCCCCATTCATTCTCAATTACCCCCCATTAAACCCACTACACCTTTAGGGGGCTCTGCTTTGTTTCTATGAGCTGAAGGGAGGCACAGAGACACGGACTCCCGCTGTAACTTCACCTGCGGGTGTCGCTGTTTGACAGTGTTTCCTTAGAAAAACGAGTGACTTTTACACTTTTTAATGTCAAATTTTGTAACATTTGTGTTGTTTTATTTTTGTAATATTGATTATTTTCTCATCCAGTTTTTTTGAGGAGGCACTGCCTCCCTTGCCTCCTCGGGGGAAACGCCCATGGTTTACACCTAGTATTAATATGCGTTTTGGTCGATTGATTCGGACCACAAGTGGACAACGCTAAATACAGGTGTATTAAAACTTAAAAGTTTTGAGCTTGTCCACTTTAGACCATTTCCAGAGGTAGTTGAAAAGGCATTCGACCGAATTGCTTTCATAGTGTAGGCGCTCATGTGGTCAAATGTGTTCGAACTTATGCTCCCTTTCACAGAAATGATGATTGAGGCAGATTATCAATTAATAAGGACTTATTTTCATGCACTTTTACTATTGTGCATGGTTTGTAAACGAATGCAATTTGACATTTGCATCACATAATCAGCTCCATAAGTATTACTTTTCTGACATGGTAAACTTGCTCAGTACCCACCTGACACAGCATTGCACTTGCTATGCAGAGCGCTCGGGTACAAGTCCCGTTAAAGATCTCAAAGAAAGATCTTTTTTTATCTTTGCTCTAGGTCAGGGGTGGGCAAACTCGTTCCTGAAGGGCCACTGTCCTGCAGAGTTTAGCTCCAACCCTAATCAAACACACCTGAACCAGCTAATCAATTCATTAAGGATTACTAGAAGGCTACAGTCAGGTGAGTTTTATCAGGGTTGGAGCTAAACTCTGCAAGACAGTGGCCCCCCTGGATCGAGTGTGCCCACCCGTACTCTAGGTGGTACGTTATTTTTTAACGCAATATAGCCACTTACTGGACATTTCATTTCTGAACTGCCACGATACGTACAACAACCAATGTAATAAAACTTTGCTATCTGTTTCAGATAAAACTGTTCCAGTGCCATTCACTGGATATTTCACTTTAAAAGTGTTACGAAATGTGCATAATAACATAATATCATTTTCCAGAAATGTTGCCATTGAGCCTGCAAATCAGCAGTATTTCAGCTTTCTCCACACTTAATCTTACCCTTATGTAACAAGATGTTCCTGCCCACAGGAAGTCCTATGATGGTCTTCTCATTAATATAAATGACGGGTATCACTCTGAATATATCTGGTTCGATGTCGATGGAGTAGTAAGAGAAAAAAAGGTGAGGTAACACTGCACTAGCTAAATTTTCAGTTGAAAAGTTTCACATTTAAAAAGACTTCATTCAGCATGCATGAGTAAACGAAAATTACTAACTTTATCAAAGTGTGTATGTGGTTTTTTCTTCCTCATACTAACTTCCTATCTCTTCAGTCTTTTACTTGATGACACAAAATAACAGGTTGGACTTTGGCAGGAGTCACACGGATTGCTTTCATTCAGTTCATTTACTGAAATCACTCTCGGATGAATACAGAGATGCAAACACTCCCTACACCTTCAAAAGCAGCAGGAACCAGGTTCGGAGCGCAGAGGGCCCTTGTCAGGTAACATGCAGGTTCTCTCTGTGTTTATCACATCCACTGTCTTCTTTGTCCCTCACACTTCATCCCTGTCTTTTGATTTCTGCTCGGCTGCTCTCCAAAGGCTTTGACTGACGGTGTCACATTAAGCATGGGGAGACACGGCCGCTCAGGGAGGGGAGGAAGAGGGGTGGGCGCTCTTTGGCGCAGTAGGTAGAAACTACCGTAATTATAGAGTACAGACACACTGAGGAGGAGAAAAAGAGGCCGAACACGCAGCTCACATTAAAAAAAGAAAAGCGCAAAAATAAAAGCAAGTGTGTTTTCATGCTGAAAGAAAAGAAAAAGGGGAAATAAGTGGAGAGAGAGGAAAGTAATGGGGTTTGTAATGGGAGGAAAGAGCTTAAACCGAACGAGAATTGTCTGTTTTTAGTGGATGTATGCAACTCTTTGTAGGGTCTGTGTTGTCTAGGATGTGTGTTTCACTTCAAATTTGAATACCTCACTTTTTGTAAGTGAATATTTCACTCATGTTTCTAGTCCCCTATGAAAAAAACAGCAGCAGTGATACTAGTAGCACTAATCAACAGTAACAATTGTAATATTTGTTCATTTCATCATTTTTCACTGTGCACTTGTGCTTAAAATTTCACTTGAGTATTCAGCATGAGTCCAGAAAGATCTGACCTCTGAGCTTAGAGTTAGACCTGAGGTAAGTTTAGTCAAAAATCAAAGCTTTGTGGTGTTTTGTCATGTATATTGTTGTGTATAGTGCACGTTCATGACACATATGAGCTCATATGTAATTTCCACTTATTTTCATCTCCCTCCAATTCTTAATCTGTTCCCACTTTATATTAGGTGGCCTTAACTACTACATCAAAAAATATGTACAATGTACTTCTTGTGTTCATATTGTATTGCAAAACACTTTTGCTGCTATTGAGGTGGGATACGGGTAAGGTTAGGGACAGGGTTGGTGGTATGGAAAGGTATAAGGGATGGGTCAACAGTGTAATTATAGATGTAATGACAGAAAAATTACAGATGTAATTACATGCAGGTCTTTTTTTTTTTCAAATATCAGTACAATGTAAAAACATGCATGTACACAATTAGTGCATTGTATCAAATGATTAATTTAAATGTTAGTACATAGTAGTTAAGGCCACCTAATATAAAGTGGGACATTAATCTCCCTCCCACTTAAATTAATTCAATTCAATCAATGAATTTAATGAATTCAGTTCATTTATATTACATATGATTATATGGTTTATATTTATAATTTTTTATTATTAATAAAATTAATTTATACAGTATAAGATTAGTGTGGTCAAAATAAGCAGAGATACTTGAAACTGTGTATTAATGTCTAAGTGGCTGATCAATAATGTAACTGGATGTGATGCACTCTCAGGCAGAATAAATGAAATCTCCTTATGTAACCTCTCAGCATTGAATTACTGAACCTGGATGAGCAGTCGTAAAGTCAATGTCTATTATATCTTAATATTGGATGTCCACACCTTACTGTATATCAACATCACGTTACCAAACCGAAGGATGCATAAATGTTCAAAAACGCTAAAATCTTCACAGTATTGATTTAAAAAACTGAGTGGATTACTGCTACAAAAGAAAGATGTCCTTTAAATGGATATAAAAACTCTCTAAGTCAGGATGGCGGTTGTTGTCATGGCTAGTTTTAAAAGCCCCTCTTTCCACTGAAGGCTTGAGAACTTGAAGTGAATGTGAAGGACGCTGCTGTATTTATAAGTTTCATCATCTGCTTTTGTGGCTTCTGTTTTAAGTACTGGTTGTTCTGACCTTTTAATAAGACGCTTATAATTAAGAGTCTTCAGGCTACATACATTTAACAGGTAATAAGATATAAAAAAGCTTTCCTCAATCTGAATTTTACACCTTTTGTTAGTGTTGTGCTTTTGTTAAAGCCTGTGAATCCAACAGCATCTTGGGTCAAATGGATGAAATGATGACATTTCATCGAGGCTGCGCTTTTGTCACGACATTCTGTGCTGTATTGTGATCTCTAGGCGGTATTTTATCTTTCCATTTCGCACAGGTCCAGGTCATGTTTAAAATATCATCAATTACCACTTCAGTCAAGACTAAGGTCCACCTCACATAAAAATTAAGTGCTTTGAAACCTGCTACTTTTTCCTTGCACAATTATTGAAATTTTGCTTTCAGCCGTAAATAATAACCGTCTCACTTTAGTCATTCACAGTAGAGAGACCGTCTCCCTTCTCTTGAGGGCAGGCAGGTGCAATAGTGGGCAGGAAAAAGAGTCGTGTTGCATATATCTTTATGTATAAAGATGTAGGGTCAAGTCTGGTCGATAGGCAATCTCTCAGCTCTAGCGGAAGTGATGGGACTATTTGAGGCTGGAATGGCTCTGTTGTAGTGGAAGGAAAGGCTAATCTGTTGCAGATGGGTTTGGACCCAGCAGGTGTGCTGGTCAGCTGGTCGTGAGACCTGTGTGGACATGAGCGTGCAGAGAGGGGCTACGGGGGCAGGACAGGGTCTAGATGGTGTGTCAGTTATTGTGACACCTTCTCACATGGTGTTTAAGACTGGGAACTCTTTTGTATGACATGGACTATTGTTGAATTGTATTGTAACAAGACTTTTCTGCTCAGATGGATGGGGTTTTTTATGATCCTTTATTGTCTGTTCAGATGTTCAGGATTATATCCAATATTTTGTTTATGTTTGTCCTTTGTTTCTATTCTACTTGCTAGATATTACTTACAGTATTAAAAAGTGTTAAGCTTTGCATGTACACCAGTCGCTAAGATTTTTAATGTATTTTAAAAGAAGTCTCTTATGCTCACCAAGCCTGCATTTATTTGATCAAAAATACAGTAAAAACAGTAATAATATAAAATATTATTTCATTTTAAAATAACTGTTATTTGTTTTAATATATTTTACAGTGTAATTTATTCCTGTGATGACAAAGCTGACTTTTCAGCATCATTACTCCAGTCTTCAGTGTCACATTCTTCAGAAATCATTCTAATATGCTGATTTGGTACCCAAGAAACGTTTCTTATTATTAGAAATGTTGAAAAAAGGTTGTGATACTTAATATTTTTGTGAAAACTCTGATGCAGTTGTTTCTGGATTCTTTGATAAATTGAAAGTTCAAAAGAACAGCATTTATTTGAAATAGAAATCTATTGTAACTTTATGTAACTTTTGATCAGTTTAATGCATACTTGCTGAATAAAAGTATTAATGTCTTTCAAAAAAAAAAAAAATCTTAATTACCCTAAACGTTTGAATATTTCATATTTTAAAATAGCTGTTGGTAAATAATAAAACAGCACAAACTGAATACACCATGTGATCAAAAAACACTGGTGAATGTTGTCGTACTAAAACTAATGATCTGTCAGTCACAAATTTTTCATGTGGCCAGTTTTTTGATAAAACCATCTGAGTAGTTCAACGCATCCCCTGAGGTCCCCCATCTGGCTAATTAGGCTATAATTAGCTGTCTTCTTCAATCACTTTAAAGCGTATCCCTTCATTTAACCAATCTCTCAGTTACATTAGTAGTATGTTGTCATGAAAATCAGTTAAGCCTCAACCTTCTCAATTACTCTGCCATGATAACTAATTAAAGAAAATGATCTTAAGATGAAGTCATTTCATTAATCAGCATACCTATAAGGCTATATGACCATTTTAAATGCATTTTTTTGTTAAAATGTCCAGTGGTTTTGCATTCACTTGTGCTAAAAGTTAATAAATGTATAATTCTGTTAAAATGACAGAGTCTGGTACAAAATTCTGGCCCTGAGTTTCAATAAGAACTTCAGTTCACTTCCACTCACAGGTTTCATGTTTCTGAAATGCCAGGGGCTGTAAGAGGTACCTGTCAGTGGTGGGAGGTCAAATTAATGATGCTTGACTTGCGTCCATTATATCCCATTAATAACAGTACACGACCCTCTTGGCCTCCTGCGGGAGCCCTTAGACACTCATTAAGATATTAGCCTTTGTTTCAGGGGGAAGTACATTTAAGGTGATATACCTACCCCATCTAATTTATAAAGAAAATCTCGTTCTCGCTGCACACTAAGCCACAAGAAATTATTTACTTTCTGCTGGCTGCTTCCTATTTCAGTTGTTTTTATGCAGCAAGTACTTTGACATTTCATATTTTTTCACCCTTATATGATATGAGTCATATATGTCTTCTGTATTATCAAAGTCTGAAAGTTCTTATAAGTTTTTTAAAAGCTGAATTTTTAGCATCATTACTCCAGTCTTAAGTGCTACATGATCCTTCAGGAATCATTCTAATATGCTGATTTGCTCCTTAAGAAATATTTCTTATTATTATCAATGCTAAAAACAATAGTGCTGCTGAATATTTTTGTGCAACCGTGATACATTTTTACAGATTTCTTTGATGAATAGATAGTTCAAAAGAACAACATTTATTTGAAATCTTTTGTAATATTCTAAATGTCTTTTCTGTCACTTTTGATTAATTAAATGCAGGCTTGCTGAATAAAAGTATTAATTAGTATTAAAAGTATCTTTTTTTTTTCTTTTTTTTTTTAAATATGCTGAATGGTTGTGTGTTTAAGTCAGTCCTGCTGACTGATTGTATTGTTTATTTATAGTCAAATACTCTCATTAATGTCATTCTCTTATTTTTCAATCTCTCCCTCTCTCTCTCTCTCTCTCTCTCTCTCTCTCTCCTTCCGTTTGCCTACATCCTCTAAATCTGGATACCTGAGGGTCATTCAATCTCTGACCCTCAGGTATCCAGGTCCTGGTCTGATGACCTGACCACTGTGAAGCAGATTCCACGAAACCTGCGGAACAATACATGCAGGCGCTCAATTACTAAATGAGGGCAGTAAAATGTTTGGCTGGTGTAACCTAAGACCTGAACCTGTGTTGTTCCTCCTGTTAAAGAGCAGGAGATGACTGTGACACAGAGTTTGGACATTAGTCACACTCTCTGCTCTTGTGGAACCAAAGCTGGGGTTACAAAACAGGGGAAATTCAACAACAACGCTAATTATAGATTTTAGTCTTAGTTACAAAATAACCCAGTAAGGTTTTCCAGAGAGACTACTACAGTCTTTACTGATCAAATAGCTTGGTTGTATTTATTTTGTACACATAAAAATTACATATAACAGTGTTTTAGATAAGATTCATTCATTCATTCATTCATTCTATAATCTTTCTCTCAAACTGTTAGTGAATGTTGCGTAATCTCGTCATGCTGCATATCTTAGAATGGCTGCTTCTAAACCGAGTGGGGAATTGTGTGTTATGTAAGAGAATCAGTGTCAATGCTCTGGTTGGAGGGCCACCACACCCCTGGTGGTCTGAGGTCTTCACTGATGGAAACTGATCTAAGATCAGCTCTGCTCTTGTGTTTTAGCAGCAAATATTTGGTGTAATTAGTGAAGCTGATGAAAATGCAACCTGTCCCTGTCATAGAGATTTTGTGATGCTCCAGAAGTTCAGATATCAATTCTGTTGATATTTAAAGGTGACATGTAATTTTGTAAGTTAGAATACTTTATCCAATCCCAGTTTTTTTACCAGCTAAATCAATATCTGTTTGAATTTTCACCTCATTGACCACTGACACTTTTGCAGTAACAGCAGAATGTTTACTCTGTGGGCATTTTTAGCTTTATTATCTATTATAGCTCATTAGAAAAACGTACCTGTGGGAACATTTTCGCGAGTCGCAAAATATGTACCAATACGTACATATTAGGGGTGAAACGGTTCTCGGTAAAAAACACTCGGTTCGGCACGCACTTGCACCGCGGTT
This sequence comes from Ctenopharyngodon idella, assembly GCF_019924925.1. Taxonomy (NCBI): domain Eukaryota; kingdom Metazoa; phylum Chordata; class Actinopteri; order Cypriniformes; family Xenocyprididae; genus Ctenopharyngodon; species Ctenopharyngodon idella. Next base: position 12,634,804 of record NC_067224.1, on the reverse strand, counting down.
CATCTCATTTCTGATGACGCATACGCATCTATAATATGGTTTGTATAAAATAAATAAAACAGACAGACAGAGTTAGGCTAATGTATGTTTCTGTCGATGGATACGCATTCTGGCTTCCCCTAAACTTTGTTCAGTGCGAGTGCCGCATGCTCTATATGACCAGTCATTTACGCCTTCACACAAAAGGCGTAAGATTCACACAAAATTATATCAGCATGCCCGTCTTGGCGAGTATCCTAGCAAGCATAGTAGGTTATGTCTTAAGTGAACTTAAATACTCGAGAAAGAACGCATGTGTTCAGTATCAGTGTACTGATCCGTGTATTATGTCTTAAAGAGACAGCAGCCCTTGCATTCCTGCTGTCTGTGTGTTTTTAATGTTAATCAAACAACAAAAGACAAGGAAATCACTCGTTGATCATGACTGAATAGTAACTTAATAATTAATAATGATTGATCTTTATTTTATTTATACAGTGAATTACATGCAATGTTGTTTTACATTTTATTGTACTTTATTCAATTTCTGTACTTGAAAACTGAATGAAAAACCTGAAAAGCTTTATTTATTTGTGTCTTTGCTTTACTGTATTTATTTGTGCTGTTTGATTATTTGTTCTTATTTTCTTTATTTTTATTTGACAGTAGTATTTTTTTACCTGAACATAGCACATACCGAACCGTACCGAAACCGTGAGCCTAAAACCATGATACAAACCGAACCGTGAGTAATCTGAACCGTTGCACCCCTAGTACATATCACTGCACTTTCAATGTGAAATGTCCACTGAGTGGCGCTAAGAGCGTGTTCATTTTTTTTGCCGGAACAGATAAACGTGAATATGGTACGTTTTTATGACATTGGTTTTTATACGAATCACCGCAGATCTGATTTGACATTTGCACTCCATTGCGTTTTAAAATAACGTACCACCAACACTACACCTAAACCTACCCAATAGTGTTAACAAAAGCAAATGTGACATAAAAAGCATCCGTAATCGTGCCGTTTTAGCTTGTTTAGATCTCTCTTTGAGCTGTTTTACCGTGACTCGCCTTTCACGGGATTCATACCCAGAGCTTCCTCGTCTTAAGAACAACTCCATATCAGCTGAGCTACTGAATCGTGCACTCTGGTTAAAAAAAAAAAAACGTTTTGAAGTCATAACATAATATTGTGCAAGGAGACGTAAAAACGAGTCTTTGTTAATCCATAATCTGACCCCGTAATCGTAACTGTGTATAAAAACGATTAAAAGCGCTTGCCGTTTTACTGCCTCTAGCGTTCATTTCTGTTGGAAACTGCAGTGATATGTACGCATTTGTACGTATTTTGGTGACTCGCAAAAAAGTTCCAACAGGTACGTCTTTCATATGAGACCAGGTTGGTAAATGTTGTCTTTAATTGGTGCCCAACCTCCAAAGCAAGTTCTTTAACAGTTGACTAATGTCACACTTGATCTCACTCTATCCATTCATAGCTGTGCAGCGGTCTGCCTCTCTCAGATTCCACAGTAATGATATTCTTATCAATCATGTGGGAGATGTTAGAGCTTTAGTCCTCACTCTCCCTCCTGCTGAGACTTAATCTCAGCCGAGACACAGTTTCAGAGTCCTCTTATGAACACCAAGTCTAGTGTCAAGTATTGACTGGACTGTGAATAGAGGTGAGTGCATGAGGGGTGTCTAACCTCTCACCAGCTGCTTGGCTGTTCAATCGGTTTGGTCTCCGTAACACCCCGGGGTAGCAATAATGCAACAGCAGCTTATCCCAATCGATACCTTCATCTCACTTTTGGGGGCTTTACTGCAGAGTCTCCAGAGTGCAGTCGTCTGTTTGCAAGCACAATTATGAACATGTTTGATCTGTTTTGGATGCCCCCCCCCCCTCCCCCTTGGGGGGTTGCTGGGAAAACATTTGCTAAACAAAACTGTGCGCTCATACGGTTATGTATTCAACTATTTGACTTGTGTGAAGAACATTCTAAAAAAAAATCTTAGATCATGTAAATAAATCTGGAAATAAAATAAAAACATTTTAGGTTTTTATGTTTGCTTATAAACTTACTGCTTTCAGGAACACTGTGATACTGTACAATAAGGTTCTATGTGTTAAAGGGTTAGTTCACCCAAAAATGAAAATTCTGTCATCTTTTACTCACCCATACGTCGTTCCAAACCCTTAAGACTTCTGTTTTTCTTCGAAACATTGAGACACTGCAATGAAATCTGCAAGATTTCTGTCCCTCCATTACAGTCTACACAACTACCACTTTGACACTATACAAAAAGTTCACATAGAGATCATAAAACTAGTCCATATGGTTCAGTCCAAATTTTCTGAAGAGAAATGATGAACAGATGTAATTAAGGCTTTTATTTACATATAAACATTCATCAACGTACACATTAGTTATGGTAAACGGAAGCTCAAGCATTGCCTGACATGCAAGAACCAATGACATTCATTCTCGTGTGTCAACCAGCACGTTTGAGCTTCTGTTTGTGTTTGCTGATCAGTGTTTATATTTGAATAAAAGTCTAAATTAAATCTGCTCATCATGTAAAGCAATCGAGTTTTCTCTTCAGAAAATTTGGACTAAACCGCTCAATTCATATGGATTAGTTTTATGATCTCTTTATAAGCTTTTTAAAGTGACAAAGTGGTATTTGGATAGCTGTCTATCGAGGGAGATAAATCTCTAAGATTTCATTAAAAATATCTTAATTTGTGTTTTGAAGATGAACAAAAGTCTTACGGTTTGGAACGACATGAGGGTAAGTAATTGATGACATTTATTTCATTTTTGGGTGAGCTAACCCTGTAATGAATTATGTATGATTAACTACATTTTTAACAGTGTTTAATAGTGTTCATTTATAAATATATTATAGTTCATTGTTTGTTCGTGATGCATTTAGTTAACATACATTTTTTCATGTTAAAAATGTAGAAATTAACATTAATCCAGATTAATGAATTCAGTAGAACATTGTACATTGTTAATTCATGTTAACTTTTGTCTCAACTAATGTTCAAATATACAGTCTTATTGTAAAGTACTATGTGATACACAAGTAATGCAGATTTCCTACTTTGATATACTGATCTAAGTTGAACCCACAAGCAGAAGAGGTGAGTTGGATTAATGCATTTTTTGAGTTACACTGATAAAAAGGTTTTGTGGTTCAGTCCCATTCACCCTCCTCCCAGCATGCACTAGGGCATAAATAATTCATATGGTAGCATTGTTTGACTGTTTGCCGAGTTTATTTTGTTGTTGTTGTTTTGTCATGTTTAGTAACAGTGCGTTTTTTTGTTTCATAATTTATTAAATTATAAATTCTTATTAATTTCATAGAATTAATTATTCTAAAAAAAATTCTTAAAAATATTGATAAAAAAATTTTTTCTTGTACCACATAGATTTAGCTAGTTTTCATGTATAATTTGAAATTTCAAAGATTAATAAAATATGTTGTACATGTAGTTATATTCTGAATGTAAAAGAATAGTCCACACCACATCTATAACTAAAACAGCCCAGAGAAACAATATCACTTGGATTTTTCCTGATGAACGATAAAAACATTGACAGCCGATCAGAATCCATCCTGCTTTAAAGAGCTTGAGCATTTAAAGCAGCAGTTGACATAACTGCAGCATGTGCTTGTAATAAACAGAACGATATTGTACATTGATGTGAATGCTAATATAGTTATATATTTATCCTTATAGTTATAATTCTTGGTGTGGACGGGCCTTTACAGTGATGCCAGATTTTAAAGGGGACCTATTATGCCCCTTTTTAAGAGATGTAAAATAAGGCTCTGATGTCCCCAGAATGTGTATGTGAAGTTTTAGCTCAAAATACCCCACAGATAATTTTTTAAAATGTTAAAATTGCCACTTTTTGGGGTTGAGCAAAAATGCAGCGTTTTAGTGTGTGTCCCTTTAAATGCAAATGAGCTGCTGCTCCCGGCCTAAGAGGGCGGAGCTTCAAGAGCTGATGCTCTGAGCTGCGAACAATGTCACGCACTAATAATGTCAGAAACTCTTGTAGTGGTGTTCAATTCAAACCGGAGTCTGAAAATGATGCCTACAGAGCCAGAGAATATATGGAGATAGAACAGGTATAGTTTAGTTTAATTGTGGTTATTACACGGCTCTGTGGAATACTTGATTCTGATTGGTCAATGGCGCCATCCAGCGGTGTGTTATTCCCCGATAACAACCACTGAAAACAGTTAACACAGGCTCATCCGGGTTACTGAAGTCTGCAGCGCTATATGCTTGTTAGGAACAGGTTTTCCTCGTGGAAGTTTTGCCTTTGGTGAGCTAATAAAGTATTAAAAAGCAGTAAAATTTTTTGTAGTTATTTAATTATAGTTATTGAAGCGGACTCAGATCGACTCAGATCAATATTTCGTGTCTAATTATTTACTTATGTGGCAAGTAGCCGTGTAATAAGTGGGATAATGTACATCCATCCTAAAAACGCTTGTTACAACTAACAGTAAACAAATATATACAGACCTTATGCCTTTTCGGGGGTGCTTAATAAACTGGTAAACTTTATATACGTAAAAGAACTCAGATGGACTGTAATAAAATGCGCACTCTCCCTTTCTGCCATGACCAGTATCTGGGAGAGGATCACAGTTTGTACTGATCCATCCTTGAGTAATAACTTCAACCACGGTGTCCTCAGTGATTCAGATGGTGGGAGTCTATGGAACCTCGTATGTTCATTGGTACATCCAACAACTGAACATTTGTAATGTGTTTTGTTTTTGGCACAGACATTGTATATCTCTAGCTGATACAGCGAGTAAACAGAAATGGTGGACTCTCACTCAATGGTGTTTCTCACTCAGGGCGGTGTCTATGCTAACAGGGCAGAATGTCACCAGTCATGGGCAGGGTTTCCCTACTCTTACGTAGGAGTAGGGGGAAATCTGGAACAGCATGTTCGGAGAGATTGATAATGATTTATGGGGATTATATAAAAAAGTATTGGGTGGATTTTTAACATTAGGCTGGTTGTTTACACACACTGTGGACACACATCTGTGTTCAAATACCTTATAAAGTGAATTTTGCATAATAAGTCCCCTTTAAGTCATGGTAGTTTGACATTTAAAGTTCAGTCAAGTCTTTTACTTACAAAAATTAAGTGAATGTATTCAACTAAAAGAAAACTATGCAAACTGTTTTTAAGTTCTACAAACCTCTCATGATTTGCAGTGTAATAAATATTCAGTTCATTACAAACTGATCTGCTGTGAGATGTGCAGTGTTCAGGGTGTATGCGCACATGCTGTTCTTCACGCAATTGTTTATCTAAGCGTGTGAATGCTTCAGTGTGACATATTTGTGTGCGGGACGGGGTGTTGACTCAATCAACACAGCTTCTGATTGTGTTGGGCTGTGTAAAGAGGCCTCACCAAGTGGAAAATCATGGACGCTGAAGAGCTTTCTACACAAAAGCAGACAAAACACAACCCTAAGAGTGCCTTAGAGCGCCGTGCAGGTCACATGTGACATCAGCCCACTAACAGTGCTTCCGTCTAACCTCTTTTCCCTCCTCGCAGTAGGATAAAACAATCATAACCAATGAGAAATGCAAGTGTGTCCTTAATGGCTAAAGGCTCTTAAGGATTCAGGCATTTCCAGATGGGACTCAGCAGAGGACGGTCTACTGTGGTCTGTTGATGGTGTTTGACAAAGTCAAATGTGTTGCTGCATGTGTGTAAATATCGGAGATTTCAGCGAGACAATGGTAAGCCAATTACGGCAAACAAACTCCTGAGGCTGAGATGTAACGTATGAACGCATAATGAGTCCACTAAAAAGCCATTTCTCTTGAAAATGGACTGACTCTTGTGAAACTGCTTCAGTTCAAGGATGAAAAGCCTTCCATTAATAGAGACAGATGGGAAATCTAAGGATGCTAGTCTGAGAAGTACTGGTGGAGTGTTCGAAATAAGAGATACAGATCTAAAAAACTTAAGAAAGTAAATGGATTTCCATCCATTTTCATTTAATTGGCAAATATAAAAACAAACAAAGCCAGTCGCGAACACGTCACTTGCGCTGGTTTACAGAAAGTTCATGCGAGGTTTAATGAGATATGAATTATTATGATGTTGATTATTAATATTATTATAAAAGCTGCACTGTAAAAAAAATAATAATAATAATTTATGGTATTAAAACAGCTGTTGTTGCCAGACTTCTACCATAAAAAATACTATAGCAACATTTTATGTTTTACAGATTTAACTTAAATTTACAGTTAACTAAAAAAAAAATTATTTTAATAACTGATCAATAACTGTTAGAATACCAACCCAATGAAGTACTGATATCTGTCATAAAACCATTACTGATAAGAAAAAACAAAGAAGAATCATTTCAATGAAAAACCACCAAATGTGGCCTGTCACACCGGGAATTCTGGGAATGGTGATTATGTTTTTTCTGTGTACATTTTAAGGTGACTTGTTCTTTTTCACTTCCAAAAATGGTAAATTTAACAGTATTATGGTGTAAAATTACATGAAACGTCCATTAGATTTATTACAGTTACCATTAGCCAATTAACAGGTTTTTATCATAGCATTTTTACAGTCTTTTACCATTAAAATTACGATAATTTTATACAGTGTGCCGAAACATCTTTCCATGTGATTTTCTCACTGTGGGCTTGTGCTTCCACAATATTTATGCATTTTGCAACAGATGGAGGAAGAGAAGAGAGCGATGAAGAAAGGCGAGCCAGAGAATGAGGGCGGGGGAGGGATTCGGGTACACCGAGGTCTCCTATGCCCCAGCCCCAAAAAGGAAACATGGGAGAAACATATGTAATTTTCACCACAGGGTCCTGGGTAATTGAGTCATTTAAAATACAGATACATAGATGAATAAAAGCTAAGGGGGAAGGTAATAAGACAGAAGAGTACCCTCCGGAGATCCAATTGACGATTTCTTACAAGAACGGAAACTGTTTTCTTTCTTTTCTTCCACAGAGCTTTTATGTGTTGTCATTTCAGCCGGATACCTACCTCAAGTAATTTTGTTTTCATTTGGCTCCTTTTGTAGTGCTTTCCTTTAGTAAGAATGAAGGCAATTTGTCTCCGATGGCCTCTTGCCTTTTGAAGACAGATTTCACTTAGTGAATGCAAGTGAGATGTGGGTTTTTGTTCTGAAAGGAAATATTGCTTTTGGGACGTTTCTCTCCTCAGGAAGATTTGATAATTTACCAAATGACTCTGTAGCCCATTGCCATTGTTGAGTTTATCTTTGAATGGTACTTCTTGATTCTAATGTCTTGCAGTTATTTGACTCTCTTCTGAATTTGAGGTTTACAAAACTCACTTCTAAATCTCATATAAAGCAATTCAAGTTATTTAAGGATCCTATTGTTAAAAGGGTTCATTTTCATTGTAAAGAGGTCACTCTCACAGACCAGTGAGTGTTGCCACTTTAGGCTGACAATATGAAGATGTTGCTGAAGTTGCTTGCGTGTTTCATTTAACTTACAGCATAGTATTTTGTTTTTAAATTTACCTGTTCAGTGTGATGGCTAAATGGGACTACATCTAGGGTGTCAGGGACATTAAAGGATTAGTTCACTTTAAAATGAAAATTACCCCTAAGATTCACTCACCCTCAAGCCATCCTAGGTGTATATGACTTTCTTCTTTCTGATGAACACAATGAGAGTTATAATAATAAATATCCTGACACATCCAAGCTTTGCTTTTGCTTGGTACGTCGTGTCAGTTACGCTTTTTTCGTAAGTTGAATACGGAAGGCGTAGGACATAGTGGAAGCGTTTTGAACTGCAAGAGGCATTACACTTTCTTCGTAAGTTGAATACGGAAGGCAGTGGAAGCTAGATATTTTACTTTATAACTTGTTAAATATGGATATTTTTCTTACACAAACACATCGCTTCACTTCGAAAGGCCTTTATCATCCCTTCAACACTTTATTATACACTGTGTTCCAAATTATTATGCACATGTTGTTTTCTGAACAGTCGATATAAAGATTAAGGATTCTTTTATCATCAACAATTATATTGCAATATGGGTGTTATTACATGTGAAAGAACTGATAATGACAACAGCTTTATTGTTATTTTGACATAAATCTGTCACGTGTGTTGCATGGACAGATCATTTTTAAAAAACTGAACTTTCTGCCTGTCTTTCATTTGAGGATGCCTTCCTGAGCTGCTGTTTTGAGGTATACTGCCGCCCACCCTCATAGATCTTCCTTTTAAGGATGCTCCACAGGTTCTCAATAGGATTAAGGTCAGGGGATGATGGTGGCCACATCATGATTTTTTCTCCTTTTATGCTCAGAGCAACTGTGGAGTCAATGGTGTATTTTGCAGCATGGGATGGTACGTTGTCTTGCATGAAAATAAATTTCTTTCAGAAGACACGGTTCTTCTTTTTATACCATGGCAGAAAATGGTTGGTTAGGAACTCCACATATCTTGGAGAGGTCATTTTGACACCCTCTTGCATAGGGGTGGCTTTTTTATAGCTGCCCTTTTAATAGCATTAATTTGTCTGACAGAAACTTTTCTTAATAAGCCTTTATCTGACCTAATTCTTCTGTGCTATGAATTACTCACAGATCTTCTGACAGTTCGATAATTTCTAATCAGCTTTAGCAAAATATCTATCTAATTATTTTCTCACACTCTAGTTCCAACCCCATATGAATTTCTTTCTTCTGCTGAACACAATAGAAGATATTTTGAAGAACATGGGTAACCAAACAGTTGATGGGCCCAATAAACTTACATACAATCCCTTTAATAATGTGGAACAACCTCTTTTTCACTTGCATAATAATTTGGTGTATAAAGATATAACACTATATTACACATTGTAATAGACATTAAAATTGAGAGTAGACATCATATTTATTAACATTATGATGTCATTTGAACAATATAATATTCAGGGCCATTATCAGGGAGGAAAATATAAGAATGACTTTTATGATATAGTTTAGTCATTCATTGGGCCCAGGGGAGATGAGGCACACCCATACATTTTGTCTCGGGGCTTGTGAATTTTAGCCATGAGCCTGATAATGATATGACTTACCTACTTGTCTGACATTGTAATTAGCAGAACAGCCCAACCGTGAAAACGTAGACCATCATTTTCACCAGTAAGTGAAATCGCTCCTGGGCAGCTGTGACATCAGAGGGAGAAAGCAGGGAATGGCTGATTTTTTTTTTTTCCTACTCTATATCAATTGATGAAGTATGCCATGACACTTGTTTGTTTTCTGTGTAATTAATCTGTTTTCCTTAATTAGTCCACTGGATGCGTCCTATAGAGGGGAGGAGCTACAGCCTGTAAAAGTGTGTTAATAGTGTTAGTAATTAGGTCTGGTAGCATACTGATGATAATGATGATGATGATGATAATATAACTTTATTGTCAGACAAAGTCTGACTTGTTTTGTCTTACTGCTTGTTTTGTAGATTTTTTTTTTTTTTTTTTTTTTTTTTTAAGTGAACCACTATTTGCTCAAAGAAAATTAGTCACCATATGTAACTTTTTTGCCTCTGACTAGGTTTGGGAACTGAATATTTAAATAAATAAATAAATACTGAAACTGAATGTTAACTATATGCAGATTGTGCAAGGGCATTCTCACGCAGAATACCATGCAAAAATTAATTGATAAAGTTTCCTGCATTACTTAAAGGACACTTTTCACATTTCTGGGGTTCTCAAAAGCAAAAGTCTTCATAGTTGGGTAATTTCTAGTGGTGAACAGAAACTACAACAAATATAATTTTTAGCATTCCCATTTAACCAAAATAGCAAAAGAAAAAATATGTTAGTGTTGTTATGACTTTCCAAAAGAGGCATAAAAAAAAACATTGAGAGATTGCGTTTTTTTCAGAAAAGAGAAATATGTCAAATCTCCGGTCACTTCCTCACTCCCTGCTGTATTAGAGCACCGTTAACCAGTTTTCTGCAATTTAATGTCAAGGTGATAAAACAACATATAACAAAGTATAGTGTTACAAATGTACATAAAATAAAAATAATAAAAACTCCATTTACAATACAATGTTATTAACTGTGGAAATGCGTCGTCAATCTGTGAAAAGGGTCCATCACTGGTGCTGCAACACCCCTACATTGCTAAACATTCGGCGCAACTGTAGTACTTCCGAACATTTTTTAACTTTTATGAGACAGTTCTTTTTAGTAAATGAAAAACATATGGCTCAAGCACTATACTCTGACTCTAGAACGAATTACTCTTATGAGCTGGTTCTTTTTAGTTCATCAAAAACGAACGGCCAACCCGTGTAGTCCGATTTCCAAAAGAATGACTCTAATGAGTCAGTTCTTTTTAGTGAATCAAACACACAACCTATAGTGAGACAGAAATGATATGGCAGCATGCAGCTAACAATATGCACTTTGTCAGTAGTGTTTTCTAAATTTTTACAAGTAAAATATGTTATGACAATTTTTGTATTACATTTATGCCACCTCTAAAGAGAATTTGAAAAGTTTATTATTTGGCAAAATGGAACTGATAAATTCTTTATCCTATCACTACCTCTAACCACTGGTGCACCCTATAACAGTCACATTCTGTTAACTCCTACATCTCACTCTCACTATGTAGATAAGTCATCACCATGCAAGAGAAGGTAATGCGATATTCCCCTCACCCTAACATTCGCACACACACACATGCCACTACAGTAAGAATGCATCTCTTATCTGTCTTATCGCCCCAATCAGTGCCATCTGGACCTACAGGCCAGGTGTGTGACCAGGGCAGGTCTTGGGTCACCTCTGTCACTCGGAGGGGTCAGAGGAGGAGATGCATTGAGCTCATTCACTTTGGTTCTGGGGGTTGGATTTCGGGCCGTTAAGGTGCAAGTCAGGCTTCCTCCATGAGGATCACCTATCAGACATGCTGAGAAGGGTATTGTGAAAGTGAATTCCCTCCTCCAGAAATAGAAATTATAATGTAATGAGTTACTTGTTGCTGTGCGTTCTTAATTGGGTATTCAAACCAGAGTAAATTTCAGGCTTTTTTTAACTCAGATTTGTGCATGGATTTTTAATCTGTAATATCTGATGTATCATTTGAGATCCTGTTGCTAAAAAAAACACACAGATACAGCAGCTAAAGAAAAAATAATGTTAAAAAGTAAAGGGTCAAGAACCCAACTAAAGCAAACACTGATCTCCATTATGCAGCGTCAAACGAAACCATAAAGCAACATCTGAAGTTCAATTAATTCTTAATATCAACTTCTGTAGATGTATGACAGAAATAAAGTCAATCTGGTTAGTAATAAGTGAAGCTGGTAATGCTGTTTATGGAGTAGTTTAATCAGATCTTGAAAGATTTAATAACTCATCAGTTGATTTCATTTAAGGCTGTGGCTGAAGTCAGTTGTAGTTCTTGTGTTTCTGCTAATCTTATCTCTTCTGTTCTTCTTGTTTCTCTTTCCTTTAGTGATTCTGCTTGTTAATAGCAGGTGTTCATCACTAATGCTCAATCATCACTTAATTAATCACTAAATTCTCTCATTAATTTTAACACTGTTTCAGTGTTACTCTAACACTCTGTAGTGTGGACACATAAGTGTTCATTTTAAACTGAGGACTTTGCTGTGGGGTTAAAAGGGTTAAAGGTGTAAGATGGAAAAAAAAAACATAGTGAAACGTAATTTAACAGTAATTTAAAAATGGTAATTTACTGGCAACCCTGCTGCCAGTAGTTTACCATAAAATCAAGGAAAAACAGTAATATACTGTAAAACAAAACAGATTTACTATGCGAAACAAGTTCATTTGACTATAATATTAGTGAAAGTTAATAGAAAAAAAGTTATGCAAAGTCAGTAACTGATAAGAAGAGTAAATATTAAACTGAAGTGTTTTTATGTTTTTGCACAAAATGAGCCTGTGCTTCAGTCAGTGGTGAGCTGAGAAACACTGATGTTATGCTGCATGTTGCTTTATTTAAAGGCAGTAACTGTGTAGTTGCTGATGCAGTGACAATCTCTTTGCTAAGTACTTTATCATATACATGTGTGCTATTGCTAGCTAACGACGAACTGCAAAGATTTGAGTTAAAGTCATGTTTTTGATTATTTCACTATTACACATTTAGTGTTTGCAATTTAGTTTTATATTAAAAAATATTCCTTTTCAATGGACTCAAATGAAATAAGTTCACAGTGCTAACTGTATAAATACTAGTTTTTAAACTTGTTTGAAGCAATCGGTTTTCCAAATGAAATGAGTTACCTTCCATTGTATTATTAAGGTAACATACTGTAAAAAAGGAAAGCTGTAAATTAAAGGTAGGCGAGCTGTAAATTAACAGTACATTACTGGCATCCCTGCTGCCAGTAGATTACCATTATTTTACAGCACAATTTGTTTCAGTGTAGCAGCAAAAGTGTTTTGCAATACAACATGAACATAATAAGTACATTGTACAAGATCAGAGCAGCAGGTATATTTCATATCTCAAATGATACATCAAAGCTTTGAATAATTAGAAAAAAAAATTCATTATAAAGATGGCCATGGAGCTACAAGATTTTAATGATTTATTTGACTTTTCAAAGTTTAGCAATTACTCTTAAAATTAAGCTTCGTCATATAAGCAACACTGTGAATTCAGGTTCTTCAAAGAAAAAAAAAACTGTTATTGAGAAGGTGAATTAAAATAATGTTTGTTTTCGCTTATTTTAGTGCCATTTTATGTCATCTTGAGGCCCACTGACTAAGAACCACTTTTGTACTGTATTTTCTTATGTAAGTTTGGAGAAAATATTAGTTGATATTTTAGCTAGCGACAGTAATATTTTTAAAATGGGGCTGTAACATTTAGCTGAACCTATAGAGGCATCTTTTGCAGGTCATATATGTTGAGATAAATGTCACAAGCCTAAATTGTAGAAGCTGTGAATTTAAAAAGGAAAGGGCTGCCATGTTAGCTAGAGTAATGACTCACCTTGGAGGGTTTGAATGCTGGCATTCTCTGGCTAATTAAACCTTTAAGACATTGATATGGACAGGTGGAAAGCAGTGTTTTCAGCTTCTCAGGGATGTCAGGGAATTATGCTTTCTTTGAATATGACTCATTAAGCATGACAATATACAGCTTTTCAACAATGAATGCAGGTATTTGCAGGTTTTGAATTTTGAATGATTTAAAATACTCCACTTATTTATTAAATTCATTCATTTCATTTATGAAATTCCTGCAAATTCACACATCTTCTGCCTTGCCTCAAATGATCTGCACACAAAAATATAATGAGTAAAGCATGAAATGGAAGTATGCCCTGCATAAAAAAGCCCTCCACTGGAGTACTCATAAATCCCTGGTATTTTTGACTTAACAGTGTCTTAAATTTATTTAAATCCACTCATAAAAACATTTTACGCAATGTGTGTTCGGTGCTCAAAGACAAACAGAAAAAAATAAAAAAAGTGACAGTTGGTATGCAGAGATTTTTATTTGTCGGGCCATCCATTAAGTCTCAGAGATGCTGGAGTCCTTTCAGCAAAAATGCAAAAAGGACCTTGAAATGGCAAACAGTTGGAGAATGGAGCGTCTGGCTAACATGGGAATTTGCCAACTCTCTGACCCTCTCACCACTTGTCCTGTTGAGAGAAACAGAGAAAGAGATCTTAACCATCCTAAGAGAAATGGAAAGAGGCTTTAAGTTATCCCGTGAGTGACGTACACTATTGTGCGATATGATGGCACTGTCTACTGGCACTGATCTTTTCATCTATGATCCCCAGGCCCTGAATTATTTCCTATTGTAGGTAAATAGACTCCATGGGAGAGAGGGGGAAACAAGGAACCATGCCATAATGTCTCTGAAGGTTCAGTGAAGTATCCACTGGATTAAGTTCAGACTGAGCTCAGTTTGAGGACAAAAATGTTCGTGATGAGGGAAACACGGCAGGCTTCAAAGGCGAGATTATACACACAGACGAAATCCTGCAATACGGAGGGTCTACTGTAGACATTCCTGAACAGCGAGCGTCTTCGCTCAGAGCTCTTATTTACATATTTTTGCAAGCTTTGTTCAAATTTATTCTCTCACATACACAGTAAAAATGATTTTTTGAAGTTGTAAAAATAACAAGGATTATTGGAGTACGTTTTGTGATGTCATTTAAGTCTGTTTTCTTAAAAATTTCACTTTTAATTCAATGTGTTATTGCGATACTTTGTAATTATTTGTGAAATTTACAAGAAATTTCTGAGTGAAAATTGTTTCTACACCGGTTTGTTTTTCAGTGTAATGAGCATCCACCAAAAAAAAAAAAAAAAAAAATGTGACAGTGTACAATTCACTAACAATTAACATACAGTACTGTGCAAATGTAACGGAGCTGGACTCAGGCAGGGATCCATATGCAAAGCTTTATTGAAAGGTGAGCGTAGTCGTACAGGCATGGTCTAACAGGAACAAACAGGAACAGTAAGGTACAGGCAGAGTCGTGGTCGGGATACAGGCAGTAGATCAGGGCAGGCAGATATCGTTCACAATCCAGATAACAACAAACAGTCTAAAGGCAGGCAGCAGGGAATCGTAAACGGTAAACAGACAGGATCGGTAACAGACAGGCAAACAAGATATAAACGCTCAGAAATGTACACAATGTGAAACAAGACTTCGCCATGAGGTGGTGTGTGTGTGAGTCTTTTATAGTCCAGGTGATGATCTACAGGTGTGTGTGGCAATTGGTGATTGGTGTGGAATGTGTGCATGTGACTGGTAGGGAGGATTATGGGAATTAGAGTCCAAGAACAGACAGTGATCATGACAGCAAAATTGTTAGGCCACCATTAGATGTTGTTTTAGCAATGGTATAATGACCATATATAATTATTTCTCAGTCTCTTTATTAGAATATAACCAGAAAATACAGAAATTTTGTATGCAGTATTAAAAAAAAAATCTGAAAAAAATGACTTCTATAGGCTAAAGTGACAAGTATTCAATGACCTCCCCTTACACTTGAGCAATAGCAGGAACATAGCTCTCTTAAACCTAAATGGAATGGAAAAGGACTGGAAGGCCAAGAAAACTTTCAAAATATGATGAGATGTTTCTCAGATTTTCTTCTCTGAGAAACTGGAAGAAGTCCAGAAGGACAAATTATTATTATTTTTTTTTTAAAAACATTTTGTGTACGTATTTCCTGTATTTTCTGTTTGTAATAAAGACCAAAAAATAAATATGGATGGGTCATTAAAACTTTGCTAAAACAACAAAGCTGGTGGTGGCCCTTAAGACTTTTGCACAGTACTGTATATGGGCTAGAATACTTGGTATAGCACCATAGATTTCACCAACATGTTTATTGTTTGTTTTTACAAAATAAGATGAATTTCAAAGGTAATCATCCAAACATTCTTTCTGACCCATTCTTTTAATATGTTTTATAATATGATACAATTCATTTAACCAGTTCAATTAATCCATGTTGAGGCTTATTTAAAAAGCATGGATTTTTTTACACTACTCAGAGGTGCCTTGCCAATTCCTTCATGGGATAACTATGATTGTTTTTCTTCGATAAGAGTCGCCTTATATATTCCTATCACTCTTCAGAACACAAACCAGAGAATCTCACTGTTCAACCTTCTCCGCATGATGCCTAAATGATTCTGACCTGACTTGATGTTTCACCATTGCTTATAATTACTCTCTAAATTGTTTTCATGATAATATTTGTTGTACTGTATTGCTCTTTACTATGAGGGCAGGGTCTTCCTTTTACAGTATAAGTAACATTTTAAAACATTGACTTTTCTAGCATAAAGCTTGAGATGATTGAATAGGATTTATGATGTTAATTCTTCCCGTAGAGCTTCAATATTTTCCCAGTTCATCTCTTAGAAAGTAAGTCATTTTAAGTTTCATAATAAGGACTATACACCTGGGTGGCCAGTGTGTGTGTGTGTGTGTGTGTGTGTGTGTGTGTGTGTGTGTGTGTGTGTGTGTGTGTCTGTATCTTTGTCTCTTTCGCTCTCTCCCACTCTCTTTCTCTCTCTCCGACTTTCATTCTCTTTCTCTCTGCTCATGTATATATGGCTTTTAAAAATACCATTTGCTCCCTACGTAAAGTGCTTAATGAAGGGGATAATGCATGTAAAGTAATGTGACATTAATTGTTTGAGGATGATAATAACAGCCCTCAATCATCTGGAAGATTGCTTCAGGCTTTAAATGAAAGCCGTTTTCAAGGCGATGGACTCGAATGAGTGAATGACAGAGTCAAATTAGCTGATTTGCCATTCACGTACACTCTATTGCCTGCTATTTAAAAGTCATTGACCATTTAGGGACGGGCCGTTGGTCGCAGTGAGTGTGCAATGAGCGGTGGTGGCCGTGTTTGTGTTGGAGGGCAGGGATGGATGGATGGGCAGCAGCTCTAACTATGATAGTTAAGAAAAAAAGGCGAGCAATAGAAATGTCAAGTGCCTTCTGTGTGGAAGTGAATGGGACAAATAGACCTGGTTTTAGAGGGCCCCATCCTTGCATTAACATAAGAAACAGGCCAATATGGCTGGAAGTCAGCCGGTCTGGGTGCTGTCAGCGGATCTTTTTGCGGAGGTGATTAATGTCTTTACGATACCGCACACAGTCAGCGCCATGCTGGACCCACCCTTGTCAGACTGCCATGCCACTTGGGTGCTCTAGTTTCGCACGAGAGATCCTGCAAAGTCTTCAAAGTAGAGTCAAGTGTATAGAGCACTTTCAAAACATTCAGTTCCTGTAAATAATTTTCATTGTTGTCATGAGAAATTCATAATGAAAACCTTGATTAAGCTTTCTTTTGTTCCTGTAACTCAACCTGGAAATCGAACCCACCATGGTTGTGGGTTTGATTCCCAGGGAAGCCATGAACTGCTAAAATGCACTTTTGCATAAAAGCGTCTGCCAAATCCTCAAAACGGATCGCTTTCGCACATAGCCGAATCCTCGTGAACAGACCAACTTTGCGACTTAGCCATTTGACATTCCTTTACGCAGCTGTCCGCCCAGCCTCCCTTCTCTTGTGGCACCCCTAACCTGCTTCATTGAGAGTCTCTTATTATGTCCTCTTGCCAAGGCCCACTCTATGAATTGAATAGTCGGTGTCTTTATTTCTCTCATTCTCTGACTGTAGACCTCATAATGGCTTCATTAATGCAGAAGTTGCATTTGGTTGACAATGGGTTAATGGCCCGAGGGTAGTCTATTGGCACTGGGAGAAGGCCAACAGGAGGAGGAGGCTTTTTTTACTGCCTTTTCAGAGTAAGTTCACCCTGGGTCAACTGTGTGTCACCCAAAAGTGAACAAACATGTAATTGATGTTCGGACATCTCTGGCTGACTCTTTTCGAGCCTGGCCCGTTGAAGAGGGTGCTGTCTGGTCTTTGAGGGACTTTTTGCAGAAAGGGGAAACTGATTCATGAATACACACAATCTGCCAAGCTAAAAAAGGGGTGGGGGGGGGGGGGGGGGACTCCTGGATTTTTCCCTTTATAACCCCTGCTGAATCGGTTCTGTTTTGCTTGTTGTTGAAATACAACCCCCGCACATAGGTCGTGATGGGGGTGGTATACGCTGCTGGTGTTCCTGAAATGCTCTTTCTCCTCCAGGCTGGGACCACTGTCTGTTTTTGTCTCTGATTTTCATGGATGTTAGTGGAAAATGTCGAGAGGAGTCACAGGCCTTTTATCAGGCCGTGTTGGAACAGGAGTACTCAACGCTCTTTTTATATTCACCTTTGCATAACAAGCGGCAGCAATTTGTAGAATGAAGCAATACATGCCAATGAATGCCAAGAGGATGCCCTGGTGACATATTTTAGAATGAACATTGGTAAATATTTTTGCAGTTAAGGTTCAAAGTTATGTTCCAAATTCATTTTGATTTGGAAATTACCATTTTTCTTTAAACATTATAAAAAAAGACTTCAAGCTGAAGTGTGTCATTTTT
The DNA here is from genome assembly GCF_019924925.1 of Ctenopharyngodon idella. Lineage (NCBI taxonomy): Eukaryota > Metazoa > Chordata > Actinopteri > Cypriniformes > Xenocyprididae > Ctenopharyngodon > Ctenopharyngodon idella. The sequence continues at coordinate 12,616,755 of NC_067224.1, read as the reverse complement.
CAACTGGAATTGTGAAAAATAAGGATTATTTCAAACAGGTTTCCTGAACACTCCTCTGTGCATTTACAGCAAATACGTAGCTCACTGCTTGAAAGCCACTGTATGATGTTCAGAGAAACTAACCCGCTAGTCATGACTATCCAAACATTAACATTAGTTGTCAGTTGTTGTAGCATGATTGCATTGCGCATAACTCTATGAACTAATAATATAGTTTTGATTAATTAACTGCGTAAAGGCACTGAGTATAAAGTCTATTGCATAATCCGACGTTTTTCTCTGGGTAAAATAATTAAATACCTTCCAAAACAAAATGAAACCTGTACAAAATATAGCAGGCTTGACAATACGGACTGAAGCGTGAATGACGTTCGGGACAACTGATGGAACTCTCACTGTCCCGATCAGGCCAGTGCTGCATTGTCACAAAACTTTATCTTTTGTACGTGTTTTTAAGCCTTGCCCATTTAAATATTCAAGCGCAAAAAGATGTGAAAGAGAACTCAATTTGGTACTCAACTTCTGTGTGAGAAGTTTTGTGTGCACAAACATCCAAAGTGAAACACCCAGAAAGCCATGTCTCAGACAGCGCTTATACTGACTTGAGGTTTCTTGTGCTTGAATGGACAAATTCACACAAAATTATATCAAAATGGCCATCTTGACAAGTATCCTGTTCAACACAGTTGGTTATGGCTTAAGTGAAAGTAAACAGTTGAGAAATAAAACGCACATGTGTATCAGTATATTTGATCTGTGCAGCTCTTAAAGTGACAGCAGTGTAATATTCCTGATGCGCTGTTGTCTGTTTTGTTAATCAAACTACAAAAGACAAAAAAAAAACGCTCACTGCTCTTGACTAAATGACTTTTGTAACTTTATTAAGGATTAATATATATTTAACTTATACAGCAGTGTTATCTTACATTTGATTACTTTGTTCAATTTCTGTACCTGAAAACTATTGTTAGTCCAACCCGAATAGCACTGTTTATTTCATATGCATTTTTGTTCTGCTGTAAGCTATTTATGTTGGCCTGTTGAATGTTAAATGGATCCAATCCATGTTCAATGAAGATGATTTGATAACCCAGCAATAAACTAGATAGTATACCTTTATGCATGCGTTTTTGAACTTTGCTAATAAAATATGATCAAAACAGTGATCAGAATCGGCCAATAGCTATTTGTTAAAATCAGTATCGTATCTACCAAAAAAATTCCTATCGGTACATTCCTAATTATAATATATTAGTACTTTTACTACAACTTCTATTTCTTTCTTTATAATTTGTCTATATTTTTCTGCATGTATAGTGGACAGGACTATGGAAAGTAACAAGAAAATATGCTTCTGGCTGTAGTTTCAACCACACAACTTTGCTATACTGTTTGTTTGCAAATGATCAATGGAACTTTAGTTTCAGGAAACACCAAATCATAAAACTATGGTGGTAACAATGCTTTTGGAAAACGTACCCAGGTTAAGATGCCCAAACAACAGAGCAATGATTTGATTGTGCCATAGTGTTCACACTTTTAAGGGCGATTAAACTTTGAACGACGTATAGATGTCTCTGCATATTAAATCTGAACAGATGAAGAAGTATTTTAAGCCCCTGCCCCTTTGATCGTGAAAGTGAAAGTGCCCTTTGTGGTCGCATCACGGTGCCCCCGCGTTCCCATTTCTCCCCCCCGGAACGCGATTTCTACTGCGGGAGAATAATCAAGTGTGCAGTCAAATCTCATGTATATTTAGATTTATCTATCTTGACCTGCACCTCGGACGGAGTGCGTTTGTTTATGTCTTTTTTGATTATTTCATGGAGAACCTTTAACATCCATGGAACATTTCCATTCCACAAAAGGCTCTTTTGAAAAATGTTCTTTAGATTATTCAAATGATGTTCACACTAAAAAGAAGTATTTTAATTAAGGAATGCTCACTGAAAAGTTCGTTGGGGAAAATAAAATAATTCTTCTCTATGGTACCACTGTGACCCCACCCCCCCCCCCCCCCCCCCCCCCCCCCCCCCCCTTTCTGAGTCTTTATTTTTAATATTGTAGATATAAGCAAGCATGTAGCTTCATGCCTAGCCCATTGTGTGCAGTGCATCTCCTTCTCCCACATCTGTGGTCAGACTGACGATGATGTCAGCCATCAAGTCTTTACCAGTAATTACACATCAGATGACAACAACTTAAAATTGATGTCCTATGCATGAGCGCTAAGTAGCCATTTTAAAAGTTTGAGACAGGAAGCTGAGCGAAAGGCCGTGTTATGAGGGTGTCAGCATGGGAATTGTCGGGGCAGCTGTACTGTACACACTCTGCAGTAATAGACACACAAAGCCCATTGCCAAAAGCACATTTGGCATCAGTAGCAAATGAGTAATTATTGGGTAATGACCCAGAAGGTGTCCCTTAATTGAATTGTGAAAGTAGGGAGAGTGGTGCCACACTGTAATAAAAGCAGATGGATTATTTCAGGAAATATCTTCTTAAGTGGAAGGGTAAATACTGATGAGCCTGCATTTATTTCTCTGACCTTTACATAGATAACCACTGATTAAAAATTTAGGCTCTAGTGGGAGAAGAGGTTTTTGCTTTTACGTTTTTTTTTTTTTTTTTTCTGACCATAATAGACATCTATCCACCACATTCAGTCTTAATTCTAAAATGCATTAGTCACAAAATTGACGTGTGCTGGGAGAAAAAAAAAAAAAAAACTTTTGGAAAAGCTGTAAGTGGACTATTGTGTGGACTAAGAGGTCTTTTGTTTTGAGATCATTTGATGCAGTGACATTTTTCCCAGTGAAATGTCAAGATCACTCTAATGACTACAATGCCCAAGAGGGGTATGCCTTTTTCTACCTTTTTGCAAAATGATAGGTGAATTATGTAAATGCAGGCGTCAGTTAAAGCCATATTTACTTTTTACAAGCATTTACCTTCTCTTTTAATGCACTTATCTCTCAAAGGAAATTGCCTGCTGTTGCCATCACTTACCTGCATGAATGATGTGGGTCGTGTTTTATTGCCATCACATCTACATGTTTCGGATGTGTTCGGTCTATACTGCTGCTTATCCTTGTACTCTCACCTTGAGTTTTGTAACTGTAACTGGTTGCTGTACAGTTTCAAATGGGTCCCTCTGAATTGAGAAGTGGGGTGGGGTTGGGGGGGGGGGGATCTATTTTTATTATTAATGTTTTGGACTCCTTTCTTACCCACTATTCAGCTGTTAAGTGGATTTTTTTTTAAAAGGGATAATTCACCCAAAAATGAAAATTCGGTCATCATTTTGTCATCCCATACCTGAATGACTGACTTTCTTCTGTGTAACATAAGGGAGTCGATGGCCACTAAAAATTGCTTTTGTGCTCAGCAGGCGAAAGTGAGTCATACAGGTTTGGAACGACATGATGGTGAGTAAATGATAACAGAATTTTCAGAATTTTTGGGTGAACTATACCCTTTTAAAACTGTTCAAATGAACATTAAAAGGTTTTGCTATATTACAAGCAATTAATTAACTAGAAGTAAATTAATAATTGCCATAAACAGAAAGGGAAAAAAAATGTCTTAATTGTTTTAGTGACACATCTGATTACAAAAAAAACATTGTTAGAAATTGAAGCAATGGGTAAGTATATTATTCTTGAGTCTCATAATTCAGTTTCAAATACTTTATCATTTAGATTTTAAATATAGCTGAGCTACAGGTATAATTAATATGACTGATAATCAAATTAATCAAAAATAAAAATCCTAATTTATGGAATAAAATCAGTGAGCTGTTTGGCAATATGGCTTTTACTTCATTTTGGCATTTTTTGGCAACGGGTTTGTTGCTCTTATAACAAAAAGAGAGAGAGACGGAGCAACGTGACCTCATGAGAAAACGTGTATTTTTACGTAAATTGTGGTTCTACCACACGTATATTTACTTACGTTTTCATACACACAAAAACGTACAACACTGACGTATTAATAGAACTAAAACGTAAAAATACTTATGTATTAACAGCAAAAAAAAAAAAAAAACGTAAATCATGTAACGTAAAGTGTGAATGTATATGAATTCCCATGTTAAAATCGTGGCTTCAATGATTTAACGATGTTTTTAGTCGAATTTATTAAAAGCAGTTTACTCATTTACTTAATATGAAATAACATTTCTGTTCGTGGCTTGTGCTGCTCGTTTCGGAAGATTACATAATGTTAAACAAGACTACAATTTGAAACCTTATGAATAAAATTTCTGTAATTGTTTAACTATTTTGTAATATTTAGTTTGCTGTGAGACACAAAAGGCGTTTTCTCCTATGCAGCGACTGACAATACAACCATAAGATACACCAAAGCACAACATAAATTCACAAATCACATCCATTTTATTTGTTCGCTGTACTCCGAATCCATATGTTTGTAAGGAACAGATCCAAATTCAGCCCTTTATCCATCGATCTTCATCTTCATTCTCAGCAACAGCGCCCGTCACAGTCAAAGCTCGCGCTCGTTATGATTCAAATTTGAAAGTAGAGCCACCCTCGAGAAGCGTTACGACATGGTTTACGGCACTGATATCGAACGCTCATTGGTTATCGCCTGCTTCGTCACAGATTGCGACATGCCGTGTTTCAGTGGATTGACATTTGAAATGAGTGCGCGCCTTCACGGAGAGAAGCAGGATTTATCATATTTTCATTGATTAATAAGTTAAATTCTGCTCTGTACCCTATAAAAAACTATTACCGCCAGAGAGGACTGTGACTGGAACTCATCATCATTTGAACTACTTTTGGTACCACTTTTGACATTTTCGCAAAAAATTAATTATTGTGATTGCGCTTTTTTGTCTGTCATTCTTTTATTTATAACAGTAGGTAGTTTAAAGAAATGGTTATGGGTAGGTTTAGGGGTAGGTGTAGGATTAGTGGCTCAAAATATCGTTTTAATGTTATATTTTTACTAAAATTGTCATTTTCCTACACATTTCTGTTCTTTCTGTTTTATTCTTTTAACATTCTGTATAAAATGGGTAGGTTTAGGTTCGGGATGGGGTTTAGGGATCTTACATTTATCTATAAAATGATAAAATGGAAATTATACATATATCTTTATGACATGAAAGATTCGTAAATATTTTACGTTTTTTCGCTGTAAAAACGTAAGTATTTTTACGTTTTAGTGCCATAATTACGTCAATATTGTACGTTTTAGCACCTTTCTAAACGTACAAAAATGTACGTTTTGTGTCTTTGAAAGTTACGTATTAATACCTACTGTGCTGCGTGGTTGCTACTGGGATCCTTCTCACTATGAACTGTGTCACACTGATTTGCCAAATCCGCTGTTGGTGCATATTGTGGTCTCCACCCACCGGGAGACCTGTCTCTATCTCCCACTGACTCTGTCAGCAGCTGTTTTCAAATGCTGGTCCTTTTTAGATCATTCCATGCTTCATTCCCATTATCAATGAGCGTTTAAAATGTACTTAGAAGAATCCTCACTTTATTGATTGTTTATATACTTTACAGAAAAGATAATACCAGGGCAAATGCCCCTATACAGCACTTCATTCCGCAGTTCATAGACACTTTAGAATAATCAATCTGTATTGAACACTTACAGATCAGTCAACAAATAATACAATTACTAAAGCTGAAAGAAACTGCCATCATTAACAGCACATAACTGTGTGTGAGCATTCAGAGCATACTGATTGGATGATCAATGAAGCTATACAGGTATGCTGTATTATGAATAAAAATACCATGGAAAGTTTTGGACCTATAAGTTTTCAGTATTAATTAATGAAAATCCATTAAGTTAGCCTTATCGGTTTTCATTTGAGATGTGCTGGGTCTGTGAAAAATGTAAGAATTTTTTTTTACATGGATCTGTCTTAAATGTAATTCTCTGTAAAAGATTAAAAGTATCACTGCATAGACATGCAGCTAATCTTTTGGTCAAGAAATCCTAAGAGACAAAGCAGAGTTTAAGGTTTCTTCTGCTCATCTGGCAATAATTGACTGTAATAATTAATAATAGTAATAATATTATAATTTCACTATATAATAATAATAAATAATAATAATAATAAAGTAGAATTTCTGACATCTGTCATCTGTCTGTCACCTGTGGAACTCTGTTACCCAGCATGAGGTTATGGTTACAGGTTATGTTACATTTACTGACAATCTGAAAAATATCTCAGCTATTTTAACGTATAGCCAACTGTATTAATGATCATTTTTAAATATATATTTATTTAAAAATTGAATATTACATATTCAAATTGTGTCGATTACGATTACATTAACGTCTGAGAATAATTGTGTTGGGTAGTGCAGTGCTTAGTTAATTCCAAATTATTTTAACACCAAATGACTAATTGAGTCATTATAAAACCTAAAGGTTACGCATTAGTCTACAACATACTGTCAACTTAAACTAAAAGGTTAGAATAATATTGGCAGCGCACTCAAGAAACGCAATAAATACTTTTTTTTTCTTTCCTTGTCAATTTGTCTATTTGTATGGGACCGCGTAACAGATCGTACATATTTTTCTTTCTAAATTAATTAGTTTTAGTAACAAATGAAATATTAAGGCATTTCGGTGACCAAAGGACCAGCAGCATTATTAGTATATACTACACCACGGTTCTGGACTCAAAACAGGCATTTAATAATGTCTTTGATAAATCACAAACATTTTACTCTTCATCCAAGTGTCAGTCCAAATTAGCGGCAGCGAGCCAGATGCTTTGGTGCTTTAAATCTCTCCATTGGAATTGCGCACGTGCTCCTCTACTATCAATTGCTCAATAAGAGCTTTGCTTTGCACTGTACGAATACGTGTGATATTGCTGTCTGCTTTTGGCCACGGTTTTCTTCCAACATTTGGGTACATTCCCATAAGTACTAGTGTGATGTGACTCGGCTTTTTCGCGTTTTCTATTTGCTTTCCAGTCCCCCTCCGGTCCCTGTGCTCTATTCACTTCTTAGTCTCAGCTGGTCTAAGTGGGCCAAACCTGAAGAAACCTCTATTTTTGTTTTGTCTTCTCTCTCTTTCAAATAATCAGCCGTGTGCCAAAAGTGTCCCTCTTGTTTTTACGCGTGCCAGTCACCTGCCGTCTGCCTCGCTCCTTCCCTTTCTCAAAGCTTGCTTTTCTCTCTCCAGTTCTTTTGACTTTCTGCGGTCTGGATCCCCAATGAGATTCAGATTGGGTACATATTGAGTCCTCTATTGTCCTTCAAGGGCTGTACTACGCTAATTAAATTTTATCCAGCCATATAAAAACCATTTCTCTCCTCCACGCTCCCAATTCAGCTTTCTAGCCCAAGTCCTCTCTTTTTCCTAGCCCTAAAAATCCAGTGTTCATTGAGTCAAATCAATAGAAAAACATTTGCAAATCTCCATTATTGTGGGATTTTTGTCTCCTTTCTGTTGTGATAAAAGCACCGCGGAACAGCTTGCAGCTTTGTGCAACCGAGACGCGCGGGACAGACGAAGGCCATGAATGCAAAAGGCATTACGCGCTGCTGCAAGTTTCTTTATCACCCTTTTATTGAAATCACAATTATTTCCACGCCATCTTTTGCATGTGATTATTTCATAGAATACTGATTTGCTGTCTGTTAATTATCATTGCATGCTCTACAAGGTCTGTCGCCACTCGATACGCAGCTTTTTACATTAGTCAGTTACATAAGTTTTTTTTTTTTTTTTTTTTTTTTTTTTTTTCAATGTAAGGAATATTCGCTTTTTTTCTTCACAATTGAAGCTTAAAATCACTAAGAGGAGACTGTCCCGAATCGATAGGCTATATACAAATGCTTGTGAATTATTACAGTCGGAGCCCCCAAACCAATAATCGATACATGCAAAAGAAAGTTCAAATCGCCTACCAATGTTATATCAGCCATAATTCTTGAGACGATAATATTGTTTTAAAAAGTGCTTGACTTATGATCAACCTTGTTGAATTTTATCAGTCGATTCCATCGATCACAATTTACCTCTTGCTTAAATTTAAAATACTTATCTCTATATTTCTGTGAACTTTTTTTTCTCCGATATTAATTGTAATAGCCCAGTCATGACTGCATCTCTCACCCCATGCAGGTTAAGTTTTCCCTTATTTATGAAACCAATAATAGTGCAATAAAAACAAATCAATCTGTACTTGTGTAAATCCAATTCAGCAAGGAGGGTGAAACCCCTGAAGAAAAAGAAAAGCCAGAAGAGGGGGGGGGGGGGGGGGGGAAGCAGCTGTTGAGTCCTAATCTTTTTTCTTGCCCTATCACTCACCTATATTCTCCTCAGCGCTCTCCTCGCATCTCTCTTTGGAAGTTCCCCACTCGCCAGACCCCATCCTTGTCCAGTTTTTTCCCCTTGTACTTATCTCAAAGAAAAGAAGAGTGCATGGATGTCAAATTGCCCTCAAAAACACCATGAAAGATTGATTTGCAGCACTTTTCATTCAGCCGGCATTATTTTGAAGAGAGCTGAATAGGAAACCCGCAAGCCGGGGAAGGAATAAAGATGTCCTCCCTGTTGGAAAGGGGGGAAACTGCCCATTTTGTCTCAGTCCATCAACCCTGGAGAAAGAGGGGGAAAAGCAAGAGGCTATTGAAAAAAAAGGCTCATATACACCTCACACAATACTAAAAGACTTTAAATTAACATCCATGAATATTAAATTACTTCGGCCTGAAAAAGATTGAATAAAAGATATACTTGACCCAGACGGCTTTGCATATTTTCGTACTCCAAAGCACATCATTAAAAACTATTCAGTTTGTTTATGCGAATGTAATTTCGATATGATTACAGAGTTCTGTACATTTAACATTAATAGGGAAAAACAGAAACGTAACGTTTGTGCTTGTAATAAATTTCACATAATTAATTGTACGATGTTTTTAATAAATTAATAATGAATTAATATTTATGACTATATGATACTATTTACGCATATAAATTTAATATAATTATTTATCTAATTATGAATGCTGTGGCACAAAATGAAGAAAACACTTGGGCATTTTTAATTCAGTTCTACTATATACCGGGCAAAATATGAACGACAAAAGCCACTAGTTACTGTTATGCCTTTGTTCTCCTTGCTTTGTTTTACAAGTAAAGTCGCACTTAAAAAGACTGATATAGGCTAACTTGATATTGTCAGTTTCTCTTGGACAAACGAAATAAATCAGCTAACAGATTTTAACTCGGGTCCTTTACTAGTCGTCATGCTGAGAGTCAAGTTTGCCTTTAGGTTTTCCATGCCAGAAGTGCTCATGTTCATCTCTCAGAAGGAAACAGCTGGAGCGGAGCTCACAGTGCTGAGATGGGGCTTGTTATTTAAGCCAAAACGCGGTTGTTGGATCCTGAACATCAACACACACACACACACACACATCGCTCCCCCTTCTTCCCCCACCCCCTTAGGAGTAGCCACTCAATAAAGAGTGTGGCGTTTTTTCCTCTGGTTGAACAAGTCTAAAGAACACAAGGGGAGGGTCATTAATAACTAATTACCGTGGGTCAGACCTGACGCATATAAAGCCCACCGGGACCTTGGAAAGACGAAACATATTCTCTCGACACTTAGCAAGAAGAGAGCATATTCACATTTCATTGGCCTCAGGCTGATTCATTGATTACATTCGCCTTTTACATCATAGACATTCGGTCTAAATTTAACAGCAAGGGGATATTTTCGGGGGTTTTAATCGCAGGGCTCATTAGTTAAGGGTTTCGCATTTGGCTCATCATGGGTTCAGTGTTGCCTGCAGATGCTCTGGTTCTGAAGGCTGGATTTAAGCAGCAGTCTCTGGCCCTGTCCGACATCATCACATCAGATATCCTGCACAGTTTCCTGTACGGCCGCTGGAGGAACGTGCTGGGGGAACACCTGTTCGAGGAGAAGACCAACACTGTCAGCCCTAAAACAGCCTTCACCGCCGAGGTCCTGGCGCAGTCATTCTCCGGTGGTGAGTCCGCAAGATTTCACTTCATTCGTTGATTATGGATTCGCTGGAAAGTTATGAATATGTATGTCATCGTATAGGCCAATAGTATTTTGTTGTAAAGCATTTTTTTACGTTTTATTTTTATTGCAAACTAGATCTTATGTGAAATTGCTCACTGAAGAGTCAAGGCGAGTTTTATTTATATGCCATATTTCAAATACAATTAATGATACTTCAACGTGCTTGAAATATCCATAATAAAGAAAAAGTAAAAAGCAATTTATGCCTATATTTTATAACAATGCAAAAGACAGATGCTTAATTTAGTGGCTTATGACTATTAAAAAGGAACTGAAAACAAACTGTATTAAAACAATGCAGTGCAATCAGTAAGTGCATCACATTTCACAGGTAAAAGTACCTGATTTCAGTGTGGCGCATTCCAGGATGCGAAACTCGGGGGACTTAAAAGTATTTATTCTTTTTACAGTATAGGCTACATTTCAAAGTCATTTTCAAAGATTCTAATAACAACAAAAGTTAAGTCATAAAGTCTGATAAAAATAGACGCTTGAGAACAGAAGTTGAGTTCACCTGCCTATCCATAGCAACAGTAGGCTAAATTGCTCATGTTCTGGGACGTATATTGACAAAACATAATTACTGTCATTTGTATTACGTTACTATAAATTATTTAGATATTGCAAGGTAATAATGATTTTACTGTTTGGTTTAAAACGTCTATATGAGAGTTAACTGTTCGCTGAATGTGGGCGCCGCAAGACAATTTGGGTTGCTCGAGACGTAATTAAAAGTTCACTGGCAGAAATTCTTTTGAATAAAGCCACCCCCTTGAAAGTCATTAAATAATTCGCACGTGGTTAGAAGCTGAATATATAGTTGAAATCAATTTTTCTAAATGCAATATCATGAAATCGGGATTTAAGCTTTGCAAAGTCTACAGTCACTTACTAGTAAATTGAAACTGATTTAAATAAGGCTATTAAAATCATGAGGGTAACGTTGTGCTTGACCTGAGAAAGTTGCCAGTGAAGCCAGGACGTTAGACAGAGAAAAGCCCGTCATTCATCAGCTCGGGACAGTCTCCACACCCCCGCTTTGACACTTTTCTCTCCTCTCAGGCGCATTTAAAGTTTTCCGTCCCGCTGTTAATATGCCGTGAAAGCTGATTCTACCGCTATTCACACCATGTCAAGCAGCTAATCTCCTTTTCTGCGTTTTGTCAGAAATTCCTGGGCCGTTTAAAGAAGGTTCTCGTTTCTTTCAGCGCACATTTAGTGCTACAAAGTTTCTGAAAGGATAATGAATACGAAATAAGTTGTTTCTTGCCTATGAATATATAGCCTCGTCACATTTAAAGCGTAGAAAATTGCTGAATTCTTAGACGTAAATACGTGTTTGACATTTATTTGAGTCTCGAGAGCCGCATTTTTAGGTTTAATGATTGCGCATTCCTTTATATTAGCCTATAGCTTATGATAGTTTTACAATACAAACGTTTTTTTGTTTTTTTTGTTTTTTAAAAAGCCTTTTGTACTAAATTAACAATATAGCTACTATTTCTTTCAATTTATTCTTTCTTTCTTTTTTGAACTTGCTTGGATACAGGATGCGTCATTGCCATTCTTTTTTATATATATATATATATATATATATATTGTATTTGTTTGCTGGTTTTTATTAGTTATTTAATCTAAATGTTCCAAATTAACTTTAGTACTTCCCGCTTTCTATCTTCAGAGGTCCAGAAACTCTCCAGCTTAGTGCTGCCAAGTGAAGTCATCATTGCGCAGAGCTCTATCCCTGGAGAAGGACTTGGCATCTTTTCCAAGACCTGGATAAAAGCTGGCACCGAGATGGGACCCTTCACAGGCAGGGTCATTTCACCCGAGCATGTGGATCTCTTCAAGAACAACAATCTCATGTGGGAGGTAGGCCGCGTTCAACAGGTGCCGCATGCATGGGCTCGTTTTTTGGAGTTTATCCTAATATCATCCCAAGTCAGAGACTGATGGCAAGCGTTTTTGTTGTTGTCAGGTTTTCAATGAGGATGGCACGGTGCGCTATTTCATCGATGCTAGTCAAGAGGATCATCGCAGCTGGATGACTTACATCAAATGTGCGCGCAATGAGCAAGAACAGAACCTGGAGGTTGTGCAGATCGGAAGCAGCATATTTTACAAAGCAGTAGAGGTTCGTTTTATACATTTTTGTTTTAGTTTTCATAATTTTATACTGATATTATTTTATATTTATAATTTTCATATGACGATGTACTTACACTGTGCAATATTTTTCCATTATTGTTATATAACATCTTAGTTTCCACTCCATTTAACTAAAATTAAATTTTCATAATTTTTACATGAATTTTTAGAATTTCAACTAGATTTTCTTGAGTAATTAAACTCTTTGATTTTAGTTCAAAATTGAAGGATTTATTTTTAATATTTGAAATGTTTGAACAGTATTTGGTATATGGTGTGTGTATATATATATATATATAGATATAGATAGATAGATAGATAGATAGATAGAAAGATACTAATAGGTGCTTATTTTTTCATTTAAATAAATATATCTCTCTTTTTTCAATAACAGACAATACCTCCAGACCAAGAACTACTTGTGTGGTATGGGAATTCCCATAACACCTTCCTGGGTATCCCAGGAGTCCCTGGCACAGAGGATGAACAGCAGAAGAAGACTAAAACTGGTGAGTAAGGCTTTGGGTGAGTTTCAGGCTAAGAAAAGTCTGATCTTTATCACTGCTCTACAATAGCTTTAGTTAAAACTCCATTAGCATCTATTTTAAGTACCTGACCTTTTAGCTTCTGTCCTCTGATCAAGCTTCTATTCTTTGCCCACAGATGATTTTCACCTGTGCGACACCTCCTCTACTGCCTCTCTCTCTACTGCCAGCCGTATGCGCTGCGTCATCTGCCACCGCGGCTTCAACTCCCGCAGTAACCTGCGCTCCCACATGCGCATACACACTCTGGACAAGCCCTTCGTCTGCCGTTTCTGCAACCGCCGCTTTAGCCAGTCATCCACTCTCCGTAACCATGTGCGCCTCCACACGGGAGAGCGCCCCTACAAGTGCCACGTCTGCCAGAGCGCATATTCCCAGTTGGCAGGGTTGAGGGCACACCAGAAGAGCGCCAGGCACCGGCCGGCCAGCACAGGGTCTGTAGTGGGCCTGCAGGCTCATTCGCCCCCGCCTCCACCTCCTCAGCTGGCACAGGTTCCTCACCCGGCCTCCCTGGTGCATCACATACCTACCATGGTGCTATGAGATAGCATGTAGCATCTCAGATATTTGCAATCTCACAGGCTGTTCTTCAGTGCACAAGTATGTCTATGCCAAGCTGGCCCTGAGTACTCTCACCTTTAGTGGATGCTTTGTAGTTCCTTAAAGGTGAAGACATGGTCAGATATGATGAACAACACCTGCAGAACTCAGTCATGACAGCACTGAAGTGAAAACAATGGCCATGGAAGGGCTGTTTCGTATGTTCATGTTGAATTCTTACCATTGCCAGAACTACGCACAGTGACGGCTCTAGTGCATTTGTTCTGGCAGATATCTGCCACATTACATCTGATCAAACATTGTCATTTAAGTTGATCGGTAGTCAGTGTACATTTTATTCATATTTGCATGCAATAGTATTTTTTTGTCCCATTCCACTAAGGATAAAGCCACATCACCCCATTCGCTTTAGCCACTATGAAGTTAATGGATCCACTGGGACGAAGCACCACTTAGTGACCGATTTGTGCCACTGCAGTCCAATCAGAGCATGTTTATTGTGAATGAACAATACGAAGTATGTAAAGGAATGTACATATGATTTGAAGATTTACTTCCAAAAACAAGGAATAGTCACTTTATCTGTGTATGTATGTAAAGCTTAAAGTATTATTGCAAAACTTGGTTCTATTATATTATGTATACTATGTTTGCTTATATAAAATTATTTGGGTATTCCCTTGTATGCTCAATAAATAATTAACAAATAATCCCATATTTTTGTCACTTTTTTAATTATTCATTTTGCTATGATAATACATCTCCAGGACGGATGTGACTTTTTTGAAGAACTAAAACTGTAAATTGTTAAATCTATTATTTAAGGTTACAAAACCTCCATGATGTCTCTCATTTCAGTGTTTTTCTCTAAGAACCCACAACGCTCTTCATCATCATAGGTTTTCTATTCAAATGTGTGCACAAAGAGGATATTTTGCTCAGATTCAGTAAATCAATGACAAATGCCAGTCAGACTGATGTCCAGATGTTACCAGAATTGCACAATAACAAAACAACCCATGGAAAGCAAACATTTCCATGAAATCGTTTGTTAGTATTAAATAGATTGTTTACCTCTACAACTTAACTTAAACCATGACTGAGCAAACGTACACTGAATATGAACATTGCACAATTAACCGTTAAACTTTTCCACCAGAACAGTGAAACATATATCATTATGACTAGTGTGAGATATTTTGTAGTCATCATATTTGTACTATAGCTAAGCTCAAGAAACTTTTTTGGGACCTCAGTCAAGACAGCTGAGCTAATAAGTAACTTAAAACAAGCACAGCAAATATTGATCTGGCTGACAAAAACTGAGCAAATGCCTGACCTGTTTTTTTTTTTTTTTTTACCACACCATGAGCAAACTGTCTATAATGGCACGTTTATTTTTGTTCTGTATACTTCATCTCTTCGTCTGCGTTACTGTTTCTGAAAAAGTGTAAGTTGCAATTTAACTTAATTTTATTTTAAAATTATCTATAGGACAAGAATAGCCTACTGGTCTGTGTTGTCGAAAAGCAACACTGCAAAACAAAACAAAAAATAATAACTAAATGTAAACCTCCCTACCCTCAAGAAAGTATAGCTAGCCTATGTGAGATTGGGAGTGAGTAGCCTAATCCCTCGTGTCTGTCTGCATATGTTTTAGGTAAACTTTTGTTTTTCGCATCTGCCACTGAAACAGACGCTTTAAGCAAATGTTGTCTTGTTTTACAGATACTTAATCACTGCACCTAAAACCCTGCGTCTCGATGCTTCAGAAAATGTTGTGGTGCAGTTGTTCGGTTATGACCAGGAAACTACAGTAGATCTTCACCTGAAGAACACACTGGCACCAGATTATAAAGAATATGCATCTCAGTCCCTGAAGCTCAACGGCGCGAATAACTATCAAGCTTCGGCTACTTTACGGGTAGGACTGCAAAGTTAGGAGACTTAGGACTTTAGAAGATATTTTTGTTTAAAAATTTTGGGATTAAATCTGTTGCTATTTACAATTCCAAACAAATAGGCCTATGGAAAGTTTAAATAAGCATTTGATGTTTTTGGTGAGTGATTCTTCCCTGAAAATAGCCTACCTTTTTCTTTTTCCCAGATCATGCCTGTAGATTTCACAAAAGAGGACAAATATGTCTTCCTTCAGGCGATTTCTTCTGCTTTCACTGCATATAAAAAAATCCCAGTCACTACTGTCAATGGTTTTCTCTTTATTCAGACTGACAAGCCACTATATACACCCGAACAAGAGGGTCAGTATGATAAGAATCTCTCTTGTGTGTTGGAGCGAGAGTTTATGTATGAAGAGAAAGATGGCGTGAGTAAATGAAAGAGAGAATCACCTTAAAACCATTAATCTATTTGTTTTCTTAGTACAAGTGCGTGTTTACTCCCTCAACGAGGAGCTGAGGAAATCTAGACGGACCGTCACCCTTACATTCATGGTGAGTTTCTCTCTTCACAGCATCATAGGCTACTTCACAGGAATTGTGGTTTTTATGTTTGAACCTTGTTTTTTTTTTTTTTATTGATTTTTAGGACCCTAACGGTATCAAGGTAGAGATTATTGATATGGCAGACATCAATGGAGCAAAACCACTTCTTCCACCGTTCAAAATACCCTTGAAGCCGGCGTAAGAAAAATTCATTACAGTCTATTATAATTAGGCTGTATGTTTAAATGATCTGATGTTTAAATTTAAAATTGGAATAATAGTGATATTCTACTGAAGACTAGCTTTCTGGACTGTACTGCACTTCAAAAAAAAAAAAAAAAAAAAAAAAAACCCATATCAATCAGGTGAAGTTTTGTTGAGAAATGAAGTCTTGCTGGTTAAGATAGATAAGAAGCCTGTTTATGCAGTCTTTTCAATAGGATAGTGTTTTCATTAGTTCATTTTTTGTCTCTGCATAATTTTTTATTTACAATGCAAATCTCATCAGTTATGGAATATGGAAAATTGAGGCCACCTATGCCGACACTTTTAAAACAACTGCCACTGCTGAGTTTGAAGTCAAAGAATATGGTAAGACCACCATTTCAAGTGTTATGTTGACATTTAGAGTTCATGAAATCAAAAATTTTTGTATGTTTCTCAGTGCTTCCCAGTATTTCAATCCACATTGAGCCTGAAACCAACTATATCAGCGAAGAGAACTTTGAGTCTTTCCAGCTGAAGATTTCAGCCAAGTATGTTTTCCCTGTTTTATTTGACATATATACATTACCGTTTAAAAGTTTAGGGTCAGTATTGTATTTATTTTTTTATTTTTATTTATTTTGTTATTTAAAGAAAATACTTTTGTTTAGCAGGGATGCATTAAACTGATCAAAAGTGAAAGTAAAGACTTTTACATTGTTACAAGAAATTAATATTTCAAATTGCTGTTCTTTTGAACTTTCTGTTCATTAAATATTGTAAAAAAAATTATCACCATTTTCACAAAAATATTAAACAACACAACTGTTTTGAACTTTGATAATAATAATAAATGTTTCTTGAGCACTAAATCAGCATGATTCCTTAAGGATCATGTGACACTGAAGACTGGAGTATGGCTGCTGAAAATTCAGCTTTACCAACACAGGAATAAATTACATTTTAATGTTTGTACTGTATTTTTGATATGAATACAGCCTTGGTGAGCATAACAATCTTTCGAAAACATTACAAAATCTTACCGACCCCAAACTTTTAAAATGGTACTATCAGTTCAGTTGCTGACAATTTACATATTTGTCCATAAATTGTTTAAATATGTGTATATTTGTGCTGACAGGTATGTCCATGGAACTCCAGTTAGTTCAGCGGATATTTTCTTGATGTTTGGATACAGTTCTCCAGAAGAAACCGTTATGATTCCAGCAACATATAGCAAATATATGGTAAAGTCAGTGTTCCACTCAACTAAACATCATTTAATGATTAATTGCAGAGAATAATTTTTTTCCCGGTTTTTTTGTAGCTGATAAATGGAAAGGAGGAAATAAACTTAAACATCAGGTCAGCTCTGTCAACCAAACCTGATGGGCCTCAACGCCTGAGTGACATGAAAGAAAACACCTTTCTTCGTGTGACAGTTTTGCTCCAAGAGACAACTGGTAGGTCTAGTTGGTTTCACAAACACAGAAGTGCATTATCCTGAATCAAAGTATCAAGCAAATAAATTTGACAACTTTTGAAACCCCTCTTCATTGTCAGGTGGTATCTCCCAGGAGGCTGTGCTCTCAAATGTGAAATTTGTAGAAACTCCATTTACCCTGAGTCTGACTGCAACCCCTCCTTTCATCAAACCGGGTCTACCATACAATATGAGAGTAAGAAACCTATTTTCTCCAGTAGATTTATGGTATTTGAACAAACATATATATATATATATATATATATATGTGTGTGTGTGTGTGTGTGTGTGTGTGTGTGTTTTATCCATCTGAATATTTTGGGACCCATAGGTCTTGGTGAAGGATCCTTTGGGTAAACCAGTGAAAGGTGTGTCAGTCAAGACAATGGCAACAATAATTACAGCTAACAAAGAACGAGAGAGCCTCAGATTTTTAGGGCACCATGATACAATGACAGTGACGAGTCGGGGAGATGGAATTGCTTACTTCACCTGTAATATACCTGATAATGTAAAAGAAGCTGAATTCACTGTGAGTAAAACTGCGGCCAAGAGTAGGTTCAAAATATAGAGACAACAGTTTAATCATATAATTATTTATTTAACATTATAATATGATATATATGCTAAATGTACATTCATATTTCAGTTTGAGACAGAAGATCCTCGTTGGAGTCAGGCTCCACTTAAACTAAAGGCTGAATCATATGTGTCTGTCAACCATCGTTACCTGTACATTGATTTACATCCTGAATCCTCAGTATTTGAAGTTGGACGGTACATTAACATCAAGGTTTTCTTTCATTATCGTGACTACCTTTCTCTGGAGACCTTCAGCTACCAGGTAAAATAATAAAAACAGATTTGTTGGGTCACGACAGATTTCAAATATACAGTTAGGTCCATATATATTTGGACACAGGCACAATTTTTGTTTTGTTTTTTTCAGGTATTTACCAAAACATTTAATATTCAAGCTATAGTTGTATAATGGATATGGGCTGAAAGTGCACACTCTTTAGTTTGAGGGTTTAATTTGAGGGTATTTACATCCAAATAGGAGGACGGGTTTAGGAATTACAGCTCTTGAGAGTAGCCACCCCTCCTTTTTTCAAGGGACCAAAAGTAATTGGACAATTGAATCAAAAGCTGTTTCATGGACAGGAGTGGCCTATTCCTTCATTATTTTCTAATCAATTAAGCAGGTAAAAGGTTTGGGGTTGATTCTAAGTGTGGTATTTGCATTTGGAATCTGTTGCTTTGAACCTACATCATGTGTTCAAAGGAGCTCTCCATGCAAGTCAAACAGGCCATCATTATGCTTCAAAAAAACAAAAAAAAACAAATCCATCAGAGAGATAGCAGGAACATTAGGAGTGGCCAAATCAACAGTTTGGTACATTCTGAGAAAAAATACTTGTGAACTCAACAACATAAAAGATGCAAAGAATACAACGTCATCTGTAAAACACTGTGGAGACAATAATGGCATGGACATGCTTGGCTAGTGATATTGGGTCACTGGTGTTTATTGATGATGTGACAGAAGACAAAAGCAGACAGATGAATTCTGAAGTGTGTAGGAATCCAAAACACACTGCACTTATTCCACTTACTTTTTGAAGGAAAATAAGTGGAATATTCAATATTCAATCACCTGATCTCAACCCGATCGAGCATGCGTTTCACTTGCTGAAGGCAAAACTACAGGTAAAAAGACCCATGAACAAACAACAACTGAAGACAGCTGCAGTTAAGGCCTGGGAAAGCATCACAAAGGAGGAAACCCAGTCTTTGGTGATGTCCATGTTCCAGACTTTCAGGAAATCATTGCTTGCAAAGGATTCTTAACAAAATATTAAAAATGAACATGTTTATATTCATTTGTCCAATTACATTTGAGCCCCTGAAAATGTGGTGATTCTGTATAAAAATGGTTTCAATTCCTAAAATTTTCACTTGATATTTTTGTTCAACCCCTTGAATTAAAGCCGAAAGTCTGCACTTCAAATTCATCTCGGATGTTTCATTTTAATTTTATTCTGGTGGCATACAGAGCATAAAAGTATAAAAATTGTGCCTGTGTTGAATGAAAACATCTTTTTGTTTTTCAGTGTGAAGTAAAGACACTATCATTCAAAAGTTTGGGGTCGGTAAGATTTCTTGATGTTTTTAAAAGAAGTCTCTAATGCTCACGAGACTAAATTTATTTGATCAAAAATAGAGGAAAACAGTAATATTGTAAAATATTTTTATGACAACGGTTTTCTATTTTAATGTTTTAATATGCAATTTATTTATGTGATGGCAAAGCTATATTTTCACCAGTCGTCAGTGTCACTTGATCCTTCAGAAATCATTCTAATATGCTGATTTGCTACTCAAGAAACATTTCTTATTATTAAAGACAGCTGTTCTACTTAATATGTTTTGTGATTTTTTTCAGGATTCTTTGATGAATAGAAAGAACAGTATTTATTTTAAATAGAAACCTTATGTAACATCATAAATATCTACACTGCCACTTCTAATATAAGCGGTAATATCTTAAAAAATAAATAAATAATTGCACTGACCCCAAACTTTTGAATGGTACATAATATTATGCCAGGATTATGCCTTAGTTCAATTAGGACATTTAAGAAGCTTTTATAAACATGCCGTAGAAAAAAAAAACATCTTGGTGTGCATCTTGAGACAAAACAATGTCACTGACATATTTGATATGTCAGTGCAAGTTGCTTTCATTTAAAACAGCTCAAACATGAGTTTTAGTCTGGGATTAGGCTTAAGTCTTGTCTGTGAAACCGGGGGATTAGGTATTAAACAACATTTTTTATAGCTACTTAATATGTAATTTTGTTGTGGAGTAGCCTATAATTATGTATTACTATTGTAATAAATTAATTTATTGTATAATATGTAAAAGATTATACATTACAATATGTAAGTGTTTTAAATGGTATCAATCTTAATGTGTTATAAGTATTTCAGTGAATCATCTACTGACACAATCCTTTTTTTTTTTTAAAGATCATTTCCAGAGGAAAAATTGTGCAGTTTGCCACAGTTAAGCGTGTCAGTGAAAAGAGTCAGAGCCTTAACATTAAGATCACCCCTGACATGGTGCCGTCTGCTCGGCTACTGGTGTACTATGTCCTGTATGGGGAGGAAAAAGCAGAGCTGGTGGCAGACTCTGCATGGATTGATGTGAAGGCTAAATGTGTTCAAAATTTAAATGTAATGACTTTTTCTTTGTCATCAGTAGTTGTGATGTGTTTTAAGTTATTTATGAAATGTGTAATCATGACCTCATTGGAATATATTTCAGATGGACATATCAACTCTCAACTCGCAGTATAAACCCAAAGATAAACTCGAATTAAGAGTGTCAACTAAAACTAAAGAAGAGTCACTGGTGGCTTTTTCTGCTGTAGATACGGCCCTGTACAACCTAAAATCTAATGACAAAGACCCTCTGAAAAAGGTGAAATAGCATATTTGTTCAAAAAGAGGTTGTATATGGTCAAATTTTGTATGTTTTTTTTTTTTTTTTTTTGAGGAAATGACAATGAGAACATGTGGATGATGCTTTTAAAGACAAAAACTACAAACTAAGGTCATGATAAAAAAATGAGTGATGATATGTGTTGTTTCTCATTGTCGCAGGTGTTACATCATGTTGAGCGAAGTGACTTGGGTTGTGGAAGAGGAGGAGGCAAAAATAATGCTGATGTGTTTGACCGTGCTGGCCTTATGTTCATTACAAACGCCATGGCCTCAAGTGCAGGTACATGCTCACTTGTAAAGTCAGTGAGTGTGACTTGTTACATTAAAACATCTCAGTAGAGGATGAGATAATTTGCTGAAACACTGGCAAATGTATTTTCTTTTCTTCTTTTTCAGAGGGGACCTGCTCAGACCTGGTTAGGTTGAAGCGTTCACCTGACCTGGGGCAAAAGTTTGAATCAAAAGGTGTTTGCAAGCATTTCTTATTTGAAAACAATAACATTATATGCTAATAGCCTTTTTATCATTGCAACATCATCAAAATTTATTTATGCCCACATATTTGTTGTACAGCCAAAATGTACGGGCCGTCCAGGAATTGCTGCTTATCTGGGACACGCAGTATCCCGACGCTTGAAACCTGTGGGGATCGTGCTAAGAGACTGCCTTTTTCTGAGTAAGGAATTATTAAGTTCTTTTAATGTGACACTTACATGAAATCATATTTTAGAGTTTCATATTATGTTTTTAGAGATTTCTTTAGTCATTACTGCCATTTGGGTTGTAGTGCCAATGTTACGTAAATACTATTACATATAATAGAATTTACATTATAAAGTAATAAATAACATTATTAATTTAATAATTAAAAATTTTTGTGAGTTCATTTAAATGGCAGTCACATGCTTTAACATAGTCCATCTGAATGAAACATAAACTATATATTATACTTTAACATTAGCCTGTATCTTTACGCTGTGTAAAGTATTCTAGTGCATCAATTTATGACATAATCTTTTTGACAAACCTGTAGAAAGACTACTGATTACTGGAAGAAAAGGTGCCAGCGTGCCTTCTTGGAGTGCTGTGAATTTGCTATAAAGCTCCGTAAAGACAGTGTGGATAAGATCATTCTAAGCCGTGGAGGTACGATTGTTACTTATGTGACATCATCAACATAATGAATGTCTATAGTAACTTAGATGACTAAAATGTAAAAAGTCTAAAGTTCTCCATTACGTAATGCAGCGATCGACTTTTTGCTGGATGCGATGCCATCTCAGATAAGGAGCTACTTCCCTGAGAGCTGGTTATGGGAGGAACACACCAGCAAGTAAGAAAACTTTCTGAACCACAGTACCATCTGTCTAATTGATAATCTTTATAATAGAATTTTGAAAAATATTCTTAAAATATAACCATTATATCCATTAAGGATTGCATTGCTAATTAACTGATTTAAAATACATCAACATCTACATATGAGTGAAATTACTCTCTTTTTGTTAAATTATCCAGTTATACCTTTCATTTTAATCTGTTTAAGGTCTGGGTCAGTAAGCATTACCAAAAATCTTCCAGATTCACTGACTACATGGGAGCTAAAAGCAGTTGGGGTGTTCAGTGAGGGTAAGGCAACAAGCTGGATCGAAATTATTTGTTTTAGCATCACCTGGTGGTTGAAAAAGGAAATATGTGTAGCCAAAAGCTTTTTTCAGATAAACACATTCGGAGATATAGTTAAAATATCCTTAGTCCTCCAAGGTTTATAATGGTTGTGAATGGCAGCCCAAATTTTGAAGACAAAAAAAATGCACCTATCCATAAAAAAATGAATCCATACGACTCCATACGGTGCAACAGCCATATGCAGTACACAATGTCATGACGTTCTACACTACGCCATGACGCACAACACGTTATTAACGTAGTACGTCATGTCATTGTGTACTACGTAGTGGAAGTTAACACTTTTTGGACGTATACGTCGAATGCGTATGGCTGTCACGCTGGAAGCTCGTTATTTTACTTTATAAAGTTTTAAATAAGGATATTTGTCTTACACGAACGCATTGATTTGATTCAGAAGGCCTTTATTAACCTCCTGGAGTCGTATGGATTCATTTTTTTATGGATGGTGCATTTTTTTTTGTCTTCAAAATTTGGGCTGCCATTTACAACCATTATAAACCTTGGAGGATATTTTTAAATATATCTCCGATTGTGTTCGTCTGAAAGAAGATTGAAGAGTCATATACACCTAGAATGGCTTGAGGGTGAGTAAATATGTGATAATTTTCATTTTTGGGTGAACTATCCTTTTAACTCTTATTATATCGCTTCAGTATACAGTATGCAGATTTTTTATATGCATTGATTAGAATTACCTACTAATTAACTACAAATCACAGTAGCACATTCTACCTTAAAGGGATAGTGCACACAAAAATGAAAATTCTGTCATCGCTTAGTCACCCAGCCATCGTTCCACACATGTATGACATTCTTCTGTGGAACACACAACGGTAGTTTGAAGAGTGTTTAGTAACTAAACAGTTTTGATTTCCATTGACTTCCGATGTATGGATAAAAAATACAATGGAATTCAATGGGAACAGAAACTGTTTGGTTATCAACATTCTTAAAAATATCTTCTTTTGTGTTTCACAGAAAAAAGAAAGTCCCTTTTAAGGCTATAAATCTCTGACTGGATCACAGTATGCAGTATGCTCAGCTTGACCTTACATTTCTACTGTGAATAAACCCTGGTGAAAAATCCAGCTGCAGCATTATTGGTGATCAGCATATTGTATGTTTTCCATGCTGGGATTAGCATGGGATGCTGGTGGCTAGTTTGCTGGTCCTCAGCATGGGAAGCGGGAGTGCTTGTGGTCCAGCACTAACCAGCACACCAGCCTGGACTAACATGGTATTCAGGCTGGTTTATACTGGATTTTTCAGCAGGGAAGAACCAGAAATAATTACAGCCACACTTTTTAACAGTTGTACTTTTACACATAATGTGGTCATGTGACAAAATACTGTTTAAACATTAGTATTCTAACAATAGGCGTAAGCTTCACAAAAACAGCATTTATTATTTCAGGAAATAATCCAGTATGCATGGAGACCTTTTGGGGTGTTTTTAATTAGAATTTCAGACTTTCCTGTTCCTTTGATCAGGGATCTGTGTGTCAGAAGAAAAGGTTCAGGTGTCCCAGGACATTAGTGTGGATGTTCCCTTGCCATATTCCATGGTTCGTGGAGAGCAGATTGAGCTCAGGGGTTCAGTCTACAATCAGCGTTTTTCAAAAACTTGGGTAAGCGGTTCACTTCTTATTCAGCAGGATGAGTTTAAATAGAAATTATTCTTTATAAACTACACTACCATCAAAAAATTTGGGTCAGTTTTTTTTTTTTTTTTTTTTTTTTTTTAGTAATTAATACTTTTATTCAGCAAGGATGCATTAAATTAATCAAAAGGGACAGTAAAGACTTTTACATTTTTACATTTTATAAATGCTCTTTTAAATGTTCTATTTAATGTTCTAAAGTTTGTTTCCACAGAAAATACTAAACAGCACATCTGTTTTCAACATTGATAATAAAAAAGAAATGCTTCTTTAGCAATAAATCAGAATATTAAAATGATTTCTAAAGGATCATGTGACACTGAAGACTGGAGAAATGATGCTGAAACTTTACCTTTGCCATCACAAAAAAATTACACTTTAAAATATATTAAAATAGAAAACATTTTAAATTGTAATAATATTTCACAATATTACTGTTTTGCTGTATTTTTGATCAAATGTAGTCTTGGTGAGCATAAGAGACAAAAACATTAACAAATCTTACCGACCCCAAACTTTTGAACAATGGTGTATATAGTATATCTAATATATGTGACATTATGGTGATAAACTAATTACAGTTTTCTTTCTCTCTGTCTCTTTCTATATCTCACACTTACATGAATAGTTCCGTGTGACCCTAACGGCAACAGATGGAGTGTGTGTGTTTCATGGAACTCAACAGGGGAAACATGGAAAGCCAAATGAAATCAAGGGGCAAATAGACGGTCGTTCAGTGGCTTTGGTCACATTCTACATCATGGCTTTGGAAGCGGGCACTCATACACTCACTTTCACTTTAACAACTAAGTGGGGGGGTGAGACTGTGGTCAAGAAATTGAAAGTGGTGGTAAGAAGCAATACACAGTCAGTGCTAGAGGACTGTAGCTTTGTAACACTGTGTAACTACTCTCTAAATATGTACAAACTAAATATTTAATTCTGATTTGTTTGAGTTAATATTTTGAAAGTTACAGTATGTTTTCATTGTACATTGATCTCTTTTATTTCAAAAGAGTACAGTATATATGATTCCTCATGATATTTTTGCCTTAAAATTGAGAACTAAACCACTCATATTTCAGTTTAGTATGCCTGTGATTATGACCTGACAGACTAATGTTCTGGTACTTCACAGCCAGAGGGAATTAGAAAGGAAATACAAAGTGGTGGAAGAATAGATCCAAATGGAGTCTTTGGTAAGGACATCTGAAGAGTAACAGCATGCTTCCTGCTCATGTCCTGATGGAGTTTCACACCATTTATTTTTCCTTTCTTAGGCACTTCCATGCGAAAACTTGAGTTAAAACATGCCATTCCACCAAACATTGCACCCAAGTCAACTGTGGATCGTATTCTAACAATTAATGGTATGATGCCTGTGAAGCTGGAACACATTTGTGCAGATGCTAAATGACACTTTCTACACTATACTATAAAGAACTACTATAGTACTGTAGTAGAACCACAGAACTAAAACAGATTTCCCCGATAATGTTTCTTTTATAAACTGCATAGATTAAAAATTATTATACTGTAACTGGAGGCCCAAGAGGCCCTATATGTGTTTTATAGTGAGGAAATGTTGCCAAGTCACACTTGTAACTTGTAACACACATTTGTAACTCTTTATGTTCAGGTGAAGTACTGGGAGAGCTTCTGTCAATAATAAATAACCCAGAAGGTTTAAAACAGTTGACTAACCTGCCACGGGGAAATGCAGAGATGGAGCTAATGGGTCTCCTGCCGATCTACTATGTCTACCACTACCTAGAAAAGACAGAGAAATGGGACATTCTGGGAAAAGAGTCAGCTGCAAGTGAAAGGGAATTAAAGAGGAAGATGCAAGCTGGTGGGATGTTTGTTTCAGTAGAGCAGAATAAAAATTGTAGAATGATCATAGTTTTTCCTCCTCACATTTCTTGTATATCATGTTTCCTTTTTTAAATTATTATACTTTTTTAATTCAAAATTTTCTTTATACTCGTTTCAATATAATAGTAACAATTTAAGGATAATTTCCATCTTATAATAATTACATTTTGTTTTTATTTGCTTATCTGATACGAAAGCAATATATCAGTTGTTGCCAGTATAATTAACTATTGAGTGATTTAATGACTCACTGTTCTTTTACAGGCATCACCAGCATCATGTCATATAAGCTGAGGAATGAATATGCTTTCAGCATGTGGTCAAACAAGGACAAATCAGCCAGTACCTGGTAAACAACTGCGCGATTTCTTGTTTGCCATATTTTTTCTTCATTGGCAGCTGAAACAAAGCATTGTCTCAATGTTTTAAATACTCAGATAGCAATACATATGGAAATTAAGTACAATTTATGTGCTTCTACTGAAGGTGTAATGCTGTAAAAACTTCTTTAGGGTGACGGCTCTTATAGCCAAGACTTTAGCTGACATGCATGAATATGTCTCTTTGGAGTCTGAAGTGCTGACCAACACCATCTATTGGCTGATTAAAAATCGTCAGAATGATGATGGCTCGTTCTATGAGAAATCACAAACCAATCCAATTAAACTCATGGTATGTGAAGAAAATAATTGTTAATGATATTATACTGTATATTTCAGTGTTTTGATCAAGATTGCCTTGTTTTTTTAAGGGTGCCGGAGCAGATGTCACTGAAAAGACAGTATTCCTCACATCTTTTGTCATGATTGGAATTAAAAATGCTCTGAAGGTCCCAAACATTAACATACAGGTATGACTGGCAGTAAAATCTGACCAATCAAAAACCTAAATGTGGGATTATTCCTCATTCAGTCAGTAAATAACAGTACAATTGTCTCTCTAGGCCTTTAAAGATGCTTTAGATCATGCCACGCAGTACCTCTGCTCTAAGTCAAAGAAGATTGAAAGTTTATATGTTAGAGCCATTGCATCCTATGCTCTGACACTGGTAGACACCCATAGCATGCCAGCAGTTGATCTTTATGAAAAAATCAAACAGCAGGCTCAAGTTAAAGGTAAAATCTTGAAGGAGAAAAAAAAAAAAAAAAAACTTAGCACAGATTAGACCCTCTCATTTTTGGCCAACAATTTAATACGGACAATTTGTCTGTACATCTCGCATTTTCAGGAAACCCAGCTACAATTCGTTTCTGGGAAGATTCTAAACCTAAGAAGGATTCATTAAAACCCAGTGATGTGACAGCAAAGACTGTGGAAACAACAGTTTACATCCTGCTTAACACTTTAGTCAGAGGTGATTCCACCTATGCAAAGCCCATCCTGAACTGGTTAACACAAGACCAGAGATACGGAGGGGGCTTTCATTCAACACAGGTACTCCAATTCAATATTAACAGTATATTAAGCTTTTAATGTTGTGTTTATCAAATGTGATCTGACTTTCCTTAAATTTTCAGGACAGCATTCTTACTTTGGAGGCCCTTACCAAGTACAGCATCTTAGCCAGTCAAGCCACCTTAGACATGGTGGTTGACATTGAATACAAGACTAAAGGTGATATCAGCAGAATCAAACTAACTCAGCAAAAGCCTGTGGCTAAACCAATAGAGGTACATTCATTTTTTAATGATGTTAACTGAATTATTTTCATTTAAAATTATTTATAAATTATTTATGAATTGAATGGCATTCTTCTGTTTTCTTTGAAAAGGTGACCAAAAATGATGATATAATAATCAAAACTGCAATGAGCTCTGGTATTTCATTTGCCAAAGTAAGTGAGGTTGTATTTAACACAGGAACAAAATATTAGTGTCAGTTATTGGTTGATATTAATAATATATATCAATATTAAATATTTATTTGTCCACCCTCATTTTCATCTATTTTTACATTTAGACTACCTCTGCCGTCTTCTAGCGATCACTTAAAATTAATTTCAGATCTCAAAGTGATTTTTTTTTTTAACTTTTAAAGTTATAGTGTAATAATGCCCAAATTTATAATTTAAAAGTATTGATTTTATTTGTTTTTATTTGCTTTCACAAAATAGTATAGTCAAATTTTAATATATGCCATTGATCAGTATATTGACCAGATTTGACCAGATATTGACCAAACATTCATTTTAAAGGATGGTCATTTTCAGTGTATTTAATAAACACTACAATGATAGACTTCTTTTTTAATATTCTATGCATGGAACAAATTTATTTATTGATTTATTTATTAACCTAATTTTTGACAGTTGAGAACAGTCTACTATGAGATGACAGAGAGCAATGAAAATTGCCAATTTGAAATGTCAATTGACATTCATGACAGCGTCCCATTTTCAGATGGTACGTTCTGTAATTTTGTCTACTTTTAAACACTTGGTTGTTTTTCAAAATGAACTTGGTGCAGCTAATTTGATTTCTTTGTGAGCAGATCCTATGCTTTTGTCACAGAGGATTGTGGCCTGTGCAAAGTAAGTCTGTAGAAACTCCTAATAAGAAGTTACAGGTTTTAAGTGTCTTAAAACAATTGCCATTAAACAAATGCCATTATGTGTAAAGATACAAGCCACATGAAAATACATTTGAAACGGAGTCAGGACTCACTGTGATGGAAATTTATTTGCCAACCGGTGTGATCCCAGTCCAGGAGGATCTAGATATGGTGAGATACTAAATGCAAATACATTTCCATAGAAACAATCCATTGTTTCAGTAAAATGTCTCAGGTTACGTATGTAACCATAGTTCCCTGAGAAAGGGAACGAGACGCTGCATCCGATAGGATCGCTTTGGGAACGCCCTCAGCGTGATCGCGTCTGATGCACGTCTGTCAACTAGTCCAATGGCGAGAGTGAACGTCACGGGCGGGTGACGTCACGACCAGGAAAGGATAAATACACATCCGGCGAGACCAGCTTCAGCTCAAATTGCCGAAGCAAATCGATCACAGGGATGCAAGGAGTATGGCAACGCAACGCAGCGTCTCGTTCCCTTTCTCAGGGAACTATGGTTACATACGTAACCTGAGACGTTCCCTTTCGAGGTAACTCGCGCTGCGTCCGATAGGATCACTTTGGGAACGATACACCAAAACGCCATAATCACAAATACCTGTCTGTGTGAAACTGTGGCACACTTAAGACAGCAACACCGATGATCCTGGAGCTGCGTCCAGGTCAAGGTCATAATACCTCACAAATGTGAGAGGCGAGGACCAACTGGCCGCATCACAGATTTCTTTGAGGAAAACCCCCGAAATTAAGGCCTTGGAGGCCGCCATACTCCTAGTCGAATGCGCTCTGACAGCTAAAGGACACTGCTGGCCAGAGACCTCGTAGGCGAACGAAATAGCCTCGACTATCCACTTGCTTACAGTGTGTTTAGAGGCAGGACGACCCCTGTTATGGGGTCCAAAGCACACAAATAACTGGTCTGCTTTCCTCCACAGGGCAGCTCTGTGGACATATGTGTCCAGTGCTCGCACTGGACACAGCAGATTCAGTTTCTCCTGGTCTGGGGTAACAAATGGAGGAGGACAAAAGGCTTGCAACACAATAGGCCTTGGAACGTTAGTCAAAACCTTAGGGATATACCCAGGTTTGGGGTAGAGGAAGGCTTTGACCATCCCCGGAGCAAACTCAAGACAGGTTGGGGACACTGAAGGCCTGAAGGTCTCCTACTCTCTTAAGGGATGATATGGCGAGAAGGAAGACAGTCTTAAGTGTCAGGAACTTATCTGAGACTGACTCAAGTGGCTCAAATGGAGCTGTAGATAGGCCTTCTAACACAATGGCCAAATCCCAAGCAGGGACCCTCGTGCGCATCGCAGGCCTCAGCCTCTGGGTGCCACGGAGGAAACGAATAACTAACGGGTTCTTCCCGACCGTAGTACCATCCACATGGGCATGGTAAGCAGATATAGTTGAAACATATACTTTAAGTGTAGGTGGGGTTAACCCAGATGAGAAGCGGCACTGTAGGAACTCAAGTACTGAACCTATCGGGCAGTAGACTGGATCCAACTGCCGTTCTTGACACCAGGAAGTGAAAAGTTTCCACTTCAAGGCGTATAGTAGCCTCTATGAGTTTGGCCCCCTCAGAGACCAAACCCACAGATTCAACATTTCTGGATGAGGATGGAGAATCGTGCCCCCCCGCCTGAGACAGGAGGTCCCTCCTGATCGGAATCTTCCAAGGTGAGCCATCGAGAAGAGCTATCAGGTCCGAAAACCATATGCGGCTCAGCCAGTGAGGTGCTACCAGCAGTAGACTTATCCTTAGGAACCAATTTTTCTTCCATATGATCAAGGCGCGGAGACAGCGCCACGTGATCTTGATCATACGAAGTGGGTTGCCCCTCGGGGAGAACCCTTTGGTCCTGAGCCACCACTGTAAGGGTCTCATGTACAGCAGGCCAAAAGGTATCACGTTGGACGCTGCTGTCATCAGACCCAACAGTCTCTGAAACTGTTTTACAGTGCGTGACTGGCCTAGCTTCAATTCTTTCATGGCTGATAGAATAGCAGTGATGCGAACTGGAGAGAGACATGCTCGCATTGTCACTGAATCCCAAACCACACCAAGAAAAGTGGTCCTCTGTTGTGGAGTAAGCACGCTTTTCTTGGCATTTAGTCTCAACCCCGATTTCTGAATATGTGCGAGAACGACATCTCGATGCCGAACCGCCATCTCCTCTGACTGTGCTAAAATCAACCAGTCGTCAATATAATTCAGGATGCATATGCTCTGCAGCTTGAGCAGGGCCAGCGTTGCATCTACGCATTTCGTGAATGTGCAGGGTGAGAGAGCTAGGCCGAACGGAAGAACCCGAAATTGGTACGCTTCGCCCCCGAAAGCAAACCTCAGGAACTTCCTGTGCTGTGGAAGGATGGAGATATGGAATTATGCGTCCTTGAGTTACGATTTGACTTATCGTCAGCATCTTGAATTTTAGCTTTTGTACTGCTCGATTCAGATGACGTAGATCTAAAATAGGGCACAACCCCCCTGTCGGCAACCGGAACCCTCTCTATAGCCTCTTTTGCTAATAAGGTTTTTATTTCTTGCTCCAACACCAGAGCCTGCTGTGGAAGCACTGACGTTTGCAGCACTCCTTTGAATAGAGGTGTACGGCACCACAACTGGATTTTGTAACCTTTCTCTATAATTTGCAGGACCCAACGTGAGATATTTTGAAGAGATTTCCACTCTACCAGAAAATCTACTAAGGGAACCAGCCTCTCGAGGCTGGCCTCTGGTGTTTTGTTCACAGCACATTTTTGATGTAAATTTATCCTCCTCAGAGGATGTGACACAGCGTTGTGTTGTTCTGAACACTGCGTCACTAATTCGGTGGGAACCGCTGCGCCCCGAGTCACCAGAGGTGGCGGGGTTGGCAGAACGGCCTCCTGAGGGCCACGAGGTGGGACGGGCACCGTATACTGAGGTGTGTACCGCACCACCCTGTGTGGGGCTGCCCTCAGAAGCCTGACACCACTGGCGTCAGGGCTTCTTCTGCCCAGCCTTCTTCGCCTGAAGCAAAACCCTCAGGTCTGTCTTCGGCTTAGAAGGCTTGGGCTGAGAGTGCCGTCCCGGCCCACCGTGTCTTTGAGGTGGAGCACGAGAGGCGACACTCTCTTTCTGCTGCGCTCGGTATGAGGAGCTATACGGCTGGGGCTGCTCACGCCCAGCAGCCCCAGAGGATGGATGGCGGCGTGGTAGGTACTTGAACCACAGGTGCCTCTCTGTCGCCACCAAGGCTGCCATAGACCACCCAACAGCTCTGGCGGTCTCCTTGGTGGCTTTTAGAGACAGATCTGTGGCTCGACACAGTTCTCGAACTGCGTCCAGGCCAATCCCCTCCCCGCCATCCAGATCCTTCAGCAGATCTGCTTGGTACGCTTGCAGAATAGCCATAGTGTGCAAGCACGCACCAGCCTGACCCGCTGCGTTAGTATTCCCACTAACCCTGATGTAGCTTTAAGTGGTTTTGTGGGAAGCGTGGGGGTCTTCAGGGACGACGCTGAGCCCGGGGACAGATAGCTCGCAAGCATCTGTTCAACCCGGGGCATCGTCCCATAACCATATTCTTTCAGCCCTCATGTCAAGCACTATTCTAACATAAGAGGGCTGAAAGAATATGGTTATGGGACGATGCCCCGGGTTGAACAGATGCTTGCGACCTATCTGTCCCCGGGTTCAAGCGTGATGAATATGGTTTCCTCCATGATCTCGCTAGCTCATCATGAAGATCATGGAAGAATGGCAGACCCCATGGTGGAAGTGCTTTATTTGATGACAAAAAGCGCTTGTCCAGTTTGCTTTTCGGACGAGCGCCCTGATTCTCGGCTGGCCAATCAATGCTTAACTTTGACACAGAGCGAGAAAGCACATCCACCAGCTCCTCATACTCAGGGGAAAGTGATGGCGAGTCATCTTCCCCCATATCGACGCTCAGCACATCCAATTCCTCAGAACTAGAGTGCTGATGCGACGAGCCCTCTCCCTGGGCAGAAGAAGCCGCGACAGATCCTGCGAGCCCCACGACATCTTTCTCCGCGCTGCCTCAGCAGGGCCCAGAGCTGTGGGGAACGCTTGCCTGCGCACTTTCCTCGAAAAGTGCTAGGCGGGAGCGGAGCGTCCTTAGAGGAAGCTTTTCGCAATGCTCGCATTCAGCCCCCGCGAAGGCTGAAAGAGCATGCTCCGCTCCCAAACACATCACGCACAAATCGTGTGTATCCCCACCCGTGAGGAAACGAGGGCAGGGAGGAGTACATGGTTTAAATGCCTGTGTGTTCGCCATAACTGTTATATACTGAGCTGTGCTATATCGTGACAGACAACAATAAATAGACAAGGACAGTTTCACATGGAGCGCTTTGCTGAGGCAGAAAAGCTGAAGCAGGTCTCGCCGGATGTTTATTTATCCTTTCCTGGTCGTGACGTCACCCGCCCATGACGTTCACTATCGCCATTGGACTAGTTGACAGACGTGCATCAGACGCTATCACGCTGAGGGCGTTCCCAAAGCGATCCTATCGGACGCAGCACGAGTTCCCTTGAAAGGTGTGGTGACATTTTATATTTCTATATTTTGCAGTACCAAAATGGACTTGAGTCTCAGATTTCCAACTATGAAATAATGGGTGACCAAGTCATCCTTCAAATAGATTCGGTGAGCATTGCTGGACAAAACTAACTTTTGGATTCTCACTATTTTCATTAAAACATGTGTGTATTTCATCTTGTAGAATATTTCTACTGTACAATTTTTATCATGCAGATACCATCAAAAGATTTCTACTGTGTGGGTTTCCGTATTCAAGAGGAATTTGAAACTGGCCTGACCAGAGCCTCGGTATTCAGAGTTTATGAATTTTATGATCAAGGTATAGCATTTCCACAAATGTTTGATTTATGTCAGGCTGAACTGATTTTGGCTACATAAAACAAGCTTTCTCATCTCATTTTAATAGAAAATAAGTGTATGAAGTTTTACCACAAACAAACCCGCAAACTATTGAGACTCTGTGAGGGAGACCAGTGTCAGTGCATGGCAGGTAAGCCAAATAAAAACAGAACAAAACAGAAATAAACAAAAAACAGAAATGAAACAGCTATTAACAAAAATA
This sequence comes from Ctenopharyngodon idella, assembly GCF_019924925.1. Lineage (NCBI taxonomy): Eukaryota > Metazoa > Chordata > Actinopteri > Cypriniformes > Xenocyprididae > Ctenopharyngodon > Ctenopharyngodon idella. The sequence goes on along the minus strand of NC_067224.1, from coordinate 12,582,873 downwards.
ATGAATCGTTTTCATTGTATCTCACTTTTTCTGGCTGCCGGGAGTCTAGCATTTTTGCCAATTCTGACAACAGTCTCGCAATAGTCATTTACCCAGCTAACATTTTCCTAACGTTCCCATTAAGTTGTTTCTGAATGTTCTCTGAACGTTCAAGATGTCCAGTGTTGAAACGTTCTAAAAATGTTTTTTCTTGGTTATACTCAAACTTTAATGGAACATTCCATTTTATCATTTTGCCAAACATTATGGGAACAATACTTTTGAAAATCCTCTAAACATTCTGAAACAAGTAGAAACATTTAAAAAACATTCAACGAACATCTGCTCATGAAGTTACCATTTACATATATTATGTATACTGAGTTTAATGTGTCTGTGTTAGTATAATAACAATTTATCTGTATGTCCATGTCTTTTTCAAAATAGCGGAATGCTGCAACTTTAAATCCACCATTGATACCACAATCACTGCTGAACAGCGCAGAAATTATTTGTGTAAAGAAAGCATGAAATATGGTAAATACTGATCCTCATGAAGCTTCAGGTCACATAAAAAATAACAAGATGTCACATGATCAGTGGTATACATTTGCACAATGATATATGTCATTTAATGTTTTTTTCCCCTTTTTTCTAGCATTTAAAGTGTTAATTGAATCCTCTGAGGCAGTAGGAGATTTTGTGACCTACAAAGCAAAAGTTAAAACAGTGCTCAAAAAAGGCAAGAGTATATCAAATATGATTTGTGTTGATATATTATAAAGTTTAAGTTGTAAATGATTTAAAGTAAAATTATCTGAATAAACAATTAAATAAGTTGCATAACAGCTTCAATCCAGAATTTCTCTTCTGCAGAACAAACGGACGACTTAAAAACAGATTCAGAGATAGATTTTGTGAAGAAGGCAACTTGCACTGAAACAAATTTTGAAGTTGGCAAGCAGTATCTGATCATGACTTCTGAGAGTATAAAGATAAAAGTGGATCATGCTTATAAGTGAGTTCTTTTTTTGCTTCCTTGCTCATGTTTAAAAATCACATCATACATTACCTATAAGGATCAAGATTTTGGGCAGGACGATCTGCCTGTCCCACCAAAAAATATTTGCAATTTTTTGTAAATTCATCATAAATTCCTTAAATCTGTTACGTAACACCTTCACACACACATTATAAAGTGAGAGTGTTTCACATTAATTAATCAGCTATTATGTAGGCTACAGAAGCCTCAGAACTGATTTTCTTATCACATTTCAGGTATAAGTTTCCTTTGGACTCGCATGCTTGGGTGGACTGGTGGCCACTTGAATCTGACTGCAGGAATGATGCCTGCAAACAATACACCGGTGTTTTGGATGATTTTGGACTAGATTTCTTATTATCTGGCTGTGATTAATGATAAATTGCAATGTCAATAGAAGAGATCATTCTTATGCATGTTCTTATTCTATAACAACATCCTCTGAATAAGAATAAACAGAAATGTTCAATAAATTAATCAATAATCAATTTTAGAAATTTTAAATATATGTGATTATTTTATAAACTTAGTCATTTATTTTGTATTAACCACAAACATATACAACATTAAACAAAAAAAGTATTACATGTGCATTTTACCTCAAATTTGAATTGTCAAACTTGAATCAAACATTGCTTAATGACAAATATGTGTTTAGGATAATGTTTGTTGTTATTTATGTATGTGCATGCAGTTATTATAATATTTTGCTAAACATTGTGAAAAAATATTCTGGCTGTTTGGGTATGCAGTCTGCTCTGAGCTCACAGTACTCTTATTTTGAAATACCTGCAGATGAGTCACATGATCTAAACATCACCGCGAATCATTTGAGTTCGTGCTAGAGAATCAGAAAAGAGAATGATAGCACAGTTTAAACCTTTAGAAACGCATGAACTATATATGACACTTGGAACAAGAGATAAAGGTAACAGGCTTGTATCCGCTTTGACAGTTTTTAAGAGAGAATTATAATAATCTGACGGTTACTGAACGATTGTTATAAATCCTAACCGGTCGCTATGGAAACTGGGCTAACAAAAACTGACGAGTCTTCCTAAAACAGTGAGTGACCATGCAGTTAAATGTAAAAAAATCTTTTTAATATGCATTTTTTTGTTATTAGATGACTTTCGTTCTTTGCATTTTGTCAGATTTGGTCTGCATTGTAATTTTTTAACATAAAGCAGAAGAAACTACTAGCAGTTACGTTTTAGCAGTCGAGTTGATTTAGGATGAGCATCGTGTTCGCTCGCCTCCTCAGATAAAATCAATAACCCATTAGAATAAAATGAAAAGAGGCAGTCAGAATCGCAAACAATCACCGACAACAGGATCCAAATGTTCCAAGAGCCTCCAGAGCAAATCTGTGACCCCTAATATCATCTCATTGTCGGAGACTGAGGATGGAGGTCCTAGAGAAGATCCCAGTGATGATGGTAAATCTGTCTCTTATTGCTTAGATATGTCCTACAGTAAGTTACAGGAGTCACTCTCATCTGAAGGTAATTTCTCCAAATTCATTCAACAAGTGGATGTTTCTTTAACTTTGGGCACTTTTATGTCCTTAGGTTGATTTTTAATAAAACTTTAACTTTCACCATGCCTTCATTTATTTCTATTTTATTACTTTTCATATTACTTTTATGTTTAGATTTTCTTGTTTTACTCTCGTCTCAGACGCAGAATTATAATTAAAACTAAAAATCCATTAAAAATGTGAATTATTTCGTGTTTAAAACTATGATGATAAAGAGTGAAATAATCATCAATCATTTCAGCATTTATTGTGAGAAAACCATTTATATTATTTTTCAGTTATGATTTTCACCATACCAAGCAGTTTTGTGTTGCTGAATATATTAGTTTCATCGACAGTTAGTGTATTTGTTTGCTATGAGACCTTATGTGTGGAAAAAAAAAAAAATAAAATTGTTCAATGTCACATGTGAACTAATTATTTTATTCAGAGCCATTTCAAATCATGCTGGAATGTTACCCAAGAAGTGTGAAAAAAATATTTATTTATCATTTAGCTATGTAATGTTATTAAATGTTATAGACTCTTTTCACATTTCCGGGTTTCTCAGAAGCGAAAGTCGTCATAGTTGGGTAAACTTTTATGGTGGTGAATGAGAGACTTCATTAAATATATTTTGTTGTGTTTCCAATTGTGCAAATAGCAAAAGAAAAACTCCACAATACTGTTTTCAAAACTTTAAAAAGGGAAAAAATAGAGAGCGATTGATAATGCCAGTCAGAAGAGAGAAAAAAACATTTTTATCATCACTCCCATAGCAGCTGTAATAGAAACACCCTCAAAGCAGCGTTAACTAGTTTTTTTGTAATTTGGTGCAAAGGTAATATAATACTAAGTATAGTGTTATGAGTAAGCAATAAGGTACGAGAGGCTGTGCTGTATCATGAATAACTCACGGCTGAAGGGCATTGTTAGGCACGATGCAATGCTGAAGCCCCTTCAGCCGTGACTTATTCACGATACAGCACTAGCTTTGAGTACCTTACTGCTTTTATAAAACGGTTTTACCACACAATACAAATATTAAAGCCAGAAATATGTATCAATGCAACTTTCATGAAGTAAACTTTTTCTAAAAGCCTTCCTTCCGCCGGAAAAAATAGTCCCTGACCGTGAACAGCAACAGAAGTTACATTTTCTCGCCATTAGATGGCAGCAAAGACTGTCTTTATGAGTGTGTCAGTAGCGAAGACTTTTATATTGAATTATTTTTTTTTATATTTTTTTTTACAACTCTCTTCTACATAATACAGTAAGCTTCAATGAACAATATCAATTGAGAACATACAGTTTACATTGCTAAGAGTGGTTACTAAGGGTGTTATATAGTGATACACAGAACCGTTGGGTGAAGCGGTCATAGCCGTGTTTTATCGTGATTAAAACACAGCTATTGACCAATCAGAATCAAGGACAGGAACTAACTGATTTATAAATGTACATACATTAAAAATAAAAATAAAATTATAAAAAACTTTGCAGGATTTACGATATTGTTGACCGTTAAAACTCATCATCACAGTCTGTGAAAAGGGTCTATTAATATAGTATGTTTAACAACAGTGTTATTAAAGACACTACACTATCTAACTTTTGGCCCTCTAGCGGTTAAAAAACAAAACTGCATGCGTTTTGCGGAAGAACATTATTGTGTGCATCTCAGTCAGCTCCCTAGTTCAGTAGTCAGGTCACTAATCAGGGAGTCGGCCACATTCATTTACACGATATACTGATTCACGACCTAGGAAGCTAGGGAGTTGATTGAGACGCAGGGATTGTTTTGGTTGTGCTTTGACTCTGCGTGACTCTGCGGATGAAATGGTTTGCCTTTCTCATAACTAAAAAGAGAGATTATCCTACTGCTCATTAAACATTTACTACTAGCCTTAGAGATATAAACAGTTTAGATGGAAATGATCTCAAGTTATGTAGTGTACCTTTAATTTTCATCCAATGCAATTAAGTGTTTTGTAATAGCACAATGATGAATAATTTCATTATTTTTTAAGAGTTTCACCTTTACTTGAACTTAATTTGCAACCATATCAGCTTCTCAGATCATTAGTTACTTAGCTGCCACCAGTTTTTGTAAATATCTGCACTCAATAATGTATTATCCATTTACACAAATATCTACCCATAGACAAAAGAAAATATAAGGGGACAAGATACATCACAGAAGACGTGATCAGGAGATTGACTAAATGTGAAAATTTAGTCCTTGTGCGTACTCTGGATCTGTCTACATCTAGGGGAAGTGACAAACAATTTAAGGTAAGATTTGGATATTATTTGGTTAATGCTCAGTGTGAATGTAAAGTTTATATAGTTACATTTTACTTTCATTTGTTTTGACTTCTGTGTGTTCATGTTTTTTTTTTTTTTTTTTTTTTTTAGTATATTGAACATTTAGACAAGTGCGAGCACCTGCAGGTTCTCAATCTCAATAACAACAGGATTGAGAGAATTGAGAAACTAGAGAAATTATGTCAATTACGGGAACTCCACCTTTCCAGTAACAGGATACAGTAAGAATATGTCATTTGTCTCCTTAACAACAAACATTCCCTTACAAATAAAAAAAAAAAAAAAAAAACTGTGGTGGCACCACATATCCAAACAATTACTGTTTTCATAGTGTTGTAACAGAATAAAAAATATAAAGTTGTAAAAGCTAGTAAAATTTTTAAAATATAATTTATATTTCAATTATCTACAGAAAAATTGAAGGCCTAGAGCACATGACAAAACTTCAGGTTTTAAATTTGGCCTTCAACAACATTGAACATCTTCCGGTCTGGATGGCAAAGAA